>NC_084480.1:213616187-214223865 GCF_030035675.1 Rhineura floridana
AAGCATTAAATGCAGAGCAAAATTCAATTTTACTGAAGTGAACGGACAGTTTCACAGATCAGCAACGATTCTCCCAGAGATACTTTCCATTGTGCTTATCAATAAGTAAACTATCTGGTCACGATGAAAAGGTTTATTTGAGATTTACAAAAGCTAAGCAAGTTCAACTTTTTACACACCTTTCTGAGCCTTAGCCGTTTGCATACAAAGAATCAGAGCTTGGAAAAGTTACTTTTTTGAACTACAACTCCCATCAGCCCAATCCAGTGGCCATGCTGGCTGGGGCTGATGGGAGTTGTAGTTTAAAAAAGTAACTTTTCCAAGCTCTGCAAAGAATGCAGGAGTGTGCCATTCAGAGCCGTAATCATTTGACTTTTTAGTGCAATGCACAACAGAGCACGTTCTGCCTCTGCAATCTTGCAGATGAACTGCAGGAAGCTGAATGCTGAAAAGGCTACTTTAAATGCAGTCTCTTCCCTTGCACTTTTCCCTCTGAACATGTCTAATAATGAAAGATCTTGCATGGGGCATTTTTTAGTTATTGGAGATCCGCAGGACTTGAGAGATTTCAAGAACAGAGTGACGTTCTGAAACACTGAGTATAAGTACCAATTACAAGTACATGGAAACCAAACTTTGGCACTCAGAGTATGCAATAAATTGGCCAGCAATAATGGATGTAGGTGCAAGTACAAAAATAGCTACAGAAATTACTTTCTAAAGACTGGAGTCTTCTACAGACCCTTCAACTGTATTGGTTCACATTTCTCTTTTGCTACATCTGTCTACACTATTCTTCCCTTTTATTAATTTGTTACCTTTTGCTATCTTCCTCTCCCTTTGTTGTATCCCTCAACGTAAAATCTTAGATTGTAAGCTGTTTGAGCAGGAACCAGTCTTCTTTGCTACGTGCTATGCAAAGCACTATGTTCAGTGATGACACTATTTAAATAAAAAAGGCAATAGTGTACCCAGATACCATGTAAATGGCTCTAAATAAACTCACAGAGAAAATCTTACAGTTAAGATCTATCCATTAAATCATTCTATAAGCACACGTGACAATGTAATGTATGAACACAACAAATTTGTGTTTGCAAATATATGTATTATAAAGGTACACTAAGCAGAGAACTAGAATTGCCTGAAGTTTCCTAATCAGTATATGTATGTGGTGGTAGTTATAGGTTTGCTATAACCAGGGCAGCTAGTGGCTCCATGTCAGCGGGGCAGTGGAATTCACTCCAAGTTTTGCTCTGAACTTTCAAGAAGCTGTCCAAGCTGATGACGTGAGGTGGGGGATGTTTTTCAGCCCAACAGCCACAAATTCCTTCTGGGCAGCATTTGGGGGGGGTACATGCCAGTGAAGAGTGATGCCAGAGGCAAAAGAGGAACATCATTAAATATGATTTTTTCCTTTGTATAGTAGGCCAGTTTCTACACACACTCTCACATTCCTTTCCACCCTCCATCCTGGCAAGCAAGAGACATGATCAGAGTTTATTTTATTTGTTTATTATTTGATTTATCATAGAATCATAGAGTTGGAAGGGGCCTTGTAGGCCATCGAGTCCAACCCCCTGCTCACAGAAGGAAATCCACAGCTAGAGCATCTCCCGCAGATAGCTGTCCAGCCTCTGCTTGAAGACATCCAGCGAAGGGGATCCCACCACCTCCCTAGGCAGTCGGTTCCATATCCCCACCCTTCCTCCCAGCAGGAGCCCAGAGTTGAAGGGCACATTCCAGCCAGGCAAAAAAATCAAGGAGGGTGCAAAGCAAGTCTGGTGATGGGGCTGGCTTGGAAAAGTGTATGGCCTGGGGAGAGTTGTGGGGACAAGATACACAGTCCCGGAGGCTGCATTGGGCCCCCTGGGCCTGATGTTCTCCATCCCTGCTATAACCTAATGCATGAAGCAGCTCTTTCTTGGAGCTTGAATCCAGTATTGGAGCAATGGATGGCAGTACCTGAATCCTGAAAATGTGTGTTTTCCAAGCCTAAGCCATCACTGCTGGAACTGGGGAGCTGTAGCAGGCAGTAGGCAGACAGGTTGTTCTGTTCATCTGGCAAGAGCAGACAGCAGGTTTCTGATTTAGATACCAAGCCTATCCTATCCAGAAGCTTCATACTTCCTGCCAATTGCAGGGGTCAGTATTATACACTACTGTTGCTTTCTGTGCCTTAAACGGAGATGTGAGAACCCACAATCCTGAGAAGCTTATTACAGTAAGTCCCAGGCTCATGAGGTTCTCGGTTGGAGTCCTTAAACCACAGTCTATATTTCAGCACCGTTAATCACCAGACCACTTAGTTGTTTTATAACTGAGTTGCTGAATCACACAATGAGAAGAAAAAAATGCTCCCAGTTTTGTTGGATTCATTACATGGACAGGTTGCCACATGGCCAAATTTACAACACAATAGTTTTGTTTGCTTTTGAGCCACTTGTCCATTTTGTTCCCAACTCAGCTTCAACAAACACAGAGAGTCTTGGGGCATCTTAAAGATTGACAGTTTAATTGTAGTGTTAACTTTCATTGGCTAGACTACACCAGATGCACCAATTACTGGTAGCAAACACACACATGCGCGCAAAAACAATTGTAAACATCTGGGCCAAGAAGCCGTGAAAGGACAGTTTTGTAACATTTCTATGTGTAGATCAAATATATACACGATAAGCAAAATGACTATACACAACAGGAGCAAATGGCAATTATGGTGGAAGACTGAGTTTATCGCCAATTACTCTTGTCATGAATGGTCACTGAGCTAATATACATCTGAGCTTTGTATAGAAATATGACTGCACCTTGTGCATTTTATCGACTTCTGGCCCACTGTTTACAGTACTATTTTCCCCCTCTATACCCATGTATATGTATACATGGCTATAAAGAAAAATTACATATATTTGCTAATTGAGGATAACAATTCATGCACGTGTGGGCTCTAGTTCATGAAAGCTTATGCCACAGTAAATTTGTTTGTCTTAAAGGTATCTGTCTCTCTGTGTGTGTTTACTGTAAAAGATTACCATGGCTATGCCTCTGGAAATGTCAACAAAAGGACAGTTTTATTGTTGCATTTATTTAATTAATATATGTGTATGCAAATAAGCAGAGAACAGTTTCTTTTTTTGATCTGGGAAGGCTGGCAATCCCAGGATAAGGACAAACCATAATTAGACAGTGCCAAAAGATGAGGTGACTGTTACTGAGATCCTTTCATAGTCACGCACACTTTAACTGTGACTTAACCAAACCAGCATTTTGACAGGCCCAGCACATCCATGGCCACAATCCAGGGAAAATTAAATGTTGTACAGTACAATCCTAAACATGTTTACACAGAAGTAAGAGCCGCTCAATCCATTCTTGGTAAGGGTGCACAGGATTGCAGTGTAATAGTCTCTCTAGTTCATGGGTAGGGAACCTTTGGCCCTCCAGATGTTGCTGAACTACAGTTCCCATCATTCCTGGCTATTGGCTATGCTTGCAGCATCTTGAGGACCAAAGGTTCCCCACACCTGCTCAAGTTGAATCAATGGGAGTTCAAAATGCTTAATACTGGCAGGATTACACTCACATTTCTAAACTCAGTAGGGTTGGGAGAAGCCTGTGTGACAGGAAGTGTCATAACTTAATTTATTCCAGTTTGCACTTCAAAAGCATGGCCTGTCCATGAGCTCTCAGGATCATTGTTTTCCCATGCGTACAGGCTTAGTGCACAAAGCCCCACCACAGTTCAATGAACACAAAGTAAAACAAAGCTAATAGCACAGAAAATGTTCTGAAGTTGACAGCAGTACAATATGTCTCACTGGCTCATCAAGGCTCATACTAGAGTGTATTTGGAAAAAAAAGTTTTCTTTCAAGCCTTCTCCAATAGCAAAATCTTTTTTAAAAAACTTTTTTTAAAGGAGTTAAAATTTCAGGATAATTATACAGCCACAAGAGTGGCTGTATACTATAGTCAGCATGGATTTTTTGAATTTCGCAGTGTTAAATTGAAAATACCCCCCATGCCATTCTGATGCTTCCCATATGCACATTTCAAAACAAAACCTTACAAGACATAATCCTGAACTCAGAAATGCTTGCTTAACAGCCCTCTACATTTTCATGGCAATACACAAAACAGTCAGAGAGAATCGAGAGTTCAAAGTGTAAAAATTGAGAGGAAAAAAACAGACCCCTTCTGGATTTTTTTTCTGTCAGAGTTCTCATAATCTGATGAAATTAATTAAAAATCAGCCATGTTCACAGAGTATCTGTAATCCTATTGCTCACCTTGCCCCATACTCTCACCTTCATCTTCTGCAGTTTAAAAGTTAAAAAAAAATGCCTGGCTGATGTTTAATTAATTTAAGAAATTTAGCATTGAAGCCTATCATAGCTTCAGGCATGCTCAGTAAGAACCAACTGTCAGTGTTCTAAAAGCTAGACTCACAGCGGCTTGGCTTGGCTAATCAGGCGCCACACCCATGCCAGACCTTTATTTCACTTGAGACAGTCATGCTTCCCCCAAAGAATCCTGAGAAGTATAGTCTGTGAAGGGAGCTGAGAGGAGACTCCTATTCCCCTGACAGAGATCCAGTGGCTAGAGCAGTTTAACAGTCAGCTGCTCTGCTTGAAGCTCTGTGAGGGGAACAGTGCATCTCCTAGCAACTCTCAACACCCTTCACTAACTACACTTCCCAGGATTCTTTGGGAGAAGCCATGACTGTCTAAAGTGAAATAAAGGTCTGATGCTGATGTGGCCAGTTTAAATTTGGGTGGGAGACTACATGTGCCTGCTGTAGAACAAAAAGGTGGGGGAAATGCTGAAAAACAATGATACTGTTCACAATGTTTTCCTTTTTGAAAGGAAAGGCAATAGTGTACCCAAATACCATGTAGATGGCTCTAAATAAACTCAAGAGAAAATCTTACACGTTACCAAATTCTTCCAAGCTACACAGGAAGTGGATTGAACTGTGAAAGACCAACCCAAATTGTGTTTGTGTTTTGACAAATGTGTAGGAGAGTACAATATCTCAGACAGGAGGTCAGGTCTCCTGCTCCCCTGGTACATTCACTATAGCTGCCCAATTTCCCTGCTTTTGAAAGTTTGATAGAAATATCTGTTGGCTATAGGTACATTCTTAAACTGCAAGGGTTTTTTTGCCTTTTACTGAATATAGATAACACTGCTTCTGTGAAATATATTCTAATCACACATTTTCCCCCAGTTCAAAATATCTATTTTGGCTCTTTTTGTCTGTATTATACCAGAAAGAAAAGGAGCTGCAAATGTACACTGCACTTAAATCATATTAAATCATCCTTACAGTGGTACACATTAGAGCCAAGCACATCTTATTGGTGACAAACCTGTCCACCCCCATCAGGCTTTGAAACCAATATTAACCTACTGCTACCCAAGATACCTTGCAGCAACAGCAGCAGGAGTTCCTATCTGACATGTTTTTTCTCTCTTTCTTTCTTTTTTTGCACCAGCATCTAATCAGTGTGCAATGAGAAAAGAAGACCACACGTATCTGCAGTGACTCATTAGCCTACTGAAGAGGTCAGAGCTAAAAATTCACATGCTGTGGTTTTTACTAATCACATGTTATGTTTGCTGAAGGGAAGGGTGGAGCTGTGCTAATCTAAAAATGGACTTCAAAAGGCAGGTAGTATCTAGACTTTGTATATTATTCCTGGAGACAGGGCTAATCCAAGCCATTTTACCATTCCAAGCAGCTGTACCTCTACTGCCTAAGGCAGAAAGATTCACCTTCTCAATTTCTGCTTGCAACTCTTAATAATTTTGACGAACAAAATGTTGGCATCCCTCACAACTCATTTACAAAATGCATCCACTGAATTGCTAATATAATGCCCAAGCCAAGGCAGCTTACTAATGGATAAGCGTGTTGCCCAAAATTAGGTCATATTTTGCAGACTGCCAAGCTTATTGTTTCCTAAAGTAAATGCATATTATCCGTAACAGGCAATTCTTCTTCCTGAACTCAATGGCTCTAAGGTTGTGAGGGGAAAGACTTTGTCTGTTCCTCAAGGCATCTGAAAGAAAGGGTTGGCAGCTTTTGTATTATTCTGTTGTCAGCAAGACTGGTCTATTGTTGTTGTTGTTTATTATATTAATAATTCCCATAAAGATCTGAAAGAACAGGGTGCTGGACTAGATGGGCCATTGGCTTGATCCAGCAGGGCTCTTCCTATATTCTTATTTCTTACCTGCCCTTCACCATGAGGTCTCAGGGCAGGTTACAAAAATTGAAAAAGACAATGTTAAGAGTAGTTTAAACAGATTGGTGGTGATCTTCAACCACTTTGAACAGTAACTGCTCAATAAGTCCACAGAAAGAAAACTTTGATTGTAAGAAATATTACGAAAAATCATGACATATTATGGTAGGGGTTGTGAACCCCCAGCCCATGGGTAGATATGTCTCCCTTTGCCCCCTGCAAGCTCTTTTGGCATTCAGGATGCCTGCCATTTTTTCCTGTGATGTGGTGACAGCGGCTTCTCCAGCAGCAGCAAAAACAAAAAGTGTAATGAGAACTGCAGGTAGGTGGAGTACAGAGCACCCTTAAAGGCCATGGCAGTGTCTGCTCTGTAGGGCATGCCCTCAAACTTATTGTAGGGGCCTATGATGAACGGTTTTGTTTTCCTTGTGTTTGACCACAGTTGATGAGTTTCAGCTGCCTACTATAACTAAAGGCAATTTAGGGAAGCTCCACTTTACCAATGAATAATTGGGATAAATATCTAAGATGCGGCTTATTCCCATCAGTGCCAGCTCCAGGTGTTTTTTTGGGGGGGGAGAGGGGGCTTCAGCAATAAACCCCTAGTGGGGGCCCCTCCTTCAGCAAATGTGCCTCCTCACTGTTGGTTTTGCCAGCCACTGCTGCTGCTCTACCTCATCACTGCTACCACTTGCTTGCCTGCCAGACCAGCAAGCAGACAGAGACGGCTCCTTCTCCCTGCTGCAACTGTTTGCTTGCTCATCCTCTCTGGGCCAGGAGGAAAACAGACAAGCCATTTGCAGTGGTGAAAAGGAAAAGAAGGTTCAGTGGACTCATCAGTGGGCGCTCTGCTGGGTCAACGCTAAGTGCTCAACGAAACTGACCCTTGATGCCACCCATTATTCCAGTGACATCTCAACAGACTGTAATACATATTCCTATGCTTTAAAGTCTATAGGAATCCAAAGAATAAGCCCAAGGCGTAGCCTAAAAAAACACTAATATGGCCTTCCAGTCCTGAGGCAGGAGGAAGATGTGGGTGCCAAACAGATATTTAATTTGCCTTCTTTATTCATATCTGTATATTTTAATTTGTCCCTTGCATTTTTAGCTTACAAATGCTATAATGTTCAGAATAAAAATACTCTATATATACCAAGTTGCTATTAAACAAGCCTAATGTACAGATGCAGCTGGAAGATGTTTCACCATTAAGTGCAAATGTGATACACGAAACACACACTGGCAACCCACCAGCTAGACAATAAATCTCACCATTCAGTGCAAATGTGCCACATATCCCAAGCAGATATTGTGACTATTAAACAGGTACAGTTAAGAGAATACAGTACCCTTAACATTGCCTGTTATATCAACAGGATATATTTGCATTCTCAGTGGATACTATTGCGCCTAGCACATTTTCAGCACATGCTGCCTGTAACAGACTATAATACCAAGGATTGCTAAACAGAGAGCTGTATGCAACTGCCACCCACGTCTGTCGCTCAGGACTGACAAACTGCACAGGCTCTCTCTAAAAGCAGCCCTAAATGTCATGTGTGTGTGACCAATATCTGAACGGGTTTTACAAAAAAAAGCCCACCACCACTACTTCACCACATCATGAAACTGTACTGTCTTTTCACTGCCATTCTGAAAAAAAGAAAAAATGTTTCCGTTCTAAAGTGTATGCTAATGTTAAACCACCTACATCTGACCAGCAACTTATTTCCTTGGTCCCCAGACATGAAATGTCACTCACTTGAAACAAAAGAGCAAGTGCCAGCTTTGCAAGCAACTGAATGTACCATTCAATAAAGAATGTACAGTCATGGGTTTATTGTCTACCTTCCAAGCATGGCTACAATCAACGGACATAGCTCACCCCAGCTGCATCCTGTAGGCTTGTTCTATATTCATAGGAATGAGAAAAACAAAGCCAAGCATGCCATCATCATTTTTAAACAGATTGTTTCAAAATACTCCCTTGTTCTTTCTTACATATTCCATCATGAATTTGTTTGACTTTCACTGCAGTGGCTGCAGAAACTAATTACAAAATCCTTGGTGTGCGATTTTGCCCTTGCACATTGCACTGCAAATTTGAGAACTGGAGGAAAGGCAGGCAAGAAGAGGATACCACTTAGGATAGAAGCACTCTCAAGTAAATATATCAAATGAACTACTTTGTATATATCTCACACTGAAGATACAAGAACACATATAAAATCTATCTGATAAAAAGAGTCAAGTGGAATAGAAAAGCATTGGATGGCTTGGCTGGGTTTTAAAATTAATAAGTTTAAGTCAGTTAACTATCTGCTGTATTTATTTATTAGATTTATATAGTACCCTTCCTTCCCGTAGGAGCCCAGGGCAGCAAACAAAAGCACTAAAAACTCTCTAAAACATCATAAAAACAGACTTCAAAACAAAACATCCTTAAAACAAAACATCTTTAAAAACATTTTTTTAAAAAAAGCTTTAAAAACATCTTTAACAAAAAGCTTTAAAAACATCTTAAAAGGCAATTCCAACACAGACGCAGAGGCATCTGCTTTGTAATGTAAACCAGGGTAATGAGTTATCACAGAAACTAAACAGTTGGAGACCCTTCTGGAAGGTGAGCGGAAGGGGCCATTCTTTCTTCCCCCTCTCCCGGCTGGAGATGATTTTGTGTGTGTGTGTGTGTGTGTGTGTGTGTGTGTGTGTGTGTGTGTGTGTGTGTGTGTGTGTGTGTGTGTGTGTGTGTGTGTGTGTGTGTGTGTGTGTGTGTGTGTGTGTGTGTGTGTGTGTGTGTGTGTGTGTGTGTGTGTGTGTGTGTGTGTGTGAGAGAGAGAGAGAGAGAGAGAGAGAGAGAGAGAGAGAGAGAGAGAGAGAGAGAGAGAGAGAGAGAGAGAGTCTTGGGACTGGTGCTAGAAAGAGACAGAGGACTGACTTGAACTGTGCCTTAGAGGGGTGGGGGGGAAAGGGTACCAGGCCATTGTGCTATTTTATTACACTTTTAAATTTACAACAGATAACTATAGGACATTAAATTCAGTGACTGCCTATTTTTGAAAAATATTTTTATCACAAATAACATAGAAACACTGGGAGAATCAGGGAGCGAAAGGTTGATAAAATATTATTAAAAGCTATCTGTCATCCAGTACAGTGTAACATGGCACTGAGCCCAGAAGCGTTGACCTTTACAGATAGTGTGTCTGTTAGCCAAAGCAAGCTCTTGGAACATGCCACCTCCTCCCTTTTAAATTTTACCAGATCAAAATACTTCAGGGGGAGGTGTATGAAAGACCAGAGGAAATCCATAGTTAAAAAGCATAACTATGGATTAAAGTAACTTGTTTAGACCTTCTGATATTGCCCTGTATCTATAAAACAGCAACATTATCAATGTTGTATCATACAAGGTTGAATGAAGTATGGTTGAATGAAGCACAATTTGCACAAGTATTGTTAGATTTAGTTAGTGACTGCCCCAAGGCTACCCAGCGAGCATTGTGGCTGAGTGGGGATGTGAAACCAAGTTTAATTCTCTATCCATTATGACACAGTGACTCTCAAACTAAGCAATTTGTTCTTCTTCCTTCCTATCTCAAGGACTTAGAGAGGGCAATATTCCCAATCTCATATTTTCACAGCAAGCCTTGGAAGTGCATTAGACTGGGAGCTCACTTCCCTGCTTAGCACAGCTACAGGAGCAATACTGAACAACAACAGGAATCCTTTGGAACAGAAAACCTCAAACTAAATGAATAAGGAACAAACATTTGGAAGAATAGGATGTAGAGATGTGATGTATAAGTGTAGAGAGGAAAAACTCCAGTGAAAGAAACAACCTTCTTTCCTATTGGTCTGTATTATAATGAATCTAAAATTCTTTACGATTTGCTGTCTTTGAAGACTACAATTGGCATACGGATATGTGACAGGGCATTGACTGATGCTTGCAACTTGCTACATCTACAGGGTAAGAAGCATTTTTAAAAAAAAAGAAAAGAAAAGAAAGAATGGCTATCTTAGTAACCTCTATCCTGCTTTGTTAGAATCCTTTCCCCAATGCTGGAAAGTATGAATAATTTCACAACTACCTACAGAATTATTTCCATAAAAACTGCACAGTGACAATCTACTTGTTTCCCATAATTAGTTCCATACACTTTAAAAGAAATGATACTCAGTACCATCCCACAGTGCAGTTTTTCCGAGGGGATTCATTTTCGTCTTATCAAGAGTACAGCACGAATTATCAAAGGTGAGTTTATTCACACAGTTTATTCTTAGTCATGGGATATTTTTCAGTGTGCATTACCAAATAAAAAAACATACTTTTCCAGTAGCTCTTTAACTGTTCTTTTTTTGGGTGGTTTTCCTCCAAAGTATCAGCGAATGGAGAGAATGTAGGTAAATAAATAAAATGCTGTGTGGACCTGAACCATGCATGCTTGGAGCCAATTCTGAGCATAATTTTAAACATGTGAGCAGCATTAATAGAAGCTGCAAACCTGAATGTACTCCTCTAAGCAAAGATTTCTGCTGAAGGGTTGTTTTGCAACCAATTTCAAAGCACACGTGTGAGCTTCTTATATATTAAACCAGGGTTCTCAACAAATGAGCCAGGCCTCCAGAAAGAGACACAGGCAACTGCTAAAGCAGGCAATTCATGCTAAATACACACACACACACACACACACACAAAACTAGCACAGCTCATCTCAACTTCAACACAGAGATTGTCTAGTTTTTGTGTATGTCTCATTTAGACCAAGAGGAAAAATGCCATAGCTTAGTCACTATGCCAGGGACCTGCCAACTTCACACAGCTCCATCTCTGACAAAAATGAACCATTCAACCCTACTTGGGCTGTTATCATTTCCCCTGAAGCCAACTGAGGCAAAAGGCCCAGGCTAGCCTGAATGGTTTTGGGGGACAAAGAGTAAAGACAGCATGTGTGAGACTGCCTAGGCCAGGGATTACCAACATAGTGCCCAGGGGCAGCAAACGGAAGGAGGAAGTCGAATCTCCAGTAAAAGAGGTCGAGGTCCACTCAGCCTTCCATCCATCAGTGGTTGGTAAAATGAGTACCCGGCACATGCTGGGGGGTAAAGAAAGGCCGGGAAACTGGCAATCCCACCCCATATATACGGTCTGCCTAGTAAACATCGCAAAACGTCACCCTAAGAGTCGGAAATGACTCGCACTATAAGTGCGGGGACACCTTTACCTTTACATGTGAGAGACTGTTTGCTCTTTACCCTCAGTTCCTATTTGCGCAAGCTTGGCTTCTCCTTCATTGAATACCCTTACTTTAACATGCCCATATTCCAGTGGACGCCAGCAATGGGCACCCACCTTCCCTTTTGTTCTGAACAGAGAGAGATGCAAAGAGTTTCTCTCTGTGAGTGAATGCAACGGTGGCTGATGTAAGTGCTTTTTCCCCCTTGAAAGGGGGGCATACCCACAGTCGTTTTGTCTTATGCCACACTCCCACAGTAGCCATTTTGTAGCTGGCATCCACAAAACTTTCTCAAAACTCCAAATGTGCCCACTGCCCCCCAAAGGTTGGTGAGCTCTGGTCTAGGCTTATACTCCCCTCTGCTATTTCTCTGTCATTCCAGAAACCACTAGAAAAGGTCTGGGGCAGCTGCTAAGAACATTAAGAACTTCCCCCATTCTCCCTCTTCCAACAAGTTTCATAAAGGTCAAATAGAATAAGAGAAAAAGACAACAGTGATGTTGGGAAGAAAAACAGTGATGTTGGAACAGAAAAACACAACAAAGACAGTCCCCGGTCCACTCGAGTTTTTCTTCTCCTTCCCCTGCAGATCTAGTGCTAGGCCAGCACTTGTGCTGGTTTTATTTTCAATTGTTTAAAAATAAATGTATTTTTTCTGAGACCTTTGGGTGAACAGTGGGATATTAATGCTACTCATTTGGATCCTTCCCCTGAAGAGCCTTAAAGGATGCTATTATGTCCAAACCTAGAATCATGGTTTGTTGCTTCCTAACAAATCACAATCTTCTATAAACCAACAACAAACCATGGTTTAAAGTTGGCCAGCAATTGTGGCTTGTTAGGGACCAATTAACTACTATACTAGGTTCAGATGTAACTGGAAGCCATATTTAATGGCAGCTTCCTGGTTTGTTTCTCCCACTCTTATCAGGGGAAGAGTAATCAGGCAGTATGCACCAGCACACTGCTCAGCATAATAAACCATGAAAAGCCAGAAACTTTGGCTTATCAAAATATGCAAACCGCATCTCTGTCATATTTACATTTGTGGTGGCTCCGTTTACTTTATCAACAGCAGGCTATGACACTTTGCTAATGTCTTACAACATTATCAACTGATCATATGCATCTTCTGTGCAAATAAGGCAGAAATAATCTCTGGCACCTAAGGGAACAAATAATGTGCTGAAGAACTGAATATGGCATTAAAAGTAAATGCACAAAGTCCCTTGACTGTGGAGCCATCACTGCTAATAGGAAGCTGATGTAATACCTTTTCTCCAATATCCATTAAGACAGATTCATGATATATGACCAACAAAAGGACATTTGCTGACAGACCCCAGAGCAAAATCATTATTTATCTGGCACAACCACAGCAAAACAAACACACACACACATAATTTTTGTTTCCTAGAAAAACTGGGATTCTCATATAAATATTATTCAATATTTATAGGAATTCCCACCACAGCCATATTCTCTTCTGCTTCAACAGATTAGTCAGGATTCTTCCTTCCCAAGAGAGCTGTATATAATCTCTTTCAAACATTATAGCATACTGTTCAAGGGAGGTGACTGGCAGCACAGGAAGGCTGCTATGAAAAGGAGTACAGGGCTTTTTCCGACTTCTGAGAGGCTAAATCATCAATCACGTAACCAACCTGTGACCTTTCACTACAAATGAAGAAATATCATTGGTTGCCTATGATAACTGGTGCTGGTTGAAACCTGGCAGGTAGCAGCATGGCCCAATCATGCCTTTAAGCTCACGCACAAATGGCATGCCTAGAACTTATTACTTCTACCTCTCCATCACCTTCTGCCCATGATCTATCTCTGATGTGTCACAGACACAATACTTTGCGCACACCATCTACTTCCCACTTATCAGCACCATCCGCCAAGCACCTCCCCATGACATCCCACTCATAAATTACTATTTGTCATCAGCAACTAAAATAAAACAGACATTCATTGCCAGAAATTGCTTATTCTGCTGATGCATTGCTTGTCAACTGGGGATGGGGGAAAATGGGATTAGTATGATTGAAGTACAAATATGGCATAGTCAGATGACTTTGTCTCTTTCTACTACTATCGTGATAATGAAGAAAATACTGTGTTCCACTGTGCTTCTAGGAGTAGATGCAACATCCAACTTGGTTGGTTGGTTTTGAATCATATATGACCAAGATAAAGAAGTGGCTCTGGCAAAGCAGAGAGAAACAATGCTGCTCTGTTTTTCGGCTGCCCAAGAGTTTTTGCTGCCTGAGGCAGACAAGCTGCTATCCCCTCCCAGTTCCACAACAGAAATTGAATAAACTGGCAGACTGAATCTTTGTTTTAAAATATTTAAATAGTGATGATGGGATAAGCATCCTCCACCACACCTGAGGCAGCAGGCCAGATTAGGGGACCCAGAAGAGGCCCTGTGGTAACAGAGGAGAATGGCTTGGGCCTCAAAAGAAACAGCCAGGGGCTGTTGCTGCTGCTCCAAAGCATCTGCTATCTAAGATGCTTGCCTTACTCTGCCTAATGGTTGGGCCAGCCTTGTGCACAGAACTGCCTTGGGTTCACTGTCCACAATGGTATTTATGAGTATTTATTAAATTTCTATCCCACCCTGCTTCCCAAAGGAGCCCAGGGCAACAAACAACAAATCTGCAAGCAACACTTTAAAATAAAATAGAAACATTTTAAAAAATTAAGAACATCTAAAAAACAATCATTTACCTTCGCAACTAATAAATTCAAGGTTGCCGGAAACAGTATCTTTCAGTCATCAAATGCCTGGGTGAACAGGAATGTTTTTTAAATTCCTCCTGAATGTTACTGATGAATAACGGTAGAGGAAGAACCCTTTGCTGAATATTCCACATGACAGCCCATCATCTAGGCTGTTGCCACAGCAGGACAAACAGGGTTGGGGTGGTTCTTCAGGTGTAACCCACTCCCAGTTTGAATGACAGCAGGGCTGGCCCAAGGCATGTTGCTGCCTGAAGTGAAGGATGGTGTATCCCATTCCCCCCCACCCCGCAAAAAAATTTCTATGTACATAACCTGACTAGCCTGGCAGTTCAATTTCATTTCAACAATAGTGATAAGACAGCATCCCCCCACCACACCTAGCTTAGGGGGCACACAGTGATCTGCTCTCCAATCAGGGTTGCCAGGTTCAGGGCCCGAGACTGATCCTGTATCTTTAGGAGAAAAGAAGGTCAGCCAAGTGCAGGTGTTCTTGCAACCATGTAATGGGAAAAACCACAAGGGGGAATTCTTCCTTCCCCCTGCACAACTTTTAAAGATACAGAAGACCTCTTGTTGCCAGGCCCAGCCTCCAAGAGGTCTTCTGTATCTTTAAAAGTTGTGCAGGGAGAAGGGAGAATTCCACCTTGTGGTTTTTCCCATTACAGTGTTGCAAGAACACCTGCACTTGACTGACTTTCTCTTCTCCTAAAGATACAGGATCAGTCAGGCCCTGAACCTGGCAACCCTACCTCCAATACCTGGCCACTACTCCCCTCCTACCAGTATCCTGAGTTGGCCATCACCTCACTTTGCCTAATAGTAGAGCCATCCATGGCCACATACAAAACAGGGAGGAAGTAGGCTTTTTTCTCTCTGATTCTTTCATTCATAAAGCAGGGCAAGATAAAGGCATGGCTGCAAAGGAAAACCTGTTAGGGCACATGTGGAGAACTCCAGCCCATGAGCCTAATTAGGCCTACCAGGCCTCCACATTTGGCCCATGAGGCCATTTCGGCCAAGCCACACCCACCTGCCCTACACCTGACATCTGATATGATGTCAGATATAGGGCAGGTAACAACTTGGATCAACTGAAAGGAGGCACCACCAATCACCTGATCAGCAGCATCTGCAAAGCCCTCTACAAAATGTTGCACAAGACCAGACTATCAGCTGACTGTTGGGTCTTGAGGAGAGCTTTGCAAGGGACTGATTGTCAGGTCTCATGAAGCCCCTTGCAAAGCACTCTGCAAGACCCATGCAGGCAAAAAAGGTCACCTGATGTTATTGTGATTGACAGGTGGGTGGCTCCGCTCACCCATCAAACTTGGCCCATGAGGAAATGGGAAGATAATGATCTGGCCCACTAGCCAGATCCCCACTGCTAAAGGATAGCCTGAGTCAATTGTGATAAAAAAGGTTCACCTTCCTTGGAAGGCCTCACCCTTCACTGTTATGTGGAGAGACAATGCATGCTGGCCCTTCCCTACAGAGCTACTGCCAAGGAATGAGCAGAGTTGAGTTAGTCAGGCTATTCTCTTGCTCTGTGATAGCATCTTGACACTGCATCTGTCATCCCACACTGCACATCCCATCCACCACACTAAAGGACAGTTGAAGGTTTATTAATAACTATTGTTTATATAATAGTTTTAATTTGACAGCGTACACTGCAACCCTTAAACCATCTATCTTCAGAAGAAGTCACAGAATGAAGTCACTTTACAAATGAGAAAATTAGGTTGGAGGAGATACAGATGTATCTAAAAAGGAGGAGGAAGGATTGTGGCAGCTGTTGAAGTGCCTTCACAGCACTGAGGTCAGTTGTACAAATTTATGTTATTCAACAGCAACTTTGAGCAACTTACTCAGTCCCAACCACCACCAAATCAAGAGTCATTTTAAACCTACAAATGACATTTAAAACAAATAAAAAGGCAGACAGCCTGTGCAAAACATGGAAGGAATGGTAAATCTGAGGAGTAAATTCTAAAATGTTCAAGTGATCATTATTTATTTATTTATTTTATTATTTGATTTATATCCCGCCCTTCCAGTAGGAGCCCAAGGCAGCAAAGAAAAGCACTACAAACACTTTAAAAACAGTTTTTTAAAACAAGCTTTAAAAAAAGCTTTTAAAAAAAGAAAGAAAAGGTTTAAAAACATATTAAAAAGCAATTCCAACACAGAAGCAGACTGGGATAAGGTCTCAACTTAAAAGGCTTGTTGAAAGAGGAAAGTCTTCAGTAGGTGCCGAAAAGATAAGAGATGATGCCTGTCTAATATTTAAGAGAAGGTAAGTCAAGCATTGGACCTGGAAACAAGTACGTCTGTCATTTGCAATGCTAAAGCAAGGGGGAGGGTAAAATCAAGCTCACCCCATGGTAGGAAAAAACTAGACACTCTGTTATGAGATACATCTATATGCATTCTAAAATTTCCAAGTGACCATTATTGTTGAGGTGGAATTTAAACCTGGTTCCACCGGGACCAAGATTCTACCCACTGTCTCTTTTCAGTAGCATTAAATCTTTTAGAACTTGAAACAGAGGGTGCTGCAGAACTGGGGCTCCATTTTTATTCTTTTAGGTTACACATTGATTACAGATCAATATGTAAAATGTCAGTATTCTATTTCTAGAAGCAGTTGCTTATCATTTTTCTATGTCAAATCCTGTGTTTTTTGTTTGCACTGCAAACATGGAGTAAGAAGATCATTTAATACTTCAAAGATATTTGGAATGCATCTTATACTAATTAGACTCTTCTACTAGCATTCCCAGCTGAAAGAAAATGATAACACCTGAGAAGCAGATCCTACATGAGTACCACCTAGACAGGAGAGGGATTTCATAATCATCATCAGTCTATTTATATGCCACTCTTCCACAAGATCTTGTCCTCATAACAAATAAATTGAACAGCAGTAACAATTGATCATTATCATAACAATTGCAGATTATCATGATGTCAATAAATAAATGCATCATTAAAAATTCATCCATACAGCATTGTATGAAATAATATATATTTAAACAATACAAAACAAATTTAATAGGAAGAATTGATCCTGTGAACAACGCAAAAAAGGTGGGAAACTCTTGACCTATGTTTTGGTGACCTCAGAGACTATTGCAATGTATTCTATCTGAAAACAGTCCAAAAACCTCAGCTAGTACAGAATGTGCAGCACACCTAAAAACAGATGTGGGCCACTATTCACATATATTGCACATTTTAAAACATCTGTCCTGGCTGCCAGTTTGTTTGCAGCGCCCTTCAAAATGGTGGTTTTTACTTTTAAAGCCCTAAACCGCTGGAGTTCTGGATATTTCAGGGGATTTCTCCTCCTGCATGAACAACCTTCTTCTGTCACTTAAAATCTTCTGACAATTCCAGATTCCACCTTATAGGGATGCTAAATCAGCCTCCACTAGGAGCAGGGGCTTTTCCATAGCAGCCCCTCTGTTGTGAAACTCTCTTCTGAGAATAGTATAGCTTCCTCCCTGCTGACCTTTCAAAAAACTTTTCTGTTTCAGTTGGCCTTTGAAAATTGGCTTCTGCTGGGCTTTTTGCCCTACCCTATATTGTTTTTAACTGTTGTTGTTTTCCTGTCTTTTGGGGACAGTTTTTTAACATATTTTATTGAATTATTTTAGTGGTGTTTATTGCTGAAAACTGCAGCACAGGAAGCTAGATTTCAGCTAGATCAAATTTTTAACCATGGCCAAAGAAGAGCTGACTGACAAAAAGGAGAACAGGGCTAAGACAAGCTGCACCTGCTTAGACTCCCTCTCTTGAAGGTACAGGAAACCCCATTCCCTTTTGCATCTGGGCATCCTAATGCACAGAACCACACAGCAATCACCATATACTCAGTGTTCCATATATTCCATGCTTCTCAAACAGCAGGTCTCCCATGCTGTATAACAAGCCATTTCTGAAACTCATGACATTTGAGAAGCATGGCAGTTTCCTGCTCCAAGATAAAAAATCAGGAGTTTGGCTGTGCACATGCCATTCTTTGGGCATACCTAAAATAGCTCTCTAGGTTGTGATCTATAACTGAAGCTGAGCGACAGAGTGAATTATCTGTGGATATTGTTCAAGCTTTGTTTTTTGCACATGTGGTTCCAACTTCAGCACTATAAAAGTGTTATGCATATGAAGTAGCATGGCATATATGCTTTCATTTGCCTAATAATATTTTTTATGACAGCATTAGGGATTTCTCTTGAAATTTATTGTTCTGAAATTTGGAACTTGCTATTTCAAAATTCAGAGCGTTCTATGAGATGCCCCTCTTTTTCTTTCTATAAGAAAAACCTGCAATCCATGAGCACTAATTTTATTTTATCATCGTCATCATCATCCAACCTTCACCAGCAGGTCCCAGGGAAGTTTACAACAGTTAAGATTACATGGGATGAGATATATCATGTCAATGACAAAGTAAAATGTATCTCTTTCAGCTGCATATGGAGTAGAACATCAAGTTTTGTTTTTAAAGCCCCCTCAATTATCAACTGAGCATTGTCTAGAAGTTCCTTAAGTTATTTTCCATCCCCTCATAAGGAACTTGAAAACTGCCTTATCATATGAGGAAATGAAGGATAAGGTGGAACTTCCAAGCACTGTTAAATACACATATTTTCACCATATCCCTTTGATACAGTAGTTTAGTTTTATTGCAGTATTAAATACAGCATGTGTGACAGTTTTATAGATTTAAATGTTTCAACACAGTCACAAATATTTTTACTCATTGTTCACTTTTTAATATCTGGTTAAACACTTGAATTAGAACATCTGCTTGCCTTCATTTGATTACCCCCAAACAGGCTCCCTCATCTGTGTTTATGATGGTCTACAATGGCCAGGGTGTGTAGTTTACTGAGCACTAAGAGGAATAAATAACTGAAGCAATACTACTAATGCGAACATTTAGTCCAGGTATACATAACTTGCAACAAATCAAGAACAGACCCAACAAGATGGAGGGAGCCAGGTATTGTAGCCTGTCAGTTGCTTCAGAACTTCATGTTTCGCAGCCTCAAGCAGCAAAACTACGAAGTTTATTAAGCCCCTGAAAGATCACAAAATATGACTGGTGCACTATATTTGGCTTTCTGCACTACAAGGTGTGCAGGTCTGATTTATTTCTGTATACTTAACCTGACCTGCCTATAATTTGCTTCAACATTCTAGTTCATAGAGCCACAACTAGTAGATGTATTCCATTTCACTCCACAGTATTCTTGTTTTGCAGTTGCTAAGCCCAAATGTGAAAAACACAAGGGTGAGTCACATGAAAACTGATGTTACCAAGGAACTCAGCCTCACAGGCATCTTAACTATTGCTCCGAGCACCTTGACTTTAGGGCATGCCCCCCCCGGTCTAGAAGGGTATGCTGTGAGCCAAACAAGACAAGATCACCTGTAGCCTGTTCAATAGGTGTAACTCTTGAAACAAAGAGGTGTGAAATTGCATAAAATGCACATACCTTCCTCTCTGTTAGTTCCACAAGGGCAATCAAGGCATTTAAAGCATGTCCACTAGTCAGTCCTCCAAGAGCCCTGGTGAAGCCCTATGGCAGAATCACTGGAGAACTCGCTGGAAAACACACTGTAGGTACTTAGGGCTCATCCAAACGGAGCGGGATAATCCACGTTTTCCATATCTGGTTCGTCATCTGACAGTCCTCACTTTGCCTGTTTGTTCGCTCTTTCCCAATAAAAAAAACCACTTTTTTTGCGACCACACACGCAGCGAGAGGACCCGTACTTCTTCTCACTTTTTCCCAGCTCCGTCCATAACACTCCCCCCATCAGCCAATTGGTCCGCAAAAATATGACGTATGCTCCTCTCCCCCTTTGCAACAAAGCACAACAAGGCATATGCGCTTGAACGTACGAGCGCGAAAGTTTGAATTTCCTAATGGTTTGGTAGTAGTGGCTGTAATGGAGTTCCTTGTCGCTCACCACTCTGGAGCAGCGCCGGCCGGGGTGTGTGTGTCCAGGTGTCCCTGACCATCCAGGGGGATTGTGGGCAGTGCAAGGGATCAGCGCTTGTAATCGCCGGGCGAATCCCCCCATAACCCTTGGGCTCATTCACTGAAGGGTTCAGCCCCAGACCGTTATGCGGCTCGGCAGCAGGAATGCTCCCCTGAGGGAAGCAAACAACCCCCCCACGGATGGCCGCTCTTGGCTCAGGCAGGGAATGCGGGCAAACAGCCCCGGGTGCTGCTGTGTCAATCTGCACTGAAGTGACCAGCACAGGCTTTGCAGTGTTCCCTCTGATAAAAGAAACATGCAAACCACTTATATGCCTATAATTCCTGTATTTTTGTTTGTTTGTATTTGCGATATTTTGCAAAAACGACTGTATGCTTTTCTACCTTTAAGTTTCTGGAGATACACATGATTGCAATTCCACTTATTTCTCCAGAACAGCAAGTAACGATGTGTCATGTCTAGGAAGGTAGACCACCAGTCTCTATGGTTGCGGGTGGCTGAGACGCTCTAGCAAACCACTTATATGCCAATAATTCCTGTGGGTTTTTTGCTTGTATTTGTGATATTTCACAAAAGCTACTGTATGCTTTTCAGCTCAGCTGGTCTGCCAAGAACCTGCAGGCTGTGGTTGAAATTGACAAGACTCAAAGACAGTAGCCTTGCAGGCAGGACAGCGAAATTGACTAAGAGTGCATGAGTGTCTGTAATCCAAGAGGAAAGCCTCTATTTCTCTTCTTCCCCCCTCTCCCTCGACTCTGGATGCCTGGAAGCAAAGACCAATACCTTCAAGAAGGGCATTTGATGCGGGGGGTGAGGGATGGGAGGTGGAGGGTAGGCAAAGATAAATATTTTCTCCCTTGAAAAAGTTTACAAACAACCACAATTGCAGATCTCACCCTGAGCGGCTGCGCAGTTTGCAGGCTGGCTAAAAATTAACCGCTGTTGCTGCTTCTGCGCAAATGCGCTTTTTTGCATCTGCGCAGTAGAAGTTGCAAGGGGGCCCCCCAACACCACACCATTGCTCTGATAGGTTCCTTTTTCCCAGGCTTTCCCCAGACATTCGTGCACATGTGCAACAGTAGAAATACGTGATTGGCTGAGAATGAGGGAAGGGATATGGGGAACCGCCCAAGAACTGCCCATCAAATGCCCACAGCTGTAAAGTCCGCAGTATTGCATCCGAGTGCCTGAAGGTACAGTGGATTATTCTGGTTTAAAAAAGCAAATCGCATGATTTGCGGTATTGCAGGAGCGGATTTAACCGCACAAAAATTGGCAAAAGCGTGCAGCGTCATATGGACGACCGAAAAATAATGAAAACACAAAGTGATCATGTCACACATTTTACAGTCGTCTGGATGAGCCCTTAGTCACCCATTAGAATCATAGAGTTGGAAGGGACCTATAAGGCCACTGAGTCCAACCCCCTGCTCAACGCAAGAATCCAAATTAAAGCATACCTGTTAGTACCCATTAACGTTAGAAATCTCCACCCAAATTATCACATGGAGCCCAGTTTGCATTCATCACTCATGACAAGGAAGTTTAGGTCCAGCAGTACTCCACATATCTTTCCCCTGTTTGTTCTGGGGAAATCCTTCCCTTGGATAACCAAGCATATAAAAAGAATAAAAAAATAGAACTAAGTGTTCAGTTTGAAGTCAACTGGTTGTTCCGGCTAGCTTAAGGCTCCACTTAGGTAGCTTTGACCACCACCCTATTTTTTACCCCAGTTTATCTTCTGTACATTTGTGAAAGTTATTTTTGCACTTGGCTTCAGTCTGGGCTCCAAGGGAATGCACAACTCATCAGTGGTTGTGTTCACCCTCTAAGCCTTCACCCAAAGATGCTCCTGAAGAGGCTCCATTTGACCCCAGGCCCCCACTGCAGATTTACCAAGGATATCTCAAGCAATTCTGGTGTCCTGGTGCTAAGGGCAACGTCATGATTTACACCATTCCCTAGACAAAGAAGAATCTGTTTGTTTATACTCTTTGTTTCCCTAACCAGCAGCCCTCCAGATGTTTTAGATGACCATGCTGGCTCAGGCTGATGGAAGTTGTAGTCCTAAACATCTGTAGGGCACTACATTGGCAAAGACTGCTCTAACTCCTCTTCTAACTCAGTTACAATATTCTTGTATCTACCTGGCATTTATTGCCCTTCCCTCACCATAATCTTTCTATTTTTGCAACTAATTGCATATTCTTTCATTCTAAGTATTGGGTTCTTGTATGGTTGCTAATTTTCCCTTGCATGAGTGTTAACTCCCTATGGTACATCATACATTTTGACTAAAGATCCCACATATGTCAGTCAAGTACACATATACATCCATGTGTACATGTGGATGAAGGCATGTGGTAAAAATTAGTAGCAGATGACAGCATTCGGCGGTAAATGAGGATCAGTTATCATAGGTAAGACCATAAACACAGTACCTATGAACAAAGACACACTTATCCATTAGTATAATTGCAACTCCACTCCATTCAAATGAATAGAAGTTTTGCTAGTAACTTTATTAGATGCGGTTTGCAAGTAACAGTTCAACCACAATGGTTTGTGCAGTAAGGTTCAAATTGCAAAATGGCTTTCAGAATGATGAGATCTGAGAAAGGAAAAAAAAACCCACCCAAATTTACTCTGGACTTTTTTTCATGCCCACTAACATATATCACAATGTTCAAGGTCATATTTATATCTAAGAGATATGAAAAATGGGAGGGGGGACTAATTAGCAAATAACCTGGGTTTCTCATTACTAGCAAGGCCACAGACAATGCCTTGGGATTTGAAATCAAATGTCAACTACACCTGAGCTACAAACCGTTTTCCACAAGGAATATAATTACTGCCCATAAAAATGTCATAATCAAGAGCTTTTGCCTTCATTTTTAATTGAGCCATGTGTCCGTTCAGGTTTTCAGCAAGAAATGAACAGAATCCTCGGGGTAATTCATCCATTCTGGCAATTACCAATAGCGGTTTAATAGGTTCCTGGGGTCACAGACCTCAAAAGAAGAGAAGGAGGATCAGCAATGTGCATTTCTAGTACTTCTATTATTATTGCTACATAGTATTTCACATTATACCAGCTGCACAGGAGGCAACAAACACTAACTTCTAGCAGGAAAACTCACCAGCGTTCTTGCCAAGGGACTAAATGAAAAACAGAGGTAGCTGAATCAATACATGTGAACGGGATGCTGGAGATTTAATTAACATGAGAGCAGCAGCTATACATTAAAACATTAGCCATCAAATGCAACCTGTTCAAAGCTCTTCAAATAGTGTTTTTCCATTAAGTGCATTACTCTAGACTAGCCTTCCCCAACCTGGTGCCCTCCAAATGTTTTTGACTACAACTCCCATCAGTCCCAGCCAGGACAGCTATGCTGGCTGGAGATGGGAGTTACAGTTCAAAATATCTGGAGGGCTCCAGATTGGGGAAAGTCGCTGCAGGCCATCCTTGCGGATGGTGTAAGTGCTTAAAAAAATTAGTAACACTTTTGTGAACACTCAACTGGTGTTAAAAGTGATAGCCATGAAATGTGCTTTAACTGTCCTAGTGTATATCAACAATCAAATTGTTTTATATAAATAGGAAGAATAAATCAAAGTGAAACAGCAGTACTGTGTTATAAGAGATTATTATTTATTTACATTTATCCAAGTGAGTTGAGAACTGCTTTAAAAAAGATGCTTGGCTGACAGCTCTGGAATGAAGGTCAATTAGGTAATTTAATGCATCAGAATTTCTATTGATATTCATGGGAGCCCTTTTAATACCACACTTGGTTAGTGAGATCAATATTCAGCACTCTTAGATCCATTTTAAACCTGGACACAAAAGAGCACTGCATAGTTTTGAATCATGTTTCTAAACACGTTGGGCTGAATCGGCAGAACTTTAATAAGTACGCTGATGATATCCAAGAGCACAATACAGTTCAACTTGTTTCTAGAAGAAAATGAGGACTATGCCTTAAACCCACTGAAAACGATGGCGAGTAGGGATGGAGATTCTCTATGTACGTTTTTAAAGAATGGTTTAATTAGGAGATCCTGAATAAAGTGGCATCTCCATTCCATCGATGATGCGATGTTACCAAGAAGTTCCCCACACTTGATAAAGAAGTATGCAGTATGAACTATAGCAAGAAACAAACAAAGAAAAAGCTTAGTACTGAGGATGTAGTCACTTGGCTGGTAAAAAATTGGGCACATTTTCCCACCTTTATTTATTTATTTATTTACTTGTTTATTAAATTTCTATCCCACCCTCCCTCCCAAAGGAGCCTAGGGAGGCAAACATTCTGTGATAAAATATACAGTTAAAAATTAAATAATCTGGACTGATCTTCCTTGCATCAGGTAATGCAGGGGGAAGTTCAGTCCTACTTAGTGCTTCCCACCCATCCCAAGCATGGGAGTGAGGGAGAAGTCAAAGCTTTCCCTCCCCCCACCATGTCTGGGTGGTGGGGAAGGGGCAGCTTGCTTTGGTTGCATATGCCAGGAGGGAACAAGCATGTGCAATGAATCTGAGTCCTTTGCAAGCTACCCCATGCAGCTTCTTTCAACAGCAAACAGAGCTGACTCTTCCCCCACTTCCCTTCTTCCCTCCTCTCAGGCTGCCCCTCAACTGCTCCTCTCACCTTCCCATCCTTCTTCCTCTCCTCCTCCAAATCTCACCTCCTAATTGTCATCACACTGTAGTTTGCAGGGCTAGCACCATCTGTCAGCAGCCATGTGCATTATACCATGGTGACACTCTTACACAAATATATATTTGCGTAGAAATACAGGCCACATATGACTCAGCTATGGTCCTGTTACTGCTGTCTTTGTTTCTGAAACCAGTATGAATTAAAACCATTGAAAAACAATAAAACACACTAAAATATCCAAAACAAATTTAAGAACAGATGTAACAAAATAATGTGTCTGGATAGGCCAGCTGAACCAGAAAAGTTTTCAGCAGGCATCTAAAAGAGTACAGTCATGGTGTTTGCCTAATTATCAATATGAAGTGACTTTTTTCCAGACATACAGTATAATCCCTATTCATCTCTACTATGAATAAAGTCCCATTGAGCTAAATGGATCTTACTTCAGAAAAAAAGGTACAGGACTGCAATCTTAATAGTCAATATCCTCCTTCAAGCTGACCTTGTCATGGTATAACACATGTACTGATCTCAGGCAGAAATCAATGGGAGTTGGCTTTACTTTCTCTGGAAAGCACCATATGGCCTATTGAATCTTCTGTTTTGGACAGCTGATCATGATTATAATCACCCCTCAAATGTAGTAAATCCAAAAGGAATCAAGTATTGAAGACAATACCTCATTAGGAGTAATACTGAGGCAAAACATTGCTAAAGAAATGATCAATATCAAGATATTAATCATACAAAACTAAGATGAACTTCAGGGTCCATCCTGATAAAAATACACAGACATGGGAACACAGAACAATTCCCAAAGCAAAATATTTGATGTTTGCAAGTATTTATTTGAACCATAAAGATAAATAATTTCTGACAAAGATTATCTGGCAGCATCCAGAGGGTAGGGATTAACTTCAGACACATAAATTATTCTAACTCTGGCTTGATCTTACTGACGTACGTACGGTATAATCAATGGCTGTTCCACAGCAGCTGTTTAGCAGCACAAAGCACTATTAAAATGTGAGTTTTTTAAAAGGACTGAGAAAAACAGTTTGTATTCAATGTGAGATACAACAGGACTATTTGTATTCAAGAATGAATGTCCTGAAAATATTTAACCTTAGTAAAATGCAACAATTATTTTCACGGAGCATGTAAATAATAATACAGTAATTAATAATATGACAGTAGCTTGTCACCTTCAGTGAATTAAATGACACTTCAATTCTGCACACTAAAAGCAAATCTGCAAGTGAATGGAGAGCCAGTGGACATACTAGTGGACAGTGATATGAGTTCAAATCAGGCCCACAGCAGGCATTTTTGGGTTGGCAGAACTGAAAGTACAGAAAGTAACAGGGATGGGGCTATAAGTTAATGCAAAATATCAGAAATCTAAATATAAGTAGCCTAACATATGTAAAATGTTATTTGCTTAATATAGTTAATTAGAAGCAATATAAAGAACTTGACTTAACTTCTACAATTGCCGGGTTCACACGATGCTAAACCATGATTTATTAAATTATGATTATAAAATCATGCTTTAGCATTATGTGTCAACCCTGCTGAGCAGCTTAAATAGTTTATTTTAACTGCCAATGAACACAATCTGAAGCCATGGTTTGTTGTTGGCTTATGAATCTTGATTTGCTTGAACCATGGCTTGGTGTTAATGTGTGAATCTGGCATTGTTCCTTAACCATGGTTTGTTTGCTCATCAAACTACAAATGCATGAGGTAAGAACAGCTGGAAACAAACCAAACTTTGGAGTAACAAGTCAAGGTTTGTTTGATTGTCTGTGGGTTAATTTGTGGTTTGTTAAACAAACTATGTGTTAAGAGTTATGCCATTAACTTAAATTATTTAAGTTAATACACACAGCTCTACTGTAGAGATGAGTTTGACACCACCTCCAGAAGGCCAGTAGAAAGGAAGAATTACAGGTCTGTGGGGCAGGGAAGAGGTCATTCCACAGCTTCAAGGAAACTGATGTGAAATTACTGCTCTTCGCTGTGACCCCAGTTCACACAGAACAGGAACTCAGAGCAAGGCCTGAGAAGGAGAATGAAGCTGGCAAGGGAACAATATAGGGGACAGGCACTCTCTGAGACACGTGGGCCCCAAGTCATAAAGGGCAAACTGTTCATGCCGTTGAGCCTTACTTTTATGTAATAGCATTTCAAAATGCTGAGAACTGGTAGGAGATGTATTAGTAGCAACTAAAAAGATACTTGCCAAGAACTGAGGGGAAAATAAGTCCTGTCTATTGATGTGTTCTCAATATACATATATGTATACTGAGGGTATGTGTGCATGTGTATGTGTACAAAGTATCTATACATATGATGTACAACAATTATGAATAAATACACTTTCTAAGGCAATTGTCGGGAAAGTAAACTATCTACAGATACTTTCCATAAGAACTGGAATCTGTTTATTTACTAGACTAAATCTGAATGGAACTATGTTTGTTTGTTTATTTATTATTTGATTTATATCCCACCCTTCCTCCCAGCAGGAAAATCCACTCCATAACATAAGAAATGGTTTTTCATAGTCTTTTATTATTGAAAAGACCTGCATTAGTGGTCTGTTGAGATTCTGAACACTTGATACACTGATTACTAGACCACTGGTTCCCAACCTTTTTGGTATGATGACCCAGAAGTCCAAATTTACTTGGTATAGTTTATTGTCACATAAATTTTAGACCTTGGATCTTCTCCGCCATCAGCCACAAGAGAGCAATTCCCATGTATTAGAACTTAAGAATAGAGCCTTTCCAACAAAGAATCACACAGCATTATAATATGCCAGGAAACGTTGTAAGAGGCATTCATCATACCAGTTAAGGGTTGCAAGCAATAATTATTTGGGGTTTATTTATAAAGGCTTCAATTTGCACAAGCTCCATTTGCACAAGCTTCGTAACCCAACTGCAGGTTGCAACCCACAGGTTGGGAAACACTGTACTAGACCTTTGTATAGGGATGACCACATTCCCTTACTAAGCACAGAGATGGTAAGGTTGATCCTACAAGTGCTTATTCAGAATTGAGTCTGTTGAAATCAGTAGCAATTACTTCCAAGTGAATGTATTTAGGAACAGGCTAGACAACTCTTTTATGCCAAAATTGGCCTTAATAATTATCCATGACATTGCTAATGAACCTTTAGCGTGACTGGTCTGTCTGGTAGTAATGCAGCATTACTGAATATACTGCAAACAATAATGATGCAATAAGTATAAATGGCAAGCAGCCAAGACCACTCTATGAAACAATATTATCAGGATTTGATTTTAGAATCTAAAAATATTTTTATCAATTTCATAGATGACTGGTCATATTCGTTCCCAAAGTTGCTTGTATTCAAAGGGCCAATGTGTGACCTCAAATTGCACATAGAAAGCTGAAAGAAAAACCACAGAAAATGATCTTGACAAGAGGCCCCAAAAGTCATTAGAGTGATTCCAGATTTATAATTATTTTACAGAAAGCATATTTTAGTACAATCTAAACACAACCCAAGGGCATGTTTTTAACAGCAGGTGCCAAAACAACCCATTTTCTTTTCTGTCATTGTTTCTTACTCATTTACCCACTTTGCATCTAGTGCTGATGCTTTCATCTAAAGGCCTAAATTGTTTGGGCCTAAATATCAGAAAGAGTGCCTCCAACCCCTTTGTGCTAAGATCATCAGAGAAGGCCCTTTTGCAAGTTACATTTTTAGAAGTACATTATCTAGGTACAAAAAGAGGGCCTTTTCTATGGTGACGCCTCGATTGTGGAGCGCCCTCCCAATGGAGTTATGCCTGGTGCCGACAGCGAATTTTTTCAGTGCCAAGTTAAAACCTATGCATTTGCCCAGGCATTTTTAATTACATGATACTTCTAGCTGATTGGATGGTTTTATTCCTCTTATATCTTACGGTATTTCTGCAATTTTTAATGTCTCTGGATAGCATCCTGGAATCCATTTTGGATGAAGGGCAACGTATGCATTTTTAAATTAAATAAATAGCTATCTTTCTGATCTTGGGAGGAGGGGCCATAATTCAGTTGTACAGCACATGTTTCACACATGATACGGAAGACCTTTACCTGAGACCCTGGCAAGCCACTGGCAATCTGAAAAAAAATAAAATCCTGGCCTAGACAGACGAGTCCTATGACCAGCTGCCTATGATCTCTGCAAGGGGTTTTAGAAGTCATGGAGATGGGGAGAGGACTAAAGAACCACCAGCGTCTTGCATTTCCCAGTCTTCTTCATACTGCCCCAAATTAAATTTTGTTTCAGTATCAAATGCTTGTGCCATTCAACACAAAGCAGAAGTGTGTCTGTATGGAAGATTATGTTGCGTTTTCCTTCAGCCTCTAACTCTGTGCCTTTGGTGTTTATACATCATTACAGGGGTCAGGAACTTCAGCCCAGGAGTCAAATACGCCCTCTAGACCTCTCTATGCTGCCCTCAAGACTCTCCCAAGGCCACACCCCTCACTGGCCCTGGTCTATGCTCTCCCTGAGTGATTTTGCCTGGCTGAAAAGTGTCCTTGAACTAGGATCATGCCTCTTGCTTGCCCGGATGGAGAGGTGTCAGTTTTGGTTTGTAGGGAATGTTCTGGCTTATCCATGGCTAGAAAGTAACCTATGGTACAAAAATAAAAGTCACACCTATTGCCCCACTCACTGTTGCATCTGACCATGCCCACCATCAGCATGTGGTCCCTGGAAGGTTCCCAGTGAGGGAATGTGGTCCTTGGGCTGAAAACAGGATCTACATTAATCTGCATTAGCAGACATTAGCAGGTAATATTATTTACGTTCACACTATATAAAAACTGCATCTGTTTTATTTCAGCTGTTCATGTAGATGTAAAAGACAATGACTAATAAAATGGATGCAATGATTGCTTTCTGGAAAAGAAATATGTAGACATATCTCTGTGGACTAAGGGCTCCTCTAGACAACTTCTTTATTAAACATTTACCCTGATTTGGTTGCACAAAGTTCATGCGGAGGTTAGATTATACCCAGTCTTTATTGAGCATTTGTTCTGATGTGTCTGTGCAGCAGTTATACAACAAGCATTCATCCTACATTCATCCTCATTTTCTTGTGGGGTATTTAAACATCTTCCCTAGTCATTTGTTTAGCCCACACTTTCCAATGCAATGTCATTTTCAAAACCACACCAAAAAAATCCAATTATTTTTTTAAAAGTAGATTTGTTGTGCTAGGGCTGCAGAGCTCTTTAACCCACTTTAACTCCACAAACCTACAGTTCCAGTATGCGTTTGAATCCCTCCCGCAAAATAGTGACAGTATGGAGGCACCCCAAGGCAGCCTGGGAAGGAGCAGAAGGAGGGCCTAACAAATTGTTGTAAACCGCCCAGAGAGCTTCGGCTATGGAGCGGTATACAAATGCAATCAATCAATCGAAAGAAAGAAAGAAAGAAAGAAAGAAAGAAAGAAAGAAAGAAAGAAAGAAAGAAAGAAAGAAAGAAAGAAAGAAAGAATGAGATTGTTACCTCATTCTAGTCCTGTTCTTATACTTGGGCTTCTAACAGCAAAATGACACAAAGAAATTAAGTAGTTGAAGCTTTTCCATGAAGAGAAAGAAAAGGACAGAAAATCTTCCCCTGCTTAATTTCTTAGTATCAGGCTGCTGTTAAAAAATTAGGAGCAGAGCCAGAAGGTGGCAAGTTAGGAGGATGTACTCCTATTCCTGCCTTCATTTTCTTCTCTTTCAGTGAAACCTGAACCAGCTGTTGCAATGCGTTAGGGGTTTGAAAAGCAGAAGTGAAGACACTTCTTTTTTTCAGAAAGGGTTATGCAACTGTATTAGGTATGTAGCTCTTGACAAACATTAAAGAGAAATACTTCTGTCTGGCATTTTGAAAAACGCACAAGGAAACATCAAATGAAAAGAAATAGATGCACTACCGCCTCTTTAAGGGCAGTGGGCATCACACCATCATGCAAAGATGTGTTTACTACACCTGTGACCCATTCAGTCACCCCACTCCAGCTAGCTGTAATAAGCCAGGATGGACAAGGAACTAATGAGCAGGTGGTCGGGCACATCACTGCAAGCATCTTCTTCACATCATCAGGCCACATTAACTGGAATTGATTCCACAACACTGGGTTTGTTGTTGCATTGGACAACTCAGCTGGCACTGCCACAATAGCGTCTAAATCACTGTGGAGCTCAGTAACTTTGGCCTCAACGTGTTTAGCGAGCCAGCTACAGCTAGACACCATGTGCTCCAGAGATCCATCCTCCTGGTCAGGAGTGACCAACCTCCAGACCACGTGGAACAACCCAGCCGGGTGGCTCCTCAAGGATGCAATGGAGGCAGCAAAGTAGGATTTCTTTGTTGCCCTCACTGCCATGTGGTAGGCCCGATTGTGAGCCCAAACAAGTGCTTGGTCTGCTCCAGAGCAAGATCTATGCCATTTATGCTCTAGCCTTCACCCAGTCCATTTAATCAACCACAGCTCAGTATATCAAGGAGCAAAGCAGGCTCCATGGCACAGCAGCATCTGATCTCTTGACCATGGTATCCTCCTGGACTGACTCATTGGGATGGGTATTGGAGGCACTGCATTACGGTGGTTCCGCTCTTACCTTCAGGGTCACGTTCAGAGAATAGCACTGGGTGAGTGTTCCTTGGCCTCCTGGCACTTGTGCTAAGGGGTTCCACAGGGTATTATTATCTCGCCGGTGCTATTCAGCATCTCTATAAAACTATTGGGAGTGGTCATTAGGAGTTTTGGAACAAGATAGCAATATGCTGACACACAGCTCTATTTCTCAACATCTGAATCAGGAGAGGCTGTGTACGCTCTGCATTGGTGCCTGAATGCTGTAGTGGACTGGATGAGAGTCAAGAAACTGTGCTTGAATCCTGGGAAGATGGAGGCTCTTTGGGTAGGTGGTTCCCTTGTCTGGGATACAGGCAGGTTACCTGTTCTGGATAGGGTTGCACTTCCTCTGAAGGACCAGGTCCATAGCCTAGGGGTACTCCTGGATTCATCTTTGTCACTAGAGGCCCACATATCCTCTGTGGCTAGGAGCGCCTTTTACCAGCTTTGTCTGGTTTGTCAGCTATGGCCATGCTTGAACAGAGATAGCCTGATCTCTGTAGTTCATTCATTGGTAACCTTGAGGCTGGATTACTGCAATGCACTCTATGTGGGGTTGCCCTTGGCCCTGGTTCAAAATGCAGTGGCCAGATTGCTGATAGGAGCACATGGCCGACAACATGTGACACCACTTTTAAAACATCTCTCCCCCTCCAATCCTTTTTTTAAGTAGTTAGGCAGCGCTTACTTAGGTGTCACTGCTATCCCCTGAGTTGGCAAGGCTCATTTAACATCAACACAAAATTGAGGCTTCAGTGTCATCGGCCCAGTTCTCTGGAATGCTCTGCCAACAGAGATTCAACTTTTAGGCGCCTGCTGAAAACCTTTCTGCTCCACCAGGCTTATGCAGGCAATCATTTTGATGTTTTTAACGAAATAGCGGTATACCAGTATTTTTGTAAATAAATAATAAAAATAAAAAATAAATTACCTCTTAGATGTGAATAATAATAATAATAATAAATAATAAATTTAATTTCTTCGTCGCCTATCTGGCCGATGGCCACTCTAGGCGACTTACAAAATTGTTAAAATACAATTGATAAAATACAATAATACAATATAAAAACAATACATCAGCAGCAACAATATTAAAACTGGGCAGGAGGCATTACAATTATAACAATTAACCCTCCCCGGATACCCCGAAGGCCTGCTGAAAGAGCCAGGTCTTTAAGGCTTTCCGAAACACATTTAGGGAAGAGGTGTGCCGGAGATCTTGTGGGAGGGAGTTCCAAAGAGTGGGGGCCGCCACTGAGAATGCCCTCTCTCTAGTACCCGCCAATCTGGCTGTTTTTGTTGGCGGGATTGAGAGAAGGCCCTGTGTGGCCGATCTTGTCGGGCGGCATAATTGGTGGTGTTGAAGGCGCTCCGTGAGATAAACTGGGCCAAAACCGTGTACGGATTTAAAGGTCAATACCAACACCTTGAATTGGGCTCGGAAAACAACTGGTAGCCAGTGTAGGTCGAACAACACTGGTGTGATGTGATCTCGGCGGCGACTATTCGTAAGTAGTCGAGCCGCCGCATTTTGTATCAGTTGTAATTTCCGGACTGTTTTCAAGGGTAACCCCACGTAGAGCGCATTACAGTAGTCCAAACGAGAGGTGACCAGGGCGTGTACCACTAGTGGGAGCTGGTGAACAGGAAGGTAGGGTTGCAGCCTTCGTATGAGGTGTAGTTGGTACCAGGCTGCCCGGCTCACTGCCGAAATCTGAGCCTCCATGGACAGCCTGGAATCAAGCACAACCCCAAGGCTGCGGACCTGGTCCTTTAGGGGTAGACTCACCCCGTTGAACTTCAGGTCAATGTCGCCCAACCTTCTCTTGTCCCCCACAAGTAGTACCTCGGTCTTATCAGGGTTCAACTTCAGCTTGTTCCTTCGCATCCATCCACTCACGGATTCCAGGCACTTGGACAAGGTCTCCACAGCCAACTCTGGTGAAGATTTAAACGAGAGATAGAGCTGAGTGTCATCCGCATATTGATGACACTGCAGCCCTTCTGACTGAACTTTGGTGGGAACAAGAGAAAGGGCCTTTTCGATTATGGCACAGATCATGCAACAACTTCCCTACATACATGCATCTATCACTTTGATTGCCAACTTTGAAGTCTGCTCTTAAAGGCAGGTCTATTCAGCCAGCACTTTTTAGCAAGGGCCTATTCACTAGTGCATTTACCATTTCTGTTGCTGTACTGCTCTCTATCTGCTATTTTACTGTATTTTAATTAATTTGGTTGTTATTATTTCTGTTTTTAAAAGCATTGCAAGCAGTTTGAAGTGCATAGAAAGGCAGGGTGTCCATTTGAGTGTAAACCAATAAATACTTTGTTGCTCAGCAAATATAATATGTGTAAGGGCTATCCTTCTGAATAAGATACTTTTAACAATGAATTGAGCTTCCTCATGAAGAGATTTTAAAATCTCAAAACTCATTAGATTGCTTTGAAAACTGTAGTTTGCATTCCCTAGTGTCCTTCTCTGACTTGGAATGCCATGTGGAAATACAGCTACATCACTGTCACTAACACATATTGGTTGGCTGGTATTCGTGGTCCTGCATCCCTCTCTCTAAATTCTTACATCATTCTGAGATTATTATTTTTAAATGAACTAATTTGAATGAATTTTCTGATTTTTCAACAGGCTGAGCACTCCCCACTGTACCATACCAGTGGGACAGCTCAAGTTGCCTTAATTGTTCTTCTCAACATTTTAAAATGTTGTAAATATTTTATTTTATTTATAATTGTATTGTTTTGCTGCTTTGTTGTTTGCTGCCCTGAGTCCCTTTGGGAGGAAGGGCAGAACAGAAATTTGATAATAAATGAAGCAGGGAAGAGGAACCTGTGGCCCTCCAGATACTCCCAGAATCCCTGACCATTAGCCATGCTGGCTGGGGCTAATGGGAGTTGGCATCTGGAGGGTACCAACCCCCCATGGCATCCCAGCACTGGGGAGACAGGTTCAAATGCCCACTCAGCCATGAAGCTCAGTAAGTGACCTTGGACCAGTCACTGCCTCTCAACCTAAGCTGCCTCCCTGAGTTGTTGTGAGAATAAAAAGGGAGCCAGAGAACTATGTACGCTGTCTTGCACTCCTTGGAGAAAAGGTGGAATATAAATGAAATAAATACATTTATATTGTAATGTGTGGTGAGGGAGAAAACTGGCAATACCAGCAGGGCTGGCCCCATCTCTCCTGGCGGTAGTAGCCTGTGAACTGATGCATTTAAATGTACGAGCGTAGGAAGCTACCTTGTACCCAGTCAGACAACTGATCTATCTAGCTCACTAACAGCTACAATCACTGGCGGCGGCACTCCAAGGTTTTAAATAGGATGCTCTCGTCATACCATACAATTTCTACAAACAGCTATTTCTATTGGGGGGAAAAACTTGAAAAAGTATAAATAACGGGGTGGTAATGAGAGGGTTGGAAGGAAGGAAAGAACAACTGTGCACATTTTTATTGCATCCATTACTTCTTATATTAGACAATTTATACGGTTCCACTGCATATTTCAGACATACTAATCAAATGATTCAGGAAACTCAGGTTTGTTGCATCATACCTAGACAGCACTTCTCAAAAGAGAGGCTGGTCTGTTAGGGCAAATGGGTCACTGCCTCACCAACCTCAGTCTGTCCTCAGCCAGCCCTCACCAGCCTGCCTGCCTTCCCAAGGGTGGCACTGATTGTCAGCTGCCTCCGCCTTCGCCTTAGCATTGCCCTTGTAGAACTCAGCAGAGAGAGGGATGGGGACAAAAGAAGAATTAGGTGACTCTGGCTCCACCTATGCCGGTCTTCCTGCCTTCCACACTATTAGTCCCAATGGGCACCACCCTTGATTATAAAAGTTAATAAATAGAAACAAAATTGTTCTGCCCCTGCCCCCACCCCAAAAGAAAAGAACACATCAGGTGACATTTTTACAACGCATACAAGTTCAAAATTACATTGATTTTAGATTTAGAAGTAGATATGGCCATAATTCTTTTTCACAATTCTCTCAGCAGACACAAGTCCTACCCTCAGTTTGCTAATCTGTATATAAGAGACCAATACCAGGCATGTCTTACTTAAAAAAGAAAACGTCCCTAGTGCCAAAACAGAAGAAAAAGGTAGGGCAGTGTATTCTAACAGTGTGCCGTGATAGTTACAGTGTTGGATCAGGAACCCTGTGAGTTCAGTTCCTCAGTCATGAACTCTCTGGGTGGGTGACCTTGGGCCATTCATTTTTTCTCAGCATAGTTGTTCTCTCACATAGTTATTGTGGTGATGATATTTACTGTATTTTATCCCACTTTTCAGACAATTGTGAGATATGCTGGCCATGAGCTTCTTGATGAATGTTGTGATAAAAATAAGATAAATAAACAAACATAGGCAAGGCTTCAAAGAGACACCTGGGGAAAAGGAATTCAATCCTGACCAGAAAGAAAACTTAGGGTGTGTTTGGAAAAAATGTGAGAGGACAGTTAAAGCTCCTCCCTGAGCTTTAAATAAGAGCCCATCAAGGGCTATGTTCCACTAATTACTACATTTCATTTGAATGTTCTCTAAGACTCAAAAGTGGAACCTGTTTTCAGTGCCAGTAATCAGTCAAAGGTACCTTTGAGTGTGTGCAGAGGGCCTTTTCCTCACCGATTAAATGGCCACACTCCTAGGATTAGGGAGAAGGGCTTTTAGAGAAGAAGTGAGCCACCTAAAAAGGCTTGAGTTTTAGAAATTACCCCATGCCAAAATGGAAACGGACTGCCTTCAAGTCAATCCTAATTTATGGCGACCCTATGAATAGGGTTTTCTTGGTAAGCAGTATTCAGAGGGGGTTTACCATTGCCCTCCTCTGAGGCCAAGAGGCAGTGACTGGCCCAAGGTCACCCACTGAGCTTTGTGGTTGTGTGTGGATTCAAACCCTGGTCTCCCAGGTTGTAGTCCAACACTCTAACCACTACACCACACTGGCTCTCCACACATGCCAAACCACAAAGAAAAAAGGGAATGTTGAGATGACCCTCCATGCCCGGGGCTTAAAATAACCTCAGGAGTTACAGCGTGCTTTTCATGGAGGAGCTGGGTCATAAGAACATAACAACAGCCCTGCTGGATCAGACCAAAGGCCCATCAAGTCCAACATTCTGTCCCACAGAATTAGAAGCCTCTGGGGAAACTTACAAGCCGGATATGTATGCAATAGCATTCTCCTCATGCTCCCAGAAACTGATAATCACAGGCTCACTGCCTCTGATACAAACATTTTGCCTAAGGCCACCTAATAAGTTAGAAACATAGGAACCTGCTTGATACCAAGCCAGACCACTGGTCCATGTTGCTTAGCACTGTCTACACAGACCAACAGTGACTCTCCCGACATTTCAGGCAGGCCTATTTCCCAGTCCAAACTGAAGATGCCAGGGACTGAACTTGGGGCCTTCTGCATACAAAGCATGTGTTATGACCCTCCCCCCTATGGTTTTGGAGACTACGTTGTAACAATAAACCCATACCTCTGAGCACGTGCAGAGCATCCTTTCCCCCAAGAGGTAGCTGCAACAGGATCCCACCCACAGGGTTAAAAGCATCCAGGACACAGGACTCCCAGGGCATTAGGTTTCCCATGAGGGTTGACACTACCTTTTCAATAAGTTACCTCTTTTTCCCCAAAGGGTCCCAGCTGCCCCCAAAGGCCAGGCCATATAAACTCACCCAGTGTTTTGACCGCGATCTGCCTGGTCAGAGGTGGCGGCAGGTTGATGCAGACCAGATCCACATCCTGGTGCAGCAAGACCTCGTCTATCCGGCTGGTGTAGAAAGGGACGCTCATCTCCTTGGCCAGCTCCTCCGCCTCCTCCTGAGTGCGCCCCCAAAGCGCCTTGACTGCGAAGCCCTCGTCCTTTAGCAGCGGGATAATGACCCGGGCGGTCAGGCTGGTGCCGAACACACCCACCCCGGGTAGCATGGCTGCTGCTGCTACTGCTGCTGCTGCTGCTAGCTGCCTCCCTCCCCTTTTCTCCTCCTCCTCCAATCCGCCTTGCTGCGATCTGCCCTTCCCCTCTCAATGCCCCCCCTTCCCTTCCTCCTGGCTGGCTCTCCTCCTCCCTTTCACGCGGAGCTGCAATAATACGAGCAATGCGGAGTTGCAATGCAAAGGGCGCCCAGTCCCAGCTGAGAACTGCTGCTGCTGCTGCTATTGCCGCCGCCGCACAGGGCGAGTGGCACCCGATCCTTGCAACAGTGGTCGACTCTGCTCCTGGCGGCGGGCCCCTGCCGTGCCCCCCGCCTCATCGGCAAAACCAGCAACCTCTTCAGCTCCTCGTCGCTGCCCCTCCATTGCCGGATCATCACACACAAACCCAGCCCCGGATTCTTAAGCTTCCCGGTCTTGCCCGCATTACACAAGCAGCCACACACACTCTCTCTCAAATAATAAATAAAAAATACACCCGATCGCTTGCTCGTTTCAAACGCTACTACCTCCCTTTGCAACTGCCGTGTGCCAACATCGTCGTCCTCCTAATGATGGCCACAAAAGGAGCTGAAGGGCAGCCAACAAGTGGCGCAGTGGTTAGGAGCAGCAGCGGGAGGAGGAAGCAACAGTCACAGCAGCAGCAGCAGCTACCCGGGTCTTAAAACCTCTTCATCTGCCATGTTCACCACAATACACTCCTGAACATTGTGAGAAAAGGAGGAGTCTGGACTGTCACCTCCTCTGTGTGTTTTCCTGCAACGCCCTCTTCAGCTCTCAGCGTGTTACTGGCCGCGAATCTAGCTGGCGGGGTGGCTCCGGCTGGTTTGCTCCCCCCGCTCTTTCTCTTTTCCTTTTCCCCAGAGCTTGCTGTAGAGGAAAAAAAAACAGCACCAAGAGCTGCGAGGCAAATGTGAGCGGCTTCTCTTGCTCAGTCTCTCTTGGGGCTGGCAGGCTGGCTTGCGGCAGTATTTGACCCCGGGCGGAGCCCGCTGTGCTGTGGAAAGGACGTCGAAAGGTCGGGAGGCTATCATGGCAGGCCACGGGGGAACGGCCGGCCTTTCCGACAAAACACCCCACGCAGCTCTCGCAATCCCTCTCCCTTGGGGCATCAAGGCAAGTCTGGACTGCGTTTAAGTTGCGCCCCCCCCCCACACGTCTTAATTCCCTCTCTAAGGAGGTTCGCTTCGCGCCTTTTTTGCCTTGTTTTGGGCACAAGGTGATTCTTTTTATTTTCCTGGGCCTTTAAAAACTTTAAAAAAACACTTTGCGATTGTTTTAACACGAGTTTAAAATATCGTTGCTAGTGCTTGAGAGTTTGAAATGGTTGTTTTTTTTATTCTCTGCTGATTTTTTTTTAATGCTACCTTGTTTATTCATGTTCTTAGGGTTTATAATTACATTTTCTTGTTTTTCTTGTTATTGCAGGCTGCCCACAAAACGTGGTTATCGGGCATGTACATGCTATCAGTAGAATAAATAAATAAGGATTCCTTTCTAGTCTCAGGCAAGTCTGGAAACTCATGTCATTCATTCCCCAATTTAATCACATTTTTAAAATGTGCTTAGGAGGAACCAGAAAGTGACCAAAGATGTGCATCCTTGTAATGATGGAACAGAAGGGTTCCTTGCAAATAAGAGACCCGCAGAACTCTCAAGACCATACCTAGAGATCCCACATCAGTCTCGGGCTCTGGAATCAGGCCTTTTTGACATAAAAAGGCACGTGTCTCATTGTGGCTGTGAGCAGACTAGTGGCCTACAGCAAAGTGCTTCCATTGGCCACACCTTGAGGGGCAATGGGTTGATCTGCCGATCAGTTCTGAAGTCTGTTTGAAGCTCAATTTTTTAAAAAAACAAACACACACTTGAGCTGATCCCACCAGGTTTACAGTAAAAAGGACCAGGATTTGACTAGCGTTGTGTGCCCGTGTTTTCAGAAAAGCAAGGTAGAGTTGCACTGGAACTGGCATAACAGTAAGTGTGTCTCTGCCCTCAGACACAGTTCTTTATGCTTCCTTCTATGCATTTTTAAAATGCAGGTGGAAAAATGTAATACTGCAAGCAGCCTTTAGAAAATGTGAGGAAAATGTTATTTTCTTCTGTAAAGCATTATATATTGTTAATCCAGATGCCAGATGACTGGTTTGAAGTAACAATGATCTTTGTATTTCCTCTCTTCCCCATTACAATAGTGGATGTTTCCACTAATTTAATTTCCAAATGAATTGTTGAGGTATTGCAAATGAGGCACTGGCAACAGGTTTCTTTTACTTATCACAGTAGTGGAAACCCTTTGGTCCTCCAGATGTTGCTAAACTACAAGTCCCATCACCCGTAGCAAGCATGACCAAAGGCCAGGGATGATGGGAGTTGCAGTTGAGGAACATCTGATGAGATTTTCCTTGGGAAGGGTAGATTCAGATTCAGTGGGGGCAGGGAAGGGCAGTACAGGCTGACAAGAAGGTCATGTGGATACTGCAGAAAAGTGCATGCATGAGAAGCACTGATCCCACAATAAACACCCATGTGGAAATACTCCATTAACCTCTGTACTCCTCTTCATCCCCTAGTCCTGCTTCTCTAAGGCCTTTGCTTCTCAGCCTACTATGGTGCAATCCACAGTGGAGCTCCCTTTTATTTGTAAGACATCACTGTAGTAGTATTTTGCACAAATCCAATTGCCAGTCAGGGTTCATGTTGTATGGAATATAACACTGTAATTTCCTTTGTTTATAACATGAATCTGCTATATGCACTTGGAAGTGCCACAAAAGGTAGAGGAGGCTTAAGTCATATATTGTATTTCTTTATCATACAACTCACATCCCTACAGTTGTAATTGCATGGTAAGTGGGTGGCATTTGAAAGATCACTTTTTTATTTTTACTCAGGTAAATACATGCACACCTATGAAGAGAGTCATACGTGCATACAATTTGGTGTGTCTTTCTCCTCTTTTTTCTTAAAGGTAGATGCCTGCGCACCTGCATATAAATATTAAACATTACATAAAATTATTATTCTTAACTGAAAAGTTGTCTTGTGCTTAATAATATACAATTTGGGTTGGTGCGGGGGTATACTGTAGCATACATTTGCTTGATTTTTGCTGCTAGGAAAAGGATATGCATGTAACTACCACCTATTGTATACTTAATGCAGGGTAAAATGTTGTTGTGCATTAAGAAACACTCACTGCCCAACATCTCTGGCACCAGCAACATTTTTCATTTGAGATTTCTAACTGCAGAAAACTGCATAGCATAGAGTATATTGAAAAAGGACCTCCCCCACCCGCAAAAAGGAGGAGGGAAATGTGATAAAGTCGCAAATGTTCTTCCCCTACCCCAGTGAAAAGTGAAGATTTTGGGGAATCGCTTTCCAGTTAAGCACAGGTTTGCACTGAAAAGTAACATCCAGATGAACATATAGATAACATCCAGTTGTTGAGAGTAAAATGGAGGATAAAACTTCCCACAGATTTACTTCTACCTGCTGAAGGCTAAAGACTGGGCAGGAAGAAAGGTTAGGGAAAAGAGAGCCAAACCAGTACTGCTAGATCAAAGCCATTCCTACCAATAATGATAAGAATAGCAAGTGGTTAGTTTACATGGAAATCTACAGAGCAAGGACAACACAACAAATAAAAAGCTGTTATAAAATGAGTCAGAAATCTCACCATAAGGGGACAGAAGTTGTGATATTATCACTGATTGGGTCATGCTTCATCTGACTCGTGAGCAAGAAAGAAGAAGCAGGACTGCAAAATAACGCTAATTGGGCCTCTGTCCTTTCTTCAATCACTCTATCTCAGGGCACTCTTCCGATTCATTTCCTAGCTCTCAACTTTGTTTCCTACACATACAGCACATAGCTCTTCATGGCTCTGAGTCCCATTTATGCCAGCCCATAATAGAAGCTACACCATTTCTCAAAATTATGTTAATTTTCTTCTCAGCATTTAGACTGTTTTTGAACACTGCATGACACCCTAGGCTCCTGCTGGGAGGAAGGGTGGGATATAAATCCAATAATAAAATAAATAAAATAAAATGACACCTCAGCTGAGGAGAGGCTGAAGACGCAAGCCAGGGGCAGTAACCAGTTTTCAGCCATGTGCATATGAATTCTGTCTGATTTATTAAAGACAATTATGAATTGCAGATTGTTAACAATACTGATCTTCAATATCATTGCTAAATTTGTCATCATCTCTACCATAATAATAATGGAGCCATTCTCCTATGCAACACAACTGATTTTGTTCTTAGATAATCCAGTCTTCAGGGATCGTGATAAGTACAGACAGTATACTGTCAGGGAGACTAAGGGCATCTTCAGATTACGGAACTTGTTAAACATAGGATGCCCTCTGAAAGATGGTAAGCTTAGGGAGCGTTTGCAAAGCATACGCCTTTCATGGTTTAAGTGCACAGGTTATCCTGTTTGCCTAAAAAAATGCACAGAGATGGGTATTTGGGCAGGTCCTTAATACTTTGAAAATGCATGCATTCAGTTATTTTATTTAGAGAAATGAATATTTTCTTGGGTGTATAAGACCTTGATTTCAGAAACTTGGGAGCACTGCAAGACTTAACATAGTGTGAGGGCAGGACCTGGGGCTGGACATCTCTGAAGATTTGGGGGGGGATCTGAATTCAGGAACCACTACACACAACCTCTGCAAGAGTTTGGGAATCTGATTTTAAGGTACTTCATCAGTGGCATCTGACACCAGTGTGGCTTCATCATATCAACAATCAGGTATCACCTAAATGTTGCAGGGGGCTCAGGGAAGTGGGGGCTTTATTTCACTTGCAGTGGACCTGCCCAAAGGTTCACAGATTCTGGAGGGCAGTGTTAGCTTCACAGGTAACTGGGCAAATAGTGTAGGCAGTTGCTAGTCTGCTTGTAGTTTATAATGGAAAAGTTTACGATGGTAGCGTAAGGGGTCTGGGAACAGCAAAAATTTGCCTTTAAGGCTCACACTTAAAAGACTGAATTCTGGTTTGCATGGATTAATTAACACATTGTGAGCTCAAAGGGAACTGTTGGGTATGAAGTGTCAGTTTGACAAGAGAGTTTTTTAAAATGCTTTCCTTTTGCTAGAGAAAAATACATATGTTGCATTAGGCATTTTTAACATTTTCTTCACACTTCTCCCTGTATCTCTTATTTCTTAATTTCACCTGGAATCTCCTTCAATAGACTTATATAGTATTATATAATTATATTCCCCATCTGCTGTTCTGCTGCTTTTAAAGACAGCAGTTAGTGTGAAAACCCACACAGATACAGGACTGGTGAAATTAAAGCTTATTATATGCATGGAATTTTTTTTGGAATTCAAGAATGTGCTAAACTTCCTGTCTAAACATGCTTGACATCTCTCAGTGCAAAGTGAAGTTTGCACAAACCAGTTTCTGATTACATGGTTTTTCATCATCTTGTCTGGTTTTATGCAATCCTGAGAACTCTGGCTGTTTTACATGACGCTAATTGTGATTCAGAGATAAAGAAACTGGTGATTCAGACCTGTCTGGTTCTCCCACACAGAGACTTTATTGAGTCACCTCTAGCTAATATGCTTGCTGCATCTACAAAGGATGTGGAGACTGAGACCTTGGAAGTCTTTGATTCAGTGAAATTTGAAGTTTCAGACTAATGGGAATTCATTCCTTTCTGAAACCTCACCGTTCATTTCAAGACCTCTTTTTACTACATTTCTGTAGGGACACCCCACAATATTCTTGCTTTTTCTTGTAAAGACAACAGCGGTTAAGATGTGTTATATTTAAGGCCACATTCACACCAGACATTTATTCCACTATTATTTCTCTTTAAGCAGTTATGGCTTCCCTCAAAGAATCCTGGGAAATGTACTTTGTGAAGGGCTCTGAGAGTTGTTAAGAGACCCCTATTCTCCTCACAAAGCTACAATTTGCCATAGCGGTTTAACAGTCATTTCCTTTTCCCATAAAAGTCTTGAGAACTGTTGCTCTGTGAGGGAACATGAGTTTTCTAACAGGTTTCAGCACCCTTCACAAAATACACTTCCCAGGATTCTTTGAGGGAATCCTCATGACTGTTTAAAGTGGAATAAATGCCTGGTGTGAATGTGGCCTAAATGATCCAGTATGCAAAAGTGTGCCCTGTTGCAAAGGATTATACATTCCGTGTGTACCTGCAGAGTGCTCACTTACTGTGCTTATAGTAGGGAAATTACTGGCATGGCACGCCTAAAGGCACATGCTTGTCAAGTGATGAATAACAGGTATTAATTAATTAACAGGTATCTAATTAACAGGTATCTAATTAGTGATTTTCTCACTATAAACTTGAATGAATAGTGCCTAAAAGGCTGAGCTGTGAACCACTGAAGGACTCAATGGCCCAGTTAATGACATGACAATAGGAGGAGTTCAGGTTACCCTCTCTGTGCACAGAAAGAAGGAAGGAGTTGGGGGGAGTCGCAAAAGCTAGCATCACATCACCCCCATTGCACTGGCAGCCACAGTTCCCTCATGTTCAGGCGTTTGGCATATGCCAAAAGGAGTTCTCCATGAGCACCAGCGTATGTGTGTAGACCTCCTCCTTGTGTGACGGAGCTTTACATGCATACATTGGTATGCAAATAGAACTCCTTCTGACACACATTGAATGCTTGGACATCAAGGGAGTGTGGCAGCACAAGGTGGCTAGGGAGGTGCTAACTGTGCATCCACATGCTCCCTCCTCACCTCTTCTGTCCTCCCTTCAGATGACTATCTTCAGCAGAAATATCCTGGTTTCTTGAACCATAGTTTCCTGTGATGTCCAAAATGAAAAAAATTGGTTTAAGAGCTCCATTTGAACCAGTATATAAATTCCAGGATCTGGCTCTGATTTGGCTCTGATTATATCCTAATTTGGAAAGAGCCTTTAAACCATAGCTTACCCTGTCAGGATGTTACCCAAAACTAGATAAAGAAAGCAGGATGTTGTAGCCAAAATCAGGCAGGAGAGGAGAGGAGAGGGGCAAAGAGAGCACATGTTGTGAGACATGGCTTGTTCCAGTCTGCCAAGACTGTGACATCTGAACGGGGCCATAGTTTAATACCACCCCTCCTCAAAAATGATAAATCAGCATTGAACAGTATTACTAAAACAATAGGAGTCCCCATAGTCAACAATGTAACTCAAAATTATATACCAAAACAGAACCCACAGCATTATCTGAACAATCTTCTGAATGATCCTTTGGAAACTTTCTGTATAAACCAAACAGTACATTTAATATTTGGATTATGAGATGTGGGCAGCAAAGCTCTAAGTGTTGGTACAGTCTGTTTATTTTTATTTGACATAATTTATATAGCACTTGATTGTGAAAAACAAACTCTTAAGTGGTTTACAAAAGAATTTAATATCAACATTTTTAAAACTTGAATTCACTACGGATGTTCTGAACTTAATTTTTTTAGATTTTCAAATGTAATTAATTAAATGAACACGTCTAGATTTGAGAAATAATCATTTTAGATTTTTTTTAAAATATTTTTTTACACAAATAAATAAAAGAAAACAGTGCCAGACTTCAATTATCTTATGTAACTGACACATTAGCTTTCCAAATGCAAGGAGACTTTGTTATGGAAGCACTTTCAAACAAGCAGACTCCCTTCTGTGCACTCTGAGGCAATTCAGTCCTCTGAAACTATACCACATTAGACACATTCTCATGTACATGCTCAGATCAGGAGTTTCTTAAGATGAAATCATGAGTTTGTGCAGGAGAGACATGGAAGCTCCAGCAAAGGAACATGTGCAACCCCTATCCCTTGGTGTACTCTGGATCAAAATACATAAGTCATAAATACTTGCATTCATACTTGAGTATGTATGTATATTAAAATTCTGTATCAAGAAAAGCCAGACGCTGCTCAGAATAATTCTAAATAAAACAAATTTGCATAAGTATTACTATCATTATTCTGTTTCCAAGCATTATGTTTTCAAATAATTTTTATTTTATTTTTTGGTTCAAGGATTGAGGTCACTGTTTCGCTTACATATCCCTAAAAAGTTTCGCTTACATATCCCTACCAGTCATCACAAAACAGTGGATTCCCCAAGAATCAGTCACCACAAAACCAGTGGCTAGCTGAAACCAGCTTCTCTCCTTTCTGAGGTCTCTTCTTCTAGTTGTTACTAAATGAAAGTCAGGGTCACCCTGCCTGTGTATATAGCTTGTCAGGAGAGGCGCTGGAAGGAACTACTATGGGGAGAGATTAGCATAAGGGCTCTTAATGATTGATTGATTGAATTTAGAGCCTATCATTCCATTCTTCCAGGGAGCTCAAAGTGGTGTGCATTTTATCCTCACAACAACCCTGTGAAGTACGTGAGGCTAAACACTCGGCTAAGGTTACCCAGTGATCTTAATAGATGAGTGGGATTTGAACCTGGGTGTCTCCAGTTCAAATCTGACATCAACTTCTACAACAGAGGTCACTACGGTGGTGCTTGTGGGTTCCATGATGCCTATGAAGGCCTTCATTGGTGTCCCTGAGTAGGAGCCCCAGACTCTGAGTTTTCATTTAAGAAAGTCTTCAGCCCTCCAAGGAAGAAAGTTATGAAGTAAAATGTGCAGGTACCCTTCCAAATGATATCTGTGAAATGAGCCAGCCTAGATGGCCAGTGTTTTCAGCCAATGAGTGAAGTCAGAGCTGTAATTAGTAAGTGAGTTGTTTGGACACCCTGACGAGCTGCTGTTTTTCCCTCCCCTTTGGTGCATTTTTCCTGCTTCTATCTTATTTTACAGTATTTATTTATTATTTGATTTATATCCCACCTTTCCTCCCAGCAGGAACCCAGGGCAACAGTCTTCTAAATCTCCATAGTTTATCCTCCCTTTTTTCCTAGCAACCAGGATGCATCTTTCCTATGGTGGGTTTGTCTGAGACACGTACTCCCTACGTTATTTTCTCCAAATAGTACTACACAGTAAGTGTGGATGAATGTTAAAGAATCCACAACCAAATGGCAAATGCAAAATGTGAAAACCTCTCTCACACACACACACAAAGCTTAGATATGTCTCTTGTTACGTATCCTGTTGTGCAGCACCTAAAGCCAGGCACTCATTATGAAATCACTGTATAGTTAACTTACAGTACTATGGTGTACAGTAGGGCCCCGCTTTCCGGTGCTTCTCTTCTCGGCGCTTCGCTAATGTGGCAGTTTTTAATTGTGTCCATGTTCCATATGTTCGGCGCTTGTTCCATTTTTGCGGCGATTTTGTGGTATGACTCGAAGAACTTGGAAAAGAGAGGTGCTGAGTGCACAAATTGATGGCTCCTGACACCCTGAGCGCGTCGTCAGAGCTTGGAAACGTTCCTTTTTTAAACTACAGTTGGTCTGATGGGAGTTGTAGTTCAAAAAAGAAACATTTCCAACCTGTGACAACGCGCTCAGCAGCTGAGTCCAAGAAGGGCGTCCCGTGCCATTTTATTGTTGAGGGAAGCAGCAGAGGGTGAGCGAGCATGCAAACAGGCAGGGGGGAGAGCGAGCGGGCAAGGAGGGATGATCAAGGGAGGTGGCAGAGGGCAAGCGAGAGTGCGAACAGGCAGGAGGAGAGCGAGCGGGCAAGGGGGGACGAGTGAGGGAGGTGGCGGAGAGCGAGCTAGTGCGCGAACAGGCGGGTTAGGGCAAGCAGGCAAGGGGGGATGAGCAAGGGAGGAGGCGGAGGGCAAGCAAGCGTGCCAACAGGCAGGGGGCGGGCAAGGGGGAACGAGCGAGGGAGCCAATGGAGGGCGAGCCAGCGGTTAAGGGGGGGCGAGCCAAGGAGGCGACGGTAGCAAGTGAGCGAGCAGGCAGGGAGGAGGGCGAGCAGGCAAGGGGGGATGAGCCAGGGAGGCGGTGGAGGGCAAGCAAGCGCATGCGTGCATGCAGCTCCCTCCCTGCAGTCTGCGGCAGGGAGCCTCCTGTGGAAAGTGAGCACTACTCCCCCACCATAATGAGGGTGAGCAAGCGAGGGGGGGAGAGCAATGCATAGAAAAGCGGAACACCGATCAGCAGTTGTGGAGGGAGCTTCAGAGCCCAAGCACTGTCAGCTGGAGCTCCCTGCACTACAGCTGATCAATGTTCCACTTTTCGGCGGTTTTCACTTTATGGCGGGGGTCTGGTCCCTAACCTGCCATATAAGTGGGGCCCTACTGTACATGGCTGCTCAGAAGTAAGTCTCTTTGCATTCGTTTGGGCTTACTCCCAGGTAAGTAGGTACAGGATGACAGTCTAGGATTTGGTTTAGGGTTGGCACTGGAGAAAACAGGGTTCTTTAACAGCTGTATCTTCACAATCAGGACCAGCAGGACATAGCAAACTTCTCATGGTAAACATGAGGTTGTTGCTGGGGTGAGAAGCAATGGCTATACACTTTTAAATTTTGTGTTCTGCCATACCCCATGACAGCCATTTTGTCTTATACCACTACCTTATGGCAGCCATTTTGTGACTGGCATCCACAGCACTCTCAAAATTCAAAATGTGTCTACTAGTGCAAAAAGGTTCACGGCCCCTGCACTACACCATATTGGCTCTATGATAAAATATTATGATCCTATGGCAGGAGATTGGGCTAGCTCAGGATTGCTAATCAAGAAGAGATGCTTTAACAGGTTCTGTCACTCAAACTAGACATTGCAGTTGCCATGGGCCAGTGTGCTGGAAGGTAACTATTCTTTAATCTAGAAATCCATCAGGGTCAGGCTGGTAGACTGATTATAATTTGTTTTGCTGTTTGGTTTATTCCATATCTCCTTCATCTCACCTGTGATGAACTGAGTCTATAGGCTGGAGTGAGATACCTGTGGCCCTCCATATGTTGTTGGACTCCACCTCCCATCAGCCTCAGCCAGCATGGCCAACAGTCAGGGATGATGGGAGTTGGCCCAGCAACATCGAGAAGGCCACAGGTTCCACACCCCTGCTATAGGTCATCATGACGTGTTTGACAGCATGGCATTAATTTTAGCAAGTGTTGCAAGCCTTTTTTTCCTTTTACTTAGCCTAAGGTTTATATGCATTTCCTTTTGTTACCATGGCAACAATAATTATCTTCCTGTACAATTACCTTTTGTCCATCATATTTCAGTGTCCTGTAAATGCTCTTTCATCCTGACAGACTACCTCATGTGGAATTAGGTAGCTAACATATCCTTCCTGGTTCTTTCTCATCACTCAATATGCAAGAGTGCCAGTTTAAATTATCTTTCATTAGTTATTAACGATTGAAATCCTGTTAGCATAAGCCTCCCTGATTGGCCTTTCACAAGCCTTTATCTTCAAGATTCTATTGGTCCACATCGCCAGGGGGTGGATATATACTACCCAATCCTGAATGTAATCTTCAGGGAAGTCCAGATCTCTCTTTTTTCTTTCTTCCTGATGCATAGTTTTTGCTAGCATGTGGCTGGAATTGCTTTTGCCCAGAGAACACGTGTTTGATGCCATTTAAATGTGAACATTTTTTGTTTTGTTTTTGTTTTTAACAAAGGTAACTTAAAGTGCAATCGTAGATACATCTGCTCAGAGTCAGTATTAAGTCCCACTGCATTCAGTGGTTGAATGCTGTGAGATTCTTATTGCCTAAAAATAATCCCCCACCCCCAAATGGATTATATTACAATGTACAGCTGGAAAAAAATCCAGGCCGTTGTCAGTCACGCTCTTCAAGCAGAGGCTAGCAGGCTTGGCCTGCCCTGGGTCACACAGATGAACTGAGTGTTTATCCTTGAATGTGATAGGCTGTGAGCACGCTAGTCGCCTTCAGCAAAGCATTTCCATTGGCCGCACCTGGAGGGGGAACTGGTTGATCTGCCAATCAGTTGCAAAATCTCTTTGAAGCTAATTTTTAAAAATGCACGCAAGCTGCTCCCACCAAGTTTTACAGTAAAAAGAGGTGGGGTTTGACTAGCATTGGGTGCCCCTGTTTTCTGAAAAGAGAAGTGGAGACACACTGGAACCGGCATAACAGTGAGTGTGTCTCTACCCTTAGAATCCTATGAAACACACTGCACAATGTAGAAAGGAGACACTGATTATAGTAGGTGTGAAAAGCACTGTCCTTGGCCTTGTTTCTGTAGCAAGGGACTGAGGATCTGTAAACAACTGCATTTTGAAAGTGCAAGATTGTTCAACACTTGCTTGATGCGTTCACAGCCATTTTCATGGAGTGCTATATTCCTTGTACACTAGTTCAACCTTTCCCAACCAGTGTGCCTCCAGATGTTGTTGGACCACAACTCCCATGAGCCTCAACCACCATTGCGAATGGTCAGGAAAGATGGGAATTGTGGTCCAACAACATCTGGAGGCACACTGGTTGGGAAAGGCTGTGCTAGTTCCTAACTTAATACTCTTTAAGATTATTTCATGTAAATCAAGCTACAATTCTATACACACTTAACAGGGAATAAGCTCCGTTGGAAACAATGAGAGTTATTTGTAGTGGACATGCATAGGAGTGCACTGGCAAAAGCTGATACAAGCATTTCATAAGTAATTAGTATTAGCATACAAAAATAATTTTAAATTTGTTTATATACTATATGTTTTCATTCACCCAAGGAGACTTTTGACAGATTTGGTAGTGTCTTGTTTTAAAAAGAGACTACCAAATCTGTCAATAGCCTCCTTGGATGAATGAAACCATAAAGTATCAAAAATTCTACTACTTTGTAAGCAACAGTGGCAAAGCATTACAAAGCAAACAAACTGAAGGACAAAAGAAGTTTGATCTTGAGAGCCAGGGTCATTAAATGATGATGTGCTGTGTATTGATTCCTTCCTCTTACTGCTTTTGACATCAAACCTGCAGACCTCTGCATCCGGGCAAGGTGCCACTAAGTGCCTGTGTCTACGGCACTGCAGACCTAGATCCTTTGAGTTTTCTGTGCCTGCCTTCCTTCTCCCTGTTTTCCTTAAATGTTATCATCTAAGACTACACAGTCAAGTCCCAGAAAGGCAAACATTCCAATATTCAAGTATAATGCCAGAGAAGGTTTAACTTTTCTTTTGAACAAGCAGATAACTCACAAAGCTATTTAGTCCCCCATCTCCAAGTGGGCTGTTGTTATTTGCCTTAATCTCCACCTCCCCATGTTTGGGATTTGTTTAATTTCTGAGCTAGCATATCTACAAACTTTCTGCTCTTCTAACTACATATCAACACACTCTTTCCATGTCAGTATTTTGTGTAGTCACTGTATTGTTGGAATTATGTAACAGCTGCTAGCATAAACAGCTTTATAAAACAGATGAGATTGGCAATAGCTCTATTTAGGTGTTAGTTGTGTGAAGGGGCAATGCGAGCAGAAAGGAACTGCAGGGCTGTGCCTTGAGTCCTGCTCCCAACATAGGATACAACTTCTGCAAGGCCAACCCTACTGTCAGAGTGAAGGTGCTGCCTCAAGTGGCATTGGAGGACAGATTTATGTGTGCCACATAGCCTGCCCTGTATCCTTTACCAAGCTCTCAGGTGTGGTGGAGTACCCTGTTCCATCACCAGTATTGAAATAGGATTCAACTGCCAGTCCAGTCAGCTTCTGTACATGGAAAGTGCCACCTTGTCTTTCGCTTCAGGCAGCTAAAGGTCTAGTGCCAGCTGTGGCCTTGTGCCAGCTGCTGATGTGTTTGGGTGAAAAGTGAGCAGCCTTTTCTACTTGTGTAGGCTCTTCCCATGATTCACTGGGTGATCACAGTTCTAAATCAGATGGAAAGCCTACACAAGTGGAGAGTGTTCCTTGTTGCACAAGTTACACACAAACATGAGAAGCCAGCACAACAACGGGGAACAAGGTTAAGGTCATTGCCCCACACGCCTTTGCACTCTCATGTTGCCTCTTCAAGTGAGTAACATTTATGTGGTAGACAGATTTACTGGTGTCTGCTGGCCACGATAGTCATAAAGGGCATCCTCTGTCTATTTTTAGGGACAGGGTGTCTGTGACAACCAGATCCTGGTAATTCACAGCTGGGTATGACATGGAAATCTAGATGAGGCCTGTCTTGTGAATCTTCCTGAGGCTTCTGCTGACAATAGAGTTACCAGGTCTCCGTTTTTCGGCTGGAGTCTCCGGGTTTTTTTGGGCCCTTCCGACTCTCCAGCTAGCACCCCTTAATCTCTGGACTCTCAACTTCAATTTAAAAAAAATTAAGTTTCTAGGTGGTCTGGTTCCTGAGATATACACCAAAATGTCAGCCGCCGCCCCCCGTGACTGTTTAATCTATTTAACTGATACGACGCTGAAGTTGGTTCCTAGTTCCCAGTTCCTTATTTGCTTGAAAGTTCAAAACACTAAAAAAGAAGAGTTGACAACTACAGCAACTTCAAACCAAACTTAACATGTCTCTGAACCCCAAAATATACGTTGGGGTACCCTGTATGATATATCACTGTGATCGGGGGACTCTCCCCGTCAAGAATAAGAATACATGTATGCAATCAAAATCATGAGGCTTCTGATATCATAAATACATAATGATGTCATAAAATCATAAAAAATAAGTAATTAGGGGTGCCCACCCCAAACTCTGCTCTGAGACAGGATAAATCATATACCCCAGGAAAGGGGAGGGTGTCCTCTACGAAATGCCACTGCGTCCCGCCTGGCCCAGAGCTTCTGCTGGGCGCAGGGCACGGAGGAGGGCATCTATGCAAAATCAAAGCAAACCAAAACATACAGGAAAAAATAAGTAACTGGGGGTGCCCACCCCAAAATCTGCTCTGGGGCAGGACAAATCATACACCCCAGGAAAGTGGAGGGTGTCCTCTACAAGATGCCACTGCGTCCCACCTGGCCCAGAGCTTCTGCTGGGTCCAGGGCACAGAAGAGGGCATCTATGTAAAATCAAAGCAGAAAAAGACATACAGGAAAAATAAGTAATTGGGGGTGCCCACCCCAAAATCTGCTCTGGGCCAGGACAAATCATACACCCCATGAAAGGGGAGGGTGTCCTCTATGAGATGCCACTGCGTCCCGCCTGGCCCAGAGCTTCTGCTGGGCGCAGGGGAAGGATGAGGGTATCTATGCAGACAGAAAGGGTACAGAATCTTCTTACTCTTACTCTTTTCTCAGACCTCTTTCTGAAGTGAAGGGTCAAATCTGTAAAGAAGTTTGGAGCAGCCACATTAAAAGATAAGGGCAGGGCATTCCAGGCAAGGGGTTGCCAACCCTGCTTGGGTATGGATGTCTTTGCAGAGGATCCTTAGTCAAGCTTTACTAACAGCACAATCCAAACTATATCTACTCAGAAGTAAGTCCTGTTGAGTTCTATGGGGCTTAATCCCTTAGTAAGTGTGTTTAGAATTGCAGCCTTCAGGGGCATCCATCTTTACTCCCAAATGCTCCCATCTAACATCTCCACAACACTAGGCTCCTTTCTTCCTACAGTGGCCTTCTGGTGACTGGCCTGGCCTGAAGACACTTAAACCCTTCTTGCCGAAAGCAAGTAGGCTAGATTAAATGTTCCCTACCCAGGCTCCATCTTTTAGCTAAGATGTCTAGCTTAATTTCCAGTCAGATATTTTTTTAATTGTATGCTCCAAGCAACTGTGGTTGATGCTTAATGTATCATGCTTAATGACATCACTTGGGCCCGCCCCGTGACATCACTCGGGCCCGCCCCGTGACATCACTCGGGCCCACCCCGTAACATCACTCAGGCCCACCCCATGACATCACTTGGGCCTGCCCCTAAAAACTCAGGTTTTGGTATGCTTCTGACCTGGCAACCCTAGCTGACAAGGAGCTGAGCTCAGCAGACTGTTGCTCTAATCCAGTGTAGTAATTCTTATTTTAATAGATTGGACTAGATCAGGGGTTGGTAATCTTTTCAGCAGTGGGCACATTTGAAATTTTGAGAAAGTGCTGTGGGTGCCAGTCATAAAATCGCTGCTGTGGAGGTGTGGCATAACACAAAATGGCTGCCATGGGGGCCTATAGGTGAGGCCAAGCCAGTGCAAACTGCAAACAGGAACTGAGCAGAAAGAGTAGTCTCTCATGCAATGTAGATTATTTGAAGATATATTTACCAAGCGCTTTCATGGGTTCCATAGCAGTTACTGGCTGGCACATTAATACCTGCGGGGATCATGCTGGCAACCCCTGGACTAGATATAAAGGATGACAGAAGGACTACTGCACCTTTGATGGTTTTGTAGAAGAGGGAAGTTTGGCAGGTAAAGCTTGTCATCCAGGCAGAGCTTGGAAAAGTTACTTTTTTAAAACTATAACTCACATCAGCCCCAGCCATCATGGCCACTGGATTGGGCTGTTGGGAGTTGTAGTTCAAAAATTTAACTTTTCAAAGCTCTGCATCCAGGGGATACAAAAGCTGCATCAACTAAATTTCCCTATTATACACCACCATTAAAAGGTATAGAGGCCATTATGCACCTTCGCATCTGGATGCCTGCTGAGTGTACAGATCCAACATGTTCGCTGTGAAATGCATTTATTTATTTGTTCTTTATTTCAAAAGTAGTTTTTATTCTGCTTACTATCTCATCAACATATTAAAACAAGAATAAATTTCAAAATACCCAACAATGAAAGAAAGAAGCAGCAGGAGGTAATAGAAATATTTTAAACAAGACTGATGTTATATTATACCAAAATTGTAGCTCTGCTTATATCAGATATTTCTAAAAAATCATATCAAATGGAGCAATGAAGCCAAGAATGACTTGTAATGCTACTATTTTTTCAGTGTCACAACGCTACATTTTCATTCAAGACAGCTATTTATGCTTTGAAAGAGGTCAGTTACATTGGCCCAATTTAAACAAGACAATTAAGGCTAGGTTGACCTTTTGTAGCCCCCTTTGTCCAAACGTCCCTTCACTGTGGCTGCATTAAGCCTAGAGTAGGAGAGAAATTGAGAGATTAACAAAATTAGCTCTTATTTAATAAGGTTGTTTAATTGGCCGTGCCGTATCCTTCCTGGCTCAGTTCTCACTCTCCATTGATATATAGCTGAATTATTTTAATTCTTTCTTTTAATCTGTCCTTAAAAATGGGGAAGGGCTGGTAGAGTTGTAATTATTTTGATCAGCCTTGCAAAAAATTAAAGGCTATCTGGAATTCTGAGCTAAAAGCCACCGCCCCTTCCAATAAGAAATTCAGATTCTTCTCTAGGCAATAATCATGGCAACAAATCATACTTGTGAGGGGACAAGGAAAATATATATTGACAATAACTTCACATAGTTACAGTTCAACGTTACCAAGGGCTTGAAAAATGTTTACAATATGAAGGGGCAAGCCTCAAATTTTTTGGTCCTCCTATGACATGAACGCCGACACAATTCTGTCTAAAAAATATATTACATCATCTTTGCATAGTTCAGTGTGGATGGCATGCATTATTTCTGTGATCCTTACAACTACTGGTAGCCTTGTGTTACAGATATTTTTGCACCTGAAGCAAAAAAAATCTCTCTCTGGGAATGGAAATACAGTGGGTTGTCCAATCCTCCAGATGCGTAGTTCTGCTGGCACAAAGGGACTTCATTTTCTCCCTTCCCCTACATGTCCCCAAAATCTCCGGATGGTCTCCAAACCCTCCAGAGTTGATTGTGAGGGCATGCAGAGGGGGGCTGGAGGAGCCAGAAGAAGAAGAACCTCCATTGCCCGCACCTAAGCACCTAAGTCTGTTGCATCAGTGGAACTGCAACATTGGATGCAGCCCAATAATAGTCAATTATATGATTAACAATTTGCTTTCTTTTTGTGACCTGAGGCAACTACTTCACCCTGACTAATGATAGGGCTGGCCATGGAAGCTGGGGTGGGTTGAGCCTGGCAGACTCTAGAAGTCAAGGGGCAGAGCCAGAGCTTGGAAAAGTTACTTTTTTGAACTACAGCTCCCATCAGCCTAATCCAGTGGCCATGTTGCCTAGGGCTGATGGGAGTTGTAGTTCAAAAAAGTAACTTTGCCAAGCTCTGCAAATAGCAAACACTTTCTCTTTGCTCCTGGAAGATGTGGTGGGCTAAAGGCTATACTTAAATTCTATAACAGGGAAACAAGTATGTCAGAAATCTCCATAGCCACTGCTGTCACATTACTATCTAGCCTGACCAGCAGGTGAAGAAGAGAAGAGGGCTCCTACCTCTTTAAGCTACATCTGCTGACCTCTCTCTTCTACACAACTATCAAAGTTACAGTAGCCCTATTCTCTTTTCCCCCTGGACATCCAACCTCTACCACATGGTTCTGCCCCCACCATCTTTATCATTTTCATTCTGGTTTTCTGCTACTCTGCGTGGCTATGGAAGAATTATATACATGCAACAACCTTACATGTAACAAAGGGTTAAATGGATGCTCAAGGGAGGGCCCATATCACTGGGTACTTCAGTGCACATGAATATGATGCTGTTTTTACTCAAAAATTCCAGCAATAGTCCAAATTCCTAGTCTCTGGACAAAACCATCTGGTAGCCCACCTCAGAGGTTGAAAAGAAAAACCAACAACCCAGTGTTTTTTTATCCCTCAACTTTTGTTTTAATCTGTATTAATCCTATTTGAGATAACACAGCTTTTTAGCACCCTCTGTTGTCTCAACCTGCAAATGCTACTGTGAATGTGATCCACACAAAGAAGTATTTGTTGAATAGCGTCTGTTTAGTAAAAAGCCAAACCAGGGCTATGCACCAAGTCCTGCTTGGGGGTTCCACCTATAGTTCTTTGTACATTACTTTGATCATGTTAATTGTATCTGTCTTAAATACAGGACCAGATTTATTCTACTATTACATGTAATCTGGTCCTGTATTTATTCATTCATAAATCCTTTGGTTTTAGAACCCATGAAATAGTGCAAACCTTACTACCCTTAAGTGAAAGCTGCCAAAAAGCCTTTCCACATGGTGGACATAATATTTATAAATTGTTTTTTTTATTTTTTTAACAGCACTATGCCTTATTTCTTCTTGGCCACAACACATGATTGGGTCATGAGCAAAACAGACCTGCAACACAGTAACAGTAACTGAATGTTAGGTAGCAACAAAAAACATCTCTCCCAATCATCTGCATGTTAAGTGTTCCATAGTGTTGCCAGTTTTTGCTGGCAGAGCTGCACAGAACTTTTCTCACCACAGGGAAACAATGATAGGAAAAAATCACCCATTTAATTTCTGCCCAGCACACTGCATGTGCACTCCCTTTTCATATATTAGCATTTAGACAAAGATTTTTGCTCCAGTCTTCATGGACGCATCACGTAATGATTAATCATGTCAAGTTCACTAAACATTTGGTGTTCCTGCCGCATCCATCCATACAACAAATCATAATTTGGAAAGCTTTAGGCATATTCTGGCCATCGCACTGTTCTTCTCCAAGATGTGAAAATGTTCAGCTAAATAACGCTAATCAAATGAAAAAAAGTTTTCACAAACACTGCATGGATAGTAATGATTTACTACCTCAACACCACTTCAGCTGGAGTTGGCACTCCTCTGAAGGTGAGAGGGCACCATCAGCTCACAACACAATGACTGACAACTAGGATGCAGGAACCACTGATGACAGCATGTAAGGGAATTTACTTTAAAGAGAAGGTATCGTGTCCTATGCATTCAACAATGAGACAGCAAAAGCACTTTACGTCATGCTTTCCTTTCATAAACCAAGCCTATGAAAAAATATGTTATCTATGTAAAGTGGGTTTTTTTTTTTGCAATATGGGATATGCATTGGTTAAATGAGGTTTATTGAATTTATATATTGCTTCCCACTGATTTAAAATATACTATTAAAAATCATACAAATACATTAAAAACAAATTTAACAATACAGTCATATCATTGGTGTTGCCTAAATGCCTAGGAAAAATGACAAGGTCGGTGCCAGGTAGGCCTCTCTGGGAAGAGCATTCTGTAAATTGGGCTACTGCAGAGAAGACCAATTTTGCTAGTGCTTGAGCCTTGAAACAGATATTGCAGAACTGTACATTAAAAACAAAACAACAATCCTGGAACATCAGTGACATCTTGTCTATAGAGGACAAATGCTTTTGTTCCTACACTGTTGCGCTTGAAATGGCAGCACTTCACTGTAAAGAAAATTATGCCAACTACTGTTAAGTGGTGGATGAGGAGAGGAAAAGGCTTATCTCTCAAGTGCAACTGAGGGTTCAGTTCAGAATACAGCCAAGGTGTTTCCATTGAGACTTAAAACCAGAGTAGATAAAGGTGATGTTTGCAAGGGCTCGGTGCCTACACAAATTCTCCATCTTTCTTGGTTTTTTGGCTAGGATTGCAGAAAGATCAGTATGGAACCTGTACAAGGGACAGTACTAAAATATCTGGATGGCTTTAAAAGGGAATTAGATGAATTCATGAAAGATAATGCTTTTAATGGCTACTAGCCATGATGGCTGTGTACTGCCTCCAGTGTCAGAGACAGCATGTCTCTGACTACCAATTGCTGGGAATCACAAGTGTGGAGAGTGCTGTTGTGCTCAGGTTATGCTTGCAGGCTTCCCATACGGATCTGGTTGGTCAGTGTGAGAACATGCTGGACCAGATGCACCTTTGGTCTGATCCAGCTGGACTCTTCTTACATTTTTATAAGACACATAGGCGCTCATTCAAAAAACACATTGCCATTCTTTTCAAAGAAGGTTTTGATCTGTAAGTTGCAAGAATTTTTTTAAGATGTTTACTTTGCTATAGCACGCTCTATCCACTCCTAGATGTAGTCATAGCCTCTCTTCAAAGAAATCATAATAGAAGTGTCAAGTAGTCTGTGTAGGCTTTAATGCTATAAGAAAATAACATATATGCACTGAATTCAACATTTTCCCCAATTTGTAATTTAAAAAAAAGGATAAGACATGGATACATGATCAAAGACTGCATTTCAACACCTTCCATTCATAATAATAGTAAGTTTGAAAAAGAGCACAAGAGTACCCCAATCCAGTAAATAGTTTTGACTACCCAAGTATATGCTTAATTACAAAAAAGTATTTTCAGCAGGTTTAACAAAAAAATTATCCTTATGTTTCTACATAAGCAAGCATAGCTCAAACACAGCTCAAAAGCCAACCCAGTTAAGACACGGCAGCCTGATACTCTCTTGCACTGAAACTGTGATGGCATCTGCAGAGATTTATGCTACAGTAGCTGCAGCAACAGCCTATATAACAGGAGTGAGGAATCTGTGACCCTCTATAGAGGATGCTGGACTACAACTCCCATCATTCCTGACCACTGCCCATCCTGGCTGGGACTAATGGGAGTTGGATTTCAACAACATCTTAAGGACCAAAGGTTCTCCAACACTGCTGTCTGAGGCAGGTAGGGTGGAGCTCTCAGGCTATATCACCTTTGCCTTTAGAAGCATCCTCTTAAAAGTTCTTGCTATGTGAATTTGGAAGAGTAATGTTGGATCAACATGTTGTATAAGGGAATATTCCCACCACTCTTAGAATAAGGCAATGTGGGCCATGGGGGAAAGGAAGCCCAGATTGACCCTTTTCTCTGTTGTCTCTATGCAGCAGAACAGATAAAAAACATACAGACTGCATTCAGCCAGGCCTTTCCTGGGACTGACCATTTATAATCTCTTTCTCAATTAAACCAGGTGCTTGCCTCTGCCTTTCAGTCACTCACATTCTCTTTATCTACAACAAAGGTGCCACACCAAATTTCATATCATAAACAGTAGTTACTTCTAGAATGTGAAAAGAAATATTTCTGTACACAAAAAGAGACTGTCAATAATTTCTATTACATGTTTTTAAAACTAGACCATTCAATATTTAGGGTGTGCTCGCTCGCTCTCTTTCTGCTTAGCACAGCACATTCATCCTGGTGCCTGGTATTCAGTCTTCTTATCCACGTCTCAAGCTGCATGTGATGTCCTGTTATCCTTTGTGTGGCTTTTCATACATCTTCAGTCCAAGTCTCCCAACCATCAGCAAGCTTTAAAGAAAAATGTAGTCAATTTATGGACACAACAGAAACATCCTACACAATCGCTTTGCTTCTGAGTGATTGCACATGCACCCACCCATCCACATTTTGTTTTGGAGGACAACTGAGGCAGAAATGGGGAGAAAATAAACATATTGTTCAGTGGTGGTTACTCATTATGCCAGTAACCGCAACTCTCAGCCTTGCCAAGCTGGAACCATGCAGTGCATAAGAATCAGACAAGGGAAATTCTGGCCTCATCTTTTGCCAGTGCTAAAACATTCTGGGCCCTCATCTCTCCAAGGGGAGTCCAGAGTACAAACGAGAAAAGTTCCCTTCTTGGAATGCAGCCATAGACACCAGCTTCATTTGGCTTTAGAGAACACCAGTGGTATATTTTGCAGTTATTTATTTTGCTAATGTTTATGGGACGTATGCTTTCAGCATGGCTTCATTGTTTTATTGTTTGGCTTTACACTTATCTCTGTAAGTCAACATTTTAAAGAAAGGTGACTAAGAAAATGCATTAATTGTTGATTGGCTGAAAGAAGGGCTAACAGTAAGAGTCTTTGGTTGTCACCAAATGGAATCTAAATGATGGGGGGGGAGAAGAAAATGACAACATTTTGAGAGGTGGTTGGTACCTACAGTCTTTAGAGCCACAGACTTCTCAAAATAAATCAGATCTCATTTAATAAAATGATCTAATAAAAACTATGCAAATGTATAACAAAACTACCTATCCAAAAAAAGTGTTATGCATACAATTGTTGAAATGCAATTTTTAAAAATTAAAATTACAACCTTTTGCTAACAGTGTCTATTTAGAAGCTTGATTTCAGTAGAACTTATTCCAAAGCAAATGCACAACAGGAATACCACCTTAATGTTGAAAATAAAATAAAAGTTCAGTAGAGTACCTTGCACCAGCAATCAATCCTGCAGGCATAAATTTCCCTGAGTTGTAGAATCTCATGCCCATAATACCAGCTAAGGTTCCAGAAGCAACTAAATGAAAGATAAAAGCAAAAGCAGCATTATCTCATGGGTGTTTCTGCCCACTTGAGGATATTTTTTTTTAAAAAGCCAACAGTATCATGTAAGTTTATTATTTCACATACAGAAACAAAATAAGAACACAGAGCAGAAGTGTGCACCGATGTGATCACTTTACACAATTTAGTAACAATAGTAACTGAAAAAGTCTTTAATATGCTTCTACCCAGCTTTTAAATTACATTTAGTAAGAAAACTGGTGAGCACCCAGTCAACAAAGTGCTCTGGATGCTTCACACCACATTCAAATTATCTACAACTTTTTAAAAAAACATTTTAAAAAAGATAGGAATTAGAAATTGTAAAATGAGCAATTCACTTCTACTTAACATCTAACCCCAGAGGAAACTGGTATCACCAAGTAAAAAAGGTCAGCATGTTGGATTTGGGCTAAGTAGCTGAGAACATTTACTCTAAAGAACATCCAGTGGTATCATAATTGCAGGTTGTATCATATTGCACAACTGAGAGCATGGGATACTGAGAGGGGTGGGAACCTGTGGCCCTCCAAATACTGTTGGACTGCGACTCCCACCATCCCTGATGAAGTCCTATTGTGTTCAGTGGAGTTACTCCACAGTAAGTGTGTTTAGGATTGCCTTAATTTACACATGCAGTTTCATTTATAAAATGATGGTCTCTAGGTACTGTTGCTTTGTAACCAGTTTCCTGGTATAACACACAAGGCTACACATGAAATGGCCCCACATTTACTCCAAATCAGTGTCCTAATCAAAACTGGTACAGTATTTCACTTGCAGCTTGTATCAAGTGGTTTTGTCGTCGTTGAACAAAATAATTGTGGAGAAACGATATAAAATTTAGATGTATTCAAAGGGCTGTTGCAAGGGTTACTTGTATGTATTTCACATATGTGCATTTTTCAGAGTACACTTACTCAGTGAAAGCCAAATGTTCTTTGGGTCTTGAGAAAGTTGGTAAGCTCCAAGTCCAGCTAACCCGCCAAAAAGAAGACCAGCTGCTAAAGATGGGACACTGCCTTTAAAAATAAAATAAGTGGTGTTGGTTAAGCTGGAGATATACACTGAATACAGAAACCTAACCAGTAAAAGTCATCCTGTTGTAAGCAATTTTCAGTTTTTAAGATTTTAATTGATTTGATGTCATGTAGCACTAGTCTTCAACTGGTGGAATGAGATCCACAAATAAGGCAAAACGAGGTGGGTTGCACCAGTGGCACCACCATTTTCTTTCAAGATTTTGGTAAGCAAAGACCAAGGAAGGTAGAGCAGGATAAAAACAGAAGAGAAAGATGATCATATATTGTAAAACTAAAAATAAGTGCCATGTTGCCTGTTGGTATTCATATCCTATGTCTGAAAAACATGATAAGTCCTGACTTACAAAATATTTCATATCCACTATTTCCATTTTCCATGCTGACTTAATAATTATATATGCCGTCTGGGTACAAAGTAAGATTTACCCCAACTATTTAAATTCCCCTTTTTAAATAACTGAATGGTGAATGTACTGATACAAAAGACTACTGGGATTAGTCATCTCCTCAAAGATGAAGACATTATTCATGTGTAACAGCAAATTGTGGTTTGTTTTTGTCCAAGTGTTGAACTTGCATGCTCTCCCCTCCCCTTGTGCATTCTAATTCCCTCCCTCACTTTATGGTTTGATCAAACCAAAGTTTGGCATTGGATCCAGGTTGCCTACAAACCAGAAATACAAATCCATCTTTTTAAAAACAAAAACAAAACTCTCTGCTCTTTCTGTCATCTCCCCACAACCTTCTAATGCAAAATTACATTTACTTCGGTGTTAACTCAACATTCATTTGGGTGTCCTTTAAAATAAGCCATTAATATTTTACTCTGGCAAAGGATATTCTAGGAAAGTGGCTCAGGAGGCTGCTTCTAGTCCCATTATCAGGTTATATATAAAGAGGTGACCTGCAAACAAAATTGATGAAATGTCACCACCTTTGGCTACCCTTGAAGAGTTCCATAAATGAGACTTAAGGGTACACTCAGTACTGACTTCAAACACCACTTGTTCCATTTGCAGGTCAAACCTAATTGGACTTGACGCATCAAGGGCATTTTTTAACAGGTCTTGAATTTTTTTTTTGTCTAGTGATTTCATCTTCATTCCATCAATGCCACTGGAATGATGCAGAAGGATTTGTTATTTTCATAATAAGTGTGCTTCATAATGTCCTTGGGAGTAAAAGGCCAGTGCTAGAATTCAAATGTTTCTTTAGAGGCCTTCTCCCAAGTACCTTAAAAATCAGAAGGTGCCTGCTTCCCTCCTTTTCCTTTTGATCCACAAGGCCTCTGCTTACATGCTTTTTCTTTTGATTTGCTTGCTCTCTAACCTCAACAGTCATATGTGCCTAACCATCATTTCAACTACTCAAGATGTAAGAGGATCAGATGAAAGCCCTGTCACATGAAAAGTCTCATCACAAATCAATACATACGTTTTCCATCAAGGTTAATGGAAATTAAACATGCAAGCCCAGAGAATAATATGTCCTGAAGGGCTTTTGTTGCAGTACTGCTACTGTCAATTCTTGAGAGACCTTCCTTGTTAAATTATTCACTTGTAGAAAAATGCCATGGAGAGAAAAATGCAATCTCTGCGCTCTATGAACACAAAAACCATTGCTAGTTGTATAGGTTGTTGTTTTAACTTTGTTGAAACTTTCATTAGAATTAAAATAATTTAATCACTGGCAGGATCAGAGATATGAAGGCCTAGGGACACCACCACCCCGGCAAAAAAAACCCAAGAAAAACTTTTTTCTTTTTTTTTAATTGACATTTTTTGGGGGGTGAGGGAAAAATCTCATGCAATATTTTCTTTTTCACAATTAAGAATAAAATACTTTTCAGTTTCATGGAAACTGAAGGCTTGTGTGAAATCACAGGCACACTTTTTGAAGAATGATTCATGCAAACCTTCCATTTCCTTAAGTTCATTAAACTTACAGAATCTCTGGATCTGTCAAATACTAATTGGAGCAATAAAATTCTACTAGTTTTTTCAAGGATGTATTGTTTATTGACAGAGATATAAAGAAATATAGCTGGTAAGAAGAGGTATGATTCTTAACAGTTACTGTAACATTTGCAGTTGGCTCCTACGCATGTTTGACTCAGAAGAAACAAACCCTGCCACATTTAATGGAGCTCACACTCCTAATTAACAGAATAATACTATGCATGTCTACTTAGAAGTTAGTCCCACTAAGGCTTTCACTCAGCTGGGAGTAAGCTGCACTGAATTCAATTAGATTTACTCCTGAGTTGATGTGGTTGGGATTGCGCTGTAAGACTTCATGCAGAGCTTGGAAGATTACTTTTAAAAAGTAATAAATTACAGTTACAATTACTTGGCCCAAAAAAGTAGTAATTACCATTACAATAGCTCTGAAGGTAACTTTACTTTTTCTCAAAAGTAATCACTACAATTACATTTCAGTTACTTTTAAAAAAAACTCCTACAAGGTGCTGGCCTTGGCTGCTGCACATCTAAGAAGCCTAAAACAATATTAAAAATAAACACACACACAGGGGGTAGTAGAATAAAAAAATTTATCCATAAGATTAACATAATGGCATAACAGAATCTCACATCCCTCCAAGCAATGAAGATACCCCAACTCTTGAAATCAAATTTAAACTTGAAATGCTTTTATAATATGTTTCTGTTATGTCTCAAAAGAACAAGATGCTCAAAGAGCATGTCAGACAAGGAATGTCTTTTACAGTCATTACGTTGCCACCAGTACTGAACAGGCATTCTACTGCGGCGCTTGAAGGCATGCCTGTGTTGTGCTGCAAAAAACACTGCAGCACACGTGGAAAGCCATGGAGTGATGACACTTCCTTGCTGGGAGACCTCAGGTACCTCACCAGTTCCTCCTCAGCAGTGTCCACAGCTGACTTCTTGCCCTGGGGCAGAAAGTTAAAGAAGTCATCTTCTAAGTCATCTCCTTCCTGGTCTTTATCTGAAGACTGATCACTGTCCTCATTAAGTACACCCATCTTTATTTCAGCTTTCAGCAAGGCTTCCATTGTGTATCTAAGAAAGAGAGAGGATATGTTAACACATATATGTTAGGAAACCATCATCTGCTCTTCATTTCCTGATGCTTGTCATGTCCCCTGGTTCAGGGTCCAGCCTGAGCCTGTGGATGATGACATGGAAGGTAGGAAGGTGACCAAGTCACCACACTCATGGGGCAGCACAGCAGACCCTTAAGGATTACCTGCAGCAACCCAAGGTTGTGATGAGGAGCCCCAGGAAGAAAAGGACCAGCCCCTGCCTACCACCTTAAGCCCTCTGATGCCTCCCTGGAGACAACATTTCCCTTGGAGTAATCCACCCAAAGGGCTTCCCTAATGTTCTTACTTGTTGGTATGGGTGGTGGCCTGACACGATTCCAGCCAATCTAGTTTGAAGCGAGGGTGTAGGCAGGCTGCCAGAAGAAGCCTCTTGTCCTCCCAGATAGCTGCAAACCACTTTCTTAGGGCTTCGCGCACACCTCTCAGCAGCTGAAAACAGTATGTGTACCTCTCAGGTTTGTTTTCCAGTCCTTCTAACTTGCGGTCCGGATTGCAGAGCGTTGGTAGCAAATACCCCATGAACATGCCGTTCTCCCGTTGCAGGATATCTAGGGACTGGGCTAGTGGCTCCATAATCTCTTTGTATTCCTGTACCACTTCAATCTCAGCAGCTGTGATCCTGGACAAGGAGCAGCGGTCCATTATGGCATGCATTTTTAGTGGCACAGTTGACAGGAGCTCATGTAGTTGCTTCAACGCATCAAAGGTGGAATTCCACCTGGTCTTATTCGGTACCTTCAGATACACACCACATTGCACATGGATATACTCAGCAATCTGGGCTGACTGGTTCTGCTTGGACCACAACTTGCTGCACTTTCCCATCAAGGAACGAAACTGTTTCTTGAAAGGACCAAGAAGACTACTTTTGGAGGAGTCAGAAAGCATGGCCTCTATGTCTTGTGTTGCCACAAGGTTGAGGGTGTGGCTAGCACATATCTGGTGTGGTGGTAAAACAAAATCCTCTCCTGAGTCTGCAGCTTCTTCCTCTGCCTCAGGTCCTGTGTCCAGGATCTCACAGATAGGCACAAACTCCACCTCAGCCTCCTCCTCCTCCTGGTTATCACCATCATCGTCACTGGTGCCTGCAGCTTCCACTGGTTCTTTGGCCATGAAAACTCTGAACGCTTTCACAAAGTTGGAGCCATTGTCTGTAGTAGTGCACATAACTTTGTTGTGGATCCTGTACTGCACATGTACATCATGCAGTGCTTTTGAAAGGACATTGTATGTATGGCGCCCCTTCAGACACTTACAAGCCAAGGCCCCGACCTCACGTTTCAGGGTAGTTGGGTTGATCCAGTGGGCTGTTACCCCAAAGGAACTCTTCTTGCCATTGGTCGAACAATCTGCAGTGGTTGCTATATATGCCACAGCACCCATTCGGTTTGCAAGAGTTTCTCTCATGTGGCATGCTCTCTTCTCAATTCTGTCTCTCAGAGTCTTGGCACATATGATGGTGAGATCTTTGGGGAGTCCAATGCGAACCAGATTAATGAATGATGGTTTGTCCACAGTTTGAAGTGGTAATGTCTCCTCTACAATGAAATCAATGATTCTCCTGTCGAGATTGCTCTGGGTGACAGGCTCCCTGCCAGATCCCCACCTCTCAAGCGTTGTCTGCTGCTGCTTCAGCATTTTGGGAGGAGGGGTGTCATGCATTGGTTCAGGAAGGCCACGTCTCCTTGCCTTTATTGCTTCTTCAATTGCTCTCAGCTTCTCAGGGTGTGCCCTCTGAGGAAGAAGAACAAAGCATGAATCCAAGAAAAAATGGAAGAGGAACTTCACAATTTAAACATAAATAGACAATGGACACTCTTTGAGGACCAGCATGACAAAGGCTTACCTCAAAATGTTTCTTCACATTGGATGAGGAGGAAACAGCTGATCTCAGATTTTTGATCCTTGGAAGGCAGTAATTGCATCGTACAACAACATTTTTCCCACTCTGGCTCACAAATGTACAAGCTTTCTCAAAGCCAAACCATGGTACTTGCTGTTCTGCAGATGTGGCTGTGGGCAACTGGCACTGCTTCATGCCCTCCTCCTCCTTGTGCACAGGGCCTCCTTTCTGAACCTCACTTTCTAGTTTTGCCTCCTCAGGATCAACAAGCTGTGACTCAAGTGGCCGCACTAACTGACTGCTGCTCTCAGCAGCAAAACCTGCAACAGGCGTCTCTGTAATAAACAAGAGATAATGCTCCTTATATGGGTGAACAGCTGTGATGTGCCCCCATCTCTTCCCCATGCTGCAAGATCCCCCAGTCAGAGTGGAAGTAAGCAGGTCGATAGCACAATTAAAAGAGATCCTATTTGCATCATTTTTGCTCACTGAATAACCCTGCCTGGGCCAGTCTAACCTACTATCCCACAGGGTTGTTGTGAGAACAAAATGAGACTAGGGTTCAAATCCCCACATAGCCATGAAGCTCACTGAGTGACCTTGGGCCAGTCACTGCCTCTCAGCCTCATGAAAACCCTATTCATAGGGTCACCATAAGTTGGAATCAACTTGAAGGCGGTACATATATTTTTTATTTTGAATATGATGATTATGATAATAAATATGCAGCATTTCAAATTAATTCTGTATGAGAAGCATTCCATGTCAAGCTTGGAAAACCAAGGATGAGGTATAAAATGTAGACAAAAATACTTTTGACAAAATGCCGTTTATCTTTTATCTTTTATATTTTATATATATGAGCCTGGGTAGGGAACATTTAATCTAGCCTACTTGCTTTCAGCAAGAAGAGTTAAGTGCCTTCAGGCTAGGGCAGTCACCAGAAGGCCACAGCAGAGACAAAGGAGCCTAGTGTTGTGGAGATGTTAGATGGGAGCTTTGGGGAGTAAAGATGGAGGCTCCTGAAGGCTGCAATTCTAAACACACTTACTAAGGGATTAAGCCCCATAGAACTCAACAGGACTGACTTCTAAGTAGATATAGTTTGGACTGTGCTGTTGGTAAACCTTGACTAGGGTTCTTCTGCAAAGACATCCATATCCAAGCAGGGTTGGCAACCCCCTGCCTGGAATACCCTGCCCTTATCTTTTAATGTGGCTGCTCCAAATGTTTTTACAGATTTGACCCTTTACTTCAGAAAGAGGTCTGAAAAATGAGTAAGAGTAAGAAGTATCTTTTAAAATTGTTCTTTTCAATTCACTCTTGAATGAACATCATACCTAGGGCAGATCCACACCATTCCTTTAAAGCACATTCAACACCCATTTGAAGCACATGAATCCCACCACAGAATCATGGGAACTGCAGTTTGTTAAGAGTGGTGAGAACTATAACTGTGAGGGGGAAATGACACTTCCCAGAATTCTTTAGGGGAAGTCATGCGCTTTAAATGCGAGTTGGATGTGCTTTACACATATTGTGTGAATCCGCTTAATAAATTTTGACTGCATGTAAATTGTTTTAATTAATTTTTCAAAATGGAAATAAGCTATAAAGTGTAGTGGGTGACCATGGGCTACTCACCATTTCTCAGCCTATCTGCCCCTCAGGATGAAAACAATGGAGAACCATGACTACCCCAAGGCATACTTAAAATGTAAAGGAAGTATTGTACAACCATAGTATGCAATTGGATACTTATAGGGACACAGCATGACAAAACTGGGTGGAAGTAATGAGTGGGGTACCACAGGGCTCGGTCCTGGGCCCAGTGCTCTTCAACATTTTTATTAACTACTTGGATGAGGAGGTACAGAGCATGCTTATCAAATTTGCAGATGATACAAAATTGGGGGGCATAGCTAATACCGTGGAAGACAGAAAGAAAATTCAAAGGGACCTTGATAGGCTGGAGCATTGGGCTGAAAACAACAGAATGAAATTCAACAGGGACAAATGCAAAGTTCTACACTTAGGAAAAAGAAACCAAATGCACAGTTATAAGATGGGGGATACTTGGCTCAGCAGTACGACATGCAAGAAGGATCTTGGAATTGTTCTTGATCACAAGCTGAATATGAGCCAACAGTGTGATGTGGCTGCAAAAAAGGCAAATGCTATATCAGGCTGCATTAACAGAAGTATAGTTTCCAAATCATGTGAAGTATTAGTTCCCCTCTATTCAGCACTGGTTAGGCCTCATCTTGAGTGCTGTGTCCAGTTCTGGTCTCTGCACTTCAAGAAGGATGCAGACAAACTGGAACAGGTTCAAAAGAGGGCAACAAGGATGATCAGGGGACTGGAAACAACGCCCTATGAGGAGAGACTGAAGGAACTGGGCATATTTAACCTGGAGAAGAGAAGACTGAGGGGAGATATGATAGCACTCTTCAAGTACTTGAAAGGTTGCCACACAGAGGAGGGCCGGGATCTCTTCTCAATGATCCCAGAGTGCAGGACACAGAATAATGGGCTCAAGTTGCAAGAAGCCAGATTTCGACTGGACATCAGGAAAACTTCCTAACTGTTAGAGCCATACAACAATGGAACTAATTACTAGAGAGGTAGTGGGATCTCCGACACTGGAGGCATTCAAGAGGCAGCTGGACAGCCATCTGTCGGGAATGCTTTGATTTGGATTCCTGCATTGAGCAGGGGGTTGGACTTGATGGCCTTATAGGCCCCTTCCAACTCTACTATTCTATGATTCTATGAAAATATTTATATAAGCATGACTATCAAATATGTTTATTTATATAACCTGTAAAGATATTTGTAGTGCAATCCTATGTTTACTCAGAAGCAAGTCCCAATGTATTCAATGGGGCTTACTCAACCAGGGAAAACTGCAGCCTCAAGTGATAAGGAACTTGTTCTTTTAACAAGTCCTTTAAGTTGAGACCTTATCCCAGTCTGCGTCTGTGTTGAAATTGCTTTTTAATATGTTTTTAAACTTTTTCTTAAAAAAATGTTTTTAAAGCTTTTAAAAATGTTTTTAAAGATGTTTTGTTTTAATATATTTTAAAGTCTGTTTTTATGATTTTTAATGTGTTTTTAGTGCTTTTGTTTGCTGCCCTGGGCTCCTACTGGGAGGAAGGGTGGGATATAAATCAAATAATAAAAATAAATAAATAAATAAACGTCATTCATTTTTTTAAAAAATGAGTATTAGTTTCCTACATAATAAAAACTGTGATAAACCCTGCCTAATTTCTTTAAAAATAGGGTTGGAAGGAGAGAGATTTACAACACAAACACAAGTCTGCACTATGTTTACTCACAAGCCCCATTAATTTACAGCACAATCCTAATCATGTCTACTCAAAAGCAAGTCCTAATGGAGTTCAATGGGGTTTACTCCAGGTACATGCTTTACTCCCAGAAATGGCTTTACTCCCAGAAAAGCAGATATTGGATTAAATACTTTCATATTTCATAGCCCAGGGTCTGACTCTTGGACAGAAGAGGAAAAAAAACATTAAGCCATATTACTTATGCAAACTGCAAAAAACTCAAACCCACCATATTCTGACGTTCAGCCTAGGCATGCCTGGATCAACAAGTCACAACTCTGGCATCATTGGCTACAATCATGAAAGGGCGGGGTTACAGCCAGAGTTTTGAAAAGTTACTTTTTTTAAACTACAACTCCCATCAGCCCCAGCCAGCATGGCCACTGGATTGGGCTGATGGGAGTTGTAGCTAGAGCATGGATCTGTTTAAAAAAAAGTTGTGCGGGGGGGGGCAGTTGACGTTTTGGTGTATATCTCGGGAATTAGACCACCTAGAAACTTACTTTTTTTTTTAAATTGAAGCTGAGAGTCCGGAGAGTAAGGGGTGGTAGCCAGAGAGCTGGAGCCCCCCCCCAAAACCAGAGACTCCAGCCGAAAACACACACACCGGGGCACACACACACACACACAAATCATCGTCACTCACCTCCACAGCTCTTCGCCATTCTGCTGCTGCGTTCCTTGCCCTGGCTTTTTCCTCCGGCGTCCATTTTTTCCTCTCAGAGTCAGACGCTAGCTAGCAGGCCCTGCCTATTCACCTCTTCCCTCGTGCCTCCTAACACAGATCACGAGGGAAGAGAGAGTCTGCGCTGAGGTCCAATCAGTGTGAGGCACATGTCTTGTGTTAACCAATCACAGCCAGGAGCTGACTTCCCCTTGTTCCCGCCCCCAAGTAACGCCCAACCTAACGTGGAAATGTTAAAGTTGCAGCTGAAAAGTAGGGAAATTACTAGTCGTTCCTTTACTTGCCAAATGTAATGGAATTACCCACTCGTTATTTAAAATTGTAACTAATTACAAGTAACTCGTTAAAAATAACGAGTTACTTCCAAGCTCTGACTTCATGGGACCTTACTGTGTACACAGATGATGAACAATATCCAGATTTATTGTCAGTCTTTAGTTTCATTATAGGAATGTTTACTTTTTGAGCTTTCCTTCTCTAAATATACAACTTTTCCCCATTTCTTCATAATATAGACGGCTATATGCCATTGCTAAGACTAGGTAATAGAAATCCTTTTGTCTGCCACAATGTCGTTAGTTTCTATTTTCAACTCCTGTTTTATTTCTTTTCCTATTTTCTCAATTCTCCCCAAGATCTCCTTTTGGATCTTAAGCTGCAGCAGTTTGCACTTTCATCTCTGAATAAAACTAAATGTCAGAACAGCTCCACTTAGGGTTGCCAAGATATATATTATACATTTCATGTTCTTAAAGTAGTTAAGTAAATTTCGGTTTTATAAGAAAACATATATTACATGTATTTCAACCACCATTCACATATTGCCATTGTTTTTCTGAGGGGAGGGAGCGTTTGTTTCCCCAGCAGGTTTAGCATTTTAAGAAATTTCCCATCTTTAGGCAGAACAGGAAACTCAGCAGTCAGTGCTACAGCTGAAAAATATGCCATTACAATCCTAGAAATGGATTTTAGTTGTGGTTATATCTGCAGAGGTGATAATTTACACATTAGGATCACTGTGCAATGTGCCATGCTTGTCCTCAGTCTACACATTTGTGCAAAAAACCTAATGTGTGGCCCAACACCTCAAGAGGCACCGTCTGAAATTCAGTGAAAAACAATGCAGCCTGCACCATATAAAAAGTGAGGGTGTTGCCGTAAGTTATCAGCATAGCTCTCTGTGACTTTATCATTCCAGAGCACTTCCTCAAATGGAAGGGTGTCCATTCCCTACAACTGCAAATCAGCATTGTACAGCAGTCACCAATAACGGCAACTTTTTATCTTTATACAGACTGAAAAAGTGCATACTTGAAATTTTCCTTTTTTTACAAGAGAGAATTTGGTTACAGATAATAAATAAAAAATTCAGCCTTCCCTAACTGGATACCCTCATCTTCCCTGACCATTGACCATGCTAGTTGTGGCTGATGGGAATTGGAGTCCATCGACTGCTAGAGGCCAGCAGGTTATGGAAGGCTGATTTAATTGCAGAAAACAAGACACCATGAGAATACATTGATACTATACCTGCTTTTGCATAGCCAATCATCCCACCAGAAGCCACTAAGGCTGCATAGCCAAAACCAATCCAGTCCAGCCCCATTCTGGAATGCAACAAAAATGTTTATGGTAATTCAAAGACTACTAAAAATCTTTTTAATGGGTCGCAATCAGATACAAATTGACTTTATATTTATCTGTCTTGTACTAAACTACCTTACGTGTAAACTGTTCCTTTGGCTCTGACATAGCATTTGAGAATTCATATTCTCAGCCACAGAAGCATGGAATGGACTCAGAAATAACCTCTTTTGTATTAGGCTTATACACTGACTTACTAAATGTCTACAGACTAGAGTCATATAGACCCATAAAATTACTTTCCTTATTAATTAATTAATTAATTAATTACTTGGTTTATATCCCGCCCTTCCTCCCAGCAGGAGCCCAGGGCGGCAAACAAAAGCACTAAAAACACTTTAAACATCATAAAAACAGACTTTAAAATACATTAAAACAAAACTTCTTTAAAAACATTTTTAAAAGCTTTTCTTAAAATACCCTTCTAAATTTTGAAACTGGGTGGGGAGCAGATGAAAGGAAAACATAACATACATAACTGTCAGTTTGAACTACATTGTTGGGAGCATAATACTGTACCCTATAGTGGAAGGAAGACTGGAATTCAAAAGACACTTTTCAATATAGGCACAATCTATATTGCCAATTTTGCCTACCTGCCAATTTCATGTCACCATTAGCACAGTTATCAGAATTAATACACAGGTGTTAGTCATATTTATATAGCTATTCTGTTAGGAGCGGGATCCTCCTTGAAATTTAGAATTTTCTTTTTGGAGTTGTGTTTTGTTTTAAAATCTAGAATATCCAGGTTTAGAAAAGAGTTGTGATTCAAAAGCCCATATGAGCATTTGTGATCATATCAAGAGCCTAATTCGGATTCCTCATAATACATTTATGCAATTATTTTACTGCCCGTGTGAATTTTTGTAATGGGAACTCCCCCTCTGAGCTTTAGCTGATTCTCGTATATCTATTCACAGAATCGTTCATCGACTATCATACGCACCAAAAATTCAGTACAAAGCCATTCACTGTCTTCCGTCTTATTCAAGAAAAAAAGAGTGGCAGGAATCAGTTACCTACTTTGATGTTCAGTAGCGGCGGCAAGTTCACAACGTAGCAACTGCAACGCTACCAAACTTCACTTTCCAGTATCGAACCTACCGGGTAGTGGAAGAACTACGGAGGGGCAAGGAGCGTTGCATGGGCCAATCAGAGCAACGACTCGAGTTGCATTCGCAAAGCCGCGACCGGCCAACCAGCTCATTGCCCAGCGTTTTCAATCCTTTGGCCAATGAGAGTGGTCTCTAGCAGGCAGAAAGTCAGCCCAAACGTTCGATCGCCAAGGGCTCATGTGAAGATTAGTCACCACTTCTGAGTCTATTCCATGCTTCTATGGCTGTTCCTGGTAAATATAAAAGGTGGGGGCAAGCGTCAGTCAGAACAAACGCTTCTGAACGTTAGAATGCATTTTTCGTCATTGCCAGTGCAATGCCTTTATTCGACAATCATAAAGGTAGCTCAAAATAATAACTTTCTTTTAGTGGCTGGAATGTTACAGCGTGTTTTTCAGGGACTGGAGGTTCTTGCTACCTAAATTCTACACCAAATGTTGCAGCATTCAGTTTGTAGCATAAAATTTAACAATTTTCATTGGATTCTCTGGGGGTGGATTAGGAAGGCTGTAGATCGATAGGAAGTAAGACAGCAATTCAATAAACACCCGGGAAGAAATCCCATTGAACTCAGTATGGCTTAGTAAGCAAGTTTAGAATTGCACCCTAAATCTGATGGAATCTTGAGCATGTCTCCTCACCCCACAAATCTCTCCTTACTCTCATTTGTTTTCCTACTCTGCATATTTTTTGGCACCATCTCAGCTACCATTTTCTACCTCACACATAGGCCCCTGGCTTTCCACTATCTCCCACTTTACCCATGCCAGAGATTTCTTTGTCCTGGCAGTCACTAATCTTTTTGGGCCAGTGGGCACATTTTGGAATATTTTGAATGTTGAGAAACTGTATGTGTGCATGTGCAGCAGCCACACAACAGCAGCGGTGGCTGCCAAATGGCTGCCACATCTAAAAAGAAGAGAAAGAACCTCAAAATGCTGATTTCCTCCATCAGAAAAAAGGCACTTACTATCAGCCACCAAGAGAGAAGCTCTTTGTACCTCACCTCTGTTCAGAACAGAAGGGGGGTTTGGTATCCAGTCTTGACACATAAAGAAATGTCAGCATGTTCAAGGTGGTGTGATGAATTCTTTGTTTGGATTCTTACACTGTGTTTGAATTAATATTGAACTGTTATTGTAATGGCATATTGATAGGCATTTTTTCTGTTGTGTTGCGAGCCGCTTTGGGCACTTTTGTGTGGAAAAGTGGCTACAAATTGAATAAATACAAATAATAATAAAATAATAATAATGTAGGAGACACCAAGACGGTGCAAACAGTCTCTCATGCACTGTGGATTTTTGAGGGCATATCTACTGAGACCCAATGGTGGCTGGTGGCATTATTTCTTCTTATTATTTATTAGATTTATATCCTGCCCTTTCCCCCAGTAGGAGCCCATGGCGGCAAACAAAAGCACTAAAAACACTTTAACACATAATAAAAACAGACTTTAAAATATATTAAAACGAAACAACCATTAAAACATATTTAAAAAAGCATCTTTAAAAGCTTTTAAAAATCTATTTTTTAAAAAAAGGTTAAAAAACAATATTGAAAAGCAATTCTGACACAGACGCAGACTGGGATAAGGGCTCTACTTAAAAGGCTTGTTGAAAGAGGAAGGTCTTCAGTAGGCGCTGAAAAGATACCAGAGAAGGCACCTGTCTAAGGGGAGAGAATTCCAAAGGGCAGGTGCCACTACACTAAAGGTCCGTTTCCTATGTGGAACGGATCTCATGATAAGTCCCGAGCCAGAACACGAGAGGCAGCCTCAACCTGGACATTGAAATCACCCAGGACTATCATTCTGGACTCCTCCAGCACCACAGCCGAAATGGCCTCTGCCAGCTTGGTCAAATAAGCTGCTGGGCAGCAGGGTGGACAGTACACCAGCAGCAACCCTAGTTTACTGTCTCCTTGGTCCAACACAAGGTGCAGGCCCTCACAGCCAGCTCTTAGACAGAGTGGTTTCCTGGTGACAGGGATGGAAGTTCTGTAGACCACAGCAACTCCTCCCTCCCTTCCCTGCAGCCTGTGCTGGTATTACACCAAGTATCCAGGTGGACAAAGCTAGGTCAAATCAACTCCTCCCAGCTCACCCACCCAGGTCCCGGTAATGCACACCAAATCAGCACCTTTATCCATGATCAAACCATGGATGAGTGTGGTCTTGTTGTGTACCAATCTGGCGTTAAACAACAGCACACACAGGCCAGTGGGCACAGCAGATGAGCAATGAGGAACCTGTCCATGGGAGAAGTGGGAGCAAGGAACAAGGCATAGATAGCCTTGCCCTCATCTTCTATGGTAGTTCACGACTTCCCCATGGCCATACCTCCCTCTACCCGTGATGACTGAAATTGGGATGGCATCACCCATGTCCCTCCCTACTAAGACTCATACTAAACACTTGATATGGATCCAACAAGAGCCCACCAACAAAACCTACCTGAGCCAATTATCCCAGTAGGCCTCTGCGAGAATTGGGGACAGTCAGACCCACTCAATATTTTTTACACTGGAAACATCTACTCCCCCCCTCCCCGTCTCACACCCAGAGAAGGCCAGCTTTCTGCCATTTGCAGACTCTCACTCTGAAGGCATCTGGCAACTTTCTCCTATCGTTCAGTTCACTGCACAGGCTCTCACCCTGCACAGGATCCCTCTACATCCTTCCCTCTACCAATCTCCTCTAGATTTTTTTTTTTTTAATAGAAGGGGTAGCGCCCTCACCCTCGGGACTCCCTAAGGGGCTCCTCAAGGGCAGCCGGGCTTTTATGACACCTGACCCAGCCAGGAACGGATACAAGAGGCTGCAAGAATGACTGCAGCCTCTCTCTGAAGCCAGGTTCAGGCAGGGGGTCCCAGTCCTTGTAGCACTTTCCAGGGACTCCAGATGTCTCAAGAGACAGCAACCCAGAGGAGCAAGCAAGCAAGCAAGCACCCAGATGCTCAGATACTCACTCCCAGGGCAGGTCTTCTTCAGTTCCCCAGTGCTGCAGCTGTTTCATGCCAATAGGGCAGTGGAATTGGCTCCGGGTTATAGTCCAAACTTTCAAGCTGTCCAAGGTGCTTCAGCCGGAATGGATTCCACTGCCCCACTGTCATGGAGGCACCAGTCGCCACTGCTGAGACCTTTTATGAGCGTCATAGGAGATACTGGTGGGCACATTGGTGCCCATTGGTGTCTGATTAGTGACCTCTGACCTATCCTAATCTTTCCTGCTTACCAAAGCAAACTGCACCCCACACTACCTTTTCTTTCAGCATTCCATATAATGTTTTTGCACTCCTGCAGAACTCTTTGCAGCCTCGTTTCAATTTCCCCTTTTCAATCCATAATTTTGCTTTTTCTCCCTACTCCTTCCCTACCCTCTTAATACTTAATCTGCGGGTCATGACATGCATGTGGGCCATGACCTTTATAGATAAACAAAATAATTACTATTTTTAATCCTTCACTGGTCTGATGAATACCTCTTACATGTTATAATGCTGTGTGTTGCTGCTTGTAACCAAATATCAGAAAGGCTCAAGTCTTACATTTTAACGTTGGGAACCAATTGCTGGCAGCAGATCCAGTGAGTTTGCCACAAGGTGCTTGTTTTGAGTAACTATTACAACTTGCCTCTGATGTGTGGGCAACTCTCAACCCCCCCATTACCTACTTGTGGGCAAAATGCATGCTCAGCCATCCCATTGATACTCACCAAAATGGACTTTTATAGTGAATAAAACAATTTAAAATATTAATAGATATACTGCTTGTGTATGTTTTTAGAATATTTTTATAGCTTATGCAGCAATGCCCTGCAATCAAATGGTTGGTGTTCTTACATTCCCCTTAATAAAAACTGTGAATAATTTTGTAGATCATATTAATATTTCAATAAATTCCACATGAATAGGAGAGTTAAGTAACTTTTTGTTTGAATTCCTTGACTAATGTTTATAAAAAGAGGCAAACCTGAAGTTAAAATGCATGAAACCTCCAGCTGCCAAAGACCAGAGGCCCAAAATTCATGTGACAATACATGGATGGGTTGCCATACCAAAAAGGCTGGGAATTACACAAGGTTGTGGTTTCTCCCCCCCAGCAACATACACAACGAAGGAGTCTCAGTTATGGCTGGCTGATTGCAAGAGGTGGGGAAAGTTGGGGATAGTTCTATTATGCATTCTCCACCTGGAAGGGCAGGTCTTCTTGCATCCCTACTTGTCGTGTCCAGGTTGAGGCTCAGGAACCAGACCAGTTGATGCAAGCAAATCAGTTTTTATTAAAGTAATATCCAGACAAAGACTACGCCGACTCATGAACTTTAATTACAAAACATAACCTGCGACAATAGAAGAGAGTTGACAGAACAAGGAACCACTACTCCCCCTGTCCCTTAAGAAGGGGGCAAACGGGCGCGAATTCTGTCACTCCGCCTCAAAGTGCCCTCATCCACACCCCGCCTCTCCCCCTTCTTTTGCCGCCTCTTTTGCTGTCTCCTTGTACGTGGTGAAGGGGGTGCCACCGCCCCCTTCCCTTCTGAGAAATCTGACTCAGGTATGGGGGAAAGCGGGGGGGCAATGCTTAAACCATCTGGCTGTTTCTTCTTGCTTTTTCCTGGACCAGGAGGGGGTTGGATTCCTCCTTGCCCTCCCTCCTTCTCCTCCAAGCTCGGAGGGGGAGGGGGCGTGGGAAGCTCACTGTAGGAATTTGTGTCTGTTGGACATTCAAGGTCCTCACTCCCAGACAGTTCTATCTCTGAGATTCCCTCCCCCTCTTCTGCTTCTCCTTCACACAACTCTGTCCAAATGCCCCCCTCCCTCTCTTCATCGTCTGAAACTTCAGGGCCCCAATCCTGCATCCTGACACTACTCCCTATGTTGATGGGTTTTGTGTGCCTATGAAGATGTGGAAAAGGAGTGCCAACAGGCATTGAGTTTTATTCCAGAAGATAACAAAAAGACAGAGAAAACAGCCCTAACAAGCTGTTAGACATTATTGGACTATGACATGTGAAAAGGTATAAAGGCTTGTTTCAATCCAGGCAAATCTTCTATTTTAAAAGTCTATGAAAATATGAGGACAAATATGAAAAAGAAACTGATAGTGATAGATCAGAAAATTAGACTGATTAAATTTCAGGTAGTATTCAATGAGTCTTGGTTTTCTTTCTATTTTATAGAAATTATTGCTTTGTGTCTACTTGACACTATGGAGGACTAGGGGAGACCTAATAATTTCCAGAACACATAATTTCTTTTTTTAGTTTCTCCCATTGTTATTGTTTTTGCCTGCTCCTCATAAACTGGCAAAACAAAAGAGATGCTAGGTTCCTTACAGTTAAGCAGCTTGTAGCTCTATTTCTAACAAAAAATTAAAGCATTTAAAAAAGTAACTAAATTTGTAATTATTTGTCTGATTGAACTGTACTTTTAATATATCAAGCATGATAATTTAAAACCAAGTTATCATAATACATGTTGTTCCTAAAGTAACAAAGTGACTTTCTATAAAAGGTGCTATAAATAAGTAATATATCTTTTTCCTGGGGAACCCCCCCATGGCTTCCAAATTTCCAGACATTTTATATCTGTACTCCCAAGGTGCCAATGTTAATTCTATCCACAGTGTAAACCTATGCCTATTTATTCAGAGGAAAACCCTACCATTTTCAATGGTAAGCTCAGAGCTTGGAAGATTACTTTTAAAAAGTAATAAATTACAGTTACAATTACATGCCCCCCAAAACGTAGTAATTACTGTTACAATTACGATTGCTCTGAAAGTAACTGATTACTTTTTCTAAAAAGTAATCATACAATTACATTTCAGTTACTTTTTTAAAAAAAAACGCCTACAAGGTGCTGGCCTTGGCTGCTGCACATCTAAGTAGCCTAAAACAACATTAAAAATAAACACACAGATACAGAGGTAGTAGAATAATTCTTTTTATCCATAAGATAGCAATGGTGGTCTCTGTGCTGGTAAGGGAGGTGGGGAGGGAGGCAGAGGCCACAGCTCAGATCTTTGCACGTCAAACCAAGTGCAACCCCCCCCAGCCAGCCAACATAATCTCTCTCACTTAACCACCTCCCAGACCCTGCCCTGCCACCAACTAAGGGACACTTACCCAAGCAAACATTTTCCCGATGCAAAAAAGTTAAAATACTGCAAATGCAGCACAGTAGCTGGAGAGGGTGGTGGAGACCACTTTGTGTGCCAAGTGCAAACACACACACGTTGTCATCTTTCACCTCCACAGTTCTTTATCTCCATTCTGCTGCTGCCTCCTTCTTTTTCCATGTTATTGCCCTCCGGCTCTTTTTTCCCTCCATTCCATTCTTCCCCACCACCATCCATTTTTTTAAACAATTGTTTTCTCCACTCCACCCTGTCTCACTCTCCACCTCCTCCCTCGTCGCCTCCTACCCACCCACAGAGCATGAGGGAAGAGCGATGCTGCACAGCCCAGTTTGAGGCACGATTTTCATCCGCAAATCAGAGGAGCAGAAGACTTGCCCTGCTCCCCCCAAGTAATGCCCCAAAGTAATGCTGGAAACATTACAATTACTCCTAAAAAGTAATAAAATTACTCCTAGTACAATTAAAATGTAAAGGAATTACCCACTCGTTCCTCAAAAAAGTAATTAATTACTTCCAAATTCTGGGTAAGCTTCATCCCCAGGTATGTGTTCACAGGATTGCAAGCTCTGTCATTAATATACTAGGATTTCTCACTGGGCAATTGTTTGTGACTAGGCTTGCTCCTCTGTAAGTTTGGAGCATTCAGAGTAAGTGACAGGGAGTGTGTGTATTAGCCTGGCTTCTGAGAAGTAGAATGCTGGGGAGCTATGTTTGTGGTGAGAGCATAACCAGTTCAAGGTGCTCATGTTTGTGTTTAAAGCCCTAAATGACTTAGGCCCCAAATATCCTGCAGACCCTCTGAGGTGTTGAGATCACCAGAGGGGGCCCCTTTGGTAGTTCTGCCACCCTTGGAAGCTCAGACGGCGGTGGCCTGGGAGAGAGCATTCTCTGTGGCAGCCCCTAAGCTGGGGAACTCCCCCGCCCACCAAGTTGTGTTAGGCAACTTCATTGTACAACTTTTGGCAAATGCTAAAGACGCACCTCTTTACCCTGGCCTTAGACACTTGAGAGGTCTATTTTTAGGACCCACCCTATTTTCTGTGTTTAGGTTTTTAACTGTTTTAAAATAGTTGTTGCATGCCCTGAGACCACTGGGTGAAGGGTGGGTAATAAATTCTAACAAAGTAAATTCACATATGTATATCCAGTGTGATTGGTAGGAATTTAATTTTTGTTATTTTGTGTTTATTATACTTGGTATTTTTTTGTATCCATATTCTGTTCACTGCTATGGGGGCCTTTTGGCCAACAAACAGTATGTAAACAAACTGTAACAACTTAGTAACAAGATACCATGTTGAATCCAAGCCACAAGCACCTGAATTAGTACTTACAAAATTTAGATTCTGCCTATTTGGAGACTGATCCAGTTTGACATCTTTACAGAAATCATAAATTCCCTTATGCTATTCAGGCCTTATTTAGAACTATAATGCATGTCCAAATTTGTTTGTAAAGTGCATGATGAATCCTGGAAGAGTTAAATAAAATGGATGCAAAACACTCTTATTGAGATGGGCTCCAACCATCTCCATCTGTGAAACTGCACAGGATTGAGGATTCTTGTGTCTCTCCTTGGTCCATATCTATCAGATAACTTATATGACAAACTTTGTGGTCACTTAAGTTCTCACCATTTTTGCCAGCAGTTAGATCTGACCAGGCAAACCAAGAGGGCAGAGATCCCACTTGAGAACTTTCTCAAAGTCCAAGGATGCCTCAGGTAAAAAATTGAAAGATCAGCAACAGAAATTCTTTTTGATTTCTATTTATTATAAACATGTAACATATATATTCACAGGTACAAGTGGATAACCTTGTATCAGAACACCAATCCAACACGGCACAGACACAGGGGATGTACACTGACATATCACATTTCAAGGTACAGCATACATCACTTCACCTCAGTAAAGGAGTAATCTTACCCTTGTGTGTGGATCTCGATATCCAGAGCAGATGTTCTCTTTTGTCTTCCGCCATTGTCAGGACAACTGACCCAGATCTCTACGGCCGTTTGTCTTTTATAGCATTTGTTTATCTCACATGTTCCCTTCTAAACACTGCCTCTATCTGACATTTACACTAACATGTGGACTGTATCTGCTACTTCAGTCTGAGATCTGAACACAGTACTGCAATCTCTGAGGACAGCTGTTGCCTTAAAATGAAACTAAGGCTGTCTTATCTCTTCATTTACACTTGCCAAGGTGTAAACATTGGCTGTCTGCCCAGTATTGGGGGGATTAAGGTGGGTGGACAGTAGATAGTAAAGCACAAAACCTGGCTTGTATTTTAGCCATATTCCAACATCACTGATTGTTAAACATATATACATGACAGTAGATAGCTCGTAATGGCCAAAAGTACAAAAATATAGGGAACTATAGCCTCAGTCCATAATGCTAATGCATATATAATTACATTATCCTATATATAAGAGATGGTTTGCATATGCATTCAAAAATACATGGATCCTTATTTAGCCTATCAGCTAAGAATCCAAAAGTGAAACGTTTGCTTAAAAAGGGTGAGATCCAGCATAGTGTAAGTGGGCTTCCTTTTGTGCAACAGGGCTTTGCCCCCCCTTTCTCTCTCCTGCAACACCCTCCATCCCCAAAATCTCCAGCTGGTTGGGGGGCCCTTTAAAGCAGATTTTTGGAGGACACACAGAGGGGTGGAGGGGGGAGAAAGAAACCAGAACTTCTGTTGCACAAGTGGACCAGTATCATTGGATGTCACTGTATGTTAATATTTTAAAAAATATTTTGATAGTATGGAGATTTGTTTTTGAATCACAGAAATATAATAGGTGTTGTTGTTGTTATTATTATTAATATTAATAATAATAATAATAAACTTAGATCCCGCCCTTCCTCCCAGAAGGAGCCCAGGGCGGCAAGCAAAGAACAAAACGCTAACAATTTCAAAACATCTCAAAAACAAAACATATTAAAAATATTTTTAAAATATACATCTTTTAAAAAAATATTTTAAAACATGTTTAAAAGCAATTCCAAAACAGATGCAAACTGGGATAAGGTCTCCACTTAAAAGGCTTGTTGAAAGAGGAAGGTCTTCAGTAGCCACTGAAAAGATAATAGAGATGGTGACTGTCTAAAGTGGAGGGAATTCCAAAGAGTCGATGCCAGAACGCTAAAGGTCCACTTCCTCTTTTGAGAGCAACAGACCTCCTGATAAGATGGTATCTGCAGGAGGCCCTCCCCTGCAGAGCGCAGTAATCAACTGGGTATATAAGGGGCAATACTGTCTTTCTGAAGCTCAAAAGTGCATCCAATGTACTCTTGAGCTTCAGAATTTGCAAACAAATTTTACTACTAGAGCAGAAAGTTTCAGATGTTTTAATATAAAATATTTAAATTAAAACTTAAGATGCTTCCCCCCTTTGAAAACATTTGGAATGGCTGCTTTCTACAAATATTAATAAATTAAATTGTCATAAATGCACTGCCATAACATTGCAATTAAAGTGAAAACAGGTTGGTGGCCGTTTATTATTGGTTTAGAACTGCAAACGGTAATGCACACACAATCATTTTAATCTCTGCAACTTTTTTTCTTCTGCTGCTGTACATTTGCAGATTTTCTTCTCACGGGTGTTTCTTGGCCATCCCCCTTTGATGACTTCTCACACTCAGTCCAACAATTTTTCTTTTTCTTTGTCAATGGCTGTTCCTCTTCATGTGCTGGAACAAAAGTTATTTATTGTTAAATTTCAAGATGAATACAATCCAAAGTAGTTAAAGCATTACAAGTATGTCCCTCCACTCATGGAAGACTCTTTTCTCCAATGGAGGCTTCCATCAACACAAGCAGAAGGAAAACAATTTTCACAAATTCCCCCTTTCTTCTGCAGCCCCCCATGCTATGTTCCAAAGGGTCTTCCAGTTCTCTAGAACAGATTCAGGAGGGGTGCAGGGTGCTCCAGAGGGAAAGGGAAAACAGCCAAAATCACCTTCCCTCCCTTCCATTCACAGAAGCCTCTCTGGAAAACAGCTTTCGGTGAATGGAAGGTCACAACCAGATACAATCCTCTACACTTTATAAAATAAAAAATTCTCCATACCCAGGTTTTTTTTGGTCTTTTTTTGGGGGGGGGGGTTGCATTCACAAACAGTAACCTACATGATCACACTTGTCTAAATCATAACTTAAATCAAACCATCACTGGACTTCTGCATTTTTGATCTCTGCAGAGTGAACTGATTTGATGACAGCCAAAAATCAACTGTCCCAGAAAATCTGTAAATATACTTTATGGCAGAATCTGGCTAATATTTATTATTACATTTATATCCCACATTTCCTCAAAGGAGCTCAAGGTGGTGTACATGGGTCTCCTTCCTCTCCATTTTATCTGCACAACAATCCTGTGAGGTAGGTTAGTCTGAAAGACTGTGGCCCAAGGCTACCCAGCAAGCTTCATAGCTGAGTTGGGATTTGAACCCTGGTCTTTCAGGTCCTAGTTCAATACTAAGCATTACACCATGCTGACTCTTTTTATCAGCCCAACCTCCCTTAAGCTTTTCATTATCATTTCATACGGCTGAAAACTAGCACAACTCTAGGAAAGCCTTATGGTACCTTGAGATGAAGATGTTGCAGCTTCATTAGGGGTCTCCTTGATTTCTGAATCTCTTTTGAGCCAAACTGCTAAACACGTAAGTCTAGCCTTAGTATTGACTTCACATAGCAATGATGGAGAATTCTTAATCTGAAGAAAAAAGGAATGAGTTAATGTAAATTCCAGGAGTCGTGTTATCCTCTGTAGCAGCCAAGACATTTTGTACCACACTGAAAAATTATTCCATTTATTGTGGGATGAGCTTTCCAAGACAACAGTCTGTGTCATCTCATATATGAACTATATATCTAGTTATATATATCTATATATATATAGAAGGTTTATGAAGAAGCTGAGGCGATGGTAGCAATGGATGGTGGGAATTACAATCGCTTAAATTTCATACTTCATTGGGTTGGATCCAAGTGAAGTTAGTAACAAGTCCCACTGAAATAAAAAGTTAGCCATGACAACTAATTCCAAAGAGGCAAAAGTATGACTAACCTAGACCGGATCCAACTCTGTACCCATATATACAAGGAATCTAATTATATCCTGATTCTGTGAACAGAATGCACAGGATGGGGACTTCATATGGAAACCTCATATGGTGCCTGATCTTCTGTAAGAAACTGTTCACGGATCACTTGTAAACTGTCAGTTTCTACTACCAACAGATCATATAAACATGGGCTTGAAACCAATTTGATGCACATTATCTAAATAAATTAATAACCATTTTCATCCATAAAACCACATCTACCAAAGTAATAATTGTACAAAAATTATATGAAAAAAGCTGATAGTCCTTGAGGAACAACAACCTATAGGAAATTAATGTTCATACATACATAGAACAGGGATGAAAAACACATTTGCATTATGTTTTAGAAAGGCTACCATTTCATTTTAACAATGCAGATACATGTCTTTGTTTAGGCAAATATTTCAGAATCGTTCACCAAATATTGAAATATTAGACAGCCCCTGCCAATCAATGTATAATAGAGAATACTGAGCTAGATGGATCAATGGTCTAAGAACAAGGCAGCAGCTTCCTTATGCTCTTATAAGTGCAATCCACATCCTATTAAACCAACAGCAAAATTACTTTTGTTTTTAAAACAGGATCAGACAAGCACAACAAGGGTGGTAGATGATGCAAAAGCACTGTTCTTCTTTTACCTGGCTGCCCTAGGTACAACTGCAATGTGATCCTATTTATGTTTACTTAGAGGTAAATCCCAATGATATCATTGTTAGCTTTTACATAAGATTGCCATGTTAAATATCAATGAAATCAATTAAGAGTACTTTTTGGAATTTAGTGTTCTTCCATGAATTATTGACTTAGCTTGGTAATATACAAACCTTGTTAAGATCAAGACTCCACATCTTAATGTATCCATCACTCGATGCAGTCACCAGAATGTGTAGACCTTCCATTTCAAAACTATAAATCTCTTTTATTCTATGGATCAATAGTTGATATTAAATATTACAATAAAATCAACAAGAAGTAAACAGCAAGAGCAAAAAAAACTGGTAATATTCAACAGATATGGGCTGGATCCAGAGTTAAGCAGGCAACCCTGCTGAATGGGGTGGGGGCAGGCTGAGGGGGAAGGTGTAACCTTCAAATTCATGTAAAGGCACCTTCTATGGGAGAGCAGAGTCCCCTGGCACAGCATTTTTGGGTATCTGGGAGGCTGCCTTGTGGAGTAGTGGGTGGGGATGCCAGCTTTCACCAGCTCCAAATCTGAGTGCTTAACTCATCCCTCTGACAAGATACAAAACAACTGTTCTGAAACAACTGTTGTGCGACATGTTATACATCAAATAATGATAACTGACACAATCTAGCCCAATTTAATCACTTCAAGTGCTACCGGTTTAAAAGAGGAAAGTGAACGCATGCTTTCTCTCATGTTAAAATAAGTAAAAATGTGAAAGTGTTGCACCTTGACAGACTGAAAATGAAAATACTCATGCCCCACAAAACAAGACCCAGAAGAAAAAGTGTGAAAGTTAACTTTTATATACTTCTAAAAGTTAAGCCAGACCTTGCAAAATACCCTTTCTATTATGCAACAAAAATAAAATACCTGTTTTCATGAGCTTTAAATTCACAAAGGCACTTTTGAGAGTCACAATCAAATAACTGTACAAATTCTTCATCTCCAGCAATGGCAAGTATGGAATCCTAAAGAAAAGGTTATGAAAACATAGATGAGATTGGCTTTATTTAAAATGCTTTTGCTACTTTGACACTGTGTTACTACTTACTGTAATAAACTTTACTGAAGATACTCTCTTTTCTGTAGTGATGGAGCCAAAGACAGAAGCAGTTGCAAGCTTGTACATATCCACTTTGTTAGCTATAACTACCACATATATCTCACCACTGGGTGACCATTTAACAAGATGCGCATCTACATTAAGAGGAAAAATGATACAGATTTTGTAAAATATGAATTTCAAATAAACACAAAAGAATCACCTTACTACAGAAGATGTAAGAAAATCTAATACTGATTATTATCAATAATCTAAGCAAAAAGAAAACCTAAATGAGAATAAATGACTTTAAGCTCCTGGCTTCCCATTCCCCTTTTACATTTTTGGGTATTTAATAGGCGAATTAGTTTACAAATATATTTATTTTTATCAGTTCGATTAACAAAGGGGTTTGACTGTTGTGACAAAGGTTCTGTTCAAAACAATAAACATGCTCAACAATGTAAGATTTCTGCCATGATTTCAAGTGTCTCTTTATAAAATGCTATGAAAATATAGAAACCAAATATATCAGCAATCTACAAACCAAAGGTTCCTTAGTGATTTTACTTTGGAATACATAGCAGGTTGTAACCAATGGCATTCTTCGTGTTCCTAGAAGGATCTTTGATCCAGTGCAGGCTTCTGTCAATTTTCAGCAATCCCCTCTCCTCCCTGCAGCCTCCCACTTCACCTTCCATGCTGTCTGAAGGATCCTTTACCCTTTTGAAGCAGATCTGGATGATGTGCCAAGCTCCTTCCTAAGTCCACTAATAGAAGCTTCTGAATGATCAAAGATTTTTCTGTCAGCATGAGGGACACTACTGGATACAACCCACAAAACCAGCCTGAGGGTCTTTATTTTGACAGTGCTGTTAATTAAGGAATCTGCATGAAGTAAAGAGCTATCAAACTGACTTTATAATTAACACACATAATTTTTCAGCCACCTGATTGTTCCATGTAACTGAAGGTTTAATCTGGATGGTCACTACGTTTGATCTCAGCTTTTATTTAAAGACCAACAAAAAAAATTTGGTTACTCCTGGTTGCACAATTTTTTAAAGCATGATCTAATTATTCTGCCCCAAATATTACTTCTCATGTGAAACCAGTGCAAAGGCATTAGAAGCACTCCAAACAGAGGAACCAAATTCTAGCTATACTGAAGAGGAAGAGGCACAAAGGAAGACTACTTGGAGATCTCCAAAGGTAACTGGCAACAGGTTGAGTATGGAAGACTAAGAACATGAGTAGTTAACATAGATTGATAGGGACTTTGAAGGGCTCAGAGGAGGGATAGGATGGGACTGACATTTCTGTCAGAAACAATTGCCAGTGAAAAGGCCAGTTACTTGAATTAACATTCTATGGGATATGAGGGCATTGAGAAAAGCTGGCCTAGCAAACATTCGTACAGGCAAATAAGAGATTTGCACTGTTTGAAAGGCTACATTACAAATGCAACTAGACAGCAATTATGGACCTTGACTCAAAATGTGAGACTTGCAGACTTCAGCAATACGTAACTGTTTCTATACTTACAGAACACAACAAAATGCAAAGCAGATATACTCACTGTGTTTTAGATTTTTTATGAATGCAGATCTTCCTTCTACAAGATTCCATGTTCTGAAAAACAACACATTGCTTAATAACACCTTTTGGAGTGGAGAAACAACAAATTTTTAAATATGAATTATTTAAGATTTTTTTCCTCTGAAACTCATTTTGAATTTATATTACTTGCCGATTGCTTTGGTTTAAAAAAAAAGAGTAATTTTTTTAAAAATAAAATTAAATGGGATGTTTCTGAAGATTCACCTTAACGTCTTGTCTGTTCCTACTGACAAAGCCAACTTCCCAGAAGGATGAATAGAAAGAGATGTCACATGTCCCCTAATAAAAGGAGCAAGTATCAGTCATGATTCATGACTCCCATGAACACATTAACAATATATTCAATCAAAACTCAATGATATTCAATCCTGCCCATGAATTAAGATCTGCTAGGGAGGCCCTCCTTAGCGTCCTGCCATTAGGAACGATATATCGGGGGTGATATGTGGGCGGACCTTTTCCATGGCTTTGGAACTCCTTGCCCCCTGAAATCCAGCTGGCACGTATGCTTTTGTCATTCAAGCATCTCCTTAAAACATGAGGCTTTTGAAAACTGATATTGACATTCAGCTGTGAGATGGATATACTGTGTTTTTATATATTCTTGTGATTTTATTGAAATGTGTTTTATTGTGTTTTTATATAGAACTGTGATTCTGTAAAATATTGATATTGTTATTTTAGAAGAGTTTATGTTACCCGCCCTGAGATCTTGATCAAGAATGAGATATAAATAGCTTAAATATAAAAATAACTTCCCAACTTTTCAAGATGTGATGTCTCCAGATCCCATAACATTGGGAGATGGGGTCAATGAAAGCTTAGAACACAGCATCCTCAATTGCTGCACTAACTTCCTTCTCTGAAGGTATGGCACCTACCCTTTGGAATATTCTCCCTTTAAATATTAGGCACCATATTTATGTGTTTGTTTTAATACGTTTTAAAAGATGTTTTGTTTTAATATGTTTAAAAGTCTTTTATTTTTAAGATGTTTTAGAGTGTTTTAGTGTTTTTGTTGCTGCCCTGGGCTCCTTCTAGGAGGAAGGGCAGGATATAAATTTAATAAAAATAAATAAATAAATGAGAAACCTGCTTCAGCTTGATCATACCTGTACTAGGTTTTTAGAATTTTGAAACAAACCAACAAAACTGTATTTGTTTAGGTGAGTTTGGGGGCAGTAAGAGACTTAGGCTGACTTGGTGGTTGTTTGTCTGATACTATTGCTGTTTCAATAATAATAGCTTCATAATGATGTTTTGCAATTATTTTATGATGTTTTGTTATTCATTGGTTAAGCACATTTGTGTGATAAGACTATACCAGCATAAGGGGACCCTCCAGAACAGCATGGGATGTGGCTTCTGCAAGTTGTCCCTATCCAATTTCTACCAACCACTACAGGCCTCTGCACCACGTACTATGCCATTTTGGATTCTCTCAAACAGCTTTGTTGAAAGGTTGCAGGAGAGGGAAGAGAGCATCTCTGGATCCAAGCCATAGTGCTGTTGTTTTTTAAAAAAAACAATACTTACTTGTGTGCCTTAATGGACTTCAAGCATTCCCATCTTTTTGTGTTCCAAATACACATTAAACCATCCTCAGCTCCACTCAATAAATGTGCACTTCCATAGAATTCCAAACAGGTTACAGTGCCTGAAGATCAACAAAATCAGTTCTATTTAATGTATTACAGCCACTTTGAACTGAAGTAAGTCTTCTACATTTCTAAATGAGAATTTTGCAACATAGCAGATTTATACATGCCCTGCAAAACTGCGCATACAAAACTATATTTGGAAGATTATGGCTATTTCTGTGTTATGCTAATTAGAATTGGAAAGAAATGGGGCTCCTGCTAAAGTTGGCTTTCCCTTTCATTAACACCACTGGAATGAATCAGAAAGCCTTTATGCAGACAGGCACATTGGTGCTTCCACATATGCAAGTAGCTTCTGGATCAGGGCAAATATTTTTAAGACTATTCATATTTCTCTGTACTTAAGTCATGTTGGGAACCAACTTCCACTAATACACATCTCTTTCTCATACCATGCAACTAATACAAAAATGATAAATTCCTTACCATTGTGTTGCATCAGTGCTCCATGTTCAACTTTCTTTTTCATGTCGTAGATCTGTATGGTTTCATCTCTGCTACCAGTGACTACATATCTGTCATTCACAGCTACTGCTGACAATGAAGCACTGTGAGCATGGTGGGTGAAATCAGGAACAGCTGCCCAGTTCTGAAAATGAAACATAAAAAGAATGTTTATTATTTGCTTATAATATTCCAATTTTTAAAACAGAAAAAGTGCACTTATCTTCAGAGAGCTTGATCCAGCTAAACTTATTCATTGCTATTACTATTAAATTCTATGAAAGCAATGGAATTATAGCAGAGGAAAATCTGCTGCTTGATCTCAGGAACCACTAAGCAACATTTAGTTATTATATCTTTAGAGGTGTCCAAATGCATAGCAAACAAACACCTTTCCAAAAATATACAGTAGCTATGATTGTGACTAAGCTGCACTTAGTTTACTGTCACTCAGCAGAGTAAATATATAGTCAGGAACTGTAACTGTATTTGACAGAATACAAAACATTATAACACTTTGATGAGCTACATTATCTGCCTTAACATGCTTGTAAAGGAAGCGTTTGGAGATATTTTTAAATGGAGAATGCTCCTTTAAAATAAAAAATGTTAGACTACCGTAGCATAAACTAGTATACTGGTGCATTTTTTAAAAAAAGGTTACATGTGAATGAAGAATCATAGATATTCACCAAGTGTAGGTCATTCAGTTCTGCTGTTGTGGGATCTCTGTCTGTATGCATACAGGTAACAGAAAACCAGGGTTGACTCAGATTATTTTGACCTCCTTCCAGTTGTGTTTCTGTGCTGGTCACGGAGGTTGAGATTTTCCTTTCTCCATGGCTAGCATAGAAAACAAAAGGGGCTGAAGGAGGAGAAATTGAGCAATCTGTCTTTCTCCATCAACCTGCATACTTGCAAGGAATTTGTGGTTGCCTACAGCTGCCAGGGGAGTTCTTAAATAAAAGGGTGTCCCAAGATTTTACTTCTATGCACTTATTGAAGAGCAAGCTCAGCTGAACTCAGCTTCTGGGCATGGGGGTTGCCATCAGGCAAGATGGACATTTAAGGTCTTTGCTCCTAAGTCTGAATGGGCCGTTTAGATGCATGCTGACAGCTTAAGTTATTGTCAAATGGTGAAAAAGATGAGGGGATGTGCTCAGCTCCCAAAAGAACGCAGAAAAAAGCTTCAGAATTGGCCCTGCTACAGGCCAATCCCTCGGAAGAATCAGACCTGTCAAACCCAGAAGAAAGTGACATGACATGACATGACATGACAAGGTAAAGGCACAAAACTGACTAGCATTATTCTGTTGATGAAGATGTTGCTGCAATGGTTCAAAAAGACTCTTAGAAAAGAACCAGCAGGGGGCTGGCAAGATGTGCTAGCCCCCATAGATGTAAACGTTCAGATTTACAATCCCAAATGTAAGGAGTTGCCACAACAGCTAATGAAGCCCTTAATATTGGTCTGAAACACCAATCTAAGCTGGAGCAACTCAAAATGACCACCAACGATCTTCAACTAAAGTGGGAGGAACAGAGGAACAAAGCCCGCAGAATGCATATTAGACTACGTGGACTACTGGAGTTTTAAGAAGTGGGGAATCCCACAGACTTCATCATGCAATAGTGGAAAGATTTAAAAATACCAGCTGAGACTGCATTGAGAGATCTGGGTTTCCTGATTTTAGCCCACTTACAAAAGCCTTGCAAAAAGCTGGACTTCGATACCGTTGGGGATTTTCCTTTAAAGCTGTCATATGCCATAAAAGCAAATTTCTCTCTGCCTCATCATTGCATGAAGCAAAACGAATGCTGTTGGAAGGTTGTGGCTGGATCACAAACATAAAGAAGAAGAGGGGAGGAAATAAGCAGCAGCAGTTGGAGGATCTCAACCAGGTCAATCAGGGAAGTTGGCAGCTTGGGGCCAGGATTTTGCTAGCGATGTCAAATGAAGTTTCACACACCTATTTTCCTCTACTCACTGTGTTTATGCATTGCTAGTCTGTCAGCAATCTATGCTTTTGATACTCTTCTGGCCTGTCAGATGAGGGAGGCTGTTTCAGCTTTTGGTTTCATGCATTCTCTTTCAGAGTCTGGCTCCCTCCCTACACCTCGAGGTTAGGGGCATCAACCTGCCCTGCTGGGGTTGCCCTGAGTTTTTTTCACTTGATGGTGCTCCTGTTTCATGTTTATTACAGTTTCCCTTTCCTGCTGCGTTTGGGGAGCTTGTTTTATACCTTTTTCTACGATTCATGCCAGGTATAAGAGAATTGCTGCACTCTGTTACTGGTTTGGGGCACATTAAAAGTTCTTTCCTTAAACGTTAGGGGACTGGGTAATCCATGTAAGAGGTCAAGCATTGCTCTGTTATTAAAACCTAGCCCCTAATGTAATTTTTCTAACAGGAAACTCACCAGAAGGCTGCCCATATTAACGTTATTAAGCACAAATGGCTTGGAGAACAATATCATTCCTTCGGGTCTTCCAAGGCTCGAGGTGTTTCTGTTTGCTAGCCAAAAACTGCCCAATAGTTATTGAAGATACACTAACTCAAGGGGGTGACATATTTTTGCTTAAGGGCACTTAGAGGGCAAGCTTCTCGCTTTGGGTTCACTGTACAACCCAAATGTGGGCCAGACAGCTTTTTTGTGTGAAGGTCTGGGTGTTTTGGATAATTTTGGTTAGGGATGTTTGTGTTAGGAGGTGACCTTAATGTTGTTATGAATAGGGCTACAGACAGTTCCAGAATGCTAACTTCCACTGCTTCATCCTCCACCCCTATATTTAACATTTTAACATGTTTTGGTATGGTGGATATTAGCGATGGGAGAGAATATCCGCTAAGTTGGACCTGGCACCGGGTTCCAGCTGAATTCGATAGTTTGCCATCCTTTTGGACCAGCACCTTTTGGACCAGCGGGCCGCAGCTGTAATCGGCACGGATTTTGTGGCCGCTGCTGCAAATCGGCAAGAATTTATTCTTTCAAACTTCCCCCCCCCATTTTACGTTAACACTACCAAAAAACCATATGGAACACTGTGATGATTCACATAAACTACCTAGAAATTACGCAATGTTTTCCCCACCACCAAAAAACCATGTGGAACACTGTGATCAATAAGCTACCTAAACATTATGCAATGTTTTTCTCACTGCCAAAAATACAAGGGGAACACTGTGATCATTCACATAAGCTACCTAAAAATTACACAATGATTTTCCTGCCACCAAAAAACCACATCAAATACTGTCATCATTATATAAGTATCTACACTGATGATAACTACGAAATTTTGGCCACCAAAAAAATAAAAATAAACCACAGATTGAATCGCCCCAAAATGTGTACAGCAGATCAAATCAGCAAGTGCAAGCGGGAACAAAAAAAGGGTGGTTTGGGATCAAGCAACGGACTATCAGAATGCAAGCGGATCAGAACCATGCATCAAACCCCATCCCCATCTGGTGACACAAACATCCACAAGAAAATGATTTTACTTTCTACTCCCCATATTACAAATCTTATTCACGCATAGACTCCCTGTTAATTTCCCAGGTGGAGGAGAAAAGGATTATGGAGTCAAGGATTGGAGTGATACCTGCTTCTGATTATGCCCCTGTAACAGCAACATGATATATGGGAGCCAGGGGAGCCTCATTCTGTCCATGGTATCTCCCACTCCATTTACTTTTGCATAAAGAAATTAATAGGCTACAGGATGTTAATAAACATTATGTTGAAGAAAATTTGGACCTGAGGTTTATCCAACTGTGGTGCGGAATGCTCTTAAACCTGTTATCAGAAGACAATGCATTAAGGAAGCATCTATACTTAAACACGCTAAGGATTCTGCCAGATGTTTGCTAACTATTGAAGTAGCTGAACCTTTCACATAAGCTATCGGGAGAACAGAAAACTTTACAGCTTTTGGAACAGAGGCACAGCAAACTGGCACCTCTGGACATCGATCATAAAAATACTAGCATGATTTACTTGAATTGTTCCTTTCACAACTTTGGTAATAAGTAATCCCACTTGCTGGCTAAAGCTTTACGTAAGAAGGCTGGGTGGCACAAAGTCCCTTTTATAATGAATGTTGATTGTATTCATACCTATACAGTTAAAGCCATTAATGATGCATTTATGAAGTATTCTCATATATATGCAACAGACTCCCCTAATCCACAATTTATTCATGATTTTTTACACCAGGCAGATCACTTTACCTTTGTCATTCAGAGCTGCTCAATGCTTCCATTGGAGTGGTGGAAGTTAAGGAATTTATAAAAAAAAAAGGTACAAGGTGCTAGGAAGGATGGATTTGGGAGTTCTTTTTATAAATGTTTTTAGGATGTTCTGGTTCTTCATTGACTTTTTTGTTTAACCTTATAACGGTGGGTGGGAGACAACCTGGTTCCTGGAAAGAATCACATCTAGTAGTAATAGTCAAACCTGGAAAAGATCCAGCACAGTTGGGTTCATATCGCACAAATTAATCAGGATGCAAAAATATAATCTGCAGTCCTGGCATCAGGATTTATAGGGTGGTGGGTGGATATATTCTTGCTGACCAAACGGGGCTCATTCTATGCAGGCAAATTGCTGATGCTACCTGACAGGCTTTAAATATTATTTCCCATAGTTATCTTATATTTATTTATCTATCCATAAATAGATAGGTTGTATCTTTGATTTCTTTGTTACCAGTTTTTCTCCCAATACAGCTGGTACTTCTAGCATAGCCTATTGCAAAGGAGGACAGCAGTCCTATACATTTAATAGTTGCAGTATACGAGTAAGGTGCATTTTAAAAAACACAACTGCTGTTATATTTTCCTTGTCTGCATAACCCTTTTAACAGCCTGTTTACTCAAAACTAAACTCGAGTAGGATTTACTTCCAAGCATGCATAATACCTACACGTCAATACCATTGATTTCAGCTTGGACAACAAAGTTAGGAAGCCTGTATCATTACCAATTAATGCTGTTATGGATACTTACTATGTTTCTTTTGCTTTTAAGATGTATATAGAAATGGAAAAGTGCCATTTCCACCCATGGCTTTTTGGGCCCACATTCACACACACTCTTTAAAACAGTAAGTGCCTATATGCCAGCTTTTCGTATATCTGGTAAAATTAGGTTAGGTCTAGTCCATGAAAACAGGATGACACCCTTGCCTCCCACATCTATACCTCCTACTCCACCGCTCGGCAATGTTCGCAACCCACAAGGGCGGAGCTGCGCGCGGTCATACCGCGGAGGCTTCTGGGAAAGAAGACTTTAAGCAAGGCGAGGCGAACCCATCCCTACGTATCCTCCCTGCACGTTGGTATGTCGTGCCGCTAAGGCGCCTTGGGCGCCGCGTGCGGCCCTCGTGGTAGAAGTGCGGTAAGTGGGCGGCGTGTGGCCCTTCGCCGCCTCCCCGATCTTTTTTAGGATTACCTCGTCCGACCGTATCACGAACCCGAACAAAATCTGTTCGTAGCAGCCCCCTAACAGCTCCATTTCTGGGCCTCTTCGGCGGCGCCTAATGCCGTTGGGTCCTTTTCTTTCCTGTTGGAGCTCAGCTACCCCTCCCCTTTTTTTCGTGGTGGGGTTGATGGGTGTCTAATTCTCCGCCTGATCAGGAGGTGAAAAGTGTGGCACGCCCGCGCGGCTGTCACCGCCAGTTTGAACGCCTTTTTTTTGCGCTTATCCTCAATATGTTCGGTGACTTGTTGAGATGGGGAAGCGGGTTGAGGGAAAACAGGCAGTCACAGGGGCAGCCTTGGGCGGAAGTTCTTGGAGGAGAAGGAAGAAGGGTTGGGTTGCGCGGTGCGGCAGCGGAAGGGAGCGTTGCGATATCCGAACGGCTCGTTATGGCGGCGCTCAGGAAGGCCAGAGACGTTAGTATTGGCGAGCTTGGTGGCTAGCGGGTGATGAGGGGAAGTCCTCCTGTTTAAGAAAAACCTTCTTTGGGCTGTTCCGGGCTTTTGTTTCCCTCTCCCCATTACCAACTCTTCGCGTGGAGGTTCTCCAGCCCCGCCCCTATTAGGGAGGCCTCCGCGCGGGCTGGAGTTTTCCCTCCCGTTTTCTCCGTTTAGCACTTTACGGCTGTAATTCTGTGCACGCCTACTCTCGACTATGGTCGATAAGATTTGCTTTTGAACATGCGAAGGATTGGCTTGCAAGGTTCCATATAACACCCGCTCGGCCTAATGGGTTTGTTATAAATATATTACGGTTGTACTATTGATCGTCATTATTTAGAAGTAAACCCTATTGAATTAATAGCACTTAATCCCAATAGACATGTCTAGAATTGCGGTCTAACGCCCTCTCCCCGCAAACCTGGAGCCCGTAAATCTTAAAAACCAGGATAAAAATTACGAAAGGGAGCGATACAGAGATGGTAGGCGTGTTCTATAAAGTCACCTTTTTTATATAAATATGTAGCTTAGGATAAAATAAAATTTGGAAATGAAAGGCCTGATAAGTTTTTTTTAAAGTTATTAAACACATTTTTATTGGGTTGACTTTAAATGTAACTGTTTTACTCACTTTTCTTATTTTATCTATCATAGGATCTCCTGACTTTCTGAATTTTTCAGATTTAAAAGTGTAAAAACAAACATTTTTTCACAGACACTTCCATTTTACTAATAATTTGCTGTTTATTTGTATTTCTTTATGTTATAGTATAGTATATTAACATGCCAACAGTGGATCTGAAGTCTGAACTGCATTCTGAGAAAAATATGTAACTCGTGTGCAGTTATTTTCTTCTTTATATTTTACCCAAACTACTAGGGCACATTCCAAATCGATTAAACTCTTTATGGTTGGAATACAATGCTGTGCTTGTACCACAGGACTTCACTTCCTCTCCTCACCCACGTGTGTCCAAAATCTTGTTCTGGAGTTAAACTATGGAATTATGTTCCCACAGCATGTAGCTGGATGACTTTAAAAGAGGATTAAATAATTCATGGAGGGATAAGGCTATCAGTGGTTATGTTCTGTGCTTTCTGAGGCAGTATGCTGGGAATTGCAGTTCAAGTTGATGTGTCCTCTTTTGCTCCAGTCTTGCATCACTCCATAAGAACAGTTCTCCTGAGTTGCATCAGTGGTCTGTTTACTGCTTGATAGTTCAGTAGTCTATTCACTATTTGATAGTAACCACATCTGGAATCTTGAGTAAGCTTATAATTTGGACATGATAGAATTCACTGTACTTACAGTCTGCTGAAAACTTTGTAGAGCTGCTTACATAAATGAAAAGTAATGTCCCCATCTACTTAGGTACTATAATGCTACAATATTTAATGCTGCTTAAACTAATAGCAAGCTTCACAATATCATGTGTATTTGTGGACTTCAATCTTGTATAATTTATTTTAAAAACACATACGCTACGCTATTCATAGTTCACTGGTACACTTTTAAATGCACAAAGCACAAGTGCATATGTATGGTCTTAAGGCATACTTAGCTGTTTAGTAATCTTGAGTATATGCTGTTTAAGAATATAAATATTTTGATGGATCAGTCCAAGGTCTATCTCATTTAGCATTTTTTCTCAAAAATCTTATCAACCAACAGTTGTCTGTCAAAATTTTGCCAGTGCTACCTGCCCTTATTTGAAAAAGGGTTGGTTGTTTCTATCTATTGTGCAGTGGTCTAGGGTAAAACAGATTTGGTAGATATTAAAAGTACAGTGCACAAAAGAAGGGCTTCCTTTACTAGATCATTTACAGTAGCAAAACCAAGTGCACAAAAAATTGTAACACCAGTGACAAAACAGCAAAGCCCCCCTCATTTCCCTTGGATCAATATAAGTCATATTGCTATGAAACTAAACATGTGCTTCTGTTTGTATTGTAGTGAAAACAGGTTGTTCAGCAGTCTTTGAGGAGGAAAATACCAAAAACAGTTTTGTGTGGATAATTGGAACCAGAAATATATTGGATCACATCTTGCTTGGTATTCTCTAACTTATGCATCAGGAGATCTTTTTATTCAGCAGTTTGTGTAATAGACATTGATTGGTAAGTTGAATAAGCAGAACTTGAAAATATTCAGTTTGAAAAACTAGTTGTAGAACAAGTTCTTCGCTTGTTTTTAAAAAATGATTACATGTCTGCTAGCAATCTTGTAAGTGGAGTAAAGTGTTAACTTCATTACTGTATACGTTACGAGATATTAGCATTGTAAGTGGGAATGCAGTTTTTGATTTAGGAGGGGATTCTTCCCATGTAGTGTTGAATTCTTCCTGAAGAGGCAGATTTACAGCTTGGGGATTCTTTTTGATCTGGCACTTCAGTAAGATGCTCTCATGGGATTAGTGGTCTTTTCTCAACTGGTATACTAGCTGCATCCTCACCTGGAGAAGTCAGACCAGGCCTTATTCATAACTTTGTATTTTATGAATTGTAGTAGTTTTAGTATGAACTGTTTTGAGAGCACGTCAGTGTTGAAAGATGACAGATAAATTATTAAACACATAAACCTTAAATGAAACTCATAAATGAGTGGTAGTCAGTTACTCATTTCGAGAAACATTGTGTTCTGTCATCTTCCATTGAAGTTTTTGGCAATATATAGGCCATGATGAACAAAATCTAAAGAAATTGGGTGACATTTCAGCAGTGTCCATCTGCCAGCAGAATGGACTTCTGCTCTCCGGTGTGACTTACCCTTTCTCTCCTCGCCTCTGTGGCACTCCCCTGCATGTCCCAAAAATCTCTGGAAGGTTGAAGGACTTGGATTTGAATTTCATATATAATTACTATTGTGCTTTGTCACTCTTACATTCCTCAGGGAAGGATTCTGACAAAATCTCCCAAATGGTCTGTAGGTACCAGAACAATGTGTGTGGGGCTGAATTATTTTTAATAAAGTTTTTTTTCTTTTTTATTTAGAGCACCAATAGAGCAACTGCAGCATATTTCCTTTTCTTCTCAAGATAGCTTTTAACAATGGCTAGCCAGGTAAGATCATTTGGTGAGAATGAGGCCACATTCATAGCTCCTAAGCTTATGGCTAGAGCAGTTGGAGAATGTCAAACTTAAAACAAGGATTTCTGGGGGGAGGGGTGGTGGTGGTTTTAGTCCTATGCTTTCCTCAGATAAATTTCTGACAGATTGTTCTCCCCTGCTGTGGAATCCTTAATCACGTCAACTGAAGCAGCTTGGGGGCAGAACATGAAGCTTTGCTTTCTGCACTGTTGCGCAGTGAGTTCTTGTGGTGGGACTTTCCTATAACACTCACTATTTAGGATACCTGCACTGGTGACCTAGAAGTGAAATGATACTATCCATGTAAGTAAACCTTAATGAAAATGTTGAATCTATATCCCTCTGGCGAGGGATATTGCCTATGTTACCTTGTTGACTGCCTCCTCCTTCCCTTTTCCTTCCCATATAACTGCCTCTGCTGGCTTCTTTTTTGAACACAGCATTTTTTTTCCCCTTGCATGTTGCTGGTGTGAAAGCTGGACATGAGTTCCCATGACTGTGCTTTTAAGATTCCGTCTACCCCAGACAATTGCCCTGAGATAGTGGCCAACACCTGGCAGTGTGGGATCAATATCTTGAGCCCAAGACCACTTTTAAGTTAAAATAAAAATTGGTGACCTGGCTCTACATCTCATTCATTGGACCTCTTTCTGCTGTAGCATCTCTGAGCGAGCCTTGGAGAAATCCAAAGTGGGGTCCTGTTGTAAAAGCAAGTCTTAAACTAAATGCTTGGTCAGCCTCTAATGGTTAACTTTTTTTTTTAAATTAAGGAAACCGAGGGAGTCAAAATGTTGGCGTGAAAAGCAGTTACTCCTATAGCCAGCTTGACCAAGTCAGGGGAATATGGCTTTTCATACAATCCTTTGGCTCTGTTATTTTTGCCAGGCATTTTCCCCAGAGGCTGCTTTCCCTCATGGGAGGCGGAGGGAGAGATGGGACCCCAGGCTTCTGTCAAGGGAAAGGTGAATATGGGGAAATCACCAAGGTGGTGATCGGGAGAGGGAGGGAGGCATTTAATTGAGATGAAATACTGTATAACTGTTTTTCATTCTAGCAGGATACAGTGGGAAAGGCCAAAAAAGAAAGCCTGCCTCTGTGGTGGAGATCCCCCCACAAAAAACGGAAGAAAAAGAGTAAAGCAAGAGCAGGAAGACCAGATTTTTCTAGTATTCCAAGCAGGTGAAGAAACCTTGAAACTGACAAGAAAAAAGCCGGCTCTTGTCCATATAATAGTATTTAAATCAAGTAGCAAGAAATTAACCAAAATCAACCTTAGGTTGTTCTGAAAAATTCTTTTGTAAAGTTTTGTGAATAGAAAAACTGCTCATCACATAGCTGAACAAATCAAGAAATAAGCCAATTTTAGAGTTGTTAAAGATGTTTGGTAGCTTTTAAAGGCTCAGTGGATGTGAACTTTAACTAAAAGGAAATGAAATAAGTTAAAAGGCAATGGTTCCTGGACTGACTGGAGAAATCTGTGTCCAGCATTAACATCTGATGGTAGACATCCAGAATAGACATGAGTATTCTTGCCTATTGTGTTGTATACAACTTCCCCAAAGGTTTTTTTTATGCTTTTTCATTGTTTAAAATATGATTTGTCATTTGTACCTTTTTTACCTTTTGATGCTTAAGATTTTGCCACGTAAATTCATTAAACTTGGAGGGCACATGTTGAAAAAAATCACAAGAAACATATCTCAGTGCTACACAAAGAATATCATGACAGTTGGGATCTGAATTAGAAGCCAAGTTCATCACAGGATATTGGCGAGCATTGTCCATTTCCACAAATGCAGATCAATTTTTACTAAGGCTATAAAATAAGAGGGAATCTGGTATATAATTGGAGCCAAACCAGCTATGATAATTTTTTCCAAATACGGTTTTTATTTTAATTTGTGTCCATTTGTCAGGATAATTATCCATAAAACTACTTGAAGCTTCTTTGGCATTCAGCTTTTGACTAGTAGAATATGTAAGTAGATATATGTATTAAATGTGTTGGTATTCTCTGATAAAGGTTGTTGGGAAAAGGCTGCTTATTGACTTCAGATATCTATGCCCCACTTGCTGAAAGCACCTGTGATGCTTAACATTACAGTGTTTTGAAGTGTTTTTTGCTTAATCTGAACCATGATTTGCAAATATTTGCTTATCTTTATGTTCGGTTTCCCTGTTTCTTGCTTCTGTTTAACAAGTCTAAATTGGGAATATAAAGATCAATTCTAGAATTATAGGGCTAGAAGAAGCAAAATCATAAAGTCCAACCTTTTGCTGCCTACACAGGATTTCCCAAATATCAGTTCTCTTTGCATGTTACCCAGATAGCAATGTGCCACAAACATTGTTGGAGAGAACATGTTGCACCACACAAAAGGTGTTTGCAGAGTAGAAGACTCCAGGTAATTCCACAGCTCTAAGAGAAGGTGGCAGCAACAAAACAGTTAGAATTAATAGCTAGTCTGAACTGCTGAAGAACTTTCTTTTTAATATTTTCTGCATTAGATTGCATGTATACCTCTGTTGATTTTTGTCTTGGCGCTATAACTTTAACCGCATACCTTTGTAAGTTTGTGGTCTACTGATGACAATGACAGCTGTAGTAAAGAAATGAAAATCTTGATCCTTCTGCTTAGCGTTCATGAGAGAGAACTGTTTATGAAAGAGAGTTGTTCTGGACTAACTTTGAGGACTGCTATATTGAATCGGAAAGCCGAGAAGGCTAATAACAATCCACAAACTACTTAAAGTGGTGCTTAAGTTATCTTTGTCCAGCTGACCTCTGTCAGGGCTAAATGGATTTAACATTACAGTAAACATTTTTTATGGGGGACTGTTGTAGAGGCAGTTTGTGCTGTGGAAGCAGCCCCTCACACAATTCGATCAGAAGCTGATTTTCAGAAAAAGTGGTTTGAGGATTGTTGCTCAGACATGACCCAAGATAATTGCTTTCTTCTGTGCATGGTGCCAGTGAATGCACCATGGGCAAGGACAAACCAGTATTGGCTGGATCGATCCTAGGTAGGTATTTGAGTGGAGTTCACTGTGGAAAGTAACCTAGTGGATACAGGGCCCTGAGGTTTAGGCTGCAAGAGACTGATTGTATTTTTTCTTTTAATTTTTTCCAGGCCAGAATTTACAAGGCCAGAATTTGTTAGGCCAGAATTTTCCAGGCCAGAATTTGCAATATTTGTAGGAGAGTTAACTCCTGAAGTGGATGACTTCTTGCTCTATGACTACTTTTTCAAAAGGTATCCATCGTCTGTAGACTGTAAAGTGGCCACAGATCTGCTGGGATATTCCAGGTAATCTATTACAGCTTTAAAAACATTGTTGGCTTGAAACAATGTATTGCTAAAGTTTTTAAAAGCATAATGAGGTCTTCACTTTAAGAAAGAAATGGTTTGAGACGCCCCCGCCCCAAGTGCAATTTACAGTAAAAACCAAGAAAGCAGACTAGCGGTGTTCAGTTTTCTCACAGTATGATCCTGGCATCCACATGGAAAACAGGTAGCAGGCCCAAGATAAGTTTCTAGTGGGTATAAAGGTTTCTAAAGAAGAGAGCTAAAGTGAAGCAAAATGAGCCCTGTAGGAGTTTCTTGGTGCCTATAGGATTGTTGATTTATAAAAATGAAGAAGGAATTTAGTGTTAAAACAAATGTAAGGTGAGAGATGGAGATGTGTGAGATTCACATTCAGCCTGTTGGAACCGTTGGTATATACTTGAAGTTTGGAAGAGAAAGTCAAAGCTGCAGTGCTGAGTAACTGTTTATGGTTGTATAGTGAGGCCTATTGGAGTTTGAGAAACCTGATACAGTCCTAAACTTGTAAGTCAGTCATGGTTCTTCATGGGGTCCCTGAGGCCATTTTCCCTGAACCACACCCACTCACCAATCAGCTGATGTCATTCATGGGATGGGTGGGAGGACTGGGTTTAATTCTGCCTTGACTGAGTAGGGAACTAGGTAGGGAACAAGATCATGCAGTCAAGGCAGCAGGATGTAATCCCTGTTCACTAGTTGAGTGGGGATTAGAACTCTGTGGAAAAGCACCCTTTGAAGCACCTCTGCACATGAGCTATTTCAAAGAGGCTTTTGCAAAGGCTTTAAGACAGCTTCTGAGCTCCAGTTTGCTCAATCTACAGTACAATAGATTCTTTAGCTTTTACTAACATTGTATATCTTCAGTAAACATGGTGAATTAAGTGGGGGAAGGAAGACATACTAATTAGGATCAAGCGTAAGCCGAATACTAAGTGTCTACAGCTTACCAGTGGCGTAGAGAAGTAGTTGCCCTGGGCTCCTCCTGGGAGGAAGGGCAGGATATAAATCAAATAATAAAATAAATAAAAATAAATAGTCTATAGCTACATTGTATTGGATATAATTGATTTGACTGACTAGTGGAAATTTAGGAGACCTTGGAGTCCACCAATACAGCAGAACCATTTGGGGTATCATGACAAGTACCTTGCTTAGATGATTTTACTCTTAAGTCCTAAAATACAATGTGGTATGATTGTTTAAAGGTCAAGCAGTTGCAGTGTATCCTGATGTTAGGGTTTGATAAGATAAATTACGGTACTCTTTATTTCAAAATAATAATTCTAAAGAAGATGTACATTTCTTTTAACTCACCGAGGGGAGTTAACCGGAAGGGTGGTTGATACACCAAGGAACACAAATGGTAAACTTGATTTGTAGCACTAAATTTCTGAATTGAATATTAGTAGAATGTTTTCTGTTTCTTTACCAGTGTTACTAAAACATGTCTTAAAACTGTGTAGGGGTTATGGGTTTGTCAGATTTTCTGAAGAAGGTGATATGATGAGAGCACTGCAAGATTGCCAGAATGCACCTGGTTTAGGTGGAAAACGAATCCGATTGACTTTAGGAATTTCTAAAAGGTAATTTATGATAATTAACCCATGAAGCTTGCTAACAGATTAATATGTTTTTAATAATGTTTTTAACCCTTTTTTAAGGTTTTTTTTAAATTGTTTTTAATGCTGTTTTGTATTAATATATTTTAAGATCTGTTTTTATGAAGCTTTAAAGTTTTTTGGTGCTTTGTTTGTCCTCCTGGGCTCCTGCTGGGAGGAAGGGCGGGATACAAAATAAATAAATAACAGATCTCTTACAAACACATTATTTGTATCTGATTACTCTGGAGCTTAGGGTTTTTTTATTTTTGCATAATGTTTATCAACATCTTTTGAATAATCAGCATAATTACCGTATATGGCCAGGCTTCTGGTAAGTTTGTTTTTACATTCAGGGCTTAAATTCTCGAAGAGCAATTAGTGGATGTACCTTGCAAGATTATACTATGTGCCAGTCATGTCCACAAGCAAATGTTTTCTCATTCCATTCGAATTTTGTTCTAGAATTAATATGTTGCCACTTTTACATTTTAAATATGAATAACATTTTTAATGTTACTAACAAAGGATGACTGTACTTAAATCTAATTGATTTTCCTTGCTTTGCTTTTGCACATTCTAGTGCAGTGGTTCTTAACCTTTTCCACTGCCAGCACCCCTTGGATTTCCAAAATATGCTCTCGCACTCCCTGAAAAAATACTTTCATTTTTTATTTTAATTTATTTTTATTTTAATGTGTGTTTTACCCTAACTTAAGATAAATGACAGATTTCCAAAATCTCTTGAACAACGCCTTGCATCCCTAGAAAAAGTGTCTTGCACCCCTGGGGTGCATGCACCCCAGGTTAAGAACCACTGTTCTAGTGGGGAAAATCCACATTCTTATTTTCATTATTCATCCTTGTCTTTCTGTATGTATGTACACTCAGACATTAAACTCTTACCTTTAACTTTTGACTGCTTAAATAGTTTATTAATAACCCATAAAAAGCAACTTTTGTACTGTAGCTATGAACAAAATATGAGCCTTCCTTTTGCCACATAGATATAATGCAAACTCTTCAGTTTAGGTTTACAAAAAAAAAAAAGGAAAACAGGTCTATATACAGGTCATATAGTATATGATCTTCCACATTCTTAAACAGAATTACATTTTGAGAAAAATAAACCTACCCATTTAATATTTAGACTATAAGTTCTTTTAAATGTGGTGCTGGTGCATGGCATAGTGAGTGGACTTGATGGTTGTGTTATATGTCTGCTAATTTGAGTTTTGCTGTTTAAGGTGGCTGTGACTTTATTCAGGTCAACCTTTTCTATAAAATTTAGTTTTTACTGGAATGTCAGACTTTCCATGTTGTGATTGATTTTATTAAATACTTTAATTGTAAGTTAAGTTTTTTCACCTTTTATTTTAGATTGAAAGCAGAATTTCAGCGGTACCAGCCCTATAGCTATAATGATTATTACCAGGACTATCAAAACTATTATCGCCAATATAATTATGATAGAAATGAACGCCTTGATCGCTATGAACGCCTTGATCGTTTTGAACGAGGTAACCGTTTTGGTGACCGTTTTCCTGACCGTTATCCTGAGCAGTTTGGTGACCGCTTTCCTGAACGTTATGCTGAGCGCTTTGGTTCCCGTTTTGGCGACCGCTACAGTGACTACCCTGAATATGGAGATTATAGTACAGAATATGGAGATTATAATGCTGAATATAGTGACTACAACTACAGTTACGCATCTTATGAAAGGATGCAACCAACTGGAAATATGGGACAACAGACCATGAATCCAGCTGTATTTCAGGTATTCACTTGAATGAACTTACAGTTGAAGATGACTTATTGGGGCATAGGTAGAGAGGATGGCTATATACCTTAAATATGGGTGTTGGCTGCTTTTTAATGGTTGTCATATCTACAATAATTGTAAAGCTTGTGCTGTTTTAAAATGGAGGGTATGAGAGGGCAGGCTGAAATCGAGGTCTAGGTTCTATGCATTTTTGTAACTGTAAGGCTTCTACAGCCCAAACCTATGCAGGTTTATTCTGAAGTAAGTCCTGCCCAGATCAGTGGAACTTGCTCCCAAGCTGTATAGGATTATAACTAAAATTATCGATCAGGTTTCTTCAATCATTTAACTGAATGCAATTATTTATCTTGAGTAAGATGAAGAAGTGATGTTTGTGTAAACCACTGTCCTTGAACTCTGCTTACATTATGCTGAAATGTATCCTTGCAGTAAACTCAAAATACAGCTCAGTTCAGTTATGTTAAATCACTAACTTTATGTAACTTTAAGGAAAGGGGTGGAGGATGAAGCTGGGGATTAGCTTATATACTGTTTATAGCAACTGTGCTTTAACTCTTACCTTTTTAAAAATTGCAGATAGAAATAATTTTTAGATAGAACTTTTTTTTTTAAAAAAAGATGTTTTGTTTTAATGGTTTAAAGTCTTTCATTTTTAAGATCTGTCAGAGTGTTTTTTTAGTGTTTTTCTCTGCCGCCCTGGACTCCTTCTGGGAGAAAGGGCAGGATATAATTTAAATTAAATAAATAAATGCCTATTTTTTCCCCCAGGAAACTACTTCTATGGTTATGAATGATGATCTAATAACAGAAGGTAATTTTGATATTAATAGAATATCCAACTGGAATTTGATGCTCATCTCAAGTGAGATCCACCAGAATTCCCCTTCCTCCTGAAACCTCCCATATCCCCATTCTGCTCCAGAGGGTCACCCAACCTTCAGATCTGGGGTGGGTGACGCAGGAAGGGGAGCAAGAATAAGTCCCATTTATGGAAGTGGAAGTAACAATTGAACGTTGCCCCTTTTTTTCATTGAGGAAATCGCTGCAAAAAGTAATATTCTCCAAAGAAGGTCTCTGAAATGTTGCATTACACCAGGGTTGGAGAATTCTTATGGCCCATATGTAGCCCTTTGCCTTTAGAACTTTCCCAGGCCACAGACCCTCTTTGTAGTGTAGTTGTAGTGACTCCTCTTGCTTGCCTGGATGGAGAATAGAGAGGTATGTGGGGTTGGCATAGAAACCTCTGGTTTTTGCTCAGCTGACATGTAGCATACTGTAAAAGATCACACCTGTTGCTTCACCCACTTTTGCTTTTGGTCCCATTAGCATATAAGGCCCTGGGAGACTGTCTTTGAGGGAATGCCACCCTCTGATAGTGCAGTGATTTGCATGCTTACTTGGATAATAGGGCTTTCTCCAGATAAGTATGTATAGGATTGCAGCCAAACCTTATTGGAAATTTAATGAATATGGGTATCATAAAAATAAGATTAGGGTACACAGTTTAGAATGTTTCCTCAACAATGTAGCTACTACAGAGTACAACATAATATGCAAATATTTCATCTGGTATAGATGTGGAAGGCCTCTGGTATGTACTTAAAGATAATTTGTGAATTTTGGCCAATGTCAAGAAAAGTCTGTTTATCCCTTTCTTTGGATAATATAACAGAAATTACATGAAAGTCATTAAGATCTAGAGAATCTGAAGATGAAACTCCTTAAAAATCACTTTACATAGGTTTTGATAAGAATGTCTTCAGGGCACATATGGTATTTTCAATTTAAGCTATTCCATAAAATTTCACAATAAAAAGGAATGAAAATACAGTTTTTAAAAGGTTTTTCTTTGTGCAGCTGCTGTTTTACTAGATTATTTGTTCATGGGCCTTTCATTGTTTGCTTGAACAGATCCACAACTCAACATAGATGTTCACAGAATGAACAGAGAATTTATGGTGAGAAGTGAAGAACTCTTCGACACACTTATGAGCTGTCATTGGCAACCTCTGGATACGGTCACCTCTGAGATCCCTACTGCTTTCTAAAAGTGGCATATGTTAACACCACAGCATGACTATTATGACCAAGGTGCTAAATTGACATTTCTTCTACATTACTTTAGATTCTAAGTTTTAAAGCACAGTGTTGGATTTTTTTGCTATGCTTTGATGGCCTTTGTAATTTTTGTTCATCACTCAGTATCTTGAAATCATGTAAATATTCTAGAAATGTAAAGTTAGTCTAAAGATAGACTTGCCTATGTAAATAATAAAACTTTGTTTCTGCAAACATGTCAGTTGGAACCTGTTTTTTTTACCTTACTAAGTATATGATCCAGCTTTCAAAATCTAGTGGTGGGACTTCTGTTGGTGTGGTACTTTTACTAGGCTGGTCACAAACTGATGACAGAACTGAACTAGATGGATCTTAGGTCTTTTATCTAGCAAGTTGGTGTTTAGCTTGCATGAAGTTCTGCCCTAGTGTTGTAAGCAAATAAATTATTTGTTGAGTAAGAACAAGGGGCAGTCTAGTCCTAGTACTGTCTCTGGTAGTCCTAGCTAGATTCCACTAGGATGTTTTCAGGAAAGACATAACTGAGATAGCTATTGCCTATTGGTCCTCATCTCTAACCACAGTTTGGTTGCCTTTTCAATACGAAAATTCCATTGGATATGTGATGAAATATTAAATTACCCATTGTGAATTCATTAAAAGACATTCAAGAGTAAATAGCTGTCTTTTAGGAAGAGAATCTGCTTCCTGAATTATTAGAATTGCCAGTAAAGATCAAAAGCAAATGAATAAAAAAGTATTCAGACTGTAGTGGTGTACCCACCTCCCTGGGAGTCAGTTCCATTCAGCACAGCTACTTCTGTCCTTGCTGTGAGTGGATGAGATCCATGTGGAGCAGCTTTCCTTGTTCTGGAAAACTGCTAAGTGGCACTGTGCCTGAGGTCATACTGATCAACTTGTTTGGGGGATTCTACTCATTGTATAAAACACCTTTTGCCCCAGCCAAAACCACCCCAAATCATTTTCGTATAAACACCACATGTCAAAGGAGGCTTCAATTTTTAAAACCTTGTCAGAGGAATCTTTGATAAGAAACACTTGGGAACAAGTTGCTTTGAGATTTGTACCTTTAGACACAAAACACGTTTTTTCAGAGATAGGGCTAGATAGCTGGAAACTGCTAAATGTTCATAGATAGGAACTTGTGATGATCGTAGGGATAGTGACTAGTGCTTGACCAATTCATGCACAAAATCCTGTATAACTAATTGCTGGAATCAGCCTTGGATGGAAGAACAGGTTTAATAACTGTCTTTGGATGATTTGTTCAAAACAGTTTTAAAACATTGGGCTAGCAATATAATGATTGAACAAGGTATTAGCTTTAAAGAGGGTTAGGACATCATCTGTTTACACTGTTATACTAAATTTTTCAACTTAATATATTTTTTAAGTGTAAAGGTGTCCCCGCACTTACAGTGCGAGTCATTTCCGACTCTTAGGGTGACATCTTGCGACGTTTACTAGGCAGACCGTATATATGGGGTGGGATTGCCAGTTCCTTCCTCGGCCATTCTTTACCCCCCAGCATATGCTGGGTACATTCTCACAGTTTGAGAACCCCTGGACTAGGTTATTCTTGGCTGTACACAACTCTTCCATACCTTTCCTTTACAAGTCTATTATGTCTGAGGGGTGTGAGGGAGATGATAGAATCTAATTAACTGGCAGGCATTTATGCTAATAGGTGTCCATAGTGCTATTTGCTCATGTATAATATTAAACTGTAGTTGCTGACCTAGAAAAATCCAATTACTTCATATCCTTAGTTTAAGTAAAATGAGAACTCTTTCTGCTTTACGTGAAGGCCAGAATTGTGTGCTCGCAGTGGAACTTGCCAAGCAATAAACATGCATAGGATTGGGCTGCACACAAGTTACAGTCTCCTTTGGGTAGAAAGGCAGGATATAAATTAAAGTGCAGTCCTATGCATATCTCCCCAGAAGTAACCATTATGTTCAATGGGGCTTACTCCCAGGGTAAGTATATAGCAATTATGAACCTACCATTCCTCCAGTCCTACTGTAACTCAATTCATTTTGTCATTAGTTTCCCTTATACGTTAATCATAAAAGCAGAATTTCCTATATTCTAATTACACTGGGAAAGATACTCTATAGAGTACAGTTCTGGAGTAACATGGCTTTGTGAAGGATTGAATCTATTCAAAATCAGTACCCAAGAACAGCATTTCTGGTACCAAATGGTCTGCCATTTCCCGTTTTGAGCTGCAGTCAACTCGCCAAAGTTGTCCTCTAATAAATAGCAAGTTGCTAGTTTATTAGATCAAATCCTATAGAGGGAAACTTGGAAAGTCCAAGTTCGCACTGATTAGTATTCCTGATAGTGGCTGGGTTAAATCATATGCTGATAATTACAATAGTAATCACATCTGAACTTTTGCTAGTGCAAGGAAAAGGAAAGCCTTAGATTGAGTGAGGCAACATATTTTGGATTTAGATTTCCATGAATTGTTGGCAGAGATTAATATACAAAGAACATCTCCCTTCTACCCAAGACTGGATGCTAGAAGCTCCTAATATATGTAACAAAAAATACACATCCAGCATATCTGAGAGTAATTTACTTGGTAAGAATGAATAGATTTCCTTCTGCATTTACATTAGGAGAGTTCAGAGAGATTTCCTTGGAGGAGGGCTGATGCTGGCATGGACAGTCAACGAAACCCAGAAATGCAGCGCTGCCTTGTAGTCTGTAGTTGCTCAAGTACAAATTTGGTAAAATTTGTACCAAAATATTTGGAGAGCAGAGGACATCCTGATCGTTTCGGCTGACAAACCAAATACACAGGTTCATATTTGATCTAGGTGCAGTTCTATTAAAAATGAAAAAAATATGGTATGGTTAACTGCCAGCATGCTTCAGAACAATGAAAGTGGGGAGGGAGAAAAAAACATAACAGGGTTGCTAACTTTGGGTTAAAATGCTAATAAATAGTAGCAATTCACTTCTTTTGTATTGTGCTATTAGTTTTGCTGTGTGGAACATTGGATGTACTATTTTGTTTTCATCATGCTGTTTTTGTGCAAGTGATGGCCTTTGCCTACATAATATTTGGTATATTCCTTTCTAGTGATAGACATTGTTGCTCGGTAAGTTTATCCAGTTTTGAAATGCTTTAATGCATTATATGATAGGTAAAGGACACGATCCAACTGAAAGGAAGCATTTTGAAATCTAATGGGAAAAATATGGCTTTTCTAGAAACCGACATAATTTGTGTGCCTACGTTAAAACTGTTTGGTACCATATCCTCCAACTTATAGCAACATTTAGATTTAAAAGAGATTTACCAATTTAATAGATTCATAGCGGGCTACTAAAAACCGTTACCGAACGCTCCCCCTGCAGTCAACGAGGCCTATATATGCCGTAACTGGATCTTTCTCTTGATTCTGAACTACTGGGTGGACAAAGCAGTAACAATGGTCTCCAGTCTCGAATCTAAAAGCGCTGTACTGCTAGTGTCCAATAGGATCAACCGCCCTACCAAAATTAGGACCTCTCCCCAGTAATGGAAAGTACTGTTCGTAAATTCTGGTCTTGGTTAAGGGTTAAAAAAAGGCGCCTTTAAAATAATTCTAATTCTAGAATATCGACCTCCGACGTTTGCTAAGGAAGTATCGCGAGATTTTGTGGCGCATTGATGCGTCGGAGTGGCAACCACCCGGGAGGTCAAGATAGCCGTGTTTTTGCGCAGCCTCTATCTCCAAAACTACATTTCCCATGAGAGCTGTTGGACCATTGAGTAGTGACTAGAATAATGCACGATGACGGGTCGCGGTTTGGTGACGCAAATCTGTACAGACGGGTGTCCTCTGGTTGGTCGGGAGGAAAGGAAGGAGGGAGGGGGAATCTCGGGCGGGCTAGACGGTGACGGGGGAAAGGGAGGGGGAACTGGAGCGGCAGGGACGGATTCACCGCGCGCGCGCTATCCAGGGAGAGGGAGAGGGAGGGCATCCTGTGAGGGCGCGAGGCAGGCCGCGCGGCGCGGGGCATCGTCATAGAGGCAGTGACAGCACAGTACGGGTTGGGGGGCAGGAGGAGGGGAAAGAAGTGTGAGGGAAAGGCGCGCGCGCGCGCGCGCGGGGGGGACAGGACTAGGCCAGGCCTCTGTTTGAGCCGCGCACCCGTGGGGTGGGAGGGAGGCCCCAATATGGATTCGGGGGAACGCGGCGGAGCTGCGGGAGGAGGCAGCAGCGGCAGCTATGAAAGCGGCGGCGGCGGGAAGATCCGGACGCGGCGATACCACCTGGCAGCGGCCTCCTCGAAGCCTTACCCAAGGAACAAGCAGGTGAGAGGCCGCCGCGGGCGCATGTAGCTCGCCGAACACCGCAAGCCCCCGGAACTGACCGGGGAGGCTCATGTTCTGTTCCCCCCGCCCCCGTGGAAGTCGCCGTGGTCGGCATGAGAAATAGCCAGGCCACGTTCTGGGTGAACCACCTGGTAGCTCGAGGAGAAGAAAGATGTTCTTTCTCTCTTTTTCCGCGGAAGGGGAGGGGGAAGAAAATCCCTGGCGAAGGGGGCGTGCGTGAAGGGGAGAGGAATTGATTTTCGAGGGGAAACCCCAGCGATATGAATGTTAAAAGTTCAGGGGGCGGGGAACGGGATTCCCTTTTCCCCTCTGAGGCACTAGTGTGGTTATGGGATTTCTCCCCTTTCTTGATTTCTTTTGGGGCGGAAAGGAAGGCAGAAAAGCAAAACGTGTTTCGTCGGAATCAATGCTTCCTCTTTCCCGAAAGTCTTTTTAGCGGGATCGCTTGTTAAAAATAGGACCGAGAGGGGTAGTGTTTTACCTTTACAAATCACAGAACCCTTCCTTGGCTTAGGCTGCAGTTCTCACCCCACTTACCGAGGAATAAGCCCCATTGAATAGAACAGGGCTTACTTCTGAGTAGATACGGTTGGGATTACACTATTAGGGTTGAAATATGTAATTGTGCACAGTGTCATCTGAGTGTTCCACACCTGTGCTTTGATTTCATTGATGGTACATTTGAGAAACAAAATCTGGTTATGTTTGTGCTTATATGATAATATAATAAGCAAAATATGAATTATGATTAGTCAATTGTTATTTGAATACTAGGAGGAACCAAATTGGCTTTTTAAAGCACAGGTTTAGAAAGAACTTAAATTTTATTAATTTGTGAGCTGTACACAGCATACCAGCCCATCTTAAAGAGCCATTAAATGCAACTTAGCTGTGTGGTCTTCTGAAATGTTCAGCATGGAATTATATATAAAGATCATCTTTAGAAGGTGTATTTGTTGTGTTAAACAACATGTAAATAGAAATGGCTATCCATACAAATATTTCAGATTTGGATAGTGACATTCATACCATACATTTATTCCACTATTATTCCACTTCAAACAGTCATGGTTTCCCCCAAAGAATCCTGGGAAGTGTAGTTTGTGAAAGGTGCTGAAAATTGTTAGGAGACCCTTATTCCCCTCACAGAGCTACAATTCCAAGAGTTCCCTAGAATGAGAGATTGACTGTTAAGCCACTTTGAGAATTTTAGCTCTGCCAGGAAAATAGGAGTCTCCTAATAACTCTCAGTACCCTTCACAAACTACATTTCCCAGGATTCTTTTGGGAAAGCCATGATTGTTTAAAGTGGAATAAATGTCTGGTGTGAATGTGGCCAGTAAATTGTGTTTTTATGATAGAACTGAAAAATGTGAAAAGCATTGACTGGAATTAACCCCACCCCCCAAAAAGATCATACAAGTATATTCCATAAGCACATTAATGATCCTGTGGATTTAGTTTGCAGTCCTAACCATATCTACTGAGAAGTAAGTCCTTTTGAGTTTAATAGGGCTTACTCCTAGGTAAGTGGGGTCATGATTGCAGCCTTAATAATCAGATGGGATTTTTGTCTATGATGAAATAAAAGGTGGGGTATAAATGAAGTAAATAGGAAGGAGAAGATACTAATTTCGCCATAAATAGGATATTTGTAGACTACAACCAAAGGCTAGATACCCATCAAGTCAAGAGAAAATAGTGGCCCAAGTTGTAAAACCGGAAAGCATATAAATTGTGATCAAAAATAATTGCAGGTATGTTCAAAAACATTGCTTTTGAAAATATCTGAAAAGTTAAATGCTATTACATTATGAAAAGCACTTTCCTTTAATGTATTTGAAAGGAGTCATGCATTTGACATGGGAGGTTATTACTGATCTGTTTATACACTACAATAAGTGTTAGGTTACAACCACTAGTGTGAGCAGAAAGTAGGACAAACATCTATACCTTATAATCATTGTGTGTAATAGGGGATTTTAGGTAGTTGAAGCTTGTTATGTAGAGGTGAGAAACTGATTAAGCAAATTCTCCTACGCAATTATTAAAGGTAGGATTCCTGTTTCCCTTTGCATTTCTCAGCTTAGTGTATAGTAGAGCCCTGCTTCCCGGCCCTTCGCTTCCTGGCGTTCTGCTAATGTGGCGGCTTTCGTTTTCTATTTTAAAGCAGATTTTTGCTCTTTTGCGATGTTTTCGCATCATTTTTGCACAACGGCCCCATTATAGTCTATGGGTTCCACTTTACGGCGGGGGTCTGGAATGGAACCCTCCGTATAAGCAGGGCCCTACTGTAGTACTGTAGTATAGTCTGTACTTAGTGTAGTAGTGTAGTCTGTACTTTTGACATATTTGGTAGTTAGAGTCTAATTCTTTCTTTATTTTATTTATTATTCGATTTATATTCTGCCCTTCCTCCCAGCAGGAGCCCAGGGCAGCAAACAGAAGTGCTAAAAACACTTTAAAACATCATAAAAACAGACCTTAAAATACACTAAAACAATGTTAAAAACATTTTTTTTAAAAAAGCTTTAAAAACATCTTTAAAAAGTACAATTTATGTATTTATAGCAATGGATGCATAGATTTGTGTCAAGCAAGTTCTACTCAGACTTTACATATTGAAATTAATAGATCTAAGATAGTAACGGCCATTCATTTTGGTGTGCCTGTTCTGAGTATGACTAAGGTTGGATACAACTCATATAGGTTACCACCGTTACACTGTATGGATTAAATGGGTGAACATTTTATGGGCATGATATTTGTCATCTCCTTTTGATCTGTATATAAAGCGTGATAGTGTTACATCTTTTGTAATTGTTTCAGTTTCTTATCTATTTTATAATGTTCACCTCTGGAATTGTAGCTTTAAAGATTTTTTTCACTTCTATAGGGAATATATTTTTAAAACAGCTGATTTTTTTGTGGAGAAGGCAGATTCAGCAGTTCATTTGTCTTGTGGCACAGTTTTGTTCTGCCTTAATATTTGTGCAATTATCATCTAAATCCAATTAATTAGTTTTGGGCTTTGTTAATGGAATGTGTAAATCTTGGAAGCCTAAATCCCTATAAACCTTGTTTTAAGATTAAATTTAGTATCTTTAATCCTGTTAAGAATTTTACAAATTATGTATGTGAGAGGATTTTAAATAGTGTTGTATTTCAGAACAAATAAAATAATACATTTTTTAAAAAAAGACACTACTATTTTCCTTTATTCCCACTTGGTAAGCCCCAAGAAATGTAAGTGAATTGACAAATCACTGAGGATTTCCTTGCTTGTTTATTTTTTCTGAGCTTTTGTCTACTAAATCTTTACTGTATACAAGCAGATTCTACATAATTAAAAAAAATACTTTGTTTTGCTTTAAACACATTTTTGCCTGTTTGTTAGCAAAATCGATCCAATAAAAATAATCCTTGTAATGTAAACTGCTGCTTTTTGTGGAACCACTGCAGAAGGATCATTCCAAGTTAACTTTTAGAGGCCATATATCATTCAAGATAAAAAAACCATTTGGAGTTAAGTTATTTCTGATTAGTAGCGGATCTTTGCATCTTGAGTATAATCTATTCATTACTTTGACTTTGAGGATCTTATGTAGCAGATAACTGCCTGACCAACCTTTAAAGCACATGGCTCCCAAACTATGTGTTGGACCCAGACTAACGGAGTTCAAACTCCCACACATGCACACACTCGGCTATGTGGGGTCTTGGATTGAATGGAGGTGTTGGCCAGATGAATTGGCCTTCTGTCAGTGCACTCCCACCTGCTGCATGTGCTGGTTGGGATTGGGTAGGGGTTTAGGATTGCAGCCTAAGTTTGTTGAACTTGGATTCTGTTGAAATATATGGGACATGTCAATCTTGATTTTAGTCATAACTAACTTGTCTCATATATTTCAGTGAGACTCCAGTTATGAGACTCCAGTTCAACAAACTAAGTCTGGATCCAACCCTGTATTTATAATACTGTTGCTGTTTATAGCACATTATATACAAATATTCTATCTGCTGGATATGGATTTGTTTGGCAGAACTCTGCTAACTGGACACTTCTATGGGTAGAAGGGGAAAGAGGTGATTTTTGGCAGTTCTTCATTCTTCCAATGTTGCCTGAAAATCTGTTCCAGACGCTTGTTCAGGAGAGCAAAGTGGGAGGCGGCATGTGGGACTGCAGTGGGAAAGGGGGGTAGCCAAAATTTTATTTTCCATGGGAATGTCCTGTCATCAGAGTATGAGCATTCGCTGGATTGGATCTCCATTAACAAAGGCCCTTCAATGGAAAGGCCCTTCAATTTGTGGTGAATATTTTGGTCCAGCTCTGTGACTTGTACTATATTGTGCAACCAAATATATCTGTGTGTATAATGTATGATGTCAGAGGTGTGAAGAAAACGTTTTTACTTTAACATCTCAAAACTGTTCTCTTAACAAATCTCCATCTGATTATTCCACTAATGCAAAAACACTTGGTTCCACAAAATAAAAGGGAAACCTTTAGCCCTCTCCCCAATATTCAAAGCCAGATAGTACTATTATACACAATTTTATATTGTCTTAGGTGTCTAATGTGCACATCGTGTGTAATGTATATGTGATTTCATATATAATATATGGGCAGATTTAAAGTATTCTATCAGTGGCTATCGTTTTTCTATAAAAGTTAAATAGATTCTTTGTCACTGATTTATTGCCACATTTGACTGCTTTATCCCCTCTTTCCCAGCTATAAAAGAACACCTTTGAAATAAAATGAACTTCTCAAAACTTTATTAGCACCTTATCAATGTTCCTGGATTAAGAGACGCATGGTGGAGTTGACACCAGATTGTCTAGCCTGTTGCATGCAGCCATGCTGCGCAATCCACTGTTCATTACTGGAGAAGTGAAAGCCTTGCTGCCAAGATTAGTGAGAGAGTTGAGATTAAAGAGATAGTAATTAAACAGAAATAGTTTCTAACTTCTTCCTTTGATTTCTAAGAGAGAAGGGTGCAGAGAGACTTGTGATGATACAGAGAAGAGAGAGTTATAGGATACAAAGAGAAAAAGGGAGTGCAGATAGCCCTACAGATTTTGGAAAAGGGAGTAGCAAGGAGATGGCAGTGTGAGAAAAAGGAACAGCAGAGGAATAGGTATACTGTATAGAAAGACGTGGAATGGGCAAAAGATAGGGGTTCAGAGAGGAGATTGCTGTGTGGTGAAGTAGAAAAAGAGGGGTAACATGCGGTTGCAAATAGGTCTGTGGAGTACAGAAAATGAACAAAAGGCAACCCAAATGGAGCTGCAGCTATACCTTTGGTAGGGAAATAGAAAAAGAAGGGGTATCTGAGATGTGTACAGAGAAGCAGTAGCCATTCCATTGGACTATAGTAAAGGGAGAGAAGAGAAGGGTCCGTGATGGAATGAGCCCTGATTCCCATCTTCCCAGTGAGGTGGCCTGCTAGCATGGCTGCTGCCTGGAGACAGTTGAGGGAGAGGAGGATTTAAAGGTTGTTGTGTTTTTGTTTTTAACGGCAGTTCTGGATACCATACGTACAACTACATGTCCAAAGTGTATATCTAAGCAGAGGGAAGAACCTTACAAGGTACTAAGCAAGTAATATAAAACTGCAACTTCTGACATGGCAAAGGAGCACCCAGAGTTGCTCTAAGAAAGCCCCACACACTATTCTGGCAGTGTGTTCCTCACCTTTTGCCTAAGGGTGTATGCTTGAATAGATTTGTGTTCCTTGTAAAGCTCTAATCCTAAGCATCTTTGTGAGTAAATCTCTTTGAATTACTACATCTTTTATTTATTTTATTTCATTTATGAATCACTTCCCATGAAATATCCCAAAGTGATTAACAACAAAAACATAGAAAGAGCTTCAAATATAATTTGGATATGGAACATTTTGCTAACATTTGTTTTATTATACTTGTAAGAAGCTTTTTTGTGAAATAGATCTGGATTACCTTGCGTTCAGTATATTTGAGTACCTATCTTTTGGCAGTCTCTGCAGTGGGATAATTTACCTGAAGAAAATTAACCCTGGGCATTTGGGTCTGGATCTTGCAAATATTTCTGCACCAAAATAGCATGTTCTTGTATCAGTCTTCTATCAGTGGTCACATCCACACCGTACATTAAAGCATTCTCATACTACTTTAACAGTCATGGCTTCTCCCAAAGAACCCCAGAAATTACAGACTGGTTAGTTTAACTTCTGCCCTGGGAAAACTGGTAGAAAGTATTGTTAAAGATAAAATAACCAGCATGAGTTTATTAGAGTTCTTTGAGAGTATCAACAAGTATATTGATAGAGGTGATCCAGTGGACATAATGTACTTGGGCTTTCAAGCTGAGTGAGTGGGTGGTAAAATGACAAATGCAATTCAATGTAAACTTGTGTAAAGTTATACATATTGAAGCAAAAAAAATATTTTCACATATACACTCATGGGATCTAAAGTGGCGGTGACTGATCAGGAATGAGATGTTGGGGTTGTAGTGGACAGCTTGATGAAGAAGTCAACCCAGTGGGCAGCAGCTGTGAAGAAGGCAAATGAAAAGTATTGAAAATAAAATTGCGGATACTATAATGCCGTTATTCAAATATACGAGGTGGCTGCATTTGGAACACTGTGTTCAATTTTGGTTGCCTCATCTCAAAAAGGATATTGTAGAGCTGGAAGAGGTTCAGAAAAGGGCAACCAAAATGATCAAGGGGATGGAGTGACTCCCCTGTGAGGAAAGGTTACAGCATTTGGGGTGTTTTAGTTTAGAGAAAAGGTGAGTAAGAGGTGGCATGATAGAAGTGTATAAAATGATGCATGGCATGGAGAAAGCAGATAGAGAAAAGTTTTTCTCATAAAACTAGAACTCGTGGACATCCAATGAAGGGGAATGTTGGAAGATTCAGAACACACAAATGAAAGTAGTTCTTCACACAGCACATAGTTAAACAATGGAATTTGTTCCCACAAGAGGCACTGATGGCCACCAACTTGGATGGCTTTAAAAGAGGATTAGCCAAATTCATGGAGGATGAAGCTACTAGCTATGATGGCTATGCTCTGCCTCCATAGTTGGAGGTGATATGCTTCTGAATACCAATTGCTGGAAACATTAGGAGGGGAGGGTGTGCTGGCACTCAGGTCCTGCTTGTGAGCTTCCCATGGGCAACTGGTTGGCCACTGAAAACCGGATGCTGAACTAGATGGGCCGTTGGCCTTGATTGAGCAGGCTCTTATGTTCTTATATAATTGTATTTTGTTAAGGTAGGCCTCTGAGGGGTCTCCTAAAAACTCACCAAAGCCTTAACAAACTACATTTCCCAGGATTCTTTAGGGGAAGTCATGACTCTTAAAGTGGTATGAGAATGCTTTAAATGTATGGTGTGGATGTGATAAAACCCTTGGCTCCTGTTGCATAATGTTACCCTAAAAAATAGGATCTCTTTTTTCCTGTTTGTGGGTAGTGAATGTTAGTTATTTCTAACCCTAATTTCTGTTAACTGAGTCATCTTTATTCTGAACTTATTCCAGATAGTATACAAGCATTTCCATCACTTGGCTTATGAAGCTCACAACTTATATGAAAATGAATTTCAATGAATACCTTAACATCATCTGCTGGCATCTGTCCTGTTCAAGCAGTATATCAGTTCTTCTTGAGGTGCAAACAAAATAGCTGTGTTTGAACGCTCATCAGCCCATCCCTTGTCTGACTTAGCACACTCTCTCAGTTTGAAAATTCTAGGCTAGTGATGCTCTTTTTTGCCCTTTGGGTTGTGGCAGAGTGTTGGGTTGGTTCTGCCCCTGCCACCTCTCCCTCTCAGTTACTGGCATCAACCTCTGCGTTGGGAAGCCAGGTGAGCAACGCAGCTCCTCTAGCTGCTACTAATAAGCATACAGTTCATACCATTTCCTGGTCATTTTGTTTAATCAAAACTAAAACAAAAAAAAGGAAAAAGAGCCAATAACAAGTCATAAAAAACAAATAAATAAATGTTTTAAAAACAAAAATGATGTAAAGCAAAACAAGCAAGACACCAGTATTATAAACAGCATACAAATAGTCACATGTAAGCTGCTGATCCAATGAACAATTTTTTAAAAAGTCTATCCCTGTCCTGTTCAGAGCGGGATTCACGAGGCTGAGACGCAGGTGCAATCAAATCTTGTTTTATTAAAGTAATGGAAACATCAAAAGCGGTACGCTTCATAGAAATCTGTAAGCTAGCTCACTAGAATTCCCTATCTGCACTCTAGACATGCTCTGCAACGCGTGAAGAAAGTTGACTCGGCAAATGGAGTAATGGTGCACCAGGCAACCATATCAAGAGCACTGGATAACAGTGGCCTATACGGGAGGGTGGCAAGAAAGAATCCATTACTCCAAAAGTACCATCTGAAAGCACATCTGGAGTTTGCCAGAAAGCATGAGAGTGCCCAGCTGTGATGTGGAAAAAGGTTTTGTGGTCAGATGAGATGAAGATAGAGCTTTTTGGCCAAAACTCAAAGCGCTTTCTGTGGCACAAATTCTGCGGTTTTTATTTTACTGAGGACATAATTTTATTTCAACCTTTCGATGCTATTCCTTGTCACAAAGAGCATATATTTTTCTTGCTGTTGAACTACATTTAGTTGTGGACTGTAGGAAAATTATTTTGTCCTCTTATTATAAACTGGCAGCTCAGAGGCCAGAGACAGACCTCAGTAAGCTGTCATATCTGGTTTCTAGCCACCCTCGCACATTTTAATCAGAGCTATGGAAAAATATTTGACCATATGTGCAGGGAAAAAAGCTTCAAGTTGTGTACTAAAATCCACACTTTAATATTATGTCTGTGGGATTTTGTATGTAATGTTTCAGCAATGCCATAACATTTGAAGCTCTTTATGCTATATGGTGCCAACTTCTTTTATGGAGCCTGTCCGTTTGTAGAGATATTAGTTTGTGTGGTACAACATACTTCTAGTATCCAGGCTGCTGTGTCCAGAGAACAGAGTGTTCCCTCCCCCCTAATAATACAGGTTAGCCATCCCTAGTTTAGTCTATTATAAAATTACATCTTCATTGAAGATTGAACAGGAATTGTTTGAAATTACCTTGCTTCTTATAGCTCAGTAGTTTTTAATCCTTGGAATGTTCCTGAAATATGTGTCTTCATCCCATGACTATTTTTATTGAATTAATGAGACATTAGGCATATACATAAGAAGGCAAATGGGAATAAATGATAATTTACGATGAGCAATACAGTGCTGGATGTATAAGAATTCTTCACAACTGGGAGGAAAGTAACAATTTTAGGTAATCTGTCTTTTCTAACAAGCAATATACAACATTCTTAATATAACTGGTTCTCATCTAATTATTCAGTCCAGAATTTTGAAAGGGAAAACATGATCGTTTGACGTAACTAAAATAAAAGTAGGAAGTCAGATTGAGCTGAATAAAAAAGTATGCCTTTTAATGTAACACTTCAATTGTTTCCAAAGAATATGCTGGAGGCAATGATACGTATTCATTTCAATATACAATAACCTAAAGGCCAAGTATGTGAATTATTTTCTCAAAGTGAAAGAAACTACTTAATAGGCTGAACAATCCTGCAATTCTGAATACTTTTTGGAAGTGTAGTCTTGCTTTTATTTCCCCAATTTGTTTTGACATCACTTGGGAGCTATGTCCTCTTGTTCACTTCCAAAAGATTCATTATGAAGACTCTACATATTCTGGGTGGCTTTTGGGCCAATGAAAAATTTATAGTTTCCAGGACCCTGCTGTTCCCCTAAAGAGTAGAAATCTAATCTCTGACCTCACCTGTACCTCTGAAATGCAGCACAAAGTCAGTGACAATTCCGTGCTCCCAGCTGTAGTTCCAAGTCTGAATTTGGGGAGGGTGGTGGGGAAACATACTTGAAATTGTGCTGCATGGAAGCACAGTGCAAAAAAACCTCCACCTATCTCATCCACCTCCCTTTCCAGCTTGGAGGTAGGACTGGAAGCTGAACTTGTTATTTTGGCACTGTTTCTGAGGCACTTGGAGCACTTTGGAAGCAGGACACACACACAAAATTGCAACAGTGGAGTTGGAGAGGGAAACGGAATCATCCCTGCACTGTGCTTTGGAGGCAGTTGCCCTGGGAAAGATAGCTGCTGTCCTTTCCACCTCCAAGATTGGGAGGAAGCTGGGGGCTTGTCACACTCATCATAGGGTAGCAGAACTGAGGCAACGTCTGCACATTAGGAGTGTTTCTGTGCTTGATGATTACACTGAGGAGTCATTATGGGTTAATGTGTTAACTGCAGAATGCAAGCACCTGTTTTTAAAATGTTAATATAATTGGAATAGAAGTTATAACAATTTGCTATTTCAGGCTGCTTCATATCATTGTAAATAGCTGCTAACAGCCTACAGTTGGGTTATAGTAGGCAGGTTTGTAGCTTTATAAGCCAAACATTGTAATTGATGTTCCAAATATAATAAACAACCATTTCTTTATTTAAAGCAGGGAATTGTAAATATCGTGAAGGAATCTGTGAAGAGTATGGTTCCAACTTGGCTTCAGAGATACTTCAGACAAAACGAAGAAGCAACCCCAAGTGAACAAAGGAGCTTAGAGGAGAGTGTAAACTATCATCCTGCCTTTGCAGATGATGATGCTGACAATACCCTTGAGATTGATGGACGAATTACTCCCGAACCTGCAAGAATTCCTTTAGATGGTAGGCTGAAAATTCTCTCCAACATTATATCTAGCTTCTATTAATTGTATGCAGAGATCTACCTACGTATATCAAATATATGCTTATAGACTGATTAACTGGATACTTGAGAAATGCTAAAAACATAGTAGTTACAGACACTTTGATTCCAGTGCAGGGGTGTAGAACCTCTGGCTCATGAGCTAATCTTGGCCTGCCAGGGGTTACAGCTGAGCCTGCAAAAGCCACACCCACCTGTTAATCTGATGGACAGGGTTCAATTCTGCTTAATTCGATGGCACACATCAGTCCCCTGCAAGGTACAGGCTTGTGTAGTCAATCCCTGCAGCAAGCAGAATTTAACCTGCTCATCTGCTGGTGAATGGGGTGCCAATCCTGCTGGGGTCTCTGTAGGGAACTACTGCATGCAGCTTAACCTTGCAGAAAGCAGCTGATATGAGGGTGGTTTAGAGTTGTCTCGTTCAGTGGATGAATGGGTGGTTAAATCCTGCTTCATACCTGTCTCATCCCATGGGCCAGCTTTGACACATCAGATGATTGACAGGTGGGTGGTCCCATCCACCTGTCAAAGTTGGGCCATGGGTGGAGGAGATAATGATCTGGCCTCCCAGGCAAAAAAGGCCTAGTATGGCAAGAGCTGAGCAAACATAATCTGCGCTCCTACTCGGAGGAAGGGCAGGTTATAAATAAATAATCAGTCAATCCCTGTCTTAGGTGACTTATATTTTAAATTAAGTGCAATATAGATGGGCATGGTTCCAAAGTTCCTTCTATGTGATCAGGAGGCTGGAGTCTCTTTAATCCCCCCTAAATTGATCTAGATGATCTCCAGCCCTATGGAGTTCCTCTTGCATGGTAGAGTCTTTGGATCCAAATCTCAGTTCACAAGCATTTAATTGTTTTTTTTCATATTCTCATTTATTCTCCTGGTCAGAAATGTTGTTAAACAAAGTTTAAAAAGCATCAATAAAGTGGTACTACTATTATTTTTTGCAAATTGAACCAAATATTTGAACTGGTAACCCTTTGCATTGAGTGGATAACCTCTTCTAATGTACCACTGGGTTTACTGGAAAGAGGAAACAGTAGTTATGCAGTTCTCTTTCCCAAATGTAGATGTGTCATGCAGTTTATATTTTAGAGAGGTGGTAAGATTGAACTTGTAGCCAAAGTTTTTTGTTTACACATGGGTAGGTAAACAATCTTGTGGCCTTCTAATGACTCAGTAGGTAATTTACAGCGCAATGTAATCATGTCTACTCAAGTAAGACATATTGAAATCACTAGGGCTTACTCCCAGATAAGCGTGGCTAGCGTTGCAGCCTTAGTTAAGTTATTTTCTGCACATTTAGATTTAACTTGTCATGTTATAATATGGTGTTGTTATCCTTATGAATCTATTTGAACACCAGAGTATAGATTAGGATTGCAAAGATCCATCTTTTTTTTTCTTTTTTTAACATCTCAACTAATGAGTCATTATTAATGCTATCATTTCTGTTGTGTCGTAGTTATGTAGTACTTGGAAGAAATGTAGTAGCTATTCTCAGATGGATAGATGAAACCATGTATGCTTGTATGTGGTACAAGTTAAATTTAGTTTATAATCTATTTTTTACACTTGAAGCTTAGCTGTAGAACTACTGTTGATAGTAAATAAATTTTGACTCTGCTATATGCATACTTGCTACTTAAGGGAATTCTTATTGTGTTGCCTTGTTCCCCTTGAGAGCCTTCAACAAGTAGATCTGGTTTAAATTTCACAGATATTTTAACAAGACCCTCTCTGCATCGGAGTCATCTTAATTTCAACATCTTGGATTCCCCACCACCACTTTGTCAACCCTCCACATCGTCTGCATTTCCAATTAGTAATTCCGGACTTTCACTTGGAAAGGAAATGAAAGATTCTACCTCTCAGCACGATGATGACAACATCTCAACTACAAGTGGCTTCTCTTCAAGGGCATCTGATAAAGGTAACAAGTTCATCAGATTTTTTAGGGTAATTTTTTGTATAATTATTCCATAACATGACTAGATGGTTGTGTTTCATTGATATCACCTTGGAACAGATTATACACAAATGGCAATTATTAACTATATGTTTTAGCACTCAGATGTTAGTAATGTAATGCTGTTATTGGGATGAGGTGGGAAATGTTGAGAGGCAACACAGTATGAGGGAAGGAGATTATCCCATGATCCTTTGATAGAAGGAGCCAAGTAAATATGTCTGTGCTTGTTTTCATCCCAAAGGCCCCCAGAGCAATTAACACGAAGCACAGTTAAAAATAAAAAAGGAACAGAGAAGTACAGCAATCAGTAAAACATAATAGTATATTTTTTAAAAAACACAGTAAAGGAGCCAGCCATCACAAACTATTCCTGGAGCCTGTTGGAACAGTATAGCCTTTACAGGATGTTGAAGGGGACTCCTGAGAGAGGAAGTTCCAGAGTTTAGGTGCCATCACTGAGAAGGCCATGTCCTAGGGATGAAGAATCTGTGACTCTTAGATTATGTTGAACTACAACTCCATCCTCCCACAACATTGGCCATGCTGGCTGATCAGAGTTAGTCTGTAAATATCTGGAGAGGTACAGGTTTTCCATTCCTGCCCTGTCCTGTGTATTTATTCATCTAACTTTGGATGGTGGCAGGACATAGAGCAGAGCCACCTCTGAAGATTTTGATGAGATTAATCATTTTTCAGTCAAAACAGCATTCACAGACTTCTAGTTGTGTGGTGATTTTAACCATACTTGTTTAAATCTGTTGTTATACAGGAATATAATATTGATGTGAGCTAACATTGGCTCAGTGATTTATTTTTCAAAAATATTTAAACTTTTAATCAGTCAGCTCCAGCATAAGGATATTTGTAGTCCATGTAGTGGCAGTGTAGAGTTTTGCAGAGTACCTGCTTGCGTGATGTTTCTCTTCATGATTATCCTGTGATCACCAGTAAGTGCCAGTGTGTTTTGGGAGGAGTGAAAACCTGCTAGATCTGATCTATTATGATCTTTCTTATCTATTAAGACCTTCAGAAATGAGAGTCTGTATCTCGTCATAAATTCCCACATGTTAAATTACAGACTCCATTCAAAAGAGACTGCAAAGTGGGAGAATGTTATATTTTATAACATAATAAGGTATTGATACAATTATGTACATATGTTGTTGTTTTAGATATAGCTGTTTCAAAAAATGCTTCAGTACCACCGCTTTGGTCTGCAGAGATGGAAAGACCTGTCTCCCTTTCTCAGCATTCAGCCACCAGCTCTAAAAAGCCTGGGTTTAATCTGTCTACCTTTGGAGCGCTGTCCCCTGTAAGTCCTGCACAAGTCCTGCACAACTTTGCTTTAACTATGCTACTTCTGTATCCACTTTGCTAATTAGATGTCAATGTATATTTACAGTCACTTGGTAACACATCCATTTTCAAGACAAGCCAACTGGGGAATTCTCCATTTTATCCTGGGAAAACCATGTATGGTGGTGCAGCTGCAGCAGCAAGACAGTCTAAAGCACGGATTACTCCTTATCAAGTAAGAATTATGCTGGTGATCTAGGGTGGATTTGGGGATAGTCAAAGAAGGGGGTGGTTGCGTATAGTGAGCATGCTCATGTAGCTTTTCTGTTTGTAGTTTCCATAGTATACTTATATGTGTACCACATTAGTATTTAATTGTTTTGAGAACATTACAGCACTGAAATATAAACCTGTGAGTTTCTGGTCTCCCTTTCTTAACCATACAATGGTGTGGTTCGTATGTAATGCTCATGTATGCCAGGCTTATGTGCACGAGCATCATGCTTATGCTTCCTCTTTCCTCTTCAGCATGGCTGCAAGGAGGAGTTCAAAAGTTTTTGCTTCCAATTTCAATTAATTACCCAATACTGCAGGTCTTTTCACTGTCCAAGAAAATTTAGGTTGTAACCTCGTTGGGGGCAAGGACCTGTTGTCTTTTGCTTCTGAAGCTTCTAAAGTGCCATGTACGTTGATACTGTATAAATAATAAATATTAATATATATGAAATCAGCAGAAAAGACTCTTGTTAGATTCAGGGCTGTGGAGTCGGAGTCGGGAGCAATTTTGGGTGGAGTCGGAGTCGGTAGAAATGTACCAACTCTGACTCCGACTTTGACTCCTTCATAAATGGCAAATGTATATTAACCAGTAATAACAAATTTACTGTAGTAAAATGGTAGCACAAGGCATTTCATCACCACCATGTGAATCCAGAGCTTGGAAAAGTTACTTTTTTAAACTACAACTCCCATCAGCCCCAGGGATTGGGCTCGTGGGAGTTGTAGTTCAAAAAAGTAACTTTTCCAAGCTCTGGATTCACGTGGTGGTGATGAAATGCCTTGTGCTACCATTTTACTACAGTAAATTTGTTATTACTAGTTAATATACATTTGCCATTTATGAAGGAGTCGGAGTCGGACAGTAGAAAAATAGAGGAGTCGGAGTTGAAGGTCTGGCGTACCGACTCCACAGCCCTGGTTAGATTATCTGAGCCACAATGAACATATTTGAGCCTCCAAATCCCTTCTAGACATTTGGTGGCCGACATGATAATTGATTAAGTACCATGCAAGTAGAGGTTGAAATAAAGCATTGTAACTTCTATAATCTTTTTTTAGACACCAGTAAGAAGGCAAATGAAAGCCAAGCAGGTGAATGCACAATCTTACGGAGTGACAAGTTCCACTGCACGACGCATCTTGCAGTCTCTGGAGAAGATGTCAAGCCCATTAGCAGTAAATTTGTTATTTTTCAATACATAACATGAAACTTTCTAAACATGAATTGCATTAAGTAAACCTTTGCTTTGAATACATGTAGCTTAACTTAATGTTTTTTTTTCAACAGGATGCCAAAAGAATTCCCTCTTCTATTTCTTCTTCATTGTCATCTGTAAGTTAGTCTTCAAACTTTTTTAATGCATCCTATTTTTTTAAAAAACAATAATGCTACTTAATTTTTTCTTTTATTTTCCAGCCTGTAGAAAGGAGTATGCTAAATATCACCGGCTTCCATTCACCAAGGAAAAGGGTAAGCTAACTTTCAACCTGAAGTCCTAGTTGCTTCTGAGTAGTGCTGAACTGATTTAGTTGTTTGATATGCAGCAGTCACATGAAACTGCCATATGACTTCTAGTAAAGAAAGCTGTTAGCATTTGCCTACTTCTGCTAAAAATCTGTCTGTTTACTTGCTTTTGAAATTTGTCACCTAGAGCAAATATTACTGGAATACTAAACTGAATTTTTATAAAGCCAAGGTTATACGAATAGCAGTGGATGAAGACATTTAAATCTTGCACTGCATCCTCTATATTTAATGTCCCTATCCGGTTAGTCTGTGTTATCCGGACTAAAATGTGCAACAAGGAGAAATTAAGAGGCATAGATTTGCCAGAAGTGTTATATGTTAAGCTGTACTTAGCAGGAGAAGGCAAAATTTCCACATGGTTTACCAGCTCTTCTGTTCTCTGAGAGCTGTTGGATATATCCCTAAGGGAAAATGCAGATTTGTCAGGCCCTCTCCAAACATTTTAATATTGCTTTTTTATTACCTGCTTGTAATGTACAGGGTGTAAGTATAAGACTTTAGGAAATGCATCTCTTGGCAAATAGTGAGTAGAATCCATTATATGAGCAGAACAACTCCATTTGAGCAAGAATACTTCCCCTCCCCCCCCATGCACCCCCCAGTCTGGTTTGGAGAGTTGGAGGAACTGCAGAACAATTACAGGGAGTGTGGTGGCAGGAGAGGGAGGTGAAGCTTCATTGTGTGAACAGAAGTTGTTCCATTTGCCCAATAGTTACGGAAAATAGCTTCTTTTTTTAAACAAAAAAAACCTGGCATGTTTCTCAAAAAATGCGAACATTTTTCCTGATAGCCAATGTTAGTCATGCTCAGAGCAGACCCACTGAAATCAGTAGATCCACTCTGAGTTTGACTAATGTTAGATATCACCAAATGCTCCCATCAAGGAGTGAGAATAGGGATTGTAAAATTGTCAAGTCTTTCATCTTAAGTCTTCAGAATTTTTAATATAATTGTATATATTTAAAATATTTCTAAACAATCCTTCATTCAATGGAATCCAGGGTGATGTATAATAAACATAAAAAATATCAATACTATTTGTTACCCAATAAAAACATTGTATCAGAGAGGTTGCAAAAGCTAAAATCGGACTGAGATAACATAATCTTTAAAATGGCTGAACAAATAAAAATGACTTAACCTAGCCCTGAAAAGATCAGCACCAATCTTTGGTGAGGGCATTCCAGAGTCACCACCAGAGAAATACTGACAGGCATAAGAAATTAACAAATAAGATACGATAACAAGATATGGGGGGCATGACAGGATTTTTATTACCCTAACTTTAGATTATTTCTCATGATATAATCTGTTTAGTCTTGTGCTGCGTTATTTCCTTTTCATGAAAGTACTATTTTTAAATTTAATTTACTTATTTGCAGTATTGGCCTGGTATAAACAAACACTATTGTAGTTAAAATGTTCAAGCTGTTGACTCACACTTGTGCTGAAACATTAAACACTAGCTAACAGGCAACAGATACTAGGGATGTCATAAAGAAAACGAATACTGTACCCAGCTGTTATTAAGTGAAAAAAGAGGAATTGTCTATTCATCATGTAGTAAATGGTTGGCAGCAATAATAGTTGGCCAAGAGAGGTTTGCTGGTGATTTGCCACTGAAGTGAGCAGGCTGTCAACAACCCACTTAGTTTCTTGAGTAAAATCATTACAGATATCATTGTATAGTGCAGCTGGCTTTCTGAAGTCCTCAGTGTACCAATTTGGAACTTTTCTACAATAATCAAATAATTATAACTTTTTAAAAATGCCTTAACTTGGTTTCAGACAATAATAATGAATTTTCATGGTAAACATCATTTGGAAGTTGCATAGTACTTTCAGAAGATGTAGGCAACTTCCATTAAAAGAGTCTTTCAAAGTTTTAAGTTCTTGTTGCTATATTTAGCTGCAAACCAATTTCTTCAGTTATTGTATTATGGTGGGAGGAGAAAATTACTTCTGGTAAGAATAAACAAAATTTTGGATTTGTTTTGCCATTTGCTGAATTAATCCTACAACATAAAATGACTAATTCCTAGTCATTTGTGTCTAGGAAATAAATACAGCAATGCTGGGGTGCATTAGAAAAATCACAGAATGGGACATGGATCTTCCTTTCTCCTATGTCCTTGACTATCTCCTCCAGAGGTTCGAAGGACTTTACAAAACAGTGTAGGAGATGGTCCCCAAAGTCCAAGACCTTTCAGTTATGGAAAGGCATCTTTGCATTCAACCCAGTGTCTGCATATAGCTCCCTCCCATATGCACACACACAGAGTCTCTCCCTCTTTCTCTTGTTAGGTTGTATTTAATTGGAAAATCCTACTGATTTGCAAAAAGTAGTCATGATTTTAGTCTTCTGCACTACTTTAGTCTTTGAAGCAGTGGCTGAAATCTGACCCTGCTATAGACCCAACAGAATTGGTGCACACGTCCCATTACTGTCCTTGCACCAATCAAAATATAGGGTTAGTGGAATGCTGGGATTAAAAAAAACTTAAACTTTTTATTGTGTTTCTATTCTCTAAAATCAATACATTGACAGTAGAATGTTGAACGTAGTGTGATAAGTTCCTTTTCTACAGTGGATAGAGTATCTACTCACTCCAGTGGGCAGGATTATGCATTTAACTGCTGTCCTGTGTAGAAGAGAGCCTCCCTCAGTTTTGGGACATAACATTGCACAAACAGTAAACAACTTTAGAAATGCTTGAACTTTCTTTGATAATACAGAGACTGCTGCCCTTAATAACAAACATAAGAGGCAAAATGAAATGTAAGAGAGAGGCATTAGGCATCCCAGCAGCCAAATGGTACTGACTGAAACCCTGCCAGCCTGAGACCACCCCCTTCCAGCAGTAAGAGTCACCTCTCCAGGGTGGGTAGGATACCGTCCATCCACTGCAGAAAAGGAACTTACCATAGTAAGTCCAACATTCTCTTTTTTCTACAGTGAAAAAACATTCACTGTATCAAAAGCTGTATCCATCCCAGGATGGGATCCCTGAGACCACCTGCTGAATTGCTCATTCTCTGAAGGCACCTTTGGAAGAACCAAAGTTATTCACTCATAGTGATGCACAGTGGTATAATTGGTGCCCATGTGGCTGCCCTACCAATGTCTGTTGGTAGAGAGTACAGCTGAAGTAGCAGTACTAGTGGAATCAACAGTGATCCTCTCAGGCACAGAAGCAGCAGACACTTCATAACACAGAAAAATTCAGGTATTGATCCACTTTGTTAGTGTGGGTTTGAAGACAGACCTTCTCACAGTTTTTAGAGTGAAAGTACACTGATCAAAAGCTCAGACATTCTTAAGAGCATTGGGGGAGGCATACTAACTAGCAACAATATTTGGATCTTTGCCTGTTTATTGCTTTTGCCAGGGTACTGTCTATTTGAAGCAGAATACGTTCTCCTGACAATATATATCAAAGCAGGAAGAGCCATACCAATCACTCTTTACTTCCATCTAGTATGGTTGCTATGACTAGACTATGAAGCTACCTGCTTTAACCACTAGACTGTCACAATAGATTCTCCAGCCCATAATATATAGTCCTAAACTTAATCATATAGTCACAAGAGTGGCTGTATACTATAACCAGCATGGATTTTTCACATTCTACCATGTAAAATTGAAATTACCCCCCCATGCAATTCTGATGCTTCCCATAAGCTCATTTCAAAACAAGATCTTACAAAACTTATAGTCCTGAACTCAGAAATGCTTGCTTAACAACCCTCTAAGTTTTCATGGCGATACCCAAAAGAGAGAATCCACAGTTTAAAGTAAAAAAATCCAGACCCTTTTTCTGTCAGTCTCATAATTTGTTGAAATTAATTAAAAATCAGCCATGTTCCCAGAGTACCTGTAATCCCATTACTGACCTTGCCCCATACTCTAACCTTCATCTTTTGCATTTTTGAGGGGGGGAAAGGCATGGAACTGAAACAGCCTTGGTCGCTCTGGTGGATGATTTGAGGAGGGCGTTGGACAGAGGTGAACATACATTCCTCATCCTCCTGGACCTCTCAGCGGCTTTTGATACCGTTGACCATGGTATCCTCCTGTATCGCCTGAGGGGAATGGGAATAGGAGGCACTGTTTTACAGTGGTTCCATTCCTATCTCTCTGATAGGCACCAGCGGGTGGCATTGGGAGATGAGGCTTCAGACCCTTGGCCTCTCAATTGTGGTGTGCCACAGGGTTCTATCCTCTCTCCCATGCTATTCAACATCTATATAAAGCCGCTGGGGGGCATCATCAGGAGATTTGGGCTGCAGTGCCACCAATATGCAGATGACACTCAGCTCTATCTCTCATTTAAGTCCTCACCAGAGATGGCTGTGGATACCATTTCCAAGTGCCTGGAGGCCGTAAGTGAATGGATGGGAGGAAACAGGCTGAAGCTGAACCCCGACAAGACCGAGGTACTGCTTGTGGGAGATAGGAGGAAGTTGGGTAATTTTGACCTGGTGTTGAATGGGGTAAGATTGCCCCTGAAGGACCAGGTTTGCAGCCTCGGTGTTGTTCTTGATTCCCAGCTGTCCATGGAGGCTCAGGTCGTGGCGGTGAGCCGGGCAGCTTGGTATCAATTACATTTGATACAAAGGCTGCGACCCTACCTCCCTGTCCATCTGCTCCCACGGGTGGTACATGCCCTGGTCTCCTCTCGCTTAGACTATTGTAATGCGCTCTACGTGGGGCTACCCTTGAAGGCGGTCCGGAAATTACAGCTGGTACAGAACGCGGCGGCACGTCTGATCAAGAACAGCCGCCGCCGAGATCATATCACTCCAGTACTTAAAGATCTGCACTGGCTACCAGTTGTTTACCGGACCCAATTCAAGGTGTTGGTTTTAACCTTTAAAGCCCTACATGGTTTTGGTCCAGTTTATCTAAAGGAACGCCTTCAGCATCATCAGATAGGCCGCCAAACGAGATCAGCCTCCCAAGACCTTCTGTCGGTCCCACCAGTCAAAACAGCTAAGCTGGTGCGGACCAGAGAGAGGGCATTTTCAATTGTGGCCCCCGCCCTCTGGAACTCTCTGCCTTATGATCTCCGCCATGCCCCCTCCCTGACAGGCTTCCGCCGAGAACTGAAAACATGGTTTTTTAGGCAGGCATTCGAGACCTCTGTCTAATTTAGTTTAAATTTTTGTATGATGGGGGTAGGTTTGGATTGAGTATACTTATTGTTGTTTTGTATTATATGTTATATTTTACTCTGTTATATTTTACTCTATGTACGCCGCCTAGAGTGGCCGTTAATTCGGCCAGATAGGCGGCCTAGAAATAAAATTTTATTATTATTATTATTATTATTAATTTAAGAAAATTAACATTGGAGTCTATGGATAGAGCAGTCATGCTCAATAAGAACCAACTGCCAGTGTTCTAAAAGCTTCCCTCTCCCTACTCCTCCCCTTTCTCCCTCCCCCACCCTGCCCCTCCCCAGGTCAGTTTCACCTATTCTAAGCATGATTGCACAGGAGTAAATCCCAGTGAACTCAATAAGCATGCAAATAATCAAACCTTCCCTCCTATCCCTTCCCTCCTGCCCCACTCCACACCATCTTTTCTTCTTTCTCTTCCCTCCTCCCCCTCTCTCCACTTCTGCCCCCTTGTGCTCAGAGGCACATGTTACCAAATTCTTCCAAGCTACACAGCAAGTGGATTGGACTGTGAAAGACCAACCCAAATTGTGTTTGCATTTTTACAAATTTGTAGGGCAGTACAGTATCTCAGAGAGTAGTTCAAAGCTCCTGCTCCCTTAGTGCATTCCCGATAGCCACCCAATTTCTCTGCTTTTGAAGTTTGATAGGAATATCTGTTGGCAGTACGGGTACGTTCTTACACCACAAGTTTTTTTTTTTCCTTTTAGTGAATATTTAGTTAACTGATCCTGCAGTGTCCCTTGAAAAAGCTTCATGGAAATTGATAACTCCAAAATAACCACCATCTGAAGAATCCTGATCACTACCCAACAGTGATAATGACACTTCCTGCCTCAGGGTGATTGTGTCTTGTGTTTAAATGGAAATTGACTGCCTTCAAGTCAATCCCGACTTATGGCGACCGTATGAATAAGCGGTATTCAGAGGTGGTTTACCATTGCCTTCCTCTGAGGCTGAGAGGCAGTGACTGGCCCAAGGTCACCCAATGAGCTTCATGGCTCACAGGTCCTAGTCCAACACTAACCACTACTCCACACTGATAATGATATGATGTATCCAGTAGCAGAATTTGGCATGCAGAGCTGTGCCATCATAACGGGGGTTGGGTTGAAGAGACTTCAGTGGAGCATTGCCACCCACCATTCACTTCACACTTATCCATGTTGTCTTAGCCTCTAGTGTACCACAATAGCCGTATGAGATGGATACGTGTCTGCCCGGAATGACCACCCTGGATCACTTGGGCTTATCAACATCCTCATCATCCATGCATTTCTCTTGGTCAGGTTCCTGGGACTCTGGGGAGATAGTTGGTCTGCTGTAGGTGGGCTTGACTCCCTGGGCTCTGGTTTCCAGACAAGTCCCTGCATGCATCTGCCCAAGCTCTGCCAATGTCCTGTGCTCTTGGTGCTTAAGCAGAACTGGAACTAGGAGAGGAGTTCTCCCACACAGGACAGCAGTTAAGTCTGATCTGCATAGTCCCGCCTATTGGAATGAGTGGGTAGAGCAACCCGTTGAAGGGGAGCCTCCTCCGCTGTAGAAAAATGACTACTTCAGTTCATTAGCTATTAGAATGGTTTGTTTGGAATGGCTAACTAAATGATTTATGATATACTTTTTTATATAATAATGTGGATTTCAAAATTTTAACAATACAAATTCCAAAGTGTTCTTTAATTATATATGTATACATATTACAAACATTCTCCTTAATAATCCATTAAAAAAACCCAGACAGAATTGCTCAGTACATGTCAATACAAGTATCAAAAATGCAAATATGAATTATACGCATAGATCTGAATATAAAAATAAAAATATGCTATTTAATTAAATTTTAATATAATTTAATAGTTCATTCAATAATTCACAGCTGCAAGTAATGTAATCCTATATCTGTTATACCCAGTTCTCTTGTATGTACTATTAAAGGTATCACTTTTTCCATTTCTTCCTTGATTATTTTATGAAGTCATAGCATCACAGTTAGTTTTATCACTTCCAGTTGCTCCCAGATTTTCCTAATTAGTTCTAATTCCCTTGAGCCTCTCTCCTGTTTCTGTGTTTTGGCAAAGATTTTCCTTGCCATTGTTACTATATATAAGATCTCTGTTTGATATTTTTTTACTTATGTAATGTTGACACTTAATGTAACACTGAAGCTGAAAAAATTGACTCCCTTTGAAATAAAAATTGCCATACTACTTTCGGGATCTATCTATTCAGTACAATCTTACTCATATTTATTCAGACGTAAGTCACAACTATTCCCAGTCTAGTGTGGATTACTGAGGTTGCAATCTCTCAGCCTTATTTCTTTAGATATGTGCCTAATTTCTAGCTTAAATGTGGTAATTCATGGACATACAATTCATTGAATTTGGACAAAGTCAGGAGTTTCTTCATGCTGGATATTAGAAGAGAATACTATGTTGGTTTTAAATGGTAATAAGAGATACTTTCATATTTGTTCTCTTGAAACGTGTATAAACACTCCATATATGGATTTAGATACCTTCATTTTGCATTAACTAGCTTTATTCAAATTGGTTTTGATTCATTCAACACTGCTTCCTTTAAAGGCTGAATCCCATTATCCTCCAGTCCAGAAGCTTGTGACACCGAAGACTGTTTCCCTGTCAATGAGTCGTTCACAATATTTTAAACCATCTCTTACATCTGCTGCTGAATCAGGCAGGATCCGACAGAGAATAGAGATAAACCATAAGGTAGGTAAAGCATCTAACTATACATCATTCTTAACCACAGCCCCACTCCTCCCCAGTATCATCACAGCGTGATCTGATTTGGAGCCCTAATGTCTGCTTTACAGTATAACCCTTGTGGACCAATATTTTTAATATTTTGGACAGTGTCAGTCTAGTGTTGGGATTTCAGTGGACCCTCTTGAAGTCCTAGCAGCAAATAACGTTAATCACTGATTTCACAATGAATCCAGTTTAACAATAAAAAAAATAGATTTTATTCCAAAAACACAGTCTCACAAAGGCTGATGGGGCACCTTGGGCCCCACAATGTTAACTGGAAATTCCTCATTGGGCTATCAGGAAACCCTGGAGGAGAAAACAGAAGAGATGAAAAGGTGAAATGCTGGACTCATACTAAGGGCCCAGTAACTTCTTTATTTTTCAAAAAAATATTACAAATTAGAAATCAGTGTTGTAGCTTTGCACTATGAGAAATAACTCCTGCGTCAAGATAAAGCCAACTTGGAGCAGAATTAACCCTCGGTAAAATTTACACCTGGGGTCCAATGTACCTGCAGTGCTTTGTAATTTTTTTTGGGGGGGCATACACACAGGAATGTTGGGGAAGCAGTGCTCTTTAAGTGGTATAACCACAAAAAATGAAATTATGATGCAGACAAAATGCAAAGTTATTTTCCCTACCCTATTTTGAGAAGTTGCTAGGAATAGAAAATAGTTAGGCATTCCATAGCTTTACTTTCCCATTAATTTCAATGGGGAAATTGGACTCCTGATAGGGTTAGTAAGTTAAATGTAATTTTTAAAAAATTGTGGAGGAAGAGGAAAACCTCCAGGACAACTGGCCCCACAGTTGTTGAGAAGTACTGCACATAGTGTATGAAGTGGATTAGATTTGCTAAAAAGTTTTACAGATATTTCAAACAGCAACAACTCCTTTAGCTCGCAAATGTTAAAAACAAAACGAAACATTGGAAGATCAAATTGGAGATCTATTGACATGTGGCTCTGTTTATCTAAATCTTTGGAATAAGTTGTTAGAAGTTTCTAAAGGGAAATTTTCATGTTTCCTGCATTTTATTAAGTATCTGAGAAACTAAGTTTTAATATATTAATTGAAAATAACCTTATGTACTGAGGACTGTATGTAATGGCAGATTTGTGCTAGTGGAAGCCTTTCTACTAGTGCAAGGTGAAGCACTCTGCCACTACCGCTGCACCAATTGCAGCCTCTGCACCATGTCCCACACTGTTCTAGAGGGTCCCCCACTCCTCACTAGAACTTTTTGAGGGACACAAGGCTCCATTGGGTAGGAGGGAATTGCAGAAGGGCTTGCATTAGTACAGAGCCACTATTGGATTCAACCCTGAATCTCTGATGCTGCAGAATGATTCTTTCTCAAACCTCTAGAGCAGCCAATTTACTTTGTAAATTGGGAGGGTAGATAATTGCTGTAGGCAGAAATGGAACTGTCACATGGGCATTGCTAACAAGAAGAAATACAGCTTGCGGTGAAAGAGATTTTTTGGGATGACTTCAAGGTAGTAAAGGAGTACTACTGCAGAAAGCCAAAAATATTAAAAAGTACATGAAATAGGCATTTGGGTAAACAAGGACCAGTGACTTCTTGTTACTTGCTGTAACATTTACTCTCTCTTTTTCTAGGAGTAGCAAATCAGAAAAAGTGAATTAACACCTAAAGTATTTTTTCTCCTTACAGGGAGCGCAAGAGAAAAATCTGGTAGTAGATCAGCAAACAGAATTGTCAGATAGGTATGTGATGTCTATCCTAGTTCCAAAGGACCTCTTGTGGTAGCTCTTGTGGACTGGAACTATGTAAATTTGTCCTTTTTTTCAATGCAAGTAACTGAATAATATGCATTATCCTAGAGGGTAGTAATAACAGAGAAATGTTTACGTAGAAAGAAGTTTCTAGCGATGTAGCTGTGTTAGTCTTGTTGCAGCAAAAGCAACAAAAAGTCTTGTGGCATCTTAAAAACTAACAAATTTATTATGACATAAACTTTCATGGTTAGAATCTACTTCATTAGATGCATGAAGTATAATTCTCTGCTAGTGATATATGTACATATGGGGAGAGGGAACCGTAAAGTCAAAGGGAAATGAAATGCAAAAAGTACAGTCAGTGTTTCAGGTGCCATAAGACTCTTTGTTGTTTTTACTTAGGAAACAGCAACTCTGGGCACATTCGCATGTAATGCTAAGGCAAACCATGGCTTAGCATGAATGTGCTACTTCCTGAGATCACATGTGCTTTGCACCTCCCTAGTCCTTTGAGTTCAGCTCAGCACAGCATGTCATCCATACCTGGGATCATGGTTAAACTCTCTCCTTCTTAACTATAATCTGTAGCCAAGATTAAGGAAGAGAGAGTTTAACCACAATCCCAGGTTCAGATGGCACGCTAAACCAAACCTTGGCTTAGCTGTCACTCTACATTGAGCTAAAAGAACTGTGAAGGAGCAAAGCAGGTGTAAGCTTCTCTCCAGAAGCCAGTACGTTTGCATGATCCCATTAAGCTGTAGTTTGTCTTACTGTGACCTGTGAACCAGGCTTCTGAAATACAAGCCTGGAATATGAAATGCACAAGATCCCGTTCTGAACTGAAGATAGAGGTAGTAGCTTTAAACAGAAAATGAATTAGGGTGACTTGAGCACTTATAATTGACAAATGATATAAGGAGTTGCAAACTTTACAAGTAGTCCAAATGTCCAAACATTTGTTGCAAACATTACAAGCGGTCCAAATTCTATTCCAGTGACAAATTCTTATTACTATTGATATTTTATTACTACCGCTACGTTTATATCCCACTTTTCCTCCAAGGAGCTCAAGGTGGTATACAAACATGGCTCTCCCCCTACTGATTTTATCATAACAACAACCGTATGAGATAGATTAGGCCAGAAACAGTGACTGGCCCAAGGTCAGTGAGCTTTATGGCCAAGTGGGCATTTGAACCCTGGTCTCTCAGGTCCCACTCCAGCACTCTGACCAATACACCACATTGGCTGTGCACTGAAACCCTACCAGACTGATTGTGTAAGATCACCCGTTACTAAATGTGCATCCCCCCTACCCTGCTTGCAAGGGCACATAAGTCCCTCAGGTGTCCAAAATAGTGAGGGTCATTTCTTTTGTGAAATTTACACACTATCCAAGTTGCTAAAAACAGTTTTTACAACATCTTACTTTTCTATTTTAATATCTGCCTTACAACTTTGCCATTTTATGTAGCCTCTTTATGGATTCCTTTTCCCCTTGTATATATTGATATATGGTTATCATCAGTGTGCATATGCATGCTTTGTTGTTGCTTTGTTTGTAGGACCTTGAAATGCTATATAACATACTGATTATCTGTCAGCAGTGTCACAAACCCCAGGTTCAGTACTTCTGCAACCAATGGACTTTCTCCTGCAGCAGGAGGCAGTGGTGGTGGCAAGATGAGAAGGGAAAGAGGTGTCCACTATGTATCAAAATCTGCACAAGAGGAGGTAAGAATATTTGTTTGTAAGGGTAAAAAAATAAATCTAGAAGCTGTGAAATCGAGATAATACATGATGAGTAGTTTTGAGCTTCAGAGCTGCTTATCCCCAGGCTGATTGAATAAAGGAACGTTTAGTATTTTCATCATTACATTTTAAAGCTGACCAAGCCTATGCTCTACTTTGCAGCAGTAGTAGAGTATAGGATTTTTATACAAAGGGTCCCAGCACAGTGGATCCATACTCCAGTTTAGAAATTGAAGAGGTGGACTTGTCGTCTGCATTGGAGCAGGAATAACACTAAAAACTAGGGAAAGTGCCCTCGTGAATCAGGAGTGCTCTGCAAGATGCTTTTTCATTTAGCAGTGGCATCATAAGGGGTGTAGGAATGGCCCTGTATAGTGGCAATCAGTGCAAACTTACAGTTGCAGTAAGTTACAGCTCAATAGGTTTTGAGACATAGGTACAACTCATGGGATGTTGCTGTAACTGCTGCTGGCGAAGGCTCTGCTTTTGCTGCAGTTAATACAGGAAAAGCTTTAAAACAGTCATATCCTTTATCTGAAGTTTCATATACTCTGCACTTTTATTTACCCTGTAAGCATTTTTGGGGTGTGTGTGTGAATTAAAATTCCTTAAGATTTCAGTGGTTAAGTTAACAACTGTTTCATTAATGGCTGAGTTGCTTTCATCTTTTTTCTGTAGAAATGGGCTGAGTAGAACTAAAATACATATTTTAATGGAACTTGAAAAATAATCTCATAATGCTCAATTCTAGGAGATGGAGATGCCAGTACTACCAGAAATATCTTTACCCATCAGTACATCATCTTTGCCAAACTTCAGCTTTGGCTCTCTTGTTAGTACTACTGTTTCATCTTCACCTGTCAGCGCTGCACAATCAGTGGCTCAAAAGGTAATTTGTATGTGAATGAAGGTTTTGCTTGCATGCCCATATCTACCTCTTCCCTTCTGTGGCTTCATCAAACCGTTTTGCTCTCCATCTCACTTAAATGTTCAGTCATATGGGCATAGGCTGTGCTACCTTGGCATCTTCTATGGATGGGGGATCTCAAACCCTGGGCCCTAAAGCAGCCCTCCAGGCCTCCCTGTCTGGCTGTCAGACTGTTCCCAGTCCCCACCCTTCATTGGCCCTGCTCTGTGCCCTCATTGAGTGTATTTGCCTGGCCAGAATGTATCCTTGAGCTATGGTGATGCCTTCTTGTTTGCCTGAATGCAGAGAGATGTGTAGAAATTTGACTTTTGCATGGGTGGAATGTAGCAACTGTTCAAATGTAAGAGTCACACCTGTTGCTTCACCCACTTTTGTCTTTGGCTCACCCACCACTGGTGTGCAGTCACCAGAAGGGTTCCATGAGGCAGTGCTTCCCTTGGGCTTTAGAGCACCCCTGTTACAAAGGTTGATAATAAATGAAGATTGATAGTAGTGTAGTTGTCATATTGGTGGTACTGAGACAAATGTTTTCACTGGATTGTTTTTATAGTTGGGCCAGTTATACTGAACTACAGAGGCTCTTGATGGGGGATGACTTTGTTCAGTGTAGCAGTTTGTAAAAAGTTACATTGTAGCAATACACCCAGTAAGCTTTAAGGATACATAAGTTACAATTCTATTCTCACTTATCCGTGAGTAAACCCCAGTGGCGCTTACTTCTGAGTAGGCATGTATAGGTTTAGTCAGTTAATTCAGTACTTGAGAGATAGACTAATTCATGCTACTCTTGAGTCAGCATAATTTTTTTTTAATTTAAAAAAACCTCTTTAAGTAGTGGAAATTTAGGTACTGTGAGTGCCAAAGGGGGGAAAAACTGCTAAGGAGTTAGGAGTTCAGAAATAGAATAAGTATTGACACTAGCAGTCACATCCACACCACACATTCAAACCACTCTTATTCCATTTTGAAGAGTCATGACTTCCCCCAAAGACTCCTGGAAAGCGTTGTTCATTAAAGGTCTCCTAACAACTCTCAGCTCCCTTAGCAAACTATAGTTCCCAGGATTCTTTGGGAGAAGCCATGACCGTTAGTGGTATAGAAGTGCTTTAAATGTATGGTGTAGATCTGACCCTACTGCTATAAACATTGACACAAGTCCTGTGATATATTGCAAACTGCTTTTGAAACTCAAGTATGATAAACAACTTCTTGTGCTGTACAGGGTGAGAAGACAATGGCTTCTGCTTGAGAAACAGAAGTCTAAATTTGTCTTGGGCATGCAGAATGGGTTGCTTTGGATCCATGCCAAAATCTCTTTCCAAATTTGAATGTATTTGTTGGGGTTTTTTGCATTATTAACTAGTGACTAGTGATTCACTTCATTCAAGCTATTAAAAAAATTAATTTTTTTAAAAAATCAGGTGCAACCAGCCAGTAATGCTAGCAGTCCTGTGTTCAGATTTTCATCTCCAATTGTAAAATCTACAGAAGCAGAAGTGCTGCCATCTGTGTTTGTAAGTAATAATGCATATGTAAACTTATAACAAAAGAAAGATGGGAATGATAGAAGAGATAAAATATATATTTAATATTCAGTTTAGAAATTCAGTGTTAGGAACCAGAAATCTACAATTCACATTTATTAGGATGTGCAAGCTAGGTTATTGTCCTCTTTTGCCTTTTTTTTAAATCTCTGCCAGGTTGGTGGGTTCAAATTTAGTGTTCCTGTTGCAAAATCATCTGATCCTGCAGGACCCAAGGATACTCCAGTGTTGCCTCTGATAAATGCAGGTAATTAAGTGTATTTAATGTAAACGTTTTCCCCTAGCAGAGAATTCTGGTCAGACCCTAGTTAAGATTTGACTTTTTAAAATGTCCATTGTGATATCAGAAATTAATGTATTCCAGGTATCAGTTCTGGATAAAATTCAGTTTCGATAAAACCATATCCAAGCATCTTTACCTCATAATTATTTGGCTCCTGTGGACCCCAAATAGATTAGATTGTAATTCATCCAGTAAGCTACCCCATTAAAGATAAATGTGTACTGTTTACAAGTGATGTATTCCTCGGGAGGGGGGATCCTTTCAAGTACATATAGTCCAAGCCATGAAGCTCCTCAAACAATTATTTTCTTCACATCTGCAGCTATCAATAATATCAGCAATAAGAGAGCAAATGAGTGTGATGGTCCCTTTAAGCCTGCAAAAGTCTTGAAAGAAGGAAGTGTGCTGGATATTTTAAAGGGCCCCGGTGAGTCAATTGATGAGGTTTTAGTTAGTAACTGGCAATATTGTATTTATATGAAACTTTAAAGAAAACAACTATGTTGAATGGAGAGGCTGAAAAATTGTTTATCAGATGTTGAATGCTTATGAAGCAGTCTAGTAACATAATGGGAGCTGTTCTGGTTTCTTTTTTTAATCAGCAGTGACTCATGCTCATCCTATATCTTAGAGGTATGAATAGTTCAAGGTTTTCCCATTGCCTTTCCCAAGCATACAGGCCAATAAGGCTCATAGAAAAATCTTGTAACAGAGATTTTCCATGAGCCTTATTGCTCTGCATGCTTGGGTAAATATGCGTGAGTAAAATGTACGCTCCCTTCTCCAGAATAAAGACTAACAGGGCTCCATGGTGTCTCTATCTAAATCATCCCAGATTAGGGAGTATAAGACAATTCTTAATATATATTGTTCAGATAATATATATTGTCCAGTTTATTTTTAAACAGTCATACGTTTTAGCAAGATAGTAATTAGCCATATTCCCATTCTACCAGATCTGTGATCGTTAAAATTTAGCACTAAACAATTCCCAATCAGAACTGTGTATATTGAACATTGGATGCAGACTCTAGTTTGTCTGATTTTTTTCTTTATCAGTAAGTTTTCAGACTGTATGCCGGTGAAATTAATGTGTGAAAACATAGTATCTGATGACAGCTCAAAAATCGGTGTGAACTTTAAGCATAGCCTAAGGGATGGGGATACAGCTTCTATGCCCTTATCACCTTCTGGCTCACAGTTCTTCCTTTCCTACTTTTTGCTACTTTAGTCTTTGTCAGAATGTATGGAATTCTGTGTGAACCTAAATATTGCTATCAGGATAGATTAATTTTGGGTGTTTTTTAAACTACCTAAAATAGCTATGAACAGTGTTAACATTGTTCCAAAATTGAAGTATATGAATCTAGTTTGTGCAAATGATTGCAAGTTGTTAGTTCAATAATCAATTACTGATCTGAGATTGATACCTCAGTTTTTAAAAAAATATATTTTAATACAGAACCATTAAACTTGCACAAGAATAAACGAACAAAGAATAAACAAATAATGACTATACAGAAAGAAAAATGACAACCACAACAAAGTTAATATAACTCCTAGAATAAGCTTACTCCCTGTTGATAGTCTATGTGTATTTCCTTATAGAATGAAACACTTCCAAACTTTACCTTACTGTTTGCCTGTAGATTGCCTGATCTACTATGAAACAGTGGTCATTATCATAATCCATATCTTTGGCAGCTGTTCAATCAAAGTAGGGGTTTTATAAGATTCCCAATTTTTAGTCATAAGCATCCTAGCTACCTGTATATTAGCCACTAGTTTTCTGTCCACTAACCCTAATTAGTCCCCTCATATCAGTCAACAAGGCCATTTTAGCACTTTCTGAATTACATATTCAGTTGTTTTCTTTCTGTAATACCAAAATATACATATAGTTGGCTAATGTAGCTTTTGTTCTTGTTATGTGCCTTCAAGTTGATTACGATTTATGGCGACTTCCAATAGCATACCTCCAGTATTAAGATTATAAATTTTCTTAATCCAGTTTGGTGTATAAACTAACAATGTTATTTTTTTTAAGGGTGGTATCTAGCTAACTTGTTCCATTAGTGCAAGAATCTGTCCTGAGTTTCCCCCCAACCCTCTGGAGCGGGTTTAGGGACAGGAGGGAGAGTTGCTTCGTGCAATCTTAAATCCTTGCAGTCATTTAGCACTACATTTGATATAATCTAAATAACCACCGTCATTGAGAGACATCATTGTCAGCTGTAAATATATTGCCAGCTTTCTTTAGTAATAGGGATTTTCAAATCAGTTTCCATTGTTGTCTGCATCTTTCATTAAAAAGAATCTAGATTAATCAGAATAGCATGAACTTTAGAAAGCTGACCTTTCCTTTGATCAGTATTACATAATCTTGAAGCCTTAGCACGTGTTTTTTAATTCTAAGTATTGAAAATATGAACAGACTTTGTAGTTGAGACCCTACATTATCAAAGGATGATAACCCTTGTTCATTGTAGAAATATCACTATCTGTATCCATATGATCTATATCTCTATGGGCCATTTTCCTCCCAGCCAGAACAATTACTCACATTTTTACCCATGGCGAAACCCTGCTGAGACTTTAGATGAAATTTCAATGGGTATAACTATACTTTCACTAAATTTTTATAACATATTTTTTCTTTGGATGTTTAATAGTGCCCCAGTATTTTTGGATCAGGGCATTCCTTCCTTAAAGGGGTTTCTAAGGGATATTGTTCCATGATTCTACTCCTGTTTTCAAAGTTTGATCTCCATTGAGAAACCTGATGTCAAAACAGCTGCATATTTAATCGTATTCAGAATAGCTAGTAGTCCTTTCTAACTAAGTGATAGTGCTGCTTGAAAGGGTTTACCCTTCCAAATAAACTTGTTAATTGTATTTTATTCAACAATGGAAAAGAGACTGGAAGTATACGTATGTATACATATACAACAATATGTATAAAACTTTCTGCAAGGTTTTCATTTTAGGTGCTGTGATTTTTACCAAACCACAACAAGGAGTAATTCTTCCATTTCCCCCCAATCTTTCTAGATCTGAGTAACCACGTGCTCTACATTATCCTAAATTGGTGATACTTCAATTTTAAAATGGTTTGTTTGGTCTTCCTGTAGAAGGAGAGTATATGTTAGAAACTCTGGCTTTTTCCTGTTCTTTTTCTTAGGCTTTGCTTCTCCAACCACGTACTCTTCAGCAGCTACTCCGCCTGTTGCAGCAAGCACAGTAGTTTATACAAGGCCTGCAATAAGTAGTTTCTCTGGAGTGGGTTCAGGACTTGGAGATACTTTGAAACAAGGATCAACCTATTGGCAGTGTGATACATGCCTTGTACAAAATAAGCTGGCAGATAACAAATGCATAGCCTGTCAAGCTGCTAAAGTGCCAGCATCAGACACTACTAAGCAGACTGGTAGTTTAACTCAGAACATCACTGTCAAATCAGCTGTTTCTTCAACGGGGACACAGGGCTTTGGAGATAGGTTTAAGGCAGCAGCTGGAACTTGGGACTGTGATACTTGTTTGGTCCAGAATAAACCGGAAGCTACAAAATGTGTGGCCTGTGAGACACCAAAACCTGGAACAGGAGTAAAACCAGCTCTTGTGTTGCCTGCGGTGGCAGACAATGCAACAACAGTGACTTCCTCTTCTGGCTCCACTGATCTTACAGTCAGTTTAGGATTTGGAGACAAATTCAAGAAGCCACAAGGTGCTTGGGAATGTTCTGTGTGCTTAGTGTCAAATAAGGCAGAGGATAGCAAATGTGTGGCCTGTCAGTCAGACAAACCAGGTGAGTTTGCAGCCTTTGGAAATTGTTTTTTGGGGAAAATGTTTATCTCCATTAGTAATGAAAATAAAACACAGGGCACTGGAGTTTCAAATGTGAGAATATACTATGAAGTCTCTTTTGCCATATTTGTAATTAAATTTCCTGTTCTCATCCCTTTTTGTCAATATACAATATACAACATTTATTATATGATGGCCAGCAGAAGCAAAGTGGAGGGATTCTGAAAAGAGCATATAATATTTTTCAGGATTCCTTTCTTTATTTTTATAACAGATTGTTTTGCTGCATTCATTCTTCTGACTTCCAGAAATTAACCCCTTGGCAGACTAGGACTAAGAATAATCTCATCCTAACCTGACATTCTGGCTTATTCAACAAACTATATAGGCTCTTACGAATTCTAGCTTCAGTCTGATTAAGATTGAATTCTTAGAAGCCCAGACTGAAGGAAAAGGAGGTCACCTTTGATTATCTTTCCTAAGTGGATTTTATATTGACAGTAAAAAATGCAACATTACTAGATTGTGGATTGTGTCCTTAAAATAGGAAGAAAATATAGGTAATTTCCTCCTAGTTATTCAAAAAATAAATGGAATCTGACACCTCTCTGAAACTATTTCTCGTGTTACCCTAAACAATTAAAATTCATGAGGTTGTCACTGGTACATTAATCATGTAAGAAAATTAGCTCTTGTCATATGCAAGAATCTGTGTTCTGATGGTTTTGAATATTCTAGTTACAAATATTTTTCCCTATCTAGCTCACCTGAGATCTCCTATGAAGATGTTGACAAAACATCACCCATTTCTTCATAAAAATATAGCTGATGTTTAAATGCTCTGCCCCCTGCTCACCACCCTTGCCAACCTCCCAGGCATGCCCACTCCCCTCACCAACCCACTTGCCTCACCTGTTCTGCTGCCCCACCTTGGACAAACTCTGCCACCACACAACGCACCTAGGCCACACAAAGGCCTTCCCCCACCTGCCCGGGCTGCTGCCACCAGTGCAGATAAACCGTGCTGTTGTGCAGTGCACCTAGACTACACACCAGTCTCTCACCCAAGCTGCCACTACTGGCACCACCATCCCACCTAAGCTGCCCCTTTTGCCCGCTGTCCAAGGCTGCCACCGGCATAGCCTTGCCTGCTTGCTGAGGTGCGCAGTGGCAAGCTGCATGCAGGCGGGGGGCGGGGGGTAGAAGCGTTCATGCTGCTGTTGGCTTAGCACCACCTATATGTGCAGCCGTGAACATTTTTATTATATGTATTGATATAGGAAATGTCATAAACTGGAATCCCTAACAGTTAAAAAGTATAGACAACTATAATAGCTTCTTCAGAGGGAGAAAACACTAAAATGATGGTCTGTACTGCTTGAAGATAGCAGCATAGTCTGCTCTGCCAAAGGGCAGTTATTAGGCAGTATCCAATATACTTATTCCATTAGTACAAGGGTTTATGCTTGCACAACTGAACTTCCCCCCTCTGCTCCTCCAACGCATGTCCTTCACCCTCCCAAAATCTACCTTGGAGAGTTGGTGGAACCTCCAGAAGAAGATTTAGGAGGGGCATGGGGGAGGAGGGGGGAAAGTTCCATTGTGCAAGTATAAATCCTTGTGCAAATGGAATGAGTTACTTAACACTACATTGGATACATGCCATTAATTTCAGTTTGGATAATTCAATTTCTATCTAAATTTCTCTTTCAAGTTTCAAATGGGTATCATCTGCATCATTGTTTGGCCTTCATGGGCAAAACTGCCAATGGTTTACTTTATATCGTGTTTTGTTATCTAGGAAGTTCAGTGCCTGTGGTGAGTAGCAGTGCTTCCTCATTACCTGCTCTTTCTGGAGGATTTCTAGGCTTAGAGAAATTCAAGAAACCAGAGGGAAGCTGGGACTGTGAAACCTGCTTGGTACAAAACAAAGCAGACGCCACAAAGTGCGTAGCTTGTGAGAGTGCAAAACCAGGCAGCAAGACTGAACTCAAAGGTATGTAAAAAGTATAGATCTCTCTCTCTCTGTGTCTCTCAAAAGAAAATCATGGTTGTGTATTTTACTCCTCCACTTTTATTTTCTATCCCTGAAAGCTCAGGGTGAAGAGAACATTTCTCCTTGTACTCCCTCTCTAACGTCTAATTTTTCACAACTAACTGAGAAGTGCCATGCCTGGAAGCAGTCTTATGCATGTGTATCACTTGTTGGATCCAGAACTGCTGGGCTAAGTCAGATAACCACCCAAATGCAGATATTGTCTATTCATATTATGTTACTTTCAGTGCAGTGTGCCCTTGAATCACATGCACATGCACATCTCCATGTGGCTGAGACGCACATTCAAATATACATGTGCACATTCATTGAAAACAGCAGTGGATACAGACCACATCTGTCAGAGATGCACATCCAATTTATCCCCTAATCCCCTTTAAACTCTGTGAGGCTTTCCCCCCTTCCAGCTTAAGGAACCTTAGGTTATAAAGAGGGGTGGAGAACCTTTTTCAGGCCCACTTTCCCTTCTGGATAACCTTCCAAGGGGCACATGCCAGTGGTGGGCAAGGTCAGAGGCAAATTGGGCAGAGCAATGAATGTGAGTGTTACTTTTGTACAGTAGACTAGTTTCTACACACACTCAACAAATCTATCCTCCATCCAGGCAACCAAGAGGCATTAACAAAATGCAAGGACACATTCCCACCATACAAAATCATTCACGGAGGGTTCAAGGCAGGACCATCAAGGAGTGTGGGCCTTGGAGGACCAAGGCCAAGGACCAAATAGAGAGGACTTTAGGGTAGCATTTGGGCCTTGGGCTTGAGGTTCTCCATTTCTGGGTTAGGAGGATGTGCCTCCTGTAACACCAGTTTCCCTTTTCTCTAGCCCTTTAAACAACAGAGTTTTCCTCACAGTTACAAGGATCCTTACAGAGGGGGAAGAAGGAGAGAAAATGGGTTTGGTGCACTTGAAGAGCATTCTGTGGGCGGCATAGATCCCAGGCTGAATAACAAGCTTTTCTGCTTGCCTTTTACTGAACCTCTCAATTCCAGCTGATTGAGGGCTCATGTCTGCATGCTGCTCTCTGCTGCCAGCAAGCATTGACAGCATGAGAGTAGGGTCCTTGTTGCACCCCTTTGCTGGGACTGTGCTTTAATTTTTTTTCTCCTCCAAAACAGGATTCCTCTGCATTCCTGAGGGGTCTTCCCCTCCTGCCTGCATTGGCTCCCTCCCGCTCTCTCCCTTTCTCGTTTTGGCACTCAGCATGCGGATCACCCACTTTAGTAACAGAAGTGATGTCATTCCAGTGAAATTTGCTCATTCTGGTGAATGCAAGTGGCCTTTTTCTTACATACATTTGTAGAAGATCCTTTTCTTCAACAAAATGAGTTTAGCAAAGCCTATTTATTCTTCCCAGAGTGTGTATAGTCACATAATTACTCTTATTAGAAGAATAATTTAAAAATTATTTTCCAATAAGTTTTTACATACAACTGTATTAATGATGCTGACACCATCTTCAAATCTATGGAGAAAAATACATTTATCCTCTCCCCAAATTTTCTTTGACTCGTATTTCTTAATCAGAGCTCATCAGTAATTTTTGATCTAGAATGAATCATTTATAAGAACACCTAATTCTGTGGATGGAGAAAAATCACACTTTTCCAACAAAAAATAATCTTTAACATAAAAATGTTGCTATGATTAACTTATGAAGCAACTGGAACTAGACCATGCAGGCTTTCTCTGTGTAAAGACGTTATGCCTTTAACATACTTGCTGTACTGTCTTCTTTTCAGCATTTGGTACTGGTGCTGCTGCTTCTACAGCCCCATCTACTACATCATTCAAATTTGGTATTCAATCATCATCCTCAGAATCACCTCAGATGTTGGACAATGCAGGGAAAAACTTCAAATTTGGAGAGCAAACAGGATTCAAATTAGGTATTACATCAGAACTGGGATCATCTGCAAACATGATGACAGGAGGCTTTAAGTTCTCTAAAACAGAAGGGTCCAAACTAGGAAGCTTTCCTTCAGAGTCTGAATTAGAGGACAGTGTGAAAGATGGCAAGAATAACAGCAGCTTCAGTTTTGGACTTCCCTCTGTAGCTAGAAGTACATCTACATCATTTCAATTTGGAATAGCTAACCTTGGACAGCAAGAAAAGAAAGAGGGACTTAGCAAGCCTGCTGTAGGAGGTTTCACTTTTGGCACAGGTTCCACAGCCTCTTCAGCTGCATCTGAGAATAAAACTGGAATAAGTGGCTTTAAATTTGGAAATACAGAGGAAAAAGAAGCTGCAGTAACTCCCTTTTCCTTTAAGAAAGTAGAGGAGAAGAATGATCCTTCAACAAAAGGTAGCTTCTCTTTTGGTAATGTGGAACCTGTGACTGTCCCTTCTAATCCTTTCGTGTTTGGAAAGAAAACAGAGAATGAAGAATCAAAGGCACAGCCCATGTTTTCAGTTGGGAAGGCAGAGCAAACCAAAGATGACAGCACAGGAAAGCCTACATTTAGTTTCAGCCTGACAAAACCAGCAGACAAAGAAGCTGAACAACAAGCAAAGCCAGCTTTTTCATTTGGGTCACAAGCAAGCACTGCAAGTAGGTGCAAAAATTCCTTACAGTTTCAGACTTTAGTTGCTTGCTGTATCTATCTCTGTTGCCAGTCTTTTGTTTCTGGAATACTGCTAATGATCACCATTTCCTGAAATACTTCAGAAGAAAGTGTTTCCTAGTGAAATGTTTGGGCAGTGCTTAGAAAAAGCAGGTACTCCTTGGATAGCCTAATGCGGTGGGAAATTAGCTATAAATGGCACCGCTCATTTGGTCATCTAAGGCTCAGTTCTATAGACTAAACTCAGTGCTAAAATTGGCAACCTGCCCATAGATACTGGGAGGATCTGATGCTTTGAAACAGCCCATCTGTTCTTCTAAACTGAGTCCTCCAAATACTTTAGATAAGAATTCTGACAGTAGCTCTAATTAAGAGGTGGATTAAGTTTATCTGAGAGAATTGGTAGTGTTAATTACTGTTTACACTTAAATATCTGAAGTGAATTGTTGAGATGCTCTTTAATTATGGAATAGCAGTCATTTCAGATTTTAAATTCTGTCACCTTAAGATGTGATTGAATGGCTTGTGCAGAGATATTTTAATAGCTAGATGTCAGAAATGGTGCAATATCATTAGGGTTGGGATGTTGTTTAATTGACTTGACTATTTTCTGACTGTGGTTAAATACTACCTTAGGTATTTACAGTTGCTGATTGTATGATCAATATTAAACAATATTTTATTTTATTTATGGATAACTTCGGTTTCCTGGGTGATTTTTCACATGAATAATAAACCATAACAAACTGTGGGCTGCCCCAGGGATTCCAGATAACTCTTCAATTTCTTGAATGTCGTTGGCATACTTTTAATGTGTATAATATAGCTGGCTATAAATAACTGCTCACAAGAGTTTAATTTTCATCAGTTAACTAAGTTCTGTCCTTGGCATCAATCTCTCTTTGCTATACTTTTACAAAATAAATCCTTTAAATACTCAGCTCTTGCTTAACTGTTGAGTTGACAAAGTATTTTTGACTGGTAAGATAGCCAGTATTAAACAACATCTCTTAAAGAAAGGTATGCTTAGAGCATAGGAAAGTTGGAATAGGAACCATATTTTGAGAAACTGAATATGTGAGTTGAATGAGAATTGTATATAACATTCTTTATACATAGGCATTTATGAATGGATGATTTCCTAGGAGCTGGCTGACTCTTAGTTGAATTACAGTCAGGAAAATAATCACAGAACATTGAGATGTTGCAATTATTGTTTTATTTATTACAAGGGGACAGAGATAGCAAGAAGCAAGAGAATGAAGACACAAAGTTCAGTAATGGCTTATGATAGATGCAAGATGGAAAAGGAATCCAGTGCTAGAAAGTGGACAAGGGAAAATGCATGGTCAAAGCAATGTGCTTTAACAGATCAAACAAGCAGAAGACTTGAGAACAAAGATTTTTAAGATGGAGTAGCAGGAAGACCATAACATAAAACATTACAATGATTGAGTCTGGAATAGGAGAATGTAAAAGTGTCCCTGTTGTAGAAAGAGAAGACTGATCTTAGAAATAAAGAAGATAATAATAATAATAAATTTAATTTCTGTGTCGCCTATCTGGCCAATGGCCACTCTAGGCGACGTACAACAGTTAAAACATAATATGATAAAATACAATACAATGATACAATATAAAAACAATATAAGAACAATACAGCAGCAGACAATAATATTAAAACAGGGTAGGAGGCATTCCAATCTTAGTAATTAACCCTCCCCGGAAATCCCGAAGGCCTGTTGAAAGAGCCAGGTCTTTAAGGCTGTACGAAATGTATTTAGGGAAGAGGCATGCCGGAGATCTTGTGGGAGGGAGTTCCAGAGGGTGGGGGCCGCCACTGAGAATGCCCTCTCTCTAGTACCCGCCAATCTAGCTGTTTTTGTCGGCGGGATTGAGAGAAGGCCCTGTGTGGCTGATCTTGTCGGGCGGCATAATTGGTGGCGTTGAAGGTGCTCCGTAAGATAAACTGGGCCGAGACCGTATAGGGATTTAAAGGTTAATACCAACACCTTGAATTGGGCCCGGAAAACAACTGGAAGCCAGTGTAGATCGAACAACACTGGTGTGATGTGATCCCGGCGGCGACTGTTCATAAGTAGTCGAGCTGCCACATTTTGTATAAGTTGTAGTTTCCGGACCGTTTTCAAGGGTAACCCCACGTAGAGCACATTACAGTAATCCAAACGAGAGGTGACCAGGGCGTGTACTACCAGTGGGAGCTGATGAACAGGAAGGTAGGGTTGCAGCCTTCGTATGAGGTGTAGTTGATACCAGGCTGCCCGGCTTACTGCCGAAATCTGAGCCTCCATGGACAGCCTGGAATCAAGCACAACCCCAAGGCTGCGGACCTGGTCCTTCAGGGGTAAACTCACCCCATTGAACTTCAAGTCAACATCTCCCAACCTTCCTTTGTCTCCCACAAGCAGCACCTCGGTCTTACCGGGGTTCAGCTTCAGCTTGTTCCTTCCCATCCATCCACTCACGGATTCCAGGCACTTGGACAAGGTCTCCACAGCCGACTCTGGTGAAGATTTAAATGAGAGATAGAGCTGAGTGTCATCTGCATATTGGTGACACTGCAGCCCAAATCTCCTAATGATTGTCTCTAGCGGCTTCATATAAATGTTAAATAGCATGGGAGAGAGGATAGAGCCCTGTGGCACACCACAGTTGAGAGGCCAAGGGTCTGAAACCTCCTCCCCCAATGCTACTTGTTGATACCTATCGGAGAGAAAGGAATGGAACCACTGTAATACAGTACCTCCAATTCCCAATCCCTCCAGGCGATGTAAAAGGATACTGTGGTCGACAGTATCAAAAGCCGCTGAGAGATCGAGGAGGACAAGAAAGGAGAATTCTCCCCTATCTAATGCCCTCCTCAAATCATCTACCAGAGCGACCAAGGCTGTTTCAGTTCCGTGACCAGTCCTGAAACCCGATTGGTATGGATCCAAGTAATCCGTTTCATCCAAGTGTGCTGACAGCTGGTTGGCCACCACTCGCTCAATGACCTTGCCCAAAAATGGTAGATTCGAAATTGGGCGGAAGTTATTGAAAACTTGGGGATCCAAGGAGGGCTTCTTCAGGATGGGCTTTACAATTGCCTCCTTGAAGGCTGATGGCATTACACCCTCTTTCAAGGATGCGTTTACCACCGCTTTAATCCCCTCGCCCAATTTCTCTCTGCAGCTCATAAGGAGCCACGATGGGCAAGGATCAGTTAGACAAGTGGTAGGCTTCACAGTTGTAAGCACCTTGTCCACATCCACAGAAGGAAGAAGCCGAAACCGATCCCAACTTACCGGCATGCAACTGGCCAACTCTGGTTCATCCACTGAATCCACAGCGCACGGAATCGAGCTCCGCAAGTGTTCGATTTTATCAGCAAAGTGCTTTGCTAATATGTCACAGGAGGCCTTTGACTGTTCCAAGGGTTCCTGAGCAACTGGACCGACCAGGCTTCGGACCACCTGGAACAGCCTCCTGGGACAGCATTCCGCGGACGCAATAGAAGCAGCAAAGAAAGCCTTCTTTCCTGCCTTTATTGCCACCTGGTAGGCAGCTACTGCTGCTCTAACCTGTGTCTGGACATCTTCGGAGCGGGATTTCCGCCACCGGCGTTCTAGTCGTCTCACCTCCTGTCTCAGACTACACAACCGCGGTGTATACCATGGTGCTAGCTGAGTTCTATTCAGGGGGAGAGGACGTTTCGGAGCCACCCGGTCTAATGCCCTGGTGATCCCATCATTCCACTCCTTCACCAGGGTTTCGACCGGGCGACTTTCAGCAAGTTCCAATTCCCCTAGCACAGTCAGGAATCCATCCGGATCCATCAGGCGCCTGGGGCGGACCATTCTAATAGGTCCTTCACCCCTGCGGAGGGGGCATGGTATCGAGAAGTTCATGTTTACCAGGTAGTGATCTGACCATGACACAGGGGTGGAATAAACCACTCCCAACTTCAGACTACTTCTCTCCTCTCCCACGACAAACACAAGGTCAAGAGTATGACCGGCTACATGGGTGGGCCCAGTATTACTAAGGTGCAGTTCCCAGGAAGCCATGGTTTCCAGGAAATCCCGAGGGGCTCCAGTGAGAGTGGTCTCGGCATGCACGTTAAAGTCACCCAGCACTAACAATTCTGGGGACAATGCCCGTACAGCCGAGACCACCTCCAGCACCTCGGCCAGGGAGTCTGCTGTGCAGCGGGGTGGGCGGTACACCAGCAAGATCCCTAAACTGCCCTTCGGGCCCAACCTCCAGTACATACAATCAACGAATTGAGTCCTATGAAGAGGAGGTCTGGCAAAAACCAAGGATTCTCGATAGATGACTGCCACACCCCCTCCCCGCCTTCCCACCCTCGGCTGCTGTGCATAACGGAAACCTGGTGGACACATGGCCTCAAGAATGGGAGCAGAGGCTTCGTCCAACCAAGTCTCCGTAATGCGTGCCAGGTCTGCCCGCCCATCCAAGATCATGTCATGGATGAGTGAGGTCTTCTGCGTTACAGACCTGGCATTACAAAACAGCAGTCGAAGGTCGGTAGGAACCTTGCATCCCCCAGTTTCCGTCTGGTTCTGAGCAGACCCGGAACATGGGATGGGTATAATGCATCTATCCCGTGTTCCCCTATTCCGGCATGGTCTGCCAGCAGCACCCTTCCAGCGCCTGCCGCCCAAACTTCTTATAACTTGGCCCCGCACCTCCCTCCCTGGCTTGATAAATTGAATTTGAAGATAAATTGAATTTGAAGATAAGGAAATAAAGGGGGGAAAAGAATCCAAGCAAATGTGAGGAAAGGGGAAAATAACACCAAGAAAGGAGAATAAGAAAGAAGATCCAGGAGGGAAAACCTATAAGTTTGGTTTTAGATTAAATTTGAGTTTAGAGGATGTTTGGTGAGGCATATAGAAGCTCTGAGAGAAGAAGAGGCAAGGTCACGAACAGAGAAATGAGAGTTGTAAGTCATTAGGGTAAAAATTACAGTTTAAGCTGCAGACATGGATAATGGAAGCAAAAGGAAGAATATATACATTATAAAAAGAGGAAACAGGACAATGCGAGTCATTGGCATCAGTCTCTTTGTGATAGTTTTACTAAATTAAAATTAAAGAAAAGTAAAGACTGCAGAGGAAGACAATGAAAGTAGTAAAAAGTTATTCAAGCTTTTTAACCAAGCTAAAACAAAATCACAGGGAAATGCAGAATAATGGAAGAGGTAGAAGAGATTGTGGGATTTAAAAATAAGATACTTCACTTTTACATAGCAACCATTAAATTGAAGCATTTTGCATACATAATTTGGGATTCTAGTGAAACCCCTCCTGCCCTCTTGTAAAAGTAACGAAAATACAATTCAGTGATAATTTCAAAAGCAGAATTAGGAGAGGGGAGAGAGAGAATGGAAGAACTGTCCGTTGAAGAGTTTGGAAACAAATTGGAGGGCAAATAGGGTAATATAGGAAATGGGGGGTTAAGGAAGGGGTTTTTTCCCCTCTGAAATGGAAGAGATGAGAGCATGTTCAAGAGAAGAGTATGTGAGGATAAAGAAAGAACTGATGTGTAAATTAGAGACAGAATTGCAAGAGAAACGTAAAGGGAATAGAGTCAAGAGATGAGTGCAAGATAAATACAAAAGCTAGGAAAAAATCAGAAATAAATTGAATAAATGAAAGAAAATGAGGCAGACGTGGGGATGGGGATAGAGATCAGAGATAATGAAAGGAGGGCTGGATGGAGAAAAGTTTATCAACAAAGGCCCAAAAGAGCAAGAATGTAAGGTAAAAAGGAGAAGGAATAATTAGAGCAAGAAGATAAACTAACTTGGCATCCTCTACAATTCTTCTAAAATGTATCCTGCCACTGTTGAATTGTTCCTTGCATGTGATGGTAGAGCTGCTGAGAGATTCAACCAAGATTTTGCCATTTAGAATGTCTTGAAACATGGGCATATCTGTGACAAACCTGCTTTCATGTCACATGGCATCAGGAGATCTTGTTGCAAAGTGGGTGGCAACTGATCAGCCTAACATAGAAGTTCTGTGCCTTAGTGCAAACATTGCATACAGTGGCCCATTTCGGACCATCTCGGTCTAACTAAACCATGGTTTATCAGACTGAGCATTGTGCCCACCTTCGTTTACCTCTTCCCTTCTCTTGTCCACTATAATCAAAATTCTGGAGCGTTAAAATTATTGTTTCCTTTTATATCTGAACTGAGAAATTGTGGCCAAAACTCCCAACTACAAACCAGGTTATGAAGATTCAGGTTTCATATTCTGCTTTTTATGAAGAAATAAAACCACACTTTCCTGATACGTCTTTAATGGGGCACTGTCTGTGGTTTAGCAGACCCCAGAAATGTTGGGTTATGGCTCATGAGAGAATGGAGAAGGAAACATTTGAATACATTGTTGTTCTCCATTTAATTTTTAGATTGCAATTGTCGTACCTGAATAGGGCCATTATGTCTCATAACTGCGTGATGCCATTGTGCAAAACATGGTACAACTTTTGCAGCGTTGTTAGTTGAACTTGTTCGTGCACACTTCCATATATAATACCTGAAACCCTTTACTGCTTTGCAGCATCTAAAATCTACCTCTGTACTTGACATACAGTGACTTGTTATTGTAAAAAGTTTGGAGCTTAGTTCTAAATAACACTTGGAAGTTGCCCAGTTAAGATCCACAGCTAGTTTTAACAGCTGTTGAGGACAGAATAGAAGACAGGATTCAAGATGATGGAGAACTGGGCAAAAACTGACAAAATGAATTTCAACAGAGAAATGTAAAGATCTGTGTTTAGATGGGCTTTTAGATTATAAGCCTGAGGACAGAGGCTGCTTTATTGTTGATAATGCTCTGGGAGCCTTTTTTAGCTAAAGAGCAGAGTTAAAATACTTTAAATACATAAATGTGCACCTGGCTTGGCAGCCATACATGTAAAAATGATCAAGGGAGTTGTTTGGCCACAAGCTGAACCTGACTCTGCAGTACAATGTGGCAGCCAAAAAGGCAAATGCAATTCTAGGCTACAACAGCAGACGTATAGTGCCCAGATCATGAGAATGATACGCTCTAATCTGCTTTGGTTAGACCTCACCTGATGTTCTGTGTCTAATTCAGGGCACTGCATCTTATGAAGGATATCAGCAAACCGGAATAAGTCCAGAGGAGGGCAACAAGGATGTCAAGAGGTTTAGGAGCCGGGTCCTATGTGGAAAAGTTGAATGAGTTGGGTGTGTTTACTCTGGAAAAGATATAAAGAGATGATGTGATAGCCATCTTCAAATATTTGAAGGCTGTCACACAGATAATGAAGCAAATTTGTTTTCTGTTGCTCCAGGGGATAAGACCAAAACCAACAAATTACTAAAAAGGGGATTTTGAATAAGCATACCTGACAATATGAATTGTTTGACTGTGGGACAAACTGCTTTGGAAGGTGGTGGATTCTCCCTCATTAGAGCTGTTTAAACAGGCTGGATGGTTGGTCACTTAGGAGCAGGTTTCCTGTATTGACAGTGGGCTGAACTAGAAGACTTTTGATATACCATCCAGCAATGATTCTACGATCTAACTTTACTTGGTATCTTCATTTCTTGTTTCTAAAATACTTTAATTACTTTCACTTTCAGATCCAGGATCAGCAAAACCTGCGTTTAGTTTCCTGAGCTCTAACACTTCTTCTAACACTGCTACGCCAAGTGTTTCTGTTGTTGTTGGTGGCAGCGGCAGCAGCAGCAGCAGCAGCAGTAGTAGTGTGTTCAGCAGCACCACCTCTTCTTCAAATCCTCCACCACGAACCTTTTTGTTTGGACAGGCCAGTGACACTGTGAGCAGCTCTCCTTTTGGTAATCCCTCTGACTCCAGTACATCCCAGTCCTTTGGCTTCTCTCAAGAGAGCAAGCCACCAACAACCACCTCCAGTACAAGCACTCCCGCTCCATTTCTTTTTGGTACAGTAGCCACCACTAGCAGTACAGCCAACACTGGCTTCAGTTTTGCAGCACCCACCACAACAGCAGGCTCTACAGGTATGCTCAAAACTCGGTTGTAGGTATTTATTGAAGAAATTCAGTTTTCCAGAAACTTGCTGTGCAAAATGTGTACAGAAAGCTCTGAAATACTAGTAAAAAGACTGAATTGGCAAAGTATCAGCGGTATGGCAGTTCTGTCTGAGTAACACGTTCTTGGTGCAAATAAGATAATAAATGATATTAGTGTTTTTCCTAAGTACTAAGAGACCAGTTCACAATCTTTAACCATAGTGCTACACCAGCTTAATACATTCTGTTGATGGACCCCTGTGCATCAAATACTGCTATAATAAGTTTTAATCTAGCAGTGAAAGTGTTCAGAATGATTCAGTTTCCTCTGCACTTACCTAAGTCTTCTCTCTACCACAGCTATGCCTTCAGCACGCTCTGCTGTATGTCCCTTATCAGTATGGCTGCCTTCTGTTTGTTTGCTGCCATCACTATTGTTTCTAAGGAGTTTACTCTGAGGCATGTTCAAATACATTTGCTGTAGGGGCACGTCTCCTAGTAAACTGTGCAGGAACTAATAATAGAAATCCACTTACAGTCAGCCATAAAAGAGCAGGTACAATTATTGACCATTTAAGGTATCTCACAATTAATGAATAGCTGAAAGAAACTGTTATATAAGCAAAAGTCAATATACATCAGAGAAGCATCTAAACAGTTTCTTAACCAGTCATGCAATTCCCAAGTTTAACTCACTTGGTTGCTTGCTTTTCTAGGTTCCTCCTCTTCATTTGTGTTTGGCTCTGGGTCTTCAGCTTCTGCAACTGGTCCTGCGTTTGGTGCAAGCCAGACACCAACATTTGGTCAAAGCCAAGGCTCAAGCCAGCCCCCTGCTCCAACCTTTGGGTCACTCTCTTCATCATCATCATTATTCCCTACTGGTGCTCAGCCTGGGCCTCCAGCTTTTGGCTCTGTGTCAAGCAGTGCACAGCCTCCTGTCTTTGGACAACAAGCTACCCAACAGCCTGGCTTTGGCTCAAGTGCCGTTCCTAATTCTGGTAAGTGCTGTAGGCTGGTGTTGATGCTCAAGCAGAGCTATGTTTAGGTTATGTCCTTATTTTTAAGTCCTCTTGTTAACCTTTGTGCTGGCATAGTGCCTCCTGAAAGGAAAAGCTTCTCCAATCAAGTCGTGCTTGCCATTAACCATTGATTTAAAAAGTTGAGTAGCATCGACATAATACTAGAAACAGAAAGTGTCTTACAGTTACGTTCAAATGGTGTGTATTGACCTCTCCTATCAATATACTTTATGCTGGTAATGTGTAGTCAGATGTTGAAACATCTGTACGCATAATTTCCTGGTTTGAGAATCCCTATACACAGAGGCACTGATTCAGTGTACAGATGGCATAGACTTTATAAATGTTAAAAAGGCCCTCTGTATTTAGAAATTTTTGTTAATTGCCAGAATTGATCAAATTAACAGCTCAGTGGGATAGTAAATGTAGAAGTGTAAAATGTTTATGAAGAGACAGGGAGACATTTTTGACTGTCAAAAATGCACAATGTGATTTGCAAGGCCTATATAGAAATCTAGCTACTTTTTTTCCAAGTTATTGTTCTGATGGTTTATTCGATCTAGCTACTTTATTTGAATAATTTTCATTCTTCTGAAGATCCATGGCTTTGTCCATAGTTTATGAGCCATTTCAACCAAAATATCATCCAAAGAGCTATTGCTTAGCAAACTTGCTGTCTGATGCTTGTGTAGAATACTATAGAGGACATTTGAGAAGGTTAGCCAAAAATCTACATTAGATGTGCCTATGGGCTTGGAAATGCTGTATTGGATTTTTGACTTTTTTATATTAGAAACTGCTTTTGAAGCTCTCATCAGTTTCTAAAGAGTTTTGCCATGTAGCATTGGGAGGTCTTGTAGAAAAAATGTGCGCTCTTGAACATGCATGGTTCTTTATATCTAGGTCATTGTTTTGGAATCTTATTGTGGTGTGCAGCTATAAGTACAGAGTGAACTGCTGTACTTACTTTCTACTCCTTTGTAATTGCTTATTCAATGGTCTTTGAGAGATTAAATTCTCTGCAGACAAATGTTGTGAGGGAAAATGCTTTCCATCTAAGAGGCTTAGACAGTATCTCACTCTTTTAGGATCTGTATTCCAGTTCGGAAGTAGTACTGGTAATTTCAACTTTACAGGCAACAGCCCAGGAGTATTTACCTTTGGTGCAGCTCCTGGTGCACCGGCACAGCCTGCAGGCTCTTCAGGATTTTCATTCACCCAGCCATCATCATTTAACCTGGGGTAAGAAGAGGGTTAAGACCTTGCAATAGATTTGACACGATCTTGTGTAAAAGTCTATGTATTTTGAAGGCATGTAGTCCCCTAAAATGCTTCCATGCGCAAATTGCAAGGGAGTATTTTTCAGGAACTTGCTTAGGAATACTGCACTACTGAATAGCAATTGGGGAAGGGGGACTGTACTTTGTATTAAGTGAATGTACAAATCTGCTCTAAATTAAAATTTCACTATAATTGTTTCTGTTAGAAATGAATTTAAAGTTGATGGCATTAAGCCTCTCAGATCAATCATGTGCGTGCTGCTGAAGCAGAAGCTTAGATTAAAATTCCTTAACTGAATCTCTAGAAAATGATGTCTTCAGTAAGTGATCTTTGGGATACTTGGTGGCCTTTTTTTTTTACAGTGTTTTTTTTTTATGTTTCTTCCACAATATTAAGAGTTTTCAGACATATCACCATCACTCCTAAGTCAAGTCCCTTACTTTTGCTTCTTTTCCTCCCTAAAGCAGGAATAATGGGAAAAATATATTCACACCTGGATCTTCACTGACTGGTCGGAAGATAAAGACGGCTGTTAGGCGTAGAAAATAAAAATATTGTTACAGACAGCGACTCTCTTACCACAGCTGGTTGCCCTGCATTGTTCAATTACTGAATTGTACCTCATGCTGGGTTTAGCTGAAGCCAGGTCTACCTAAACTCTGCTCACGGTTCCCCCCCTCCCCATTTAGGTTTTTTAATAATTAGAGTTGGTGGCTGGGAAGATCTTAAGCAAAACTACTTTAGAATTCAACAGTTTTTCTTCACTGACTTGGCATGGTCTGGCTATAGATATAAATATAGCCTGCACAGCGAATGGCTTCGTATAATACCTCTGTTTGCACCACTTTGTGCGCTCATCTGCGTTTACTGACACCTCGAAATTGTAATTATATCAGAAGGGAGTCTGTATAGAGTAGAGAATGTGGATAATGAGTGATTTCTATGCGAAGTTTGTGCTGATGTACGTGTGAAGTGAGCGAGTTGCGTGTACTGTGCACTAAAAATTTCTGATAGAGGAAGAATGATTAGTCCATGCTAAGGACTAGTTAGATCAGTAGTACTTCATTCAATAATTAGATGCTCTTTCTATTTTCATTCTTACAACTCCTTATCACCTGTCTCGCGTTTTCATTATTTTATTATGAAACAAATGTGTAAATACAATTCTGTTTCTCTATGTACTTTGGCATAACAAATCTGTGAACTTGAAATTTTAATTTTGTGTGTTACAGCAAATTTTTGTTTAGTATTGTCTCAGATTTTATTATGTAAATCTCATTATTCAAAGTTGCCTAAATCCATTAAAGACCTTTAAAATTGGGAATTCTTAAAGTGAGTTTATTGGCTTTTCTGATCCATTTTTGTTTGGACCAAAAACCAGTATTGTACAAAGTGTTAAGTATATATTTTTATATTTACGAAAATGGACTCTGGTGACTTTGGATAATAAGGAAAAGTTTAATATTAAAGCCATGTTTATTACAGTATAATTAACATGTTAAACCATGGGATAAATGCCATCAATAAAAATGATGAAAAGTGTGTGTGTGAATTTTAATATAAGTATATGTGGTCTTATCTGAATCCTCAGTTGATGATGATGGACTGTCTTCAAGTTGATCCTGACGAATAGGGTTTTCATGGTAAACAGTATTCAGAAGTGGTTTACCATTGCCTTCCTCTGAGGCTGAGAAGCAGTGACTGGCCCAAGGTCACCCAGTCAGCTTTATGGCTGTGTGGGGATTTGAACCCTGGTCTCCCGGGTTGTAGTCCTACACTCTAACCACTACACCATACTGGCTCTCACAAATTTTCAGTTATTTATTTATTTATTATTTTATTTATATCCGGCCCTTCCTCCCAGCCGGAGCAGTTAGTAGGATCTATTTCTCAAGGCTATACCTACATTTAACCAACACTGTGCAGTGTAAATTAAACGCATAGTCTGTGCTATTGAGACTCCACTAGTAACAGGCCGTCTAAATTTCCAAGCCCAGAGGGCTGAACACAGTTGTCTGTCTGGAGCGTTCAACTGAGTTTTAATTTGCAATCATAAATGCATATTAAATACATAATAAACTAAGGACAAGAATAAAATTAATTGCTGCTGTCAAGTACTTTGCAACAGCTGAAAGATAAAAGATGATCATGGGTAACTTGATTGGCAGCCTTGACTTGGTTAATAAAGGATTCTTCTTTGTGAGTCCCATGCACAGGTCTGCATCTTCAAGAACATTTTGGAGCTCTAGTCTGGGAGCTTATGCTGATTTTTCCTTTTCCCTCCCCTTGAAGGTAGGTCTCCCTATGTACATGCCTCAAGGAGAGTTGAACACCTTTCAACTAGGTCAGTGGTTCTCAAAGTTTATGAGTACGAGACAGCCTTTATAAGCTCAAAAAAAATTGTGACACCCCCCTCTGTTTTAGCCTCTGTCAATTGAAAAAATGGTGTGTGGCAAAATCACATCTCCAAATACCGCTTTGCATTAAAAACTCCCTGCAGACAGGGAGGTGTTGCTTTCTTAATGCAAAGGGCCAATCGAATTGGGATTTCCCCCCCTCACAGTCTGAAGATGTACAGTCCTGTCTCTCAACACCAGTGGGTTATAGTGTTGGACTAAGATCCAGGTTCAAATCCGAGCCCACTGGGTGACCTTGGGCCAGATACAGTCTCTCAGCCTGACCTATCTTGCAGGGTTGGTGTAAGGATAAAATGGAAAGGGGGAGAATCGTGTGCACCACCATGAGCAACTTGGAGGAAAGGTGGGATATAAATGCAAAAATAAATAAATAAGCTGCAGTATGTGAGCCCCAGCCTCAGCCAACCTGCTGAGCTTTTTTAAAATAATAAAAGAAACAGCTATGTGGTAGTGGTAGGAATGCTAGATTGTGAAGACAAAAGGGTGGATAGATTGAGTAGGGGGCTTAGTTCTTTTAGGCCGTGGGATGATCATCAGAACTGATGACTTGGTTAGTGTGCACTTGCGGGATGAGAGGAGCAGATCAGCGCGCGCACACGCAAACACCTGTCCCTCCTGCAAGCATCTGCAGGCGTGCGTGCATTTGGGCATGTGGAAAGGGGGAAACCCTCAACTCCCACAGCATCTTGGAGAGAGCTACTTGGCCTCAGAGATGGGGGGGCGAGCAAGTCCTCACTGCTCCATGGGTCTGTCTGGGCCAAAGGTGAGATCTGGGCGGGCTCGCAAATGAGAATTTTTTAAAAGGAGATGGCAGTGAATCGGGAGCCAAGAAAAGCAGGCAGGCTGGCTGCCAGGGAGGAAGGGGGAAAACAGACTTTCCTTGCAGCCTTGCTTTGTTTTGCTTTACAAAAAGCCCTCTCTCGATCTGAGTAAGGGCTTTGTCAGCAGCGGCAGTACAAAGAGATGGGAGTCTGCAATGGTAATCCCCTCTTCTCCTGGTAGCTCCACCCTCAGCCTCCTTCGGCATCTACCATGTGTTTTTTAGGCAGATGCCTGCCCTCAGCGCACCTGAAAGATGTTCTGGCTCTTCAGCAAAAGTCCTTCCCTCTGGTTTGGAGCAAGGGGGAGGTGTCGTCGGCAGTGGGGAGCAGTGTGTTCAGGGAGTGAAGACTTTTTAAAATCCTTGCTGGATTACTTCACGGTCCCCAGGTTGGGAACCACTGAACTAAGTGTTTCTAACTGCTGCTGTATCAACATCCAGTGAACCATTCTCCATTGTTTTCTATGATTCCCAAAGGATCCAGTTGTGTCTTTGCCCTAATCTGCTGTAGGAACTGGCCATTGTCTTACAATGAAACACTTTACATTTAAAGATAAAATCTTATTTTCTGAATTGTTATTCTCTTCAATTTACAAAGTAGCATGATGAATGTGGTTGTAAACAGCAGAATGAGGATGTTTTGCCCTTTGTGAAGTCTCTCCCATAATGATAAGGAAAGCTCCCCAATTGGCTCTGTCTTTTGAAGATAGGCAACATGTCTCAGAGCTTCAGGATTCATTGGGCCCCTAACATGGTTAGCTTTAGCACTTAAGCTTTTAATGTTAGTTTCCCTTCTTTGTTTAGATTTTGGTAAAGAAAATGGGGCAGCAGGGACCAGTGGGTTCCTCAAAACGTGTGCAGAAAAGGATTCTGTTGTGCTTGAAAAAGTTAATAACAAAAAGACCCAGGAAGCAGAAACATGCCAGGTCAATTCCTATCAGGGTGCCAATTGGGGTTGCCACCTCCAGTTCTTGAGTGGAAGGGAGTACCCTTTGCAGTACTCTGCCTGTCTGTGTGAGAGAAGTGGGGCTAAGGGACTATGGCAGGATCTCAGCAGAGTGGGTTGCCATCTACTCCCCAATACAGACTTCAATAAATTGTTGGAAAGTCAACAGTAGTGGCCGGGCACCTGATGGAACACTTGTTACACATAACATGTTGCTTTTATCCTAGCAGTCCTCAGTGATGGTTTATAACTTGTTTTACAGCAAAGAACAAGTTATGCTCTGAGACCTTAAGTGCTGAGCACTTTATTGATCCCATTTGTCCTTTCCTGTACCCCTTTCCAAAAGGAGTAAATTGCTTTCGTGTGCTTTTTACATAAAGGGAGAAACAAAGGGATGGTCATCTGTTGGTGTGGGGGGCTAAAAATACTCATTCTGAGCCATTGCTAGTTGCAGCCAATGCACTTTGTGCTACAGAACTTGTCTTTGGTATATGCACAATGCCATCCTTGGTTCCATCTCTTCACACATCAGAGAGAAATGGCGCATAGGAACTGGCTTTTATGTATATGGTAGAGAAAAGTATTTCTTGGTTGGGGGGGCAGGTAAGAGAACTCTGATGATGCTTCCACATGTTGACATAACTTGCTAATGTTGCTGGATACTGCCTCTTTCCAAAGCATGGTGGCTCAAGAGTAATGCAATCAAATTATTAGTCTGTGAGCCAGGGTCTAAGAACTGGTTGGTTGGTACCATCTGAGCCAATATGAGGCAACTTTTCAATAGCATATGACTGTAGTAAATTTATTGGGCACATTAGCCTTCAGTAAATAATAGCTTTCATTGAAAAACACACCTTAACTGTACAAAAACGAAAATGGGGAAAAAAGCCAAAATTATTTAATACTCAGATGTGAGCAACAAAATGACAAAACTACTTGATAAATGCAAAATATTCTGTGTGAAATAAGTCATTATCATAATCATCTTGTTCAAAGACAGATTTAAAGTTTGTCTTCATTAGCTTGGCTGTATATGGCATCTCTCTGTGCCAGTCAAACCATTTTTCATGCAGGTACAAGTGAGCGCTGCACAAGATTGTTTATATCTGCAGGGCTACCATTCCAGAAATGATTCTGGTGCTAGTTTACTAGTCTGTAAAAGGCCTACTCTGAATAGACCCATTGAAATTAATAAACCTAAAGTAGTCATGTCTGTTGACTTCAATAAGTGGTCAATATGACACTACAGTAGATGCTTACAAACCAAGAATTGTGGACATAACAATACAGTGAAAATTATTGACTTTTAGGTTACACTTACTATTTTGTAGGTCTCTGAATTACCTTTAAACTGAGATCTTAAAAATTAAAATCCATCCACTAGTTATGGACATATTGGTATTTCTGGGAACTTTGATGGTGGCTATCTTGATGACATCAATATTATGCATCACACACCAGTTACACTATGAAAAATGTTACTCTGTAGCTCTGATTTATCTTTAAATCGAGTCATAAATTAAAATCAAACAATTTAAAGATATTCATGATTTTGTGAATTTTGATGGTGCCCATCTTGATGATGTCATCAAAAATATACACCACACACTGTAGAGTTACACCATGGAAATTATGTACCACGTAGTTTCTGATCAAATAAAACCAACCGCACATTCCCCTAATTCTGCCACAGGGCATGGTTTTTCCACATATGCACCTGGACTGCAAAAGGAGCCTGCTGCAGCAGGTTCATGGCCCATCTATTCCTGCATTCTGTTCTCACAGCAATCAGCCAGATGCCTACTGTAAGCGCACAAGCAGGGCCTAAGCACAAGAACACTCTCCCCTCCTGCATACTCTGGTATCCAGAAGCTATTACCTCTGCCTATGGAGACAGATTTCCAGCTGAGACTTTGTGTTTTATTCTGTTAATGTTTGAGTGACTAGTTGTTTTAGTAATTTGCATATAAGCCTAAGACTTGAGAGTTAGTGCCAGGGCTGTGGAGTCGGTACACCAGACCTTTGACTCCGACTCCTCTATTTTTCTACTGTCTGACTCCAACTCCTTCGTAAATGGCTAATGTATATTAACTAGTAATAACACATTTACTGTAGTAAAATGGTAGCACAAGGCATTTCATCACCGCCACGTGAATCCAGAGCTTGGAAAAGTTACTTTTTTGAACTACAACTCCCACGAGCCCAATCCCTGGGGCTACCATTTTACTACAGTAAATTTGTTATTACTAGTTAATATACATTTGCCATTTATGAAGGAGTCGGAGTCGGTACATTTCTACCGACTCTGACTCCACCCAAAATTGCTTCCGACTCCACAGCCCTGGTTAGTGCTTTGTGGAATACAGGACAGATTGCTATGGCTACTAGAGGCACATAGATGAGCATGCCTAAGAACAGAATATCTTCTTGCTACCTATCAGAACGGGAATGCAAAGTTTTAAAACATTTCAGTAAGCTTTTGTGCCCTCTTACAGAAAATAACAATGCTTATTAATGTAAACATATACCCTTTTGTTCAACCAACTGGAGTGGACATTTTACATAAAATATAGAAGTCCTTGTAGATGATTACTTCATATTGAGAAATTTTAGAAATTATTTAATTAAAACTTTCAAAAGTGGTACTTACAGATACCTGGGTGATAGTTAAATAGATTGAGCAAAGTCACAGAACATTTAAATACAGACATTTGGGGGGCTTTTTTTAAAGCTCGAAATGCATACATATGAGGGAAGCACATGGTCTATAAAGCTCTAATAAACAGTTTGTGAGGGTTTTAGTGTAGTGTAAATAATATTTTCTTGATTCTGCTAGCTTTTTGTTCAATGTTGGCTTTTTAAAAAATAATTCTATCAATAAAGACCAACCTCATCTATGGAGGGGAAGTCATATTACTGAACATTTTCAGAGATTAACCTACGTATGGTAAAAAAAGTAATCATGCAATCAACAGTTTTAATGCTGGTCTAATTAACCTTTATGTTAATATCTATTAACACAAGTAATAATAATAATAATAATAATAATAAAATTTTATTTTTAGGCCGCCTATCTGGCTGAGTGAACAGCCACTCTAGGCGGCGTACATAATTAATTTTAAAATACAGTTATAAAATACACAAATAAATACAATTATCACATATTCAGTTTACCCCCATCTGTACACTATAAAACTAAAATTAACTAGGGGTTCTATATGCCCGCTGAAATAGCCATGTTTTTAGTCCTTTACGGAAACCTACCAAGGAAGGGACATGGCGTAGATCGTATGGCAGTGAGTTCCAGAGGGTGGGGGCCACAACCGAGAATGCCCTCTCTCTGGTCTGCACCAGTCTAGCTGTTTTAACTGGTGGGACCGAGAGGTCTTGGGAGGCTGATCTCGTCAGGCGGCATACTTGGTGATGCTGGAGGCGCTCCTTTAGATACACTGGACCGAAACCGTGTAGGGCTTTAAAGGTTAATACCAACACCTTGAATTGGGTTCGGTAAACAACTGGTAACCAGTGTAGATCTTCAAGTACCAGGGTGATGTGATCCCGCCGGCGGCTGTTCGTAATCAACCGTGCCGCCGCGTTCTGTACCAGCTGTAATTTCCGGACCGTCTTCAAGGGTAGCCCCACGTAGAGCGCATTACAGTAGTCTAAGCGAGAGGAGACCAGGGCATGCACTACCCGTGGGAGCAGATGAACCGGAAGATAGGGTCGCAACCTCTGTATCAGATGCAATTGATACCAAGCTGCCTGGCTCACTGCTGATACCTGAGCCTCCATGGACAGCTGGGAGTCAAGAATGACCCCGAGGCTGCGAACCTGGTCCTTTAGGGGCAAACTAACCCCATTCAGCACCAGGTCAATATCTCCTAAACTTCTCTCGTCTCCCACAAGCAGTACCTCGGTCTTGTCGGGGTTCAGTTTCAGCCTGTTGCCTCCCATCCATTCACTTATGGACTTCAGGCACTTGGAAATGGTCTCCACAGCCAACTCCGGTGAGGACTTAAATGAGAGATAGAGCTGAGTGTCATCCGCATATTGGTGGCACTGCAACCCAAATCTCCTGATGATGGCCCCCAGCAGCTTTACATAGATATTAAATAGCATGGGAGAGAGGATAGAGCCCTGTGGCACACCACAATTAAGAGGCCACGGGTCTGAAACCTCCTCCCCCACTGCTACTCGTTGGTGCCTATCAGAGAGATAGGATCGGAACCACTGTAGCACAGTGCCCCCAATTCCCAATCTCTCCAGGCGATCCAAAAGGATACCGTGGTCGACGGTATCAAAAGCCGCAGAGAGATCCAGGAGGATGAGGAATGAGTATTCACCCCTATCCAATGCCCTCCTCAAATCATCCACCAGGGCGACCAAGGCTGTTTCAGTTCCATGTCCAGTCCTGAAGCCCGATTGGAATGGATCTAAATAATCTGCTTCCTCCGTGTGTCTGTAGCTGTTTGGCCACCAAGTGTTCGATCACCTTGCCCAGAAATGGTAAATTGGAGACTGGGCGGAAGTTATTCCAAGTCTTGGGGATCCAAGGAGGACTTCTTTAAGATGGGTTTTATTACCGCCTCCTTGAGGGCAGATGGCAGTGCCTCCTCTTCCAAGGAGGCATTTATCACTGCCTTGATCCCTTCGCTCAGTCTCTCTTTACAGCTCATAATGAGCCATGTGGAGCAAGGATCAAACAAACAGGTGGTCGGTCTCACAGTAGAGAGCACCTTGTCCACTTCCTCAGAGGGAAGAGGCTGAAACCGATCCCACCGGACCGGATCGCAACTGGCCGCCTCTGGCCCGCTTCCTGTGTCCACGGCATACAGAATCGAACTCTTCAGACAATCGATTTTATCAGCAAAATGTTTTGCAAATGCGTCACAGGAGGCTTTAGAGTGCTCCAAGGGTTCCTGCGCAACTGGACCGACCAGGCTTCGGACCACTTGGAACAACCTCCTGGGACAACATTCTGCAGATGCAATAGAAGCAGCAAAGAACCCCCTCTTTGCTGCCTCTGTTGCCACTTGGTAGGCCGCTATTGCTACTCTAACCCGTGTCCGATCGTCTTCTGAGCGAGATTTCCGCCACCGGCGTTCTAGTCATCTCACCTCCTGCTTCAAACCCCGCAACCGTGGTGTATACCACGGCGCGATTTGAGCTCTATTCAGGGGGAGAGGACGTTTCGGGGCCACCCGGTCTATTGCCCCGGTGATCTCTCTATTCCACTCTGTCACAAGGGTTTCGACCGGGCAGTCTTCAGTCAGCTCCAAGTCTCCCAGTGCATTCAGGAATCCTATTGGTTCCATCAGGCGTCTGGGGCGGACCATCCTAATAGGTCCCTGTCCCCTGCGGAGGGTGTGCGGCAATAAGAGGTCCATTTTTACCAGATAGTGATCTGACCATGACACGGGGTCTGAAGAAATAACCCCCATTTTCAGAGCACTACCTCCCCCTCTCGAGGCAAATACAAGGTCAAGAGCATGACCGGCTACATGGGTGGGCCCAGAATTACTAAGGTGCAGTTCCCAGGAAGTCATGGTTTCCATGAAATCCCGAGGGGCTCCTATGAGAGCCGCCTCAGCATGCAGGTTAAAATCCCCCAAAACCAAAAGGTTGGGGGAAAGAACCCGCACAGCCGAGACGACCTCCAGCACCTCGGTCAGGGAGTCAGCTGTGCAACGGGGTGGGCAGTACACAAGGAGAATCCCTAAACTGCCCTTAGGGCCCAACCTCCAGTACATGCAATCAACAAACTTGGTCTCATGGAGAGGGGGTCTGGCAAAAACCAAGGACCTCCGATAAATAACTGCCACTCCCTCTCCCCACCTCCCAATCCTCGGCTGCTGCGCGTACTGGAAACCGGCTGGACACATGGCCTCAAGCACAGGAGCTGAGGCCTCATCCAGCCAGGTCTCCGTAATGCACATCAGGTCTGCATTCTCATCCATGATCATGTCATGGATGAGAGATGTTTTCTGTACTACAGACCTGGCATTACAGAGCAGCAGTCGAAGATTGGTTGGAGCTGCACCTCCCCCAGTTATCTTCTGGTGGTGGGCAGGCCCGGAACATGGAATGGATATTAAACATCTATTCCTCGTTCCCCGAGGTTGGCCTGGCCTGCCCCTTGCAGTACTGCATATTTATGAAAATTACTGATTATCAAAGCAGTTTGTGTTCTTTATGCTCTACAAATGATAATATCTAAGCTACTAAATACTAACTGTGGCAACATACCCTTCAATTTTCATGGAGAACTATGTGCAAAATGTGCCTTACAAATTTAATTAATATTGGGCTGAGAGTGCAGGCATAAAAAGCTGAAATTTACAATCCCATAACTGGTGGCAACCTTCTTCATATCCAAAAAGACTATGCAATATGTATTAATACTTCCCTAATAGTTCCAGCACACTTTGCCCAGCGCCACTCCATGCTTTTCTGCGATTCACTGTTCTGGGTATGACTGCTCTGAGGGTAGGCAATTCTGCTATTTCGCATCATCAGAAGTGAATAATCTAATCACACCAAATGCAGAGATGCTATCCTAGACGAGACCAACTTTAATTAAGCTACAACAAAACAATACATAATTCAGCAATGCTGTGTGGAGCTTCCTCTGTTACTGTGTACTTTGATTCATAGAGCTTGAACTTTTATTTTTCAGCACACAGCAGCAGTTCCCTCAGAGGTAGTGACTGACTGCAAAGTTGTAATTATTGAAGTCTGTCACAACTGGTTCTTGTGTGATGCTATGCCTAACCATGAACAAACCTTGGTTACAGTTTGTGATTTGGCTGGAATAAGACTAACCATGAGCCTGGGCTGGATGACATACTAAGCCCGACTATTGCTTAGCTCACTGGGAGCAGGATGCATGGTGGCTGAAATCTCCTTTCCAGAAATGTTCACTTTAGAGTTTGACTTAACATTGCCTGCAAGCCAACTCATAGGTTCTGCTAGTTCTAAGAAATAGAATATTTAAGGCAAGTGGGTATAGTAAATCTACCAAGCCCCTATCAGTGCTTTCCTATGCCATTCTTCCTCATGATGTATTTATGTCCAGTGCTGCAAACTGTAGTAGCAAGAGTATTTATACCTATATTTCTCAGCCTAAAGACTAACTTGCCTCATTTCACTTTTCTGAATAAAGAAAAGAAAAGAAGCAGTCAGGGCACAAAGTTTTTACCGTTTGAGAAATGAGTTTTAGGACAAAAGTTAAGTACTTACTCCTGTAAGATCCCCTCCAAGAGCCTCTCACACATTCACCTTTATTCCAACACAACACTTGTCAAAATTTCTGCAAGGAGTATTTAGTTTGCTAATCCCTAGTCAATTTCACCTTAACTGTTTTTCTAGCCTTAGTCGTTTGTCTAATTAGATGAATTTTGCAACAACATTGGAAAGTCACCACTAGACATTTGCTCTGTCTTTTGAGGTTTAAGATTACTGCTTGCATACATGGACAAGAATATTGAATCTCAAACACCATTGTGCACCTATTCCAGTGCAGCTGTGAACTTTCTTAAGTTGCGATACTTTTAAGAACTTGAAAACAGCAGTATATACGGTAATTACATTTTTAAAAGACATGTATGATTTTTAAAAAACAACAGCATCCCATAAGTTAGTTTCTTATCAAATGACCAGAAACAAATAGAAACATCTTGTTCTAGTTACAGAGTAGTATTTGATCTTAAAGGAAAAGAAGGCAAAGGGAGCAGGTAATACTTTTTAAAATGTGCCAAGGCTTAAAAACTTTATACCAATGCATTATTCAGCTAATACTCTATATGTAAAAATAAATCATGCAAAATATGTTTTGTTCAAGAAGTATAATTTAAGTTGTCTAGGCACACAACCAGATAAAGTGAGAGTATACCTATTCATATTTGCTTTTCAAACATGTTGCACAAATTTCCTCTATTGCTTTAGCGACAGTATTACTGGATGTTTTAAAAAAATCTGTTTTGCTATAAAATGGTCAAAAGGCTATGTATAAACTTTCTTCTACTCATATCGCAAGCTTATTGTGGTTCTTATTAAACAAATAATTATTTTTTGCACCAGTTTTAAGTTTTCTGTGCTTTCATGGGGGGGGGGGAGAGAGAAGAGGAAGAGAAATCAAACCTTTCCTTATCCTTAATAATTATTACCTTGCAATTTGTCCGAATTCCCTATAGTAATACTGCCAGAACGCCAGTATTTACCAGCTTACCAAGACCAGAATTACTTGCCTTCCATGATGATATCTGACATGTTCAGTTATTGGAATTATGTTCAAGATACCTTCATCATGCAAGACATTTAAACACAAAATATTTAAAGAAAACTTGAATAGTACAATACAGTGCTTGTGTAAGCAATTCATAATAAGGCTTTTATAAAGTGGCAAACTCAGTCCACCACGATAAGATTATATAAGTTTTAGCAATTTCCCTCAAACACTGTAATCCCTTTAGTTACCTCCTGTAACAACAGTTTTAGTGTTCATGAAAAATAAGTCTGTTTTTTGATATAGGATCCACACTGCAGAACTAGCATTTCTCACACACCAGAAGACACTCTTACTGGAAGCTGCCAAGATCTTTTGAACATAACTAATTATCTTGCTCAGTTCAAATACTCTCAAATTATATCAGTGCCATTTCCCCCCAATGTTTATGGCACTGCTGGAAGTAAAAGGGTTCAGCATCATCATTGGCACTGTTGTGGAGTGACAGATTCAGAAATCCAGCAGATGTCATCAGCACATTTGAATAGCAGCATCTTGGCTTCCTTGGGTATCATCTGACACTATTTCGTTTTACTACAATTGTCCCTGCTACAATATCATAGGCTGTTCGGTTATGCTGAAAGAACAGCAAGGTAATGAATGCAGGAAAAAAGGAGGCAATAGAAAAATTCTTGATCAAAGCTCGTATTGTAGATCTGGTAGGAAAAGAAAATATACAGTGTAACTGCAGTTTGTTCTGTGAACTGGAATAATTTTGACAGTGTTATACAACTGCTATAGCACTGCCATACAAAATAATCACTCTCAGAATACCCCCCCATTTCCAAGAACCAATACATGTTTGCTTTCATTAAGACAGTTTTTCCATTGTTGCTTTCAGAATCAAGAATAATATTCCCAGTTCTAAGTATCCACTCTTAACATATCCATGCTATAGCCTATTTGCCCCTTTCACAGCTGGTTTACTGCTACACAACTCAAATTTTATGTTTTATTAACACAACTTTACCATTCATTAAACATACAAACCACTTCTTCAGGAAAAACAACTAGGGATCATTAGGAAAGGAATCAATATCACAATGCCTTAATACAAAGGCAAACATAGTTGTACCATAGAATACCCTGTAAAGTTCTGATTGCTATACCTCAAAAAGGATAAAATTCAGGACAGTAAGGTCTTAATCCAACTCACATTTATGCCGGGCTGAGGGGAGCTGGATGTGGTGGATCTCCAGCTGAGCTGGCTAGGTGCCGGCTCAGCCAGGCTACGCAGGTGTAAGTCCCTCAAGCTGGGGCTCAGCCAGCTCAGCCAAGACTGGAGTAAGTGAAGCCAGCGATATGTCCTGAAAAAGGGTGCGTTGGGGGTGTGCCGGGGAGGGGCTGTGGTGAGGGGACTTAGACCACATCTAACCCATGTTCAGAGCACTCCTGCAGGTCCCAATTCAGGCAAAAGTTACACTGGGAAAAAGGTCAGTCTAAGAAAATAAATACAATATAAGCCAATGGAGAGGGTTTACTCCCCAGTAAGGGTGTTTAGGAAAGCAGGCTTTACTTTCTGGTCCCTGTGTGAAGCTCAACCCAAAGGCTCCTGAACAGCAGTTGGATGCAGCAGAACTTTACGCCGGCTTCTCTTCCGCTGGGTTCCCTGAGTTAGATTGCTTTCTAATTCAGAGAGTTAGAAATAGCCTAACTTTCTTCCTCAGAAAGTATGCTCCTCACTCCCCTCAAGACAATGAGTGAGTTATCTAGTTAAATGTTAGTCTTATTAGTTCAACAATGAAGTAAGGTCTGCCTATTGCTGTGTGTTTTTAAAAAACATCTTAATGGTGCTTATTATTTTCACTGCCAGTTTTTTTTTTTACTGTAGGCTTATTTTGTTTAAAAATCCCATTGTTTTATTGTTGTTATTGTACCAAGTTTAATTAGGTTGCATGCTACCTTGAAAATTAAGGTGAAAAGGTAGGTAAAAATACTTCAAATAAAATTAATCACAAGGCCCTATTCACTTAAGGAAAAAAATAACAATTTACTCAATATTACTAGAAAAACATGGATGAACTATTATTTGTACTGGCATAACAATGATATAAAAAAAGTTAACTTACGTTGTCATGCTCACATTAGAGGATGGAATCACTAACACACGACTTGGTGCAATAAGTACAGATGTATCACATGTCACAACTCGAAGGCCAAGCAGAAATTTCCCAGGGGTTGCTCCACCAGCTCCCCAAATACAAATAATCTGAAAGAAAATACCATGTTAAGTTTTGTCACCAGCAAACATGAATCAACTTGTGCAATACTCCAATGTCAAACACTTCAAAAATGATCTTAATGCAACTAGAAGAGTTTTACAACATCTGGTGTAATCAGAGACATCACTGGAGTGGGAGGGATAACCTGCTCCCTGTCATGGGTGACTCAGTGACCTCAGACACCAAGAGTGAAGCTTACTTTCCATGGGATTCTGCTTTTTGGTCACACTAGAATCTAATATAAACTGGGATTCCTTTTATATATAGACAACATATCTGATATCAATGACTTTTCTAAAAGCTCTCAGTATCCCTCTCAGTTTAAGTTAACTAAAAATTAAGGCATATATTCTCATTACTTAGTTAAATGTTTAAGGAAAATCATCTCTAGAGGCAATCCTACTGAATGTGTAGTTAAGCTTCAATACCTCATAGAAACAGACTAGCAATCTGTAGACAAGAGCCACTATCATCATTTTCTGTAAATCTTCCATGGAAGTGTCTTCATCTATTTCCTCTATGATGTAATGCATGGCAAACTTGGAAATATCCCTGTAGCAAAAAATCATTTCATTAAGTACAAACACTCTGCGAACTTCTACAGTATGAACACCTCTATTCCATGAACACATTCCTGTCAAAAATGACATATTCACCTGATGGGAATTTTAACTGCATAGAATTCAGTAGTGAATAGCGAATGAATAGTGAGTACCACAACAAGCTGTGTCTAGATTTCAACCAGTCCCAACTTTATTTATATTACACAAACTAGATACTACTTACTCTTGCAATAGTTTAAACTCAAGCAGGAAATATTTCTTATTGCTTATTTCACATTTAGGAAGTTCCTCCCTTTCATTTAAAAGCACAATTCTACATCTACAAAATTGTGAGAGTTGGTATACTGTAGGAAGGCCTCAAGATTAATTTTGCCTCTGTCATGAACTTACAGTGTAGACTTAGGGAAGCTAAACACTCTCAGCCCCATACCAGCAATTTGTGGATAAAAATATTCAACCACCTCATGAGGCTGTTGTAAGTTTTATAATATGGTAGTGTATGCAGAGTGTTTTGAATACTTGAAAGTGCATGCAAATGCTATTTTAAATCAATTATTGTGAGGTAAGCAAACCCCATCTGAAACATCTAAACATTTTGTATCAACCAATACAGTGCTGAATGATTATAAGAATACACTGTGAAATATGCACTAGCTGGTAAACTAACAAGCATTTCATAATTTAAGAAGGAATGTCAACATAGTTTTCCAATAAACTGCTCTATATAGAAACAATATTCATTATTAAGTCAGTGGTCACCTATACTCAAGAACTGTTGTGCTCCAGTACACAATTACTGTAGGCTGCTCAGATGTATGTGTCTAGTTTTCCACAAAGAAAGAACTGGAAAGACTAGTAATGGGTTAAAACACTGAACAGTAGTCCAAGGACAAAGGCTCCAGCTGGCATGGAACTGCACCTCTATAAATCCTTGAAAGTGAAACTGTTTGAGTGTGGGGGTGTTTGAATGCTAGGAAAGCTAGAGAGAGAATTCATGTCTGTTTCAATCCTGTCAGTAAAGACTCTTAAACTTATAACTATCTGCGTGTGTGTGGCTATCTTCTACTGGGACTGGGTTGCCTGGCACGCCTGGGCATACACTACTAATACACCACTGCAACAATTACTTCATCAGGTGCTGCATTTGCTTAGCCTCAAAGTATGACTCAAGTATTGCAGCAACTCCAGAGCTGCAAGCAAACACACAATTGAAGAATAGGATGCCACTGAGTATGTGTAGAGTCCCTTTATTTATTTATGCTTCTACAAAGTAGAATGTCCCGCAATAGGAAAAAAACCCAGTCCTATACTTAGAAACCTAGCATGACAGGGAGACTAGGCTAGAATCCTTCTCTTTAATGTCTACTTTTTGTAGGTTTAGGAATTATTTTGGTATGGAAGAACATTCAGTCCTTGAGCTGCCACCAGCAGTATAGCCCTGATGGAGGTTTTGCTAATTCACTAAGAACTAGGGGTACTGTTAAGAAGCTGAGCCACAGTTATAACAATTGCTACATTATGTATTATATAACTTACTTTATTCCACTGAGGTGCATAACACTCAAAACTATGGTTGCCTTGATAAAGAAAAGAATGAAGAAATCCACCATCTCTGCTATAAACCTGTGAGCCAAGGATGGGATAATATATTCACGACCTGTTTTTAAAGAAAAGAGTATTCAGTACTATAATATATTTTAATGAAAAATGAACAGATTGGGAAAAAATGTACAATATGCACAGGCTGGGCTTATTATTAGTTATTTCACTTTATATACTTTTTTCCAACCATCTGCAACTGATACAGTTGTCAGTATAGTGCTAAACAAGTCAGTAACACTACTGGAAACCCCTTCCAGATGAATGGAAATTTACCAGTACAGTAGGGCCCCATTCATAGGCAGGTTAGGTTCCAGACCCCCGCTGAAAAGCAAAAATCGCCGAAAAGCAAATCAGCTGTAGCGTGGGGGTCTGGAACCTAACCCACTGATTGGGTCGGTGGAGGAGAAAATCAGCTGTAGCGCGCTCCAGCTGATCTTCTCCTCCTCCAGCGCAATCAGCTTGAGCACAGGAGTCTGATCGCACCAGAAGAGATCAGCTGTAGCGTGCTACAACTGATCTTCCCCTCCTGCAGTGTGATCAGCTGCAGCGTGGGAGTCTGATCACCCTGAGGAGATCAGCTGGAGCGCGCTCCAGCTGATCTTCCTCTCCTGCAGCGTGATCAGCTCAAGCATGGGAGTCTGATTGCGCCAGAAGAGGAGGAGATCACCTGTAGCACGCTACAGCTTATCTTCCCCTCCTCAGGCGAGATCAGCTGGAGTGCAGGGAGCTCCAGCCCCCTCCCTCCAGCTGATCGCCATGCTTGTGCCGTATTAGTGGAACGCTGAAAAGTGGGGTGCCGAGAAGCAGGGCCCTACTGTACTGTACATGGTATTCTCTATGTGAACCAACGATTGCTGCAAGAAGAGAACAAAGTACAGAGGGACTCCACAAAGGATTATATATAACCATCTTCCCTTGTGCCATGCTATCTTGGCACAAGGTTTGCTGCAATATTACCTGGGCTATTTTTTTTAATAATGTTTTTATTCGTTTATTACCTGGTTTATTACTATTCACAGAGAACCAAGGCCTGGCCTTGAAGCATCTAGGGTTGGTATGGGCAGAAAGTAGAACTGGGATCTACTTGCAGATCTCTGTATGATTTGCAATAGATTGGTATAGATTTCTGATTACTTATGTGGAATCTAATGTACTAATCAAGTTCTTGTGTTTAAGAATTACAATATTAATGAATTATTTTTTACAATCCTCCTTTCCATTTCATTGTTAATTGATTATATTTTTCTCTTAATGAACTCTATTATACCTATTTAAATATGTTATGCAAATATATTCTAATGAATATGCTTTATCTAAATAGTATATTTTTCCAAGCTAAGTTAGAGAATTAATTTAATTCTCAATAGAACAAGAGCAAGTAAATTAAATTTGCAAGTAAATTTTTTTTTTGCCATGGCTAGCCTTGTACTAATAACTTCTCTCTCAGGACAATCAGAGGCATTCTAAGTTTCTTTACTCCTTTCTGGCCAAGATACATTTATTACTTTTAGTGTTGCCAGATTTTGTGCTGCAGTGAGTAAAACTCGCCAGGAACTGACCCTAGCCATCTTGTAACCTTTTTTTCCCCGTCTTGGAACTTTATAATCTTACGTCTTAGCAATCTTATCTTACAATATCACATTTTAACAATTTTATCTTGTATTTTCTTAGCCCATTTTATTGCATTTTATTCTTCTGTATATTAGGATAATCTCCTCTTATGAGAGTTTTATGTCTCTATTTTATGCTGGTCATTGACTGTAACAATAAAGATTTGTATTTGTTTATGCTTTATGTAAATAGTATATTTTTCCTAGCTAAGTTAGAGAATTTAAGTAATCTAATTCTCAATAGTACTTTCCTCTTCTCCCAGACATTTTAGCATGTGTTTTTAAATTGTTTTTTAAAAATGTGTTTTTAAATTTGTATATTTGTTTTAAATATTTTTAATTGTTGTAAACTGCCCAGACAGCTTTGGCTATGGGGCGGTATACAAATGTAACAACAACAACAGCAAATAAATTAAATTTGCAAGTAAAAATATTTTTCTGCCATGACTAGCCTTGTACTAATAACATCTCTCTCAGCCTCAAGTTTTCCTTGCCTATAAAATACACTGATTACTTGGCTGCTTTTATTGTAATCTTCATGTAGCTCTGCTAGCCAGTTTGAGAATTGTGTGATAAATCCTTAATATGCAGCAACTCAGATGTAGATTTTTATGTACAAGTGATCCCAGTGCATACTCATGGAGAGCAGTAGATAATTGTCTTTGCCTTCTGACCCCCATCATTTTGCATCTGATTCTGCATCCCCAACTATTATTTTGCACCTAGTCGTGATGCGTGTTTTAGAGGGCACCAGAGGGGGAAGAACAAATGAAGAAGATCTACAGATTAGACGAAGGGTCCATCAGAATCCAGTTTTCAACAGTGGTCTATATATTTCTATTTAGGTTTTATTGTTATAAATCAGCTGCGGGCCTGGATAGCCCAAAGGGCAGATTAGAAATTTAAAGTAAGAATGAAAATACAGGAACTCAATTTGTAGAATTCAACTGTGTTTAATTCTAAATGTTCTTTCCACCCTAAAAACCAGCACCACATTAATTCTTCCCAGTCTGGAGAAGGTTCTTTTTCTTCCGAATTCTAAGAGTATCTCTTCTTAAAATTGGTAACCTGCTTTTTACACCTGACTTGGTAGGGGCCTTTTTTACTATAAATTCCATTCTTTCTACTCTGAAAATGCGCATGAAGATCAATTATTGAAAATGATATGTCAAGAATTTATATTCTGCATTTATTTTCAGGGAAGGGCTTGACATTCTGCATTCAATGCACGTTGGGGTTTTTTTTGCAGAAATTAGAAATGTTTCAATATCATACTGTGAACGGCACTTCTGACTGATATTGTGGGTTTTCCAGAGGCACTAGCAATTGTTGGAAACAGAAACAGGATGCTGGACTAGATAAACCTTGATCTGGTCAAGAAGCCTTTTATTTGTCTTTCCATCCAAGCTTGCTCTCTCTGCTTCCACTGCATCCTCAGTGAACTTCCCAGCAGGGCTTTTTGAGTGGTAACTGTGTTGGTTGGGCAATGGCACAAACAAGGGACCCCTTATGTAATTCCCTCCCGGCTGAGATTTGGTTGCCTCCTCCCCACGTTGCCAATGTTAAGGCATCAACTAAAAGCATCCTTCTTTTGCCACGGTTTTGCCACCTTTGGGAGAAAGAGTAGGGTAGAAATTTAATAATCAATATATTTAGGTTCTATTTTAACAGTTTATTATCCACTGCATTGTATTCTAAAAGTTGTCATTGTTCTGTTGAGAATTTTACATTACTGCTTTATGAAATGGGTATTGTAGTTTAAGATTGTTGTTAGCCACCCTAGGCTCCAGCAGGAGGAAGGCCAAGTAGAGGACCAACAAACCTCATTGCCTGCGTTTCCTTCCCTCTACACACATAATGTGACTACAACACTTCATACCATTCGTGTTTAGGAAAGCTTAAGCCACAGTAGATTTGGTCGTTTTTAAGGTGCCACAACATTTACCAAAACGTTACCCAGGCCGCTGTGTGCAAGCCCCCTCCCCCCGTAGCCAACCCGCCCTCCCAGCACCCCTTGCTGATACGCCCCACCCAGCACCCCTTCTACCCAGCACCCAATCCCCTACGCATCACCATGGTAACCCGACCCGCAGCCCTTACCCCTAACCCATGGCGGCTACTTCAGCTCTAATGGCACTCCCAGGAGCTCCGTGGGCTGTGAATAGTTCCTCACCTGCCGGCCGGCCGGGTTCCCGCAGGGAGCTGCCAGGGGTGGCGGTGGTAGGGGCGGCGGCAGCCCGTTGGGTCAGGGGCGCATGCCTGCCTGTCGGCGGTTGCCAAGTCGGGACCGCGCGAGCGGGGGTGCCCGCAGGAGCTGAAGGAGTCGCGAGGAGGTAGTAGAAGGGGCTGTAGTAATAAGCGCCAGGGGGCGGGGTGGCCGCAGAGGCAGCCGCCGTCGCGGCTCCGGCCATGAGCGAGGCCAGGCCGCTCTGCCAACTCAGGTAGCCGCAGTACGAGTCCCAAAGCCATTGATGCACGCGCCGCGAGTACTCTCCTGCACTTAGTGACTCAGAGGTGGAGGCGGCATCTCTTTCCTCAGGGCCGCCACCGCCGCCTGGGACCTCCGTGGGCTCTGCCATGGGCCCGGCCCGAAGCCGCCTTCTCCGCTGTGCCTGTCACTGCCTGCGCTCCGCACTGCGCAGCTGCAGGACCATCCTGCTCCCCGCCTGCGTACTGTCTTTATCTATCTCTCTGGTTGACACAAGACAGGCCGAACACAACTCTTGCTGCTGCGTAACTTCAACGTCACTGGCGGCGGCCGCGGCAGGGGCGGAGGTAGGAGAGATGAAAGAGGCCAGGCCACAGGAATGGACCGGAGACTACCACTCTGTGACTCTTGACCTGCCCCTCCCCCGTTCTGTGTCAGATGGTCTCGCCCTGCACGGTCCCGCTGCGCCGCTCAATACTTCTTAGATCATGCCCCGCCCGCAATAAAGGAGGGAAAAAAGAAGCAGCTGACCCGAGATCAGTAAGGAAAGAACTAGGGAGATAGGCGTGTCTCCGCTGTGGACCAACCGAATTCCTCGCACTGGAGTACGATTCTTCTTCTTCTAACCCTTATAGTTACGTCATATTCCGTTGCAAGTAGAGATCAGAAGGTCCCAAGCTGCAGAGGCACCTGTTGGACAAACAGTGCATAATAGTACATAGCATCCTTGGCTCGTGAGTTTTGACCAAGCACGCTTTAAAGCATATTCTCTTTTTAACTCCGAGAAAGCCTCTAGAAGAGGTCTCTAAAGATCTTCAGAGTAAGCAGCAACCAGTACAGCATATGTTCCTATGAATCCTTAGTTACGTTTTTAAGACTCTCTTTTGTTACTCCTATCTGAAACTAACCAGTATCCTCCATTGGAGCCAACCTGTCCCTAGCGATCTAAAACTGTTGTTGTTGTTATGTGCCTTCAAGTCGATTACGACTTATGGCGACCCTATGAATCAGTGACCTCCAAGAGCATCCGTCATGAACCACCCTGTTCAGATCTTGTAAGTTCAGGTCTGTGGCTTCCTTTATGGAATCAATCCATCTCTTGTTTGGCCTTCCTCTTTTTCTATTTCCTTCTGTTTTTCCAAGCATTATTATCTTTTCTAATGAATCATGTCTTCTCATTATGTCTCCAAAGTATGATAACCTCCGTTTCATCATTTTAGCTTCTAGTGATAGTTCTGGTTTGATTTGTTCTAACACCCAATTATTTGACTTTTTTTGCAGTCCATGGTATCCGCAAAGCTCTTCTCCAACACCACATTTCAAATGCATTGATTTTTCTCTTACCTGCTTTTTTCACTGTCCAACTTTCACATCCATACATAGAGATCGGGAATACCATGGTCTGAATGATCCTGACTTTAGTGTTCAGTGATACATCTTTGTATTTGAGGACCTTTTATAGTTCTTTCACAGCTGCCCTCCCCAGTCCTAGCCTTCTTCTGATTTCTTGACTATTGTCTCCATTTTGGTTAATGACTGTGCCGAGGTATTGAGAATCCTTGACAAGTTCAATGTCCTCATTGTCAACTTTAAAGTTACAAAAATCTTCTGTTGTCATTAAAGTCATTAGTCTTTTTGATGTTCAGCTGTAGTCCTGCTTTTGTGCTTTCCTCTTTAACTTTCAACAGCATTCGTTTCAAATCATTACTGGTTTCTGCTAGTAGTATGGTATCGTCTGCATATCTTAAATTATTGATGTTTCTCCCTCCAGTTTTCACACCTCCTTCATCTTGGTCCAATCTCTCTTTCTGTATGATATGTTCTGCGTACAGATTAAACAAATAGGGTGATAAAATACACCCCTGTCTCACGCCCTTTTCTATTGGGAACCAATCGGTTTCTCCATATTCTGTCCTTACAGTAGCCTCTTGTGCAGAGTATAGGTTGTGCATCAGAACAATCAGATGCTGTGGCACCCCCATTTCTTTTAAAGCATTCCATAGTTTTTCATGATCTCTACACAGTCAAAGGCTTTGCTGTAGTCTATAAAGCACAGGGTGATTTTCTTCTGAAATTCCTTGGTCCATTCTATTATCCAACGTATGTTCGCGATATGATCTCTGGTGCTTCTTCCCTTTCTAAATCCAGCTTGGACGCCTGGCATTTCTCGCTCCATATATGGTAAGAGCCTTTGTTTATTTATTTATTTATTTATTTATCTATTGCACTTGTATACCGCCCCATAGCTGAAGCTATCTGGGCGGTTTACAGCAATCAAAAACATCAGAACAAATATACAATTTAAAACACATATTTTAAAATTTAAAACAATATAAAAACAATTTAAAACACATGCTAAAATGCCTGGGAGAAGAGGAAAGTCTTGACCTAGTGCCGAAAAGATAACAGTGTTGGCGCCAGGTGCACCTCGTCAGGAAGATCATTCCATAATTTGGGGACCACCACTGAGAAGGCCCTCTCCCTTGTTGCCAGCCTCCCAGCTTCCCTCTGAGTAGGCACCCAGAGGAGGGCCTTTGATCTTGAACGTAGTGTATGGGTGGGTTCATATCAGGAGAAACGTTCCATCAGGTATTGTGGTCCCAAGCCGTGTAAGGCTTTATAGGTCAAAACCAGCACCTTGAGTTGAGCTCGGAAACATACAGGCAGCCAATGCAAGCGGGCCATAATCGGTTTCATATGTTCGGACTGTCTGGTCCCTGTTACCAATCTGGCCGCTGCATTCTGCACAAGCAGCAGTTTCCAAACCGTCTTCAAAGGCAGCCCAACGTAGAGTGCATTGCAGTAATCTAATTTGGAGGTTACCAGAGCATGGACAACTGAAGCCAGGTTATTCCTGTCCAGATAGGGACGTAGTTGGGCCACCAACCAAAGTTGGTAGAAGGCACTCCGTGCCACCGAGGCTCCCTGAGCCTCAAGTGACAGAGATGGTTCTAGGAGAACCCCCAAGCTATGAACCTGCTCCTTCAGGGGGAGTGCAACCCCATCCAGAACAGGTTGGACATCCACCATCTGGTCAGAAGAACCACCCACTAGCAGCATCTCAGTCTTGTCTGGATTGAGCCTCATTTTATTAGCCCTCATCCAGTCCATTGTCGCAGCCAGGCACCGGTTCAGCACATTGACAGCCTCACCTGAAGAAGATGAAAAGGAGAAATAGAGCTGCGTGTCATCAGCATACTGATGGCAACGCACTCCAAAGCTCCGGATGACCACACCCAATGGTTTCATTTAGATGTTGAACAGCATGTTGTAGAATCTTGAGCATTAGTTTACTTGCATGGGATATTAAGGCAATAGTTAGATAATTACTGCATTCTCTGGGATCCCCTTTCTTTGGAATTGGGATATACATTTAATGCTTCCAGTCTGTGGGCCATTGTTTAGTTTTCCATATTTCTTGACAATTTTTTGTCAAAATTTGGACAGATTCAGTCTCAGTAGCTTGTAGCATCTCTATTGGTGTGCCATCTGTTCCTGGTGATTTGTTTCTTCCAAGTATTTTAAGAGCAGCTTTCACCTCACATTCTAAAATTTCTGGTTCTTCATCATACTGTTCCTCCGTGAATGAATCTGTCATCCTTGCATCTCTTTTATAGAGTTCTTCAGTGTATTGCTTCCATCTTCCTTTTATTTCATCTTGGTCAGTCAGTGTGTTCCCCTGTTGATTCAACATCCCTTTTCTTGGTTTAAATTTCCCTTTCATTTCGCTAATATTTTGGAACAGGGCTCTTGTTCTACCCTTTTTGTTGTCCTCTTCTATTACTGACTTCTATGACTGAAGAAACTCTTAAAATGGTTAAAGAGAGAAGGAAAGCAAAAGCAAAAGAAGATACAAACACAGTCAGAACCCTAAATGCAACAATACAGCAACTATTGTAATAGTTCTCTTTGTCCCTACATACTAGTCACTGTATTGTTGCATTTAGGGTTCTGACTGTGTTTCTATCTCCTTTTGCTTTTGCTTTCCTTCTCTCTTTAACCATTTTAAGAGTTTTTTTCAGTCATCCATTGAGGTCTTTCTCTCTTTTTAACTAGAGGTATTGTCTTTTTGAATTCTTCCCTGATAACGTCTCTGGCTTCATTCCATAGTTCTTCTGGTTCTCTGTCAACTAAGTTGAAAGCCTCAAATCTGTTCCTTATTTGATCTTTATATGCTTCTGGGATGTTATTTAAATTGTATTTTGGCATTATGATTGTTTTGTTGTTCTTCTTTAGCTTTACTCTGATTTTCGACCGCAGTCTGCTCTTGGTCTTGTTTTTGCAGAAAGTATGGAACTTCTCCATCTTCTGTTGCCAATTATATAATAAATTTGATTCCCATATTGACCATTTGGTGATGTCCACATGTAGTCGTCTTTTTGGTTGCTCAAAAAATGTGTTGGCAAGAAACAAATTATTGGCTTCACAGAATTCAACAAGTGTTTCTCCTGCTTCATTTCTGTCTCCTAAGCCCCATTTCCCCACAATTCCTAGTTCTTCTCTGTTCCCTGCTTTCGCATTCCAGTCCGCCATGATTATCATCATATCTTGTTTTGATGTGTGATCAATTTCTTCCTGTACTTCTGTGTAAAATCTCTCCAATTCTTCTTATTCTGCATTTGATGTTGGAGAGTAGACTTGGATGATGGTTATGTTAATAGGTTTCCTGTTTAATCTCATTGATATCACTCGCTCAGACCTTGTGTTGTAGCTCCTAATTGCTCTTGCTACATCACTTCTCACTATTAGAGCAACCCTGTTTCTTCTTGATTTCTCATTTCCTGCATAAAATATTTTGTAGTTGTCTGATTGAAAATGTCCCATTCCTATCCATTTTAATTCACTCACGCCAAGTATTGTAATGTTGATATGTTCCATTTCTCCCTTGACAATTTCTAACTTTCCCTGGTTCATGCTTCCCACATTCCATGTTACTATTGCATGCGTTGTACAACTCCGGACTCTCCTTTCACATCTGTGTGCATCAGTCTCTGGGATTCCTTTTGGCTTTAACCCAGCACTATCTCGTGTTGCATTTTGGATACTCTGTTCATAGGGTTTTCGTGGTAAGAGGTATTCAGAGGTGGTTTACCATTGCCTTCCTCTGAGTCTGGATGCTTCTTAGTCTGGTGTCTCAGCTTTGACCATTCTGCCTTGGGTGCCCCTGCTAGGAGTCTAGCCTCTTGGTCTAGCCTCCTGATGGCATTGCTGTCACCTTCTTCAGCACTCTCAAACCCTCTCACCACGTTAAGGTGTGCATCCTAAAGGGGGTCTAAAACTGTAGGGACCCTTTATTATGTTGTCTTCCTGGCAGCCAACAAGATAAACAAAAGCCTTATTTGGATTATTTTGCACAGATCTTGGGTGTAAGGCCAACCCTATTTTGTAACATCCTATTTTGTAACATGTTTCAGCTACTTGACCCCATTTCTAAGCATTTGTAAATCAGCAGACATAAACTAAAGGTTCCCTTTACCAGTTTTTTTGTACAAGAAGTTTTGACATTGGGCTGATTTAGAAAATTGATGTAGAAGGCAAATGTGTTATCATTCTTAGAATTCAGTGCCCAATAATTTAATAGTATTAACATAAGAACAGTTCAGCAGGACCAGAACATAGGCCTATGTAGTCCAGCATTCCATGTTCACAATCTATGGAAAGCCTGCAAGCAGGGCATGAATATGACAGCTCTCTGCCACTCCTGATCCCCAGCAGCTATTACTTATTATATAGCCATCATGACTACTAGCCTTATCCTCCATGAGTAATGGGTGGAGGTTCCTTTTAAGTCAATATGTTTAAACTGTAGTTTGGGCTGAGCATGGAAGATTTATTGCCCAATCCTATCAGTGTTTACTCAGAGTTCAGTAAGACTTACTCCTAAGTGAATGTGCATAGGACTGCTGTCTTGACCTTTCAGTGGAACTGATAAATATGCACATGGTTCAGGCTGCACAGCTTCTACAGTTTAGAACCCAGATGAACAAGGAAGTATGCTGGAACAGTATATTGCCATTGCAGCATAATATTGTGACAGATACTTTTGGGTGTAATTAAATTAAAATAATTTAGCAAGCATACTAGAGATGATTCTGAAATAGCAGCAAGTTGCCTTTCTGTTCCATGATCAGCTAAGATCCTTTTTCTTATTCATGTATACTCCTTTGCTGGTACTTGACTGTGAGTATTCATTCACATATATTCAAATAATTAGACATGAAAGTTGTTTTTCTGTTTATCTTCGGTTGTATTTTAATGATTGCCCTTAAAAATCTAAAAATCATTTTAGATTTTAATAATTTAAATGTCACAGTCACCCCCCCCAGATAAAAGTGTCTTTAAAAGTAGCATTTGTTCATTTAAAAGTATCATTTAATAAGCTTATTCTGTATTTTCAAATCAGCCACTATTCCCATTTTCCCTCAGGAGTGTTTGGGAACTATTTACATTTCAGTGGTATTCTGCCACCTGGCGGCTATGTAGAATCAGTACCTCGATACTGGTTGATAAGTAAAAGTCAGGTATATTTGCTTTTTAACTTTAGAAGATGGGAACTAATTTCACAAAACCATATTTGTAGCTTTTGCTTTTAAGTGCAAAGTCAGAAAACAAATTGATTCTGATGCAAACACGTAATTTCCCTAAGTGTATATTATTTGAAGATTATTTTCGTAAAATGAATAACAGTGTTAACTCACTTAGAAATTGGTCTGAAGCCAAAATTCCAGAGCTTTTCTGAAAGTGATTAAAGCCTGTGACGTAGCACACCTCCTGTAGTTTTGACAGTACCTGCTCTGTGGTTTTTAGCTTTGAAGTTCTGATGGAATTATGTTCAGTACTCCAGAGTTGATCACAATGCCAGTTGCACAATACAGAGCAATGTGTCATGGTAACAATTATAGGTTCCACTTTGCTGAGTATTCTACTCAGCATGTTTACAAATAAAGTTCTTCATTGTACTATTAAGTCTCAGCTATATAATGCCCCTGTCAATTCACTCACAACATTATGTCTTACTATAGAATTTGGATACAAAATGTTATCACCAACATAAATGGTCAATTTGTTTCAATAAAATTTTATGATTTAGTCACATGCTTCATCCAGGTATTAATATTTTTTGTTCCCACATACACTGTACATAAATTCTCAAAATTGTAGGTTCTGTGCCTTGGACAGTCTGAAAACCCATTGGATACATGTATCTTTCAACTTTCTTTTTCCTTCCTTTTCCACTGATGCATCCTGCTCTGCCAACGCTCCTGGTTGGTAAGCTTCTTAGTGTAAAGTCTTTGGGGGTGGGGTGGGATAAATATATGAGTAAATAAATCACTAAATAATCAGATTTGCAAGGGCAAATGTATGTTTGAAATATCATGAAGAGCTTTTTTGTTGTGGGGGCACAAAAATGTGTGTGGGCAAATCAGAAAGATAAAGACTGGAACATTCACTCTCTTCCCAACTGCTTCTGCACTCTAAACTTCCTCTCAAAGCAGCTTCCTTTCAAAGGCATTGGGGCACTGTTTCACATTTGCACCCCTTTGAGTCTAACCTGTGGCCCTCCAGATATTGAACTCTAACTCCCATCAGCCCAAGCCAGCACTGCCAATGGTCAGAGATGATTTGTAGTCTAATGTAACAAAAAGGAGGCATGTTCCAGTGCTACTTGTATTCAGCCATTTTTTAAAGCTACTATGTAGTCTAGCAACATCTGGAAGGCCACAGACTCCTCAATCCTGGTCTAAGAGTATGTGGTTCCTGGTTGGTTGGCCATAAGGAAATGTGGCTCTTGGACTGAAAAGTTCCCCACCCTGACCTAGATCTTATTGCTCTGGCGTAATGAGAATCACCTTGGAATAAATAAATAAATACAAGTATGTGTGTCCTCCTTACTTAATAATAAGAGTAAGATATATCTTATTTATTTATTATTTATTTATTCGATTTATTAGTCGCTCATCTGGCTGGTACCCAGCCACTCTGAGCGACGTACAAAGCAAAAACATATAAAACATCAAGAACATCAAAAACTCAGCAATAAAACTAAACAAAAACATAGAAACAACTCAGTTACAATATGTTGAAGATGCCTTGGCCTTTGACACTTGAGATATGTGTTTTCAGGGCCCTTCCTCTTCCTGTGATCGTAATTTGTTTTAAACGGTTTTGAATATTGAATTTTTAATCTGTTGTAACCTGCCCTGGGTCTCTGGGTGGGTGAGAAGTCACATAATTCATCATTATCGGCAACAGCAACAGAGGCGGAGAACCTTTTTCAGGCCAACGACCACATTCTCCTTGGGGGGACACATGTCAGTGGTGGCCGTAGCCAGAGGCAAAAGCAGCTACTTTTGCACCATCACCAGCATGACAACGCATTGAGGTTTCGAGGGCTCAGGCTCGGAGAGGAAAAAACACAGGATGAAGATCAATCTGACAAGGGAGGGTTCTCTCGCCCAGAGCCAAACACCGCAAGCTGGTGCCAAGTCAAATCGCAGAGAGCTGATCAGGAGGAGGAAACGATGTCTCAACTTGTTGGGAAGAGTTAAGGGAGTTGACCGGCTCCTAAGTTGCCGTTTGGGTCTTGCACCATTTCAGTCCGAGGAAAAAACGGCCTGGCTTGCTAGAGGGGTCAGCTTGCAGCCTCTCTCCTCCTCCTCCTCCTCTCCATCCATTCCCGCCTGAGGGGACAAGAGCACAGCCCCAGCCAGCCAGCCGAGGCAGGCAGCAGGCATCCGGGGCCGGGCTGGGTGCACGGCGGCGGCGGCAGCAGCGGAGCCAGCATGGGCCAGAACGCACGGCGGGCGCGGCGAGGGTGCAGGGCCGCCGGGCAGGCATAGCGACCCTGGCCGGGGGATGGAGCGCGGCGGCGGTGAGGGGCGCCAGGAGGCGGCTCGTTGAGGTGCGCCAAGCGGCGAGTAGGGTTGCTAGGTCGGAACCATCCAAAAACCTGAGAAAATGGGGGCGGGTCCTAGTGACATCACAGGGCGGGCCCTGGTGACATCATGGGGCGGGCCCTAGTGACATCATGAAGCATGATACATTGTATCAACCACGCTTGCGTGCATACCATTCAAAAAAAATTTTCTGATTGGAAATTAAAATAGAAATCTTACCTAAAAGAGGTCCAGCTGAAGTGACAAGGTCATTCCTTCTCACCATCTTAGGGAGTATGGATGGAAAATGGAAATGGAATGCCTTCAAGTCGATCCCAACTTTTGGTGACCCTATGAATAGGGTTTTCATGGTAAGAGGTATTCAGAGGTGGTTTACCATTGCCTTCCTCTGACTTTGGACACATATACTTTGGACACATAATGAGAAAACATGATTCATTAGAAAAGACAATAATACTGGGAAAAACAGAAGGGAGTAGAAAAAGAGGAAGACCAAACAAGAGATGGATTGATTCCATAAAGGAAGCCACAGACCTGAACTTGCAAGATCTGAACAGGGTGGTTTATGACAGATGTTATTGGGGTCGCTGATTCATAGGGTCACCATAAGTTGAAATTGACTTGAAGGCACATTAACAACAACAACTGAATTAAAGATACAAAAAAGGAAAGTGGAAGGTGTTTTATTTTATTTTTTACAGCCTGGAGAAGTAGTAAGAGGTAAAGTCAGGAATGAATGCATTTTTTTAATGAACAAGATAGCATGTTGAACTATCTTGTAAAAATGAACTAAGAGTGCTTGCAGCAGCTATGCTAATGCAGAGTGAGCCAGTTGTTATCTGCATGGTGCTATGAAGTCAGTTGTATGTTAACTGTATGCTCATGCAACAGATGGTATAGCACAGTGGGGAGGAGAGCCTGGCTGGGAGTCCAGAGTCTATGAGTTCAAATCCCCACTCGTGTCTCCTGGATGTCAAGGGCCAGCTAAAGATCACCCCCACAGTGAGTGGCTCAGGGATTATGTGCCCTGCCACCTGTGGGCAAGGTGCATAGTCGCAAGGAGCCGTTTCCCCCAGCTGGCAGTTGCGGACAAGGAAGGGACTGGCTTGTGCAGCTGTGGCAAGCTGAGCAGGCCCTAGCCTGGTGGGGAGTACTAGCCTTAGATGGTAAACCGCCTCTGAATACCGCTTACCATGAAATCCCTATTCATAGGGTAGCCATAAGTCGGAATCGACTTGAAGGCAGTCCATTTCCATTTCCATGCATATAATTAAACAGATGCAGTCAAGTTTTTGGACTTTATTGTGATTGCTGGCCAAGCAGGATAGGGCTCATGGGAGTTTTAGTACAATATCTGGAGGATGCTACTTTGGCTGCCTTTGGGATAATAGATGGCAGCCTTAAGTCTGAAATGGTGTTTGGAATTCTGTAGAGACCAGCCAGTACACATTATGTCATAAGGCCAATTCTTAACCATTTGGCTGTGGCAGTTACCTGAAATTGCTCTTTCATGGGCTTTCACAAACACCACCAAGCTTTTCTTTTAAAACAGACCAGCTTGTTTAAGTACATACAAAGAATAAAAAAGGAAGTCAACTGACAAGAACAAGACACTTTTTTTCTAAGCAAAATTGATCAAAGAAAAAAAGTATGCTTGTGTGTGTGCCTGTGCGTTTGTGTGTAACACACACACACACACACACACACACTTACATGTAGCATAGAATCACAGAGCTAGAAGGGGCCTTTTAGTCCTTCTAGTCTAAGCCCCTGCTGGAAGTCCAAAACCCAGAACAAGATCAGGTCTGTTCGCTTAAATTGCCACATTAGAGACTTAATGAGACAACACGAGTCAGTTTAATGGGAACTTTCCCACAACAGGGTGACCATATGCTTAGATCTGATAGACCTGAAGCAGCTGACAATTTAGGGCAGCCTTCCCCAGCTTGGTGCCCTCCAGATGTTAGCTGGTGGCAGCTGTATGCCCAAAGATATCTGGAAGGCACCAGGTTGGGGAAGGCTGCTTTGGGGAGATGGGAAATGTGCAGAAAAATGGAACAATGGCACACATTCCTATTTGTTGTCATTTCAATCCCACATCCTGTCAAGAAAAGACAATTACATGATGATTCTGTCCGTTTCCAGCAGTGCAATTATCCAGAGGAAATAGTAAGAAACTGAGGATTAGGGCCAAACTCTCTCTTTCTCTCTCCAGCCTCTCTCTCTTTCTCTCTCTCCAGCATCTCTCTCTTTCTCCAGCATCTCTCTCTTTCTCCAGCATCGCTCTCTTTCTCTCTCTCTCTCTCTCTCTCCAGCATCTCTCTCTTTCTCTCTCTCTCTCAGCATCTCTCTCTTTCTCCAGCATCTCTCTCTTTCTCCAGCATCTCTCTCTTTGTCTCTCTCTCTCTCTCTCTCCAGCATCTCTCTCTTTCTCTCTCTTTCTCCAGCATCGCTCTCTTTCTCTCTCTCTCTCTCCAGCATCTCTCTCTTTCTCTCTCTCTCTCAACATCTCTCTCTTTCTCCAGCATCTCTCTCTTTCTCCAACAAAGGCTCGTGCTATTACTTAGCATGATGCAAACCTGGGAGCGGAATGGGACTTGGCTAGAGGGGAGAGAGCATGGATTGCTTTGGGTAGTGTTTTCCCACACGCAGCCTGTCCATTTGCTGTCACTTGGCTCATCCTGCTGTGCTTAGGCACTTTCAGTGGTGGCATTGCAACCCTGGAATACTCTCCCCAGTGAGGCTCATCTGGTACTGAGCCTGATTTTTTCTCAGTTTCAGATGAAGACCTTTTCAGTTGCTCAGACCTTTTAGTTTAGTGTTGTCCAAATTGTTTTAATCTGGCATTTACCATTCTCTGCTTCTCGATCCAGATCTCACCTCTCTACAGAGAAGGGAAAGCACTGAGCTCATGAATGTGGTAGATGGAAGCTAGGAATGAGGGTGGAGGGAGAAGACTGGAAAGGAATTAGCCAACATAGGAAATTTCCTCCCCTGCCATGCCACTTTTCCTCACTGTCACATCTGTAGGACTCATGCTTCCCCTACAGATCCATTTAGTAGTACATCCAAATAAAGCCAGAAAACTGATTTATAAATTGAGGATCTCCTTATGATAATTAGAACATGGGCAATAAACACAGATTTCTAAGCTATCATGAAACTAGAGAAGCAGTGTGAAATTACTTCCACTCCTAGCAACTTTTCATGACATATTTTAAGTTCAGCCTAAGTGGTGGGCTCTTTGTTTTTTGGCCTATTCCATTCCCATCTTTTATGACAATGACAGCCAAGTTGTAGAGGCCTTTTAGAGGAACCATAAGGAGTGTAGAATGATAAAAGTAAGCTGTGTGTGTATGTTTGTGTGAAGAAGTGTGCACATGCCTGCTTGAGTTCATCACAAAAGTGCACGTTTGTTCCCCTGTGTCAATGTGTGCATGAGAGAGCAAATGTTCAGGCAGAGTTGCATATGTTGTTAAATAAGTTGCCCTTTGCTGCTATTCTAGGGACAATACTGTTGTGCTTTTCTCAGTCCTTGAGAGTTAAATTACTATTATATACATAGATCTCCCATAAATTTGAACACAAAAGGCAATATAAATAATTACAATGTATTATATTTAAACAAGTTACAATTTTATTTTTAGTCTTGTCAGATTTACTATTGAAAAATGGCATGTGCTAAAGCCACAACATTATACATATAGATCAAACATCAGAGAGCAAAATCTTATTATGTGAGTGCTATTTGTTGTAGTATTTATACAGTATTACAGTCAAATATAATTTTAAAAAATGAAAGTTACATACCTTGTAAGGTGCAGTAGGCACAATTTATATCCTGATCTAGCTTTGCAAGCATATTACCATCATTTCACTGTTAAAAAGTATTATAAGAAATCATATCAGCGTTAAATACTATGTACTGAAATCATACAACATGTACTAAACATCACATTAGTGTTAAAAACTAAAAACTATGGTCTGTGGAGTCAAGCCCATACCTCAAAATACAATCCCTTTAGTCTGACTTCAAAATGTTTTCAAAAGTAATCTGTGGCTTTTCTTAATGTACATTTTTGAAGAATTGCAGAACTATGCTCTCGCCCAATACACAAAATAAGATCTATACTTAGGATAGCCAACTTCTGCATTATAAGGAGCCGCTCTCATAGACACTGGCCTGGAAGTGTATTTTATTGCAAAAACTGGCACCCTCAGAGATGGCCAGGATGAAGTACATTGATTTCAGTAGGTCTACTTTGAGTATGACTTAGTCTCACAGCATCAAATAACTTTTTACCATTACTTAATATTTGGTAGGGTTGCAAGTTTTGGCCTTTTGGCCAGCAATTGGCCACCCCTTTAAGAGATTGCGATTTATGGTCTGATTCCTTCCAGACATGGGAATACTTAGCATCTAAGAGATCCAAGAGAAACAATGTTTAACATTTAGTACGACCCTCACATTATCAAATAAATGTTCAGGGTTTTTTTCCTTTTCAGATTGTGTTGTTAAATACTGTTTGTAAAGAGAAACATTGCCCAAAAGTAAGGAAATGTTGTAAGGGTTCAGGGGAGGAGTGAAAAACATAGTAGAATGCAGAAAGATTTACTTACGTTTAAAGTAACATTTTCTATAAATGATCTGTGCTTGTTTGAACTGAACAAAAACAAAAATTACAGCAAACTCACCTTGTTAAAAATAGGGGATGGATGATGGTTAAGGAAATGTGTAACTGAACTAAAATAAACCTAGCTTTTCTATTAGCAACTGTATTGCTGGGAGTTGTACCTTTGCAACTTTCAAAAGCTCAAAGACATCTAAGAACTACAGACTTTCTGGGATCCAGCTTCACTGTGCGAGACATGAATAATTTCAAATCTAAAATGAACATCTTACTATATTAAGATTTGTTTTAACCAGCCAAAACATTACAAAAGGAATGCACTGAAACATGACAAAGTGTATCATGCAGACATTTGGTTTCTTATATGTAGTGAAATAGTCAATAACCTGAATGGTTAATTTTAAAAATATTTATACATTCACATGATGTGTATAATCTATCTGCAAACAAAGGGAAATTGTTGACATATTAAGAATATCAGGATGCCTACAAAAATGTACTGGGGCTGTGCGGAGTGGTTTCCAAGCATGTGTGTCACGGCAAAATAAACGTTCATGCCTTCTTCAAACATAGCTGTGTACATCAGTATCTCTCCCCCCCCTTGCCCATAGAGATGATCTTGGTGGAGAAAAAATACCATATGTAATACAGTGTAGTTTCTAGAGTAGTTGCTTGAAGGCTTATCACTGCTGTATAAACCAGTGCTACTTCTAGTTCTTCATGCTGCTGCTTTCTTTAGGGTGCATTTCTTTGGAGAGTGGTTTTTCTGTGACCCTTGGAAATTAACCCACAATCTCTGTAGGGTCAGTGACCAATTTGGAACCATCCCATGATGTCTTGAACTGTTCAGGAACCGGAAATTCTTTCTGTGTGGAGACAAGATTGACAACGTTAATTGGTTAAACAAATGGTTATTATGAAAACTGATGCACTTACTATTAGTGACACATGAGTGAGGTCTTTATAACTCAGGCATGCCTGGATTACAAAGGACTCCTTATTATGTTTTTTAAAATTCTTCAATACCACACAAAAAACAAATGTGGCATTTTTGCAGCTTTTGTTGCACTGGTACATTTGTGATTTCTCATGTAATTTGATGACAATCCTCCCGCCCTTTAATATACAGGGTTAAAGTATAAGGTTAGGATAGTATAAAGGTCAAAAAGTAGGAAAATGCCACATTAAGCAATTCCTGCCTTATATGCATTACGGTATCCTTAACTCTCTGCTGTAATATGACGTTATCAGAGGTGTCTAAAGCCAATCATGCAAACAAGGAATTAACTGAATGCCACATAGAAGTCTCATGCATTATTAAGATTATGAATTACATACACACTTCTACAGTACACATATTCCATATTTTCACTTTTCATTTTTAATGGTTATTAGGTAAACATTACTTCTTGATTTGAAATAGACATTTCAGTTCCTTACATTACGTCACAGTGATGAGGTTGGCCACTGTGGGCAAGAATTGCTCAGTTTCATGTGTGGGGATTTTTTCTGGGGGAGAGTAATTAAATTACAAAATCTTGTCATTTGCACTATGAAGTATTCAATCATTGAACTTCTCTGCGTTTATGAAGCATGAGGGCTAATTTCTGTATGCCGTTGATAAACATTCCTAACCTTTCAGATCAATCCTATGTCTGCTCAATGTAAGTATCTCTGAGTTCAGTGGCACTTGGTCCCAGGTAAACATTTATAGAATGCTGCAGTCCTGTGTGTATTTTGATGCAGATCTGAACTCAGGAGATCTGTTGCTGTAAGTGTAGACTCCCATACACTGGGCCCAAATAACTAGACATTGTCACAAACCCCTCTGTGTCATGTACTACTAAGCCTCCTTTAAATCTACCTCTCTCTAGTAAGAAAAAAGTTATCCATATTCTTCCTCCTTCTCATCTTCTTGGGATGCTTCCCAGCATTGATTGCCTCTTTCTTCAGACATTACTTTGCCTACACGCAAATTGCATCTGTTCTAGGCAACCACCTCATTGGTGGTTAGCTCCTCAGCTTCATTTATAACCCTGATTAGATAGCATAAACTGTTAAATATTTTCCCTTATGCTTTGTCACTTCCTGATGACCTTAAGGGGATCCAAAAACACCAGAGTGATCCTGACTCTCTACAGAAGTTTGCTTCCTACATTGGACTGCTCAGTATAGATTTAGGTAGACCAGCAAGTTGCTTTCCTTTATTACTTTACTGCCTTTCTTCTATTTTTCCTTTTATATTCTGCTTTAATAAAAATCAGTTTAGAACTTAGGCTTGAATAGATTTCAGTACCACCCAGGAAAGAGTTCCCTTCACATCTAGAGTTACACAACAGGCTTTTAGTTAAGTGGAGGCAAAGAGAAGACAAGTTGATGCAGCGAGTTTGGATGGCTGTCCCCCTTATTCCCAAAAAGTAAACAGCTAGTTGTGGGAACCTCACTCACCCCAACTTAGGCTGGACAGGCATACATTATGCATAACCTGTCCATTTCTCATATATTCCATGTGCCATTAACAGTTCACTACTACAGCTCTCTCACTATTTAAATGATCTGAGGAAATCTTGAAGATTTGGAAAATCAGACATTTAAATACACAGGAGAGTTGTTTACACATGAGTTGAAACCACAGTAATGGAGGAAGTGGGTATACTCAAGTAAATATGAAAGGCATGATAGTTCCACTGTAGTTAAATCTCATTACCTGTACCAAGCAATACATCATATTTTATTTTAAATAGCTTTTAAAAAGTTATAGAGAAAAACATGCTATGCCCAAGTAATCACTAGATTCATGCCTAACTGTAAAGTAAAATTTCTAAAAGAGAGTTGTCATTTACCATAGTTAGTGTAGAGACAGATGCAACCCTAAACCATCTTTAAGGCAAACAAAGGAAAGTGGGAAGAATATTGCACAGGAGAAAGGAAGGAGAGGGCAAGGCCGGTTCTAAAGGGCGGCCAGGTGGGGCACTGGCCTGAGGGCCCCTGGAGCTACAGGGGGCCCTCCACTCTCCGCAATCCACGGAAGCATCCGTGGACCGCCATCGCCCCGCTTTACCTACCTTTCTGTTGTTTTTTGCAGCGCGCAGATTTGCCATCAATAAAGATGGCAGCTGAAGTTTCCTTAAGGGGCTGAAGCCTCTGCTGCCATCTTGGCTGATGGCACGCATGCATGCTACTTGTGTGTGTTGCTGCCATCAACAAAGATAGCGGCAGACGCTTCAGCCCCTTAGGGAAACCTCAGCCGCCATCTTAATTGATGGCAAACCTGCGCGCACCGCAAAAAACAACAGAAAGGTAGGTGAAGCGGGGGGATGGCGGGCGACGCAAAAGCTCCTGTCTTGCAGTCCGCAGATGCTTAAGTTCCACAGATCGTGGAGGGGGAGCGGAGGGGCCCAGGGCAGGCTGGTACCCAAGGGCCCCGGCATGCTTGGGGCCGGCCCTGGGAGAGGGAAACAATGTGCACTCCTGAGAGTGGCTTGCATGTTACATCCGCACCAGGCCTCAGTAATTGCTCCATACATGTTTCTTGGAACTTTCTGACAAGGAAATAAGCTATATAATTAACGTGTGTTCAATTTTGTATTAAAACAGCAATGCTCATGGATTATTTTATTTCTACAATGAACATGTCCGAGTATGCATCAATAACTTACAGGATCACATAGCTAAATTTACATTGGCTTCTATTTAACCAAGAAAAGCAAGGATAAGAAGAGTATTCACCATATGCTCAGAGGCACATTGCCAAATTCTTCCAAGCTACACAGGAAGTGGATTGGACTGTGAAAGACCAACCCAAATTGTGTTTGCATTTTTACAAATGTGTATGGCAGTACAATATCTCAGAGAGGAGGTCAGGTCTCCTGCTCCCCTAATGCATTCACTATAGCTGACCAATTTCCCTGCTTTTTAAAGTTTGTTAGAAATATCTGTTGGCTATAGGTACGTTCTTAAACTGCAAGGCTTTTTTTTGCCTATTAGTGAATTTCTCTGCTTTTTACTCAGAGAGGTAAGAAATGGGATCCTGTGCAAGTTTCCTGAGAATGGATTGATCATAATGGGCTCAAGTTGCAGGAACCCAGATTTCAACTGGACATCAGGAAAAACTTCCTGTTAGAGCCATACAACAATGGAATCAATTACCTAGAGAGGCAGTGGGCTCTCTGACACTGGAGGCATTCAAGAGGCAGCTGGATAGCCATCTGTCGGGAATGCTTTGATCTGGATTCCTGCCTTGGACTTGATGGCCTTATAGGCCCCTTCCAACTCTACTATTCTATGATTTGCATGCCTACTGAGTTCAATGGGATTTATTCCCCTGCAATCATGCTTAGGATAGGTGAAACTGACCACGGGATGGAGAAGGGAGGAGGAAGGGCAGGGGTAGGGAAGGAATAGGGAGGGGAGGGGGGAGGACAGGTTTGATCATTTGCATGCTTATTGAGTTCAGTGGGATTTACTCCTATGCAATCATGCTTAGCATATGTAAAACTGACCATGGGGGGGCAGAGAAGAGCGAGGGAGGGAGGGCTGGAGTGGGGAGAGGAGGAGGAAGGAAGAGGGGAGGGAAGAAGGGAGGAGGAAGGGAGAGAGGGAAGGAGGAAGGGAGAGAGGGAAGGAGGAAGAGAGGGGAGACGGTAGGGGAAGGAGGAGGAGTGGGCAAAGAGGAGGAAGAGGGGAGGGGAGGAGCAAGGGAGAGGGGAAGGAGGGTAGGGGAAGGAGAGAGGAGGAGGGGAAAGGCAGGTCTGATCATTTGCATACTTACTGAGTTCAGTGGGATTTACTCCCGTGCAATCATGCTGAAGATAGTAAAACTGACCATGGGGGAGGAGGGAGAGGGGAAGGGAAGGAGGAGGAAAGAGGGGATTGAAAGTGGAGAGGGAGGAAAAGAAACGGGAGGTAAGAGGAAGGGGATAGGAAGGAGGAGGAGGGGAGGGCAGGTTTTAGCCCATCTGTGTGTACTTCCAGTCACAGCAACAGCGCTGGAGAGAGCTCAGTGTCAAAAATCCCACTGAGTGTATGTCAACCTTTGGATGTGCTCAAATAAGTGTTTAAAACAAATGGACAACTGCTTTAATTTCCTGCATTCTTTGTGCTTGAATAACTTAATATATTTTGTAAATTGTACAAATGTCAAATTAAGATGCACTGCCATTGCTCTAGTCTTCTTTTGAATATTTTGTCTGCTTTTGAACCACGAGTCTCTCTAATTATTACTTCGTTTTGTTCCTCAGGTTTTCATGATCTTGTTCTTGCCTGGTTTCAGACTTCTAATCTTTCTTTTATTATTTCTGTTAATGGTTCCTCTTCTTCTTTTCTCATTCTTTTCTTGCATGTTTCTCTTCTCAGTCCTTGTTTGTTTTTTATTTACTTCCTTTGAGATGTGAGTTCAAGTCCATCTCTGGCGAGATGTACATGTGGGTGCCACAAAGCAAACCTACCTTTTAGGGTTGTCGTGCTGACAACAATAATTTTAGATAGACAAAAATATGAAATGGAACTAGGACCCAGGTCTCCAGCAAGCAGTGCCCTAACCACAAACAAGACAGAAAAAAGGCTCAGAGTGAGGCTTTTGTAGTTTTCCAGGGACCTAGCCCATGATGCACACACCCTTTTCCCCTCCATTGCCATCTAAGCCCAGTACCTAAGGGCCTTACATGGAGTTTTAGTTGTGTACAGGTTTAACAGACAGGAAGGTTTCAATCCCTCTTTACTCTCCCAGGGAAAAGATGTGTGCGCACACACACACCTGGGCAGTGCAGTTCATTAGCCAGTCTGAGTAACTGGCACATGGACCAAAACATCACTATCTGACCTATTATATCCCAGGATGTCTTTCATTTTGCCCAGCCCCTTGCACCCCATCCAGCCACACCTCGCTATCTCCATTTCATTCACTGCCAGTATCTGCTGTAGTGGTAGTTTTTCTGCTAAAAATCATGAGAACACAGATGGAGCTGAAACAGTCACAACCTTTATTAAAACATATCATTTTGGTGACTGAGTATGATGGTATTACAGAAGAATAGGGTTGGCAAGTCTTTTGTGCCTAAAGGGCCCTGTGCCATTGAAAAGTGCATGACAGACAGGAACAGGTGCACCTGTCCCCTTAACCATGTCTCTTTGCTAAGTAATGCAGCGCCTGTTACATTACTGTCCATGATGCATTCTGGAAAGGCACAGGAGCCATGCTAGAACATAAAGGTGACAGCTGTACAGAAGAACAACTATAATCCCAGTACTGCTGTTAGATTCACTTGTCGTTTGCATGGCACCAGAGGTGTAGAACATCTTTGTCTTTGCATACTGAATGGCTGCTGGTTGCCTGTGGAGAAACAGAAGAAACATGACAGAGGTAATGAGCAACAGGTAGTGCCTGCAGCAAGTCTTGTGACTTATGAACTGCTGACTGAACAAGTGAGAAAGAGTCCTACCACTTAGGTGTTCTTGCATGTCTTAGCCCAGATCCCCACTTTGGTAGCTCTGATGTCTTATTTGGGGAGTCACCTGATAGGGAAAATTATGTGATCATAACAGCAGTACTCACCTATCCAAAACTGGGAGCTGTAGTGGAACTCTGCAATTTCTGATTGGTCGGGTCCACATGCATTGGCCTGTATCCTGCAAAAAGAAAGGGGGGGTCACAAGTGTTTAGCATGGGTGAAATGGAGTACCTAGTATTCACCAACAAAACTTAGTGTGCTCCCCATTTATTTCACTAGTGCATTGAGGGAGCTTATCTCTATTTGTGATAGACTCTGTCTCATCTATTACCATCTGTTGAGGGAGGATCAAATTAATTTTGATTTGGGAGCTCCACATTCCCAATATCTTTTTCTCTCTCAAAAATAAATCTGAGAGGGGAGGATGGGGGCTATGGCATGAGAAAGGGAGATTAGCTCTTTACCACCACCCCTGCAATTCCCAAATCCTGTGGAGGGCAAAACGTATGGTCCCAAGTCTGTAAAGTTTCTCCTTCACAGCTAATTACCAGTTTTGAGGGAATAATTTAGATCAGAGCTGCGGCATGGGGACAAAGGGTTAACCACCACCACTCCCCAGTGCCACAGTCCCAATCAAAAATTGGGGCATTCTCCAGTAGATACTTTTTGAAAAAAGAAAAAGACTGTAGGTATTCCAAACACAGAATTTCCATGGCATGTCTACCGTTGACCTTAAGGGAGGGTTATTAGACCAATACACAGCTTCCCCAATTTGGGCAGAGTGGGAGAAAATCTGTTGCCACATGCAAAGTGGAAGTTTCAAAGGGGCCACCAACTGGACAAGAGCCCAGCTCTTCATCACTTCTTCACTAGTTCTTGTGGGCACTTTGTCTACATTGGCAAGTGAGCTCTCTGAAGTATAAGGTCCTCAGGAAGATGATAGTACCTTGACAGAATCTGGCTAAGGATCTGCGGTCTCTGGGCTCAGCAATCTCAGGATCAAGATAGTCCTGGTTTCGGACTTGGTGTCAAGACCCGGGCCTAACATCCCCCCAGTCTATACTCCTGACCCTCCTGATTCAGCTAGCCTCTCACCTGCTGTGTCAGTGGCCAAGTTGCTACTTGAAGATGCAGTCATTACATGCATTTTATTAAGCGAAATTCATGGCAAGCCCTTCTTCTTTACTTACCTTTGTAGGGTGCCTTGTCCTTGCAGTCCCAGTTGCAGCAGTGACATTCAGGATCTTGATAGGTGGTTTATGTGTGAAATCATGAGGCAAGGCAATTGTAAGGATTCTGAGAAGAAAGCATTTCAAGACACATTCTGTTCCCTGCCTTTTAATCATTAGTTGATTTTTGTCCATTTCCATTTCTGTTATTTCCCTTCCTAACTTTATTAGATTATAAGGCTGTAAGAAGACCTCACTCTGATTTTATCTAGAATATAGCACTTTGTTTTGGAAGTGCCTTAGTAAATAATAATAATAATAATATGCTCTTCCTATTATTATATGGAGGATCTGTTGAACCACTTTTGATTTTAAAAACAGTAATAGATTGTTATTTAGCTTTTTAGTCTGTTTTATGTTGTATTTTACAGTTGTGATTTTGTCGTAATAGTACACTGCCCTGATTCACTCAAATGAGGGTGGTGCATAAATATTTTAAATAAATATTAAATTAATAACAAGTTGAATATATTTTAATGATATATATTTCAGAAATATATTCCTTTAATCCAAAGGACTTTTTCTTTCTCAGAGCAAATTGTTGTTGGTTACCAATATAGTATATGGTTCAGTGTGTATTTTAGAAATGTGTATCAGGCAATTTAAAAATATTGCACTTACGTAATCACCATCCTGTGGGATAAGGATGTTCATTTCAGATGACTTAGCACTCACAATCTCACAGTCTAGTGATTCCTCACTCAGGTATATATGGCAGCCTTCAGTCTTGTTAACTGAAATGGTTGGCACTTTCCCTAGTACCTGTAGAACAATAAAAGGACTTCAAACTATTTAAAATAAATTAAAAAGTTGTTAACATCAACAGAAAGGAATTTTTCCTATCAGGCTAAGCAGGGTTCCATTAAAGTCTACCACCTTCCAATGGTAATTCAAGACTCAGTTTAGTCTCCTTTTGCTGTTGACATGTCACAAGCAACTGCAAATGACTGAAGAAATCATTCACCAAGCATTGCTCTCATGTAACCCTATTCATGTCAACATTTTTTTTAATGGCACTTTTCTTGAAAAGGCAGAATTTGTCTTTTTTTTCCTTTTTACCAAAGGAAAATAATAATAATTGGGTCAATATTCTACCAGCACATATATGCAACTCAGAAATATCAGTGCATTTACTAGAAACAGCAGAGGAAGCAACAGATAGCAGAAATAAAACACTGATAACTAGGAAGTGTAGGTTCATAGTAAGGAAAAACATGCCTCATTACTTCTGTAGCAATCCAGTGCGCATTTGATTTAATTAGAGTAATCCCATTAATTTCACCAAATAAAGGTGTTTGCAATAAAGTGTCAAGTCTATTGACATGTTTTGTAATTAAAGATACTGAGACAAGCAAAATTGACTTCTAAGGAGATGGATATTAGCCAGTTCTTACTGAAAGTTCCACAGAAGTAAAGGGCTGGGATAAACAGGCTGAGTCACTGCTTGTCAAGAGTAATGCCTAGTGATATTTCTACCCCTCCCTTCCCTCTCTATAAAAGAGCAGAGGTTGCTTGAGGTCATAAAGAGCACATGTGTATGTGTATATATAAAATGGAAAGAATTAAAAAGTCACATCATGTTATAAATACAGAGTAAATGTATGTTACCGACAAAACTATGAGCATAGGCCCACAGTTTAATGGTGGGCTCTGTTGTATGGTCAACATAAAAGTGCTATTACGGTTGAGTTGCCTTCAAGCTCTGCTTGTGGAGTTCTCAGAAGAATCCAGGAATGGAAACAAGATACCATGCCTGATGGACCTTTAGATCTAATCTTCCTATGTTGTAATGTGCCCTTATGTTCACATTCTGTTGTCACCCAGCAATAGGGATTGTGAGGGAAGGGAATGAGCTGTGTTTTCTTTCTTGAGAACAGGTTTGGGTGGGTGAAGGGAAGAGAAGCAGTCTGTCAGGGTTTCAGTACTTCTGTTCCAACCCAGAAATTGCCTTGGGGTGGGAAATGGCAATCATTAGAAGATGGTTTCCCAAACTGTGGTCCATGAGCATCTTTCAGGTGGTCTGCCATGTGTATTTGTATGTGGATTTATGGTTGAAGACAGGAGACGGCACATCCATTACATTTAATATTCATATTGATTTTAATTGTTTAATTTTAATTTAATTTAATTGTTTCTTTTATTTCTTATATTGTATTCTATTCTATCACAGTTTGAATTATGTGGAATACAATAAAATAAAATTCTATCTATCTATCTATCTATCTATCTATCTATCTATCTATATATCTATCTATCTATATTCTGCCCTTTCTCCCAGTAGGAGCCCAGGGCGGCAAACAAAAACACTAAAAACATTCTAAAACATCTTAAAAAACAGACTTTAAAATATATTAAAACAAAACATCTTTAAAATATTAAACCATCTTTAAAAACATATTTAAAAACTTTAAAAGGATCTTAAAAAGCAATTCCAACACAGACGCAGACTGGGATAAGGTCTTTACTTAAAAGGCTTGTTGAAAGAGGAAGGTCTTCAGTATGTGCTGAAAAAATAACAGAGATGGTGTCTGTCAAATATTTAAGGGGAGGGAATTCCAAAGGGTAGGTGCCACAACACTAAAGGTCCACTTCCTATGTTGTGCAGAATGGACCTCCTGATAAGATGGTGTCCGCAGGAGGCCCTCACCTGCAGAACGTAGTGATCAACTGGGTATACAAGGGGTAAGATGAACTTTCAGGTATCTTGGTCCCAAGCTGTATAAGGGTTTGTACACCAAAACCAGAATATATAAGAAATAAAAAGCAATACAAATAAAATTAAAAGCATACAGTATTTAACACAATGCATTACAGTTGCTACAACAGGCAGAAAAATTGCTAAGTGATCCACCAAGACACTCAGCAATTTTCAAGTGGTCTGTCGAGGGGGGGTTGGACACTACTGCCCTAGAAGAGGAGAAGTGAAGGAATGCATCAGCCATGCATTCAGCAAGAATGTCAAGAGGCCCTATGTATGTACAAATGTATCAATGTAGGGACTCCTCTACATGAGCAGGAATAATGGAAGAATGTGCAGCAACTGGAAGAGAGAGCTAGTGAGCGCATCAGTAGTTGGGGGTGGGGGGGTGTCTCATTTACAACCCAGAAATTAGCATTAGGGGTGGTAAGTCTTAGGAAGAGGAGGGACAAAACTGGGCAGAAGGGTGATGAAATGGCATATCTCAGTAGGCTGCCTAGTGGCTTGCTAGGCTGAATCTTTTTCCCTATTCTGTTTATTCTATTTAGCAATGACGGCTAACAGCTATGAGCATGGCCTCTATATATGTTCCCCTAATCCCCTTTTAAAGCCATGTAAGTCAACAACTACTGCAACACCTTGTGGAAGCAAATTCCGTAAGTCAACCGTGTGCTCTGTGAAGAAGTACTTCTTTTTCTGTTTTGAATCAGCCACCATTCAGCTTCATTGAATGATCCAGGTAAACTTCTGCCTGCTTTCTCCATGACGTACAATTTAATAGACGTCTATCAAATTCCCCCTCAATAATTTTTTTCTGAAACTAAAAATTCCACATACTGTAGTCTTTCCTCAGAGGAATCATGCACCAATCCATTGATCATTTTGGTTGCCTTTACAGGAACTTTTCCAAATTTACAATATTATTTTTGAGAAGTAGTGACTAGAACTATACTCAGTATTTCAAATGTGACCACACATAATCAAAGTAACAAGTAATGAAATCATTTTAAATAAGTTAATATTTGCTCTCAACTTTTTTTTCTTTTGCTGAAGAATTTGAGTTTATATTAACAAAATGTAGGTTTTATGCAGCAGTGTTCCTTTGTGGTTCACATACATTATCTTAGTAATCCTTACAACAATCTTTTAAAGTAGGCTAGTATTATTATCCACAAATGGTAAGTAAGATATTATAGCTTACCTAAGGACCAAACTAGACATGATGTTAAATGCATCTTTGCATTTAACATGCATGTTTTTAAAAATGCAGACAGCAGCTGCTAAAGGGAGGTGATAGCCATTAGGAATACAGTAGGCGGGAGAGTTTAACCCTTCCTCTCATGTTATGGTCTTGGCAAAAATCACTGCCATTGGAAGGAAAGCGCGGAGGGAAGTTGTGCATTTCATGGAAATATAACTGTCTTTGGTCAACTAATGGTGGAGAATAATTTAATTCTGAAACCTGGGACCCTAACATTGATTCTTACTAGCACTGTGCACTTCTGTGATCATTTAGGGAGCCTTATATTTCTTGTGGCTAATTTTCCCTTAACATATTTTCCCTGTTTTGGATTTTTATTTTTGTATAAATGTTATTAATGAATGTTTACCTGTATCTGAATATCATTGGAATTGATCACTTCAACTATGCCCACAACATTGTCAAATACAAGGCCAAACTTTTTGCAGTTGTCTGAGAAAAGGAGAAAAGAAATAGATCATAAAACTTATTCTGATATTGTTGACCAGATGAGAAAGCATTTTAAATATTACAACTTGCAAGTATTTATGAGTTGTAGCTACTTAAATGGTACCCAGAAAAAGGCCAAACTAGACATGAGAAGACCCATTGAAATTAATGGAGCTACATTCGTTATGCCCATTATTTTTAATGGGTGAGTATATGTTAGAATCAACCCTAAGAATCTGATTAGTTTTATTCATATTCTTATCCCCAAAGATTTCAACAATGTTCTACAGTGTTAGCACCTATAAGACCTTTGCAAGATGTTCAGTACAATCCTATGCACGTTTGCTCAGAAGCAAGTCCCACTATGTTCAGTGGGGCATATTCCTGATATGTGTGCATAGGACTGCAGGCTCAGTCTTTGCACTAGGAGTAAGAGTACATACCTACTGTAATGGAATTAATTTTTCCTTTTATTTGTAATGTAGATTTGTTGCACTTGAAAATGTAAGCTACTTGCTTGAGTTCAGTGTCAGTAATTAAAAGGTCATTCTTGTCTTCTTGGTATTCCTGTATTTCAGGGAAAAAAATAAGAAAGTTTCACACATCACATATTAGCCACAGTATCTACATTTTTCCACCAGTCACAGTTATCTACAGAGAATGAGAAGACCTCACAAAAATGGGTAAAAATCTAACCCACAGTTACATCCTCCCAGTGTTTCTCCTGGTTCTACTGTTGCAAGTCCTACAGGGCTCCGTTTGGTTCGATGAAATTTCCTTAGATGATTTTGAAGTTTATTTGAACATTTTAACAAATGAAATACACATTTTGTTAAGCTTCCAAACATTTTTGGTGAAATTTTTAAAAAGCACAACTCAAGAAAGTATCTGTAGTGATGCAAAGTCAAACTGGCCCAGCATCAAGGGAACTGCACTAAAAGTGTTGTCTTTAGTTGATATTGCAAGTAATTTTTTACTGTAAATTGGTTAATATCATACCCAACTTTCTAATGATATTCACAAATAAGCAATTTTGACCATTCTTCCCAAATATTACATTATTATTTTCAGTGTCATTGCTGTGACTGGCTATATCTGTTCCAGAACATGCCATGAGCAAGTGAACCCACATGCCATTCCAGGTCATGTCCTTGATTAGGGCTCCCCTTCTTCTCAAGTAAATTTACTCTTGTGGATGTATGGCAGTATGCCATTCCATGCAGCACACAGCTGTACTAATGTCTCAAATGGAAGAACAGCAGCAACCCCTCGAATCCCAAAGAGTGTAAGGGATGGTCACCAGGGCTGTGGAGTTGGTATGCCAAACCTTCGACTCCGACTCCTCTATTTTTCTACTGTCCGACTCCGACTCCGCCCAAAATTGCTTCCGACTGCACAGCCCTGGAAAGGGCTGTAAATGTCTTTTTAAATGGGAAGCTCTCATAGGAGCATTTTTATCGCTGCCTGAATATGCGCTGATCTTGGCATCACAGCATTTGTCTCCATCTGGGTCCTATGTCACACACTGACACACAAAATGTTTTCCATCTTGAGTTATGGTGAAATGCTCAACTACAGCTGACTTCATGGGAAGCTTCTTTGACATTTTGAATTTATATTTTAAAAAAATTATCAATCAAAATTTATTTTGAAGCCGGAGTCAGAGTCGGTACATTTCTACCAACTCCAACTCCACTCAAAATTGCTTCCGACTCCGACTCCACGACTCCGACTCCACAGCCCTGATGGTCACCCCCTTATGTTGAGATGCTTTAATGTGCTGTTTCATACAGCATGTTACCACACCTACTGTAAACTCTATTCCAGAGAAGGATCAGCAATATGCCATTTCCATGTTAGTTACAGGTGAGCTGCACTTACCACTCTCCATTTCTTTCCTTCAAGTTCTAACACAGGACAGTGGCTCTGTTGAGGAGGCTTGGGAGTTATTGGACTTGGTGAATGGCTTTTTGTAGGAGATCGAATTGGTGCCCCTTGGGCCCGAAGACTGGGGTTTTTATGGGTCTTCTGGTCGTCAGAGACATGGCGAAGCCCTAAGAAAACCACAAGTGGCAGTACAAAAAGATCAGCTCTGTACACCTATCAATATTACCTTCTTCAGACTGGCCAATATGATGGCCAAACTCTTGCTATTGTACCATGTTAGATAAGTCAGTAAACAATTCTATTTGAACACAACTTTGTCTGTGAAAAAGCTTGATGTTTGATTTTCTTCAAAGCTCTATGTTTGATTAAGACTAGAGCTTAAAGTTTCTCAGAATGTAAGCAGCAACCTCAAGCGAGATTCCCAAATCAACTGACAGCCAATTCATGTTACAAGATTGGCATCAGGTTTCTAAATATTGTACTCTGAGAGAAAATCTGACAGTTCGTTTGCTTTTTCCTAACTGGGTATGCTTTTGTATGCACAAGATCCTGAAAGACTGTAGTGTTGGGGTTCATCTGAGTCTCCTTGCCCAATGGCTCTATGAATAGCCACATTCAAAGGGACTAAAGGGAGACCAGTGTGGTATCCTGACAACTCTCCGCTCTGGGCCACCTCAGTGCCCATCTCAGCTCCTGCAATGGTTCAGGGCTGAAGGTTAGGGGGTGAACTTTCTCCCATCTGACCCGAGGCCATCATTGGGCCTTGTCTTGCCAAGGCACCAAAGTCCCTACAATGAGAGTGGGTCTGACAGCAATCACAGGGGTGCTTCCCTTGAGCCACCCAAACCACTAGCTCTGGTTGTCTGAGGGAGCTTGTGTCTGTATGCTTCTCTCTGCTGATATCATGAGGGCAGGGCTTAGGCACAGCCCTCAGCCTACAGTGATTTTAGAGGGTTTTTTTTAGAGCTTTGAAATGGAAATGGACTGCCTTCAAGTCGATCCTGACTTATGGCGACCCTATGAATAGGGATTTCATGGTAAGCGGTATTCAGAGGGGGTTTACCACTGAGGGTTTACTATTCTTCAGTAAGTTTCACTTGTCTTTACCATGTGTACAGATCCTTGCCAACACTGTAGAACCCTCTGATTCCTCAGCTTCCATGTCTGCATGCTAGCGGGGGGAGGGAGGTTACAAAACTATGATACTATATGGGGAAACTGAATGTCTCAGAATGGATCATGCAGGCAAAAAGACATATTTATTTAAACCACTGAAAATTTACAATGCCCCACAGCACTGTTCTGGCATGACTTTTCTCCAGCACCAGTGCAGGCAGCTGAATCCCAGTAAACCCCAAGCAAAGCTGGGAGATAAAATTTAGCCTTGCCCAGTGGTCATATATCTATATAGAGAGCCAGTGTTGTGTAGTGGTTAAAGTGTTGGACTAGGATCTGGAAGATCAGAGCTCAAATCCCCACTTAGCCATGAAGATCATTGGGTGATCTTGAGCCAATCACCATGTCTCAGCGTAACCTACCTCAAAAGGTTGTTGTGGCAATAAATGGGGAGGGGGAGAATCATGTATGTCATCTTGAACTTCTTGGGGGAAAGGTGGAATATAACTGTAATAATAAATAAACCATTGCTACAGCTGCTGAAGTTGATTAGAGTTGTCTCATCAGCTGCAAACTAAGCCTGTGCCTTGTCACAGGAGGGCTAGGGCACTGTGGGCTTGCAGATACTAGCAGAGACCTGCTGAATCCACTATAATCCGCAGCAGCCCATGTGGTTGTTTCACACCTGCTGGACAATGTGGTATTCCTGTTCCCAGCTATTTCTGGGGTAAGCTGGGGCATGATGGGCCTACACAGCTACTGGAGAAGGATCCATCAAATAAGGATGTGGATCATGCCACTAGTTCCAATTAGCACAGTTAACTGAATACAGAAAATTGCCAAAGTTCTTCATTTCGTTACATGCACACAGTGGCAGAGAAGTCAGCAAAGCAAAAGTAAAAAAAGAACAGAGCCTGCAGTAGTCAGTTCAAATAAATGAAGAAGTACTTCAGTCAATAGTACTGATTTTCACAGATGCCAAACACCATCTGACAATTGGTAATTGCATTTTAGCTTATTTGAAAGCTGAGCTGTTAATATTAATGAGATCAACATCTTAAGGTTGCAAGTTAAACATTTTGCCATAGACATATATGGGAGTTAATGAAAGCAAGGTTGGTGTTTGTTTTTGGAGGAAAGAAAAAGATAATTTGAAGAGTAACAAATGTATTATTTCCTTCACACCTTTGGTAATATCTTCTCCTTGGTTCAGCTGGGCAAATAAGGCTGAGCGGGTTGCAGTTGTATCATCTTTTGCATTTTCGGTATCGAAGGCAGGTGGAGGTCCTGGTGGTGGAGGAGGTGGTGGTGGCGGTGGTGGTGGAGGAGGAGGAGGGACCTGGTTGCCTGTTAGAGTAGACAGCCCAGATGCTGCTGAGGCAAGTGGACCCTGTAAATAAAATTTAGAAAGGTGTCTGGAACTATATAAACAGATGGTGTCACAAATCACATGAGAAAATGGTGAACACTTCTACACAATTATATTTTTGGTGTGGTGGAATATGAACAGATTCCATAATTTCCCTGTGGAATGCATGATTTTAAAAAACAATAGGTTTGGATGCTCGCAAAATAAAAAGTTTTGGAACTCTGTTTCCTTTGTTGCTTACAACCTTTGGCCATCAATATATAGTTTGAAAAAGGGGGGAACATATAGACAAGCTACTAACAGTACTGCATAAAATATAATAAATCTTTTATTAAGAACAAAATAAGTTCTTCCAGGGAACCAAATTGTATGATTCATATTTCTAAATTAATTAGTCATCTTTACAGGTCTAATGTGTAGTTTTCTATGAATCTTTCTGACTGCTACAGTGAATAATGCAATTCTGAACATGCTAAATATGCCTCTGACAACAGAGCAAAATCAGACCTCCGTACAGCAGGTATGATCCTGCTGGGAGGAAGGGCGGGATATAATTCAAATAATAAACAAATAAATAAAATAAAATAAATAACAAAATTGCCTATGGCCCTCCAGATGTTGTTGGACTACACTTCTCACCATCCCTGACCATTATAAAGAGAACAATATAAAACAGTGCTCAATATCCTCTACTACACTCACAGAATATGTACAATGCTGATGATCTATTAGAACACTAGAGTACCTGCTAACAAACTGATGACATCATTTGACACCTCATGCTTATAAAAGACTTTTATTTACCAATAAATATACCTTGCCTTTCTGTTTAATAAACAACACCTAGGGGCTTGATAGACCATGGTTTGAAGTTGGCTTGTTTTGAAACTTACCAGAGTTTGCAATAAACCAGTGGTTCGCAAACTTTCCCCCCCACAGAGCATTTGAAGACTGCTGAGGATTTTGTGGACCGCTTAATAATTTTTTGCCTTTGTAGCAATTGTATTGTGCTGTGCTAGATGCTGTATTCTTTTAAAGTTATATTTTAATTGTTTCCGTTATTTCTTATATACTGTATTTTATTGTATTACAATGTGAATTCCATAGAATTCAAATAAAATACAATATAAGAAATAAAAGAAGCAATAAAATAGAATTAAAAATCAATATGAATATTTAATACAACAGATGTGCCATCTCCCATCTTCAACCACAAATTCACAGGTGGCCTGCGGACCACAGTTTGAGAACTCCTTGTTATAAACCATGATGTCTAGGCCAGACAACGATACAAGCCATGATTCACAGAAAGTGAAACTAAAAATTGCTGAAGTTTTTCTCCAGGCCACTTGGTGGTGGCGGGGAAGCACAGGAACCTAAGGCTTGCTCAGGTTTGTTCTAGGCCATCCATGTTATGCTAAATCATGCATAATGTGTGAACAAAGTCAAGGTGGCTTACAGCAAATACTATGGAAGGAAAAGGTTAGAGTTAAAACATACACCTGGCAATAATGGTCACTTTAGAAAGAGACATACAGTATGTCCCATGAACTGAGTGAATGTAATGCAATATTAGAATACAAAAATTTAGCTGCAATCCCATGCACCCTTACTTGGGAGTAAGTATCACTGACATCTGTGGAGTTTACTTCAGAATAAACATGCTTAATGTAAAGCACAGCGCTTCCCATTGATGACATGTGTGTTTCTTCTCTTACAGTTTTATTGCAATTCCTTTTACAGCCTGTTAGCTTTTGCTTGTCAGTGAAATGGTTATTAATTACGTAGATTGACAGGAGTCCCTCTGAGAAGTCACACTCTGATATACCGACAATTTCCTACACAAATTTGGTCTGCGCAGGAACAAAATTCATTATCAAAATGTGTCCAGAACTATCACATCTTCCCAGTATGTTAGATTGCTGCTCATGGAGAACTTTTGATATGGATGCTTTCAAACAGCAATCTTACATGTGTAGTATGAGCCAAAGCACATGTGATGGTCTGTTATATGTAGTTTCTTCCTATGTTTATTCTTTTACAAAATAAAGTTGCAGAGGCTATAGTCTAAACCAGAAGACCCGTAAGGTGAGGTTTGCTTCCAGGTTTGTTTATTTTTTTCTGCTTTGAAAAACAACCCATCTGCTTTTTGTCTTACAGGAGAGAAGCAACTTGTCAGAGGTGGGGTGATAAGTAGAGGGGGGAAATGCCAGGGGCAAAAGGATAATAAAAACAGAAGAAGAGTCCTGCAAGATCAAACAAGTGGCCCATCTAGGCCAGCATCCTGTTCTCGCAGCGGCCAACCAGATGCCCATGGGAAGCCCACAAGCACAACCTGAATGCAAGAGCACTCTCCCCAGTTGTGCTCCCCAGCAAGTGACATTCAGGGTCATATTGCCTCCAGCGGTGGAGGCAGAACACAGCCCCTGTGGCTAGTAACCGATCAAGACACCATGGGGCTTCCGCTTTAGATTGCAGCCTCTGCAGCTGCATTTTGTTAAAGAAAACAAAAACCTACATGCAGCTGAGCATAACATGTGTACTGCTTCTGTCTCTGAAACAGAATGGCCCAAGAAAACTGTACTACATGCCTCCCGGCACATTGAAAACAGGCAGGAATTTATTGCTCGGTTCTGATATCAGTTTTGAGAAAGACTAAACAGAACAGATTGAGGTTCTGGTATATCCGGACTTCCGGGAAGGGTGACTTAGCCTGTGTCTGCTTTTGAGACGGGCTCCTGCCTCAAAAGAAGCTTATTCAGATATATCAGTCAGATTTTTTCTTTTTTTGACTGATTAAACTTCTCCCGGGTAGGGAGAAACGAAGAGATTAACCTCAAAGCCTATTTTTGTTGGGACGACCAGATCTCATTAATTTATGGGACGAGGTCCAGCCGACGAAGGTGGGACGGATTTTTAACAACAAGCTCTATCTGGAAAAGCGAACGTTCATCTTATCTTCTAAGAGAGAACGCACTAACAGGCAAGCACCCTTCTTTCTATATTTTTCTTTTACTTGACTTAAATTGTTGCTGTTTAAAAGAGATTTGCCAGATTGATCGGTTTTTGACATCTCACTGGGGAGCCATAACTTCTCTCTGCTACTCACTAATTAATAGCTTATCTCTGTTTTTGTTGCAAAAAGCTGTCCTGGATTTGCATTCTAAAGATATACACAGAAGAGGGATTTCTATTCCAGATTTTTATTTTGAAGAATATTATATTGTCTGAGACTACTCTCTTTTTGGTCTATTTTATTTTGACGAATCTGTTTTCTGACGACCGCCATTAATTGTTTCGATCCTGGGAACTGCATTTTGTTTACTTAAACATGGAGAGATAAGGCTGTCTGCTCTGTTTATACTGTGATGTCACCAAGTTTGGAGTATTAACCCAATTGTTGCTGAAATAAGAAGTGGTTTTCCTATATTTTTCTTTTAAAATGGCAATTAAGAAAGTGGCTGAGAAGCTGGAAATAACTATGTTTCAGAAAATAATGGATGAGATTGAGATAACGAAACAAAACCTGCGACAGGGTTGTAAGGAGCTGAAAATTGAATTGAGTAAAATGAAGCAGGAGATTAAAGATATAGGGGTCCCTGTGAGAGAGGTGACCCTGGAAGGGGTCCCTGTGAGAGAGGAGACCCCGGAGATTGGAACAAACGTGGAACAGGAAAAAGATTTGGAGTCTATGGACTTTAGAAATAAAATTTATTGTTTGGAGACACAGGAGATTAAAGACATAGGGGTCCTTGTGAGAGAGGAGACCCTGGAGACTGGAACAGGGGTCCCTGTGAGAGAGGAGACCCTGGAGACTGGAACAGGGGTCCCTGTGAGAGAGGAGATCCCGGAGATTGGAACAAACGTGGAACAGGAACAAGATTTGGAGTCTATGGACTTTAGAAATAAAATCTATTGTTTGGAACTCAATGTTATCTCTGAAGAAATTAATGAAGATTCTAGAGATAAAGTTATCAATGGCATGGATAATCTTCTGGACTGGAATGATGTGATGGAGCCCAATATAGAGAAAATCTATGGAATTAACTGCAGCCATGTGACAATGGAAAAACTTTCAAGAGATGACCCAGTGTATTTTGAAAAAAAGAACAGAGATATGATTTTACAGCAGTATTTCAGCAACCTATTCAGAATGGATGGCAAGAAAATATTTGGGATAGAGGTAATTCCCATCAGACTCTTACTATATGACTATGGCTTTGACAGCAAGATTATTATGGAATACTGATAATGGAAGATTGGATACTGAAATTACTGGACTTAACAAGACTACTGAAGATGGAAGATGGAAAATGGAACTAATAGGGATAATAGAACAATGGCTACTGAAATTACTGAACCTAACAGATTCTGATGTGATGGATTAATTGAAATGTTTATTTTGACTATGGTTATGACAACAAGATTATCATAATTAGTAATGAGATGGATTAATCGATATGCTTATCTGGAAAAAAAAATTTGATAGATATATTTCTTAAAGAATTGAAACCTCTCTTTGACTTTTTGTGGAAAGAATAAAGTAATGTTTATGAGATTTGATGATTAAGTAAGATAACTACTGGAGGAAAGTGATTTTATAATATGACTTAAGAGACAGGATTGTTATATATTATAGACTTATAACTGATTTGATCTTTGACAAATGGGAAGTCAATATTTTACTCTTTATTTTTTATTTTTGTTTTTTTTTTCTTTTTTTCTTTTTGTTTAACTATTTTTGATTTTGTTTTTTGTCTTTGAATGTTTTATGATTTTGTCTTGTATGTTTTATGAAAATCTGAATAAAAATTATTGAAAAAAAAAAAAAAAGAGGTTCTGGTATATCCACTAGCCCAGCCTTTCCCAACCAGTGTGCCACCAGATGTTGTTGGACCACAATTCCCATCTTCCCTGACCATTGGCAATGCTGGCTGAGGCTGATGGGAGTTGTGGTCCAACAACACCTGGTGGCCCACTAGTTGGGAAAGGCTGGGCTAGTGGATATCCCATCACTCAATTTTCCCACAGAAGCTTGTCTATCTAAGCACTGATTACATGAGGAGACCACAGCAGCATGTATGTCAATTCACAGACTTCAGCATACGAACCCCTACAAGAAAGACGTGCTATAGCTTCTCAAAGTTCATCTTCTCTTAATCTAGCAGGTGTTTGCTATTGCAAGCAATTCTTTGCATTAAGTGTGAGCAGATGTTTAAAACAATGTATCTTTATAAAAAGCATTTAAAAAGCTATTTAACTAGCACAAATGGTTACAACGTCTGTCATCTGGGTTTATGTCAGCTGCCTGCCTTAGCAACAGCTGCTCTCTCGTTACTGCCCGTTATATAGTTTAGTCAAGTAAGATATGAAAGTGGTGGTGCCAAAGTATCTGTTGGTGGTTGTTCTCATTTGCAAATAAGATCCATTTGTTGTCAACCATGAAATTGTTTGAAAGTAAGTAATTCCAAAAAACACGAACGAAATCAGGATTATGGTTTATAAACTCAATAAAAAAATTTCTTCCGAAGGGAACTACACTGTATTTTTAAGTGTTAAGTGTATCATTAATTTTCTGAGAAATATTTATGTAGAACGGATACTAGATTAACCTTATCAGTACTTAACTGGCAATAAACCCATGTCCAGGAAATGAGGGTGTGGGAGCTAAATGCTCCTGCCCTGGGAATGAGGTCCTCGTGTCAGCAAGGGGGGGAAAAGGAAGCTTTCTAAGGATGAATGTTTTGCTCCTAAACTTCTACCACCTTCCACTGCAGATCAGTTTAAAAGGTGGGGGAGAGGTACCGTTGCAGGGGTTCCGATAAATGATAATCACACATACTAACCTTGATCTCTAGCGAGTGGGAGTTGTGAGTGCCCACACTTGAACAGACACCACCTAGGTTTCTTGCACATATAGGAAACACATTGGTATCATTCCCCATTCCACTGGCAGATGCTTCATACTCCTACCTTCACTCACTGGAGGTCAAAGTTAAGTATGTGTCTGCATGGGGGTGTTGATCAGGGCCCCTGCAATCACTTTTCTTGACCTTAAATGAACTCCTTTGAGCCCAAGATCTAGCAGAACTAGGGCTGGCTCCTGCATACATCTCTCTGCTGCTAAGGACGATTCCTGATAGTTGACGGAAAGTGCACATGCTCTTCCCTTGCACAATGTCAGTGGTTTGACCTCCATTATTTTTCTGCAAGGCATCCATAACTGATATAGCCTTGGGTCCTTCTCTTGCCCAATTTCCATCTTCAGTCATTGACATTTGGATAATCAAGCTTGGAAATAAGATATAGGTATTAAAAAGAACAATATTCAGTAATTGTCTATATACCACTACTGTTTATCTCACTCAGTTGTAAAAATAATAAAAAAAAGGTTCATTATGCCTGCATTTGTATCTCTGCCTTTCACCAACCACTGTGTGGTCCAATGGATGGTGCCAGACTTTAGCTTGAGTTCTATCCCAGCTTAGACATGGTCATTTTGTGTGGCCAAAGGAAAGACACTCACTGACAGTTCTAGTTCCCTTCCGTAAAGCAAGATATTAAAGAACTACCATATGAGGATTAGCAGAAATATGTACATTGTTGGTACTATCAAATGAAAAATATAGCAATACATTATTATGTCCCATGAATATTTATATTTCAAAACACTGTAAGACAGTCTGAAAAATTGGAACATTTGAATTTTAAATCATAATTCTAGCAAGCAGAAGTCAAATCTCTGCATTATGTTTCATATGCTAATAACAGTAAGTTAATTTTGTGCATGTGTGCATAATCAGCATGTAGACATTTGACTTGTGAATGAGGGGGACAGGTGGTGTGAACAATGACATAAATGAACTGAAAATCTATCCCCTCAAGAAACCAATTATTGGGAGTCTCAAAGGAGAAATTTTCATTCTCCTAATAAAAATATATTAGCACTACAAACTCTTATAATCCTAGTTACATGCTTAATATGATTACAGAGCTCTATATTGTCCTCTTCATACATATGCACACACATAAAGATGAGGATTGTGAAGCTCAAAATATCATGTAACAGCCTACAGGAACAGGTGGACTATGACACAGAGACATAAATCTTTTGTTAAGGTGTTTCTTCTGTAAATGTATACTAGTGTTGGCTCTGTTAACTACACCATTTAGACCACCTGTCTGCAAGCATTCCTGCTGCCCAATGATATGCAAGTTACAAGGTGAAACAGCTGATGATTGCTGGCTTTATACAAAAATCTAATCCATTTTGGCGATTAGCTGTATGGACTATTTTATCTGTTTGTCTGAAGCCATCTAAAAAGAAAAAAGACTAGTGCCATTTATCACCTGTTCAGGATTTGCCATGTGCGTGTACAGAGTGTGGGTGGCTTTCTCATAATTGCAGTGTTATCCTACTAAAATAAATATAATTACCAACCTATAGACTGAGATGGAATTTATTCCCATTTTCTAAATGATTTCATTCATTACAGATTAGTAGTGAGCTGATATTGTTAAAAAGGCATAAGACTTGACATCTTCAATTTTGAGGTTATAATGTTTTTAAAAATTATATGATGAATAAACTGCACTGAACTAAAATACCGGGCATTCCTCAAAAGGTACAGATGGAAAAGTAGCTTCTTACTAAATGATAAATGCTTATCACAATATGGCACCATGCAGAAGACAAGAAGACAACAAAGGATCTGGATGAGGCCACACAGAAGTAACCAAGTTACTGAAATGAACTCTTGAAATATTTTCAGTCTGCCACTCCTGGTTACTTTGCTTACATATAGATGCCTTACACCAGCATGCACCTGACCTGGAAGGTGGCACAGATGTTGGCACTATATGGGCACAGAGCCAATCCAGTACTCTGGTGTGATCACACATCTCTCCCCCTCTCTGTAAGTGCCAGTGACTCCGCTGCCAGGACATCAGGTGTGCAGCACCCCCCCCTCCAATGGCCAAAACTGCCTTATGCCTTAAGGCCAAGCTACACTTGGCCATTAATCATGTTGTGTCACCTGTCCTTGAGTGAAAGCTTTTTTCTTCCGTAAATTGTCAGTTTGGGATCCCCATTCTGGATTGGGATCCTGGGATAGGGTCAGAGGACTTTAACCTTTTGCCACTGCGGTGGTCTTGATCTGGATTGAGGGCCCTGAGGCCACAACTTATATTGAGGGGAAAGTTCCCACTGGAACAATGGGAGCTGTTTTCCAGGGTAAATGGCAGATGCAGGACCTCTGATCTAAATCAGGACCACAGCAGGAGGGAAAGGATGAAAGCCCCTACCAGGTCTCAATCCAGATTGGAGTCCCCACCCTGGCAATTTGGGAAAGAAAAAGATTGTCCCCAAGGACAAAATGTGATAAATGGAAATGGACTGCCTTCAAGTCGATCCCGACTTATGGTGATCCAATGAATAGGGTTTTCATGGTAAGCAGTATACAGAGGAAGTTTACCATTGCCTCCCTCTGAGACTAGTCCTCTCCAGCTGGCTAGGGCTTCTCAGCTTGCCACAGCTGCACAAGCCAGACCCCTCCTGTCTGCAACTGCCAGCTGGGGGGCAAGTGGACTTCTTGGGACTATGCAGCTTGCCCACGGCTGCACAGGTGGCGGGGCACGTAACCCCTGAGCCACTCACTGTGGGGGTGATCTTTAGCTGACCCTTGACACCCAGGAGACACGAGTGGGAATTTGAACTCACAGACTCTGGACTCCCAGCCAGGCTCTCCTCCCCACTGTGCTATACCAGCTGCTGCAAAATGTGATAAATATGTGCATTTTGGCTCTGGTTATAAAAATTCAGTCAGTTTCTGAGGCTGCATTCAGACATGGGGTTTACTGCATTAGTTTTGCAATGCTTCTGTCCTGTGGCATTATGGAACTATGGCTTTTTGACCAATATACTCCCATATAGCGCTAAATTTCATTCACACCAGTGGGAGTGGTGTGACATAACAAGCATCATTGGACATACCGCAACTCCCCCACCCTTTCCATGCATGTGCACTTCTGTTCCCCATGATTCATCACATGGTATGCTACAATACCGCCCAAAATTTTGTTATTTGAGTGGTGGGGGCACAATCCATTAAAACCAAGGGAAACTTACAACGCAAAACTCCTGAGATATTCCAGGTTTCTGGGATTGCACGTGGATTTTTTTCTGGAAATACCACGGAAATGAATCCTAACCCTGTGCTAGGTGTCACTAGATTTCCTGAAGTGGACTTCAAAGATCACACAAAATACAAAAAATTAACAAGTAAGGAAACCTTGGGAAGACAAAATAAAGTGCCTTCTGAATGCAGCCTCTGTCAATTCTGCCTGATAAGGCTATGACCCATATTGTACGCAGGAGCTGTCTGTGGTCACAATGTTCCAGCACTTATGTAAAGCAGATTCCCCTGCCCTTTCAGAATCTCAAAGCCAAGTAACAAAACCAATCTGGCATGGCTGAGAGGAACTAGACTGAGCTGAGAAGTTGCCAACAGTAAGTGTTGTGGTATGTGTTGGCTGAGTTACACTGGGCGCGTGATGAAGCAATTACACAGCTGCCTTTCTTGTCAACCAATTGCTTCACCCCACCAGTTTGGATTTCTACTTTCCTTGAAAGTGTCTGTTTTTGTAATGAAACAAACCACAACCCAGTATATCAAATATCAAACATGCCTTCATTCAATAGGAGTTTGTAGAGAACGTTTAGTAGACTTAAACAAGTGTGAGATGTACACACTCTTTATCATTTATCCTAGTGCTGATACCTAAATTCGGTTGGCAACATTACACATTATTTCATTACCCACTTAAGAGAGACGGCAAGTAATGGTAGATCTACCAAAAGCTTCTTTTTCCTCGTGGTAAAATTCTGCAAGAGGGGATCCTCAATTAGTCGTTCCCAAGGATCAGCGAGAAAGATGGATCCTAACCCAGATAAATACTCCAGATTAAGAGAGTGTCAGTCTTCTGGACCGGGATAGCCTGACCACTGTTGTCAACGCACTGGTAACCTCTAGGCTGGATTACTGTAATGCACTCTATGTGGGGCTGCCCTTGAGGTTGGTCCGGAAGCTGCAGCTGGTGCAAAATGTGGCGTCGGGACTGCTCACTGGGGCAGGGTATCACCAACATGTCACCCCCTGCTGAAAGAATTGCACTGGCTGCCCATTTGCTACCAGGCCAAGTTCAAGGTTCTCGTTTTGGTGTACAAAGCCCTATACAGCTCGGGACCAGGATACCTGAAAGACCATCTTACCCCTTATATACCCAGTTGATCACTGCGCTCTGCAGGTGAGGGCCTCCTGCAGCTACCATCTTATCAGGAGGTCCATTCTGCACAACATAGGAAACAGACCTTTAGTGTGGTGACACCTACCCTTTGGAATTCCCCTTAAATATTAGGCAGGCGACATCTCTGTTATCTTTTCAGCGCCTTTTGAAGACTTTCCTCTTTCAACAAGCCTTTTAAGTTGAGTCCTATCCCAGTCTGCGTCTGTGTTAGAATTGCTTGTTAATGTTTTTTTTAATAAAGTTTTTAACCCTTTTTAAAAGATATTTTTAAAGCTTTTTTTAAAAATGTTCTTAATGTTTTGTTTTAATGTATTTTAAAGTCTGCTTTTATGATGTTTTAAAGTGTTTTTAGCACTTATGTTTGCCCTGGGCTCCTGCTGGGAGGAAGCGTGGGATATAAATCAAATAATAAATAATAAATAAATACATCTGACTTTTCTTGCATCGGAAGGAAAGGCAAGAAATACAGCACTTACGGTTTTACTCCAGGTGAGCCCAGTAGTATGATATTCTTTGATGTATGCCTGAAGTTCTGTCCAGATATTCAAGAATGATTTCACCCAGTCAACATGATGCAAATCACTGTAACATAATGGAAAATATTTCTACATGCATTAAACATCGTGAAGTGCAATTCTGTAGTCCCTGGGAGGCACCACAGGGACCATAGGATATTGCAGATACAGTGAAGAAGGAGCTCTGCCAGCAGAAAAGGAGGTCCACAATCAGAGGCCTCTTTATTGCAGCTGCAGAAACAGCAACAAGCCTCTGCCATCAGTGCTCCAACAGTAGTAGGATGGGGAAAGAAGCATTTGGGGGCATGTTGAAGGAGCCCCTTCCCCTCACATATCCTTAACAAAACATACCAGCCCTGGAACTGGCATACTTATTTTCCCTCCAGCTACTCCACTCTAACCTCTTCCCTGGCTTGTGCGAGCCATTTTGAGCTGATGGTTCTTCCACCACGGATTCTCCCTCACCCATAGGATTGATGGCCATCAAAATCAACACTAAAATGACAAAAATCAAATTTTGCCACAGGCTTCAGGTTGGAATGGTCTGAATTATTTAAATATGCCGCCCCCCTGGGCTCCTGCTGGGAGGAAGGGCAGGATATAAATCAAATAATAAATAAATAAATAGACAGATAGATGCATAAGACAATTCAATGGTGGTTTCTCACAGCCAATTTCATAAGGATACCAGTGGCTTGAGGATTGCAGCCTTCCTTAGCAAATGGGCTCCTACTGGGAGGAAGGGCAGGATATAAATAATAATAATAATAATAATTTTAAAAAATTACATTCTCCTAGTGATCAAGCTGCAACATTTTGGTTCTGTTAAAAATGTGATTCTCTCTCCCCCCCGCAACAATATATCCATTTCAGTTGTGAGTGCTGGCTGGAGTGTGGTTACATCAGTTTCATAGACCCATATTGGATAGTGGGTGTAATATTACTAGTGCTGAATTAAAGTGGAGACTGTGGCTTCTCCCTGAAACATCTCCCCATCACTGTGCATGAATTGGCTCCATTCATGGCTGCCTCTCACTGCGTTTTTCTCCTCAACTTTTGTGCTGGGTGGTCATAGGAACTAAGATTCACTAATGCTGCCAGAGCATACGAAGCCCAGCCACATATTTGGGATCACAAAAGCTTGCAGACTATGAAATCTCCAGTTCAGTTAGGAAAATATAGTAATACACCTTACGAAGCAAGGCTTTATCTATGTGCTCCAGGAGCCCTTTATAGACCCCTAGAGAGGAATTGACATGTTTGTGAAATGATGTGGATAAATACAAAATTTTAAAAGTGGCCCTGTTTGAAGTTGTTAAAAAAGGTAAAGGTGTCCCCGCACTTAATAGTGCGAGTCATTTCCGACTCTTAGGGTGGCGTCTTGCGACGTTTACAAGGCAGACCATATATATGATGTGGGATTGCCAGTTCCATTCCCAGCCTTTCTTTACCCCCCCAGCATATGCTGGGTACTCATTTTACTGACCACGGATGGATGGAAGGCTGAGTGGACCTCAACCCCTTTTACTGGAGATTCGACTTCCTCCTTCCATTGGAATCGAACTCCGGCCATGAGCAGAGCTACGGCTGCGTTACCGCCGCTTACCACTCTGCGCCACAGAGGATCTTTAGGCTGCTAAATTTCAAATAGTTTAGAACACAAAAATGTACAAAATAGTGTGCACTCCCTATATACTTTCTGTAGTTGATTCAAAATAACAGGATATTCTTTAGAACCTGATAAAACTGGAATTTTACCAGAGAAAAGTATAAATTTTTTAAACTTACCTATGTTTGTAGTCTTTTAATACCCTGTTAGTATAAAATGTAGCAGCATCATTCATCTCCTTGACATAAGGCCCTGGTTTAGGAGACTAAGGAAAGGTAGAGGACCATCACATAAATGTCGCACAGTGAATTTTGAGAGAGAGAGAGAGGAGAGATAAAATCAAAAGGCAGTACCTTGCTGCATTTTAGAATGCAGCCATTAAGATTTTGAAACATGGGCTGGGGGGAACAACAGTCTGAACAACTTTAATTTATTATTATCTTAGCACAGCATATAAGAAGTTTTTTAAAAAATCAACTAAATTCAGAACTTACCATTGCTATCCACCCAAGAGCTGGAATGCTTTCACTGACAGATGACAGATGATTAAACATTTTACTTCCTCGGTTCCTCTCTCTGAACATCTGAATTTCCTGAATCTTGTCTGATACTGGTTTTAGAAGAACAGCCACTTCACTCTGCAATGTTAAAAATGAAACTGTTGTTGTTGGCAGAACAGAAACATATTAGATCTGCAGAGTGATGGAGTGATCGAGTAAGAAAGGTGCATAGCTGACAAAGATCAGCAAAGTGGGGCACTGGCCAATGATCTCCAAGTTCAGAGGTCCAATACTGCCTGCCGATTAGTCTGGCTGTATGACTCTCAGAAACTTCTTAGCTCTACCTGTTCTGCTGCTTTCCAATAGAAGTTTAAGTACCACTGCTATTATACTCATGTTAGCTCCAAACCTGTGGATCCACAGACATGTACAGCTCAGGCCTAGTGGCCTGCACAAATTAGGGTTGCCACATCTCCAGTTTTTGCCCAGAGACTCCAGTTTTTGGGGGTCCTCACTGGCTCTGCGGGTGAGTCAAGTTAATCTCCGGACTCTAGCTTTCTTTTTTTTCTTTTAAAAAAATTTAAGTTTCTAGGTGGTCTGGTTCAAAAAATATAGACCAACATGTCAGCCACCCCCCTCATAACTTCTGTTAGTACCGGCTGCTCTAATCCCTGACCTCTCAGGTTTTTAGTCAGTAAGTGAAGTCAGGGTTGTGATTGACAAGATCTGTTGATCCCCAGGCAATACCTAAACCCCATTTCAAGTTCTGAGAACAGTTTCCTTTTCCTACTTGTCTCACATCAGGAATTCAGTAAATATATAGCTTTCAGCAGCATAAAGAGTACTTTCTCTGTACAGGATTAGGACTTGCTTCTGAGCAAACATGCATAGGATTGCATTACTACAGAAGATAACAGCAGGATCTTGGTGGGCATACATAGTAAACAATTTTAGTTATAATTATAATAAAAGTGTACATGCAGTTTTTTTTAATTACTTGCAAAAATGGCATATTATACATTTTATAATTTCAAATAATTTTTGAAGTTTTAAAAAAGTGTACATGCTGCAGTGTTATACTTTTCTAATTAAAGAGTAAAACAAGTTTAAATTTTACTGGACTGTTGAAGAGGGCAGTTTATTTGTCTTATTCATAATCTGTTTTGAAAACCTTCCCAATATGAACTTTTTCTGGAGTGAAGCTGCAATGCTAATTCTACATACCTGAGGGTTAACCCCACTGAATTCAGTTGGACTTACTTTTGAGTAGACATGGTTAGGATTGTGCTGAAAGTCAGTGGGACATTTCAGTGAACATAGAAAAGGATTGTGTTGTAAATCTTTCCCCTCCAATCCTTTTTTTTAAAGCAATTAGGTAGGTCTTACTTAGGTGTCAAGAGCCAGTGTGGTGTAGTGGTTAAGGTGTTGGACTACAACCTGGGAGACCAGGGTTTGAATCCCCACATAGCCATGAAGCTGACTGGATGACCTTGGGCCAGTCACTGCCTCTCAGCCTCATGAAAACCCTATTCATAGGGTCGCCATAAGTTGGAATCGACTTGAAGGTAGTACATTTACATTTTTTACTTAGGTGTCACTGCTTTTACTAGGCAGGAAACTAATACTTTTTTTAAAAAAAAGTTCTGTAAGGACCAACTGGTTTTGATAATAAACTATTGTATGGGATGTATGTATTTTTACATCTCCAGTGTGTGTGTATATAGAATATTTTCCACAACCCTGTGAGGTAGGGTTGGAAATCAAGGCAGCTCACAACAAGAAATAAAGCCATTTAAAATCCAATAACCAAAACACAAGCATAAAAAAGTTGCAAAACAGCTTAAAGTAGCATGATTCTGAATTTTGGATTGGGTGAGTGAAGTTCTTTATCACTGAATTGCAGTCCTGTGCATGGTTCCCTGTCTGAGTAAGCCCCATTGAATACATTGGGACTTGCTTCTGAGTAAACTTGCATAGGATTGCACTATAAATATTGTTACAGGTTGTGTAAATAAACATCTTTGACATTCATGCTTATATAAATATTTCTTCATAGTATGTCTTGATATGTATCTGATTTCACACTATGGCTGTAAATCATTATTTCTTCTACATTTTAAGTATGCCCTTCTTCCTTGGGGTGGTCATGGTCCCCATCTGTTGTTTTCACCCTGAAGGGCAGATTAGGCTGAGAGATGGTACATAGCCCATGGTCACCAAGTAAACTTTGTAGTTTATTTCCATTTTAAAATTTAATTAAAATGATTTATATGCAGCCAAAGTTTATGAAGTAATGCAGATCTACATAATACATTTAAAGTATATCCAACTCACATTTAAAGCGCATGACTTCCCCCAAAGAATCCTGGGAAGTATAGTTTCCCCCTCACAGTTATAGTTCCCACCACTCTTAAAAAACTACAGTTCCTAGGATTCTGTGGTGGGATTCATGTGCTTCAAATGTATATTGAATGTGCTTTAAATGCATGGGGTGGATCTGTCCTAGTATGCTGCACATTCATTAGTGAATTGAAAAGAACAATTTTAACAGATACTTTTTAAAACAACGCTGTAGCTCAGTGGTAGGGCAAATGCTTTGCATGCAAAGGTCCAAAATTCAATGTCTGGAAGAGACTATTGCCTGGAATCCTGGAAAGCCAATGCTAGTCCATGTCATCAGTACTGAGCTAGATGGTGCCAAATGGCCTGACTCAGTATAAGGCAGATTCCTATTCCTTTGTACCTAAAAGAGGAAAGAGATCCAAGGGCCACAGTGACTCAGAAATTTATTCATATATTTTATTTACAACATTTATATACTGCTTTATTGTAAAAAAAAACCTCAAAGCGGTTTATAGAAGAGATTAAAGCAATAAAATTATTGGCAAAAACAATTAAAGACAGATATTTGAAAACATTCCAAAAAATGAAACCAACAATGAGTTAAAAACAGATAAAAACAAAAGCTTCTACATGCCTGGGTAGGCTTGCCTAAACAAAAATGTCTCTAGCAGGTGCCAAAATGAGTACAATGAAGGTGCCTGCCTAATGTAAATAGGCAGGGAGTTCCAAAGCGTAGGTACTGCCACACTAAAGGATTGATTTCTTACAAGAGCAGAAAAAGTATTATGTGGCACCTGTAACATGAAAAGCACACACTGAACTTGGCCTGACAGCAAATCGGCATCCAGTGCAGATTTCAGAGCAGAGGTATTATGTGCTGACAGGGTCTCACTCATATCAGCAATCGTGCTTCAACATTCTGCACTAACTGCAGCCCCAGGGTCAGGTTGTGCTGCACGGGGATCTCTGTGACCTTGGCTGAGTGGCTGCCAGGATTTTTTTTACTTTTGCTTAGGATACCTGACTGGTTGTGAGAAGCTGAGTTTTCTGTCTTACTCATAGGAATCTTGTTGTGGTTGGTATGGTATTGCATTTAGGAAATCATCACTGTCTTTTCTTTTTCTATTTGTGTTTCATTTACCTCTGACCTTACTCCCTTACATCCATAGAAGCAATAACAGTGGTTCCATGTGGTCATCTCAAGCCCCTTAAACCCACTGATGATGCACCTTGTTATTTGCATGATGGTTTACTTCTTGCCCAATGGTGGTAAAAGAGAATTCACATACTGGAAAGTGTGGCTTCAGTTGCTGTTGTTCCCAATCTACTGCCTATGAAGGCAGACCAAACCGTGTGTGTTTTCTCTCTGTCAGTTGTTACTCACTGGAATTTGGTCGGCTGTCAAAGTGTGTTTATAACCTTTCTCTGCAGTGCTCAAGTATGTAAAGAGGTTTGGAGCAGCTACATTAAAAGGAAGGTAGGGTATTCCAGGCAGGGGATTGCCAACCCTGCTTTGATATCGATATCACTGCAGAGGATCTCTAGTTAAGCCTTACCAACAGCACAATCCTAACAATATCTACTTAGAAGCAAGTCCTGTTGAGTTCTATGGGGCTTAGTCCCTTAGTAAGTGTGTTTAGAATTGCACTCTTCAGGGGCATCTATCTTTACTCTTGAGTGCTCCCATCTAACATCACCACAACACTAGGCTTTCTTCCTACAATGGCCTTCTGGTGACTAACCTGGCCTGAGGGCACTTAAACCCTTCTTGCCAGAAGCAAGTAAGCTAGGTTAATTGTTCCTTACCCAAGCTCTTTAAGCATGTGAGAAGAAATGAACCTGTCACTTCAGCTGGACCTGGAAACACCCTCATTTAGCTAAGCTTTCTATCTTAATTTCAGATCAGAGAATTTTTTTTTTGTTCGAGTGATATGCTCCAATCACCTGTGGTTGATGCTTAATGAATCTTGCTTAATGACATCACTAGGGCCCACCCCATGACATCACTAGGGCCCGCCCCTGAAATCTCAGAGTTTGGGATGCTTCTGACCTTGCAACCCCAACACAAGTGGAAGTGTGGAGAGGGAGGCACAGTAGCAGCAACTGCATAATCAACTTCTGCACATAGCAGGAGCAGAATTGAGTATGCTAGCCACCACTCAACAAAATGAAGATATGGAGCATGGAGGAGGAGACAGACTGAGTGCCTGCCACCCAGCTGAACCTCTGGTCTGCACATCCAAATCTAAGAAATTTGACTTATGAATTGCCCAGTTTTGAGTTTCGGCAGCATTACTAATTAGAATAATGATCAGGGCTGTGCTCCATACTTGGACAAAGCCCGAATAACAAACCAAGCTGGGCTTCTTCAGCACTTATTTGTGATGATACAGATCAGGCTGAGTCAGCTGCTGCTTCGTATAGGGTGGATAACGCATTTCCAGATATTTGTTTAAAAATAAAGCTTATTCGGAGTTTTAAAAAGCAACTAGCACTCACAAATCGATGTCTCTGTTTGGCTGACTGTTAAGCTGCAGCAGTACATTCCAACACACACATGGGGGGGGGAATGCTGTGTTTTATTGAGACTACAGTACAGCTCTTCCTGCAAATCAGCACCGAAAGCCCTGTGGGCAGTCAACCTTGCTTGGGGTAGGATCATACATCATGTAAGGAAAATGCTATGCCTCTGCATTTTATTGACAGCTATTCCTGCAAATGAGGATGAAGAAAAAGGACTGGGAGAGGAGGAGCGGGGCTTTGCTGTCCAGTCGTGCTTGTTGTGAGGCTGGATGGGATGTGTTGATGTAACACTGATTCTTCTCTGGATTGGTCAGTCTTGTTATTTATCTGAGCAGAATGCTTAAGACTAGCAGCTGTAACAATTTTTGTCTCTTAAGCCTATCTTATCCACTTCTTTTCCCCACTGATTTCTTTATAATTGTTTGTAACTCTGTGGTGTTCCTAAGCTTACGTTTTCTTTCCATACCCCCCCATTTGCTGTTTTGTACTTGCAGCCTATTCCTTTTATTTTGAGGAAGGAAGCAACACAGGTAGCCACACAATACATAGTTGTGTTACATTATCTTGAATTTCAGAGTTTATTTTGACTAGCAGCCATTTTAAGACTTTTCAAAAATATTTCATTTTCCAAACAGACTAATAGTCTCCTAAGAAGGATTAGCAGCCCACCATTATTTATAATGTTTATTTTCTACTGTAAACGTCATCCTTACTGACGCAGAATTAATCAACGATAGCTTGGAGGGGACTCCAGGAAAAGATACCCTCCAGAGCAATCCCCAAATCTTATTCTCTTCCCATTGCTAAGAACTGGTAGTGGTGGTAGTAGTAGTAGTAATAGTAGTTCAATTGCTAACCACAAACCACAGGAAGCAGCCAGCTTGTGCGATATAGCCTAGGAGGATACACAATTTCCCAGCCAGCTAAACCTGGTGGGCATTTCTTAGCCTGAGAATTGGCATGACTGAATGAGAACTCACAGTCTTTTTAAAAAATCTTTTTTGGGGAAAAAATTGACATTTTAAAGGTGGCTAGCATGAAAAATCCCTGGAGTTACCCACCTGATATTTGGAAGGGTTAATCCCCTCTGTGGGGGCTACCATGTCTCCACATTTAAAGTTCCTATGTGAAAAACAAAACTGTTATGTTCTTTTTAATCTTAAAACATTTTAAACTTTAAAGGTGGCTAGCATGAAAACTCCTGTGGCTACCCACATATTTGGCAGGGTTAATTTCCTCTTTATGGGCTACCATGTTCCAAAATTTAATTTCCTTACATGCATATATTATCTTCATGGTGCTGCCTGCCTGTGCCTGCCTGATACTACCAATCCATGCCTAGTATTACACATTTAATATTTTTAAAAAAACAGGTTTTCCCTAAAAAAATATTGAAAAAAGGACAAATACAGGAGCATGTGAATTGACATAACTGGGCTTCAAAGGTTTTTTTTAATCATTTTGGGAAAAATCAAACTTTAAAGGTAGTTAGCATGAAATGCCCTAGAGCTACCTAGCTGAAATTTGGCAAAGTTGATCCCTCCTTAAAGGCTATCATATCCCCAAATTTCATATTCCTGTGTGAAAAAAAAAGTTATGTACTTTTTAATTTTAAAACATTTTAAAATTTAAAGGTGGCTAGCATTAAACCTCCTGTAGTTACCTACCTGATATTTGGCAAGGTTAATCCTAAAGACTACCATGTCCCCAAATGTCATGTCCCCATGTCAAAAAACAAGAAAGTTATGGCCATTTCTGTTTTGCAATGCAAGTTAATAGGATTTATGGGTATTTGTAATATCTGGATTGGGTCAGGATGGATACAAATACGTCTGGATTGAATTGGACCATATCTGTATTTACAAATCGAAACCACAAATCAGTTGGGGGTGGTCAAAGCACAGCCCTAATAATATCATGTTCAAGATCATCCTACCCCTTATATACCACTTGGTCACTGCACTTTACAGGCGAGGGCCTCCTCAGATACCATTTCATCAGGAGATCTGTTCTGCACAACGTAGGAAGTGGACCTTTAGTTTTGTGGCACTGACCCTTTGGAATTCACTTCCCTTAAATATTAGATGATTTATAATGAGGACATTGAACTTGTCAAGGATTATCAATACCTTGACACAGTCATTAACCAAAATGGAGACAATAGTCAAGAAATCAGAAGAAGGCTAGGACTGGGGAGGGTAGCTATGAGAGAACTAGAAAAGGTCCTCAAATGCAAAGATATATCACTGAACACCAAAGTCAGCAACATTCAGGCCATGGTATTCCCGATCTCTATGTATGGATGCAAAAGTTGGACAGTGAAAAAAGTAGATAAGAGAAAAATCAACTCATGTGAAATGTGGTGTTAGAGGAGAGCTTTGCAAATACCATGGACCGCGAAAAAGAAAAATAATTGGGTGTTATAACAAATTAAACCAGAACTACCACTAGAAGCTAAAATGATAAAACTGAGGTTATCATACTTTGGACACATACTGTGAAGACATGATTCACTAGAAAAGACAATGCTGGGAAAAACAGAAGGGAGTAGAAAAAGAAGAAGACCAAACAAGTGATAGATTGATTCCACAAAGGAAGCCACAGACCTGAACTTACAAGATCTGAACAGGGTGGTTTACAACAGATGCTACTGGAGGTCACTGGTTCATAGGGTCGCCATAAGTCATAACCAATCTGAAGGCATGTAACACACACACACACACAAATATTAGACAGGTTCTATCTCTGTTGTGTTTTCTGGCACCTATTCAAGACCTTCCTCTTTCAACAGGCCTTTTAAATAGAGACCTTATCCCAGTCTGTGTCTGTGCTAGAATTATTTTCAAGATGTTTTTAAATATAGTTTTCAAAAGATTTTTTAAAGCTATTTTGTTTTTAAGCCTTTTAAAAAGACGTTTTGTTTTTAAGCTGTTTTATAGACATTGGCATTTTATCCCTTGTTTGCCACCTTGGGCTCCTTCTGGGAGGAAGGGCGAGATATAAATTTAATAATAAATAAATAAATAAAATAAACTTGGCAATGAGAAAAAAGCAATGAAAAATTCTCTAGTGTAATGTGAGAACCACTGAGTGACAAAAAAAATCTCCAAGTCAAGACACAGAATAAAGACCAGTTGAGCTTCTCATGAAATTCTGAAGAACATGGAGCCACAAATAGCCTTGCACTTATACATAGTATCTTCTTGAGCAGGAAGTTTTCATCCTAAATTGCGAAGGCCAAATCTAATTTTATTTAATTTACTAAGATTTCTTTATCTCTAATTGGATGTCTGTATGCTTAATAATTCATAGTATGTAACTAAAAACTGTAGGATATGTTCTGATTCCAGTTTTCTATACTGTGCTGCTTCTATGAACATACTTTGTTGTAATTTGGTTTGTTCTATTTTGAAAATCCTGAGTTTTGAATAGTGTGTAGAATCTACATATTTATGACAGAATTTTTATGTCATACTAGCTGCGTAATTGACAGCTATGAATAACACATTTTTTGATGAGGAAAAAATATTTTAACACAATTCATATTTTCAGTGGCATCTGTTACTATTCTTATTATCTGTAGTTGTGCCTCTGGCAAGGTACTAACTTCTCTCTGTGCTGGCACTTCTGGAGGCTAGTTTCAGGATTTGCAGGATGCAGCTCTGACCCCAATCCTCATTCATAAGGGGTCCTAAATGCTCAAGTCAGGGAACAGACATGCACACATCAATGGGTGGGTGGAGATTTTTAGAAACAGTTTTTATTAAAGCATTTTCATTTCTTTAATAATATAAAAGGCTGAGTTGATTAGATTACAGGTTCCTTGCCATCCTCTGTAGTCTATATCGCAACTCATCTGGCTTATGACTATGAGAAGCAACTATAATTAAGAGGAGAGAGGAAACAGGCTCCCCCAACTCTTCTGGTGTAGCCCCTGCTGGCTGAGCTGATGGGAGTTGCAGTCCACATCATCTGAAGGGCACCACATTGGCTACCCCTGTTATACTTTTACTACATTTGACCAGTTTTCAAGCTACCAATGCTACATTAAGGTTAGTGCCATACAAAACAATAAAGGAGGTCAGGTAAGCTGTTGTATATGCTGTGATGGATATGACATAGCATTAAGGTTTAATCTCCTCTGAATCCAGTTAGTAAAAACTCTAGTTTAAGTGACATATCTGCCACTGAAACTGCAAAAGCATTCCTATTATTTTTAAATTACTATTATTTATTATCCACCCTTCACCTTGAGGTCCCACAGGGAGTTACAGCAGTTTAAAGTACATCATTAAAAACAACTTAAATCACAAACATAACAAAAAATAGAGTAGGTCCTAAAATATGCATATCAGGAGTCAAAGGCTAGGGTACAGATGTGCATCTTCAGCATTTGCCAAAAACTGTACAATGTTGCTGGATGGACCTCTGTGGGTGTAAAAAAGCAAAACCCAGGAAAGAAAACATATCTGGGTGTAGCTTAAAGATATTGTTCTCAGCATACATGTTTCTACTACGAACTAACTAACATTTTGGGTCACAAAGATAAGTTTCAAAGGTCATAATTAAACCATGCACACATATTTTCAGAAAACTAGAATCAGTGGCAAAATTAGAGTCTCTGTACAGCTATGCTACAAAATGCTTTAATAGGTGAGAGTTTGGATTCTAATAGTAATTTCACATTCTTTTGTTTTTAATTGGTTAAAAAACTCCCAAATGTTTTAGTAATAAGTCTTCTCTCTTAATTTCTGACTCACAAGTACAATTTACTGTACTTCGTAATTTTAATATTTGATATGAAGTATCAGAAATAAATTCCAAATAACTGAATGTTTTTTTAAAAAAAATCACAGCTTTCCAAAGGGTGATTCTGCAGGCAACAGCCACTAGCTGGTATACATAAGCTGTAATATCAGATGATGCTTTTGTCATGTGATCATTTCCACTTCACATACAAATATAGAACATGACCATAAAAAGTAACATAACATTCACCCTGCTAAGTAATTTATTGTAGTCGATGTAGGATTGGCATGCCAGCTGGAATTATCTTCTCTGCTCTTGCTATTTTTGCATATACAGAAAAGAAAGTGCTTCAAGAAGGAATAAAACGTAAACTTCACTGGCAAAAGCGAATCTGAGCTAAACTGTATTGAAAGAACACCTGATTGTGACTTGCTAGGTATGGATACAATATTTAAACTGAAGAAATCCCTAAAATTAGTGACCTAACATTTGAATGAAAGGAGGAGATAATCCCAGATCTTTACAGTACTGTTTTGTTTGCCGTTTTAAGTTGACTCTAATGCAACTAAGCTACAGCAACACCCTTGCCATTTTATTTCTGAGTTCACTTGCTTCTTTAAGCAGATGATAGACATTTTCCCCCCAGAGTGTTGCCCCTTTTAAAATAGACACCCTTGGGTCCAGTATGACAGGAACTCAGTAAATCTCCTCCGTCTCTACAACACTGTTTATGAATATCTGCAAAGCTACTGTGCCCTGATCACAACTAGCTAGCTAATTCAGAGGTTTACATTCGTAAAGTAAACTGTCTAGACAGCAGAATAACACAATTACTCGTTTTTCTGTAGCACTTAGATGCTGTCATCTTCATTGGCTTTTCTCTGCTCTGTGAGTTCTGGTAAATTAATGGTTGGCTTTCCTGTTTGGATTCCACATTGGCTTTGTAGCATTAGTTATAAGTACAAGTAGATACAGATGACATCGCACTGACAAAGTCATGGGGGAGAGCACCTTTTCATCGCTCTCCTGGCCCGTTTTGTGCATATCAAGTTATCTTTATGCTGCAGAAAGCCATCTCCAAGCCTCTGCACTCTCGGGAAATTAATGACATATTTCTTGGTTTCAGCATGGAGAAATGAAAATGTTACTCAAGCAGCTGCCATGCAGAATCTATTTTGCACCACAACCTTCAGCTGTTTTCAGCCCACACCATAATATATTTGAGTTTTAGCATAATTCACAGAATTCCATATGAAAAATGAAAATAATTTGGCTTTTTTAAATACAATAAAAAAAGCACAGGCCGTAGTCAATGGTTCTCACATAAGTTTGGGATCTCTCTGAATGATTTTCTCTGCATGTCAGGATGGGTTCAAAGGTTATTTGCCAGTCACCTAAATGCTGGAGAGGTTGCAGCAAGACTGGCACACAATTATACATGTGGTGGAATTGTGAGACAAATGAAGGCTACTGAAAACTAGTTTTTGAAGAGCTTAATGCCATCTTAAATAGATTTGTCTTGCCTAACATAAAACTGGCTTTACTAAACATTTTTAAAGCCAACCTAGCTTGCATTTCTGTCAGGAACTTTGTAAAGTTTGATGTAAAAACATAAAGTCAGGGTACTAAATAAACATTATGTATTTCTATAACACAGATATGAAAAGATTTCTAAATTTTGCAAAGAATTAGTCGATGGCCTATAGAATATATAATAACAACCAAACAATATTATGTGGCTTCACAACACAGAACTACAGATGCTGTATTATACAGCCACAAGAGTGGCTGTATACTATAGCCAGTGAGGATTTTGTGGATTTCACATTCAGCAATGTTAAATTGAAAATACCTCCATGCCATTCTGATCCCTCCCATAAGCTCATTTCAAAACAAAACCTTACAAAACCTATAGTCCTGAACTCAGAAACACTTGCTTAACAACCCTCTCAATTTTCATGGCGATACACAAAACAGTCAGAGAGAATCAAGAGTTCAAAAAGAGAGGGAAAAAACCCAGACCCCTTTTGGACTTTTTCTGTCAGAGTTCTCATAATTTGTTGAAATTCATTAAAAATCAGCCATATTCACAGAGTACCTTTTAATCATATTACTGACCTTGCTCCATTCTCTGACCTTCATCTTCTGCAGTTCAAAAGTTAAAAAAATGCCTGGCTGATTTTTAATTAATTTAAGAAATTTTACATGGAACTCAATGATAACGTCAAGCATGCTCAGTAGGAACCAACTGTCAGTGTTCTAAAAGCCAGACTCACAGCTGCTTGGCTTGGCTAATCAGGGGGCCACACCCACGTCAGACCTTTATTTCACTTGAGACAATCATGGCTTCCCCCAAAGAATCCTGGGAAGTGTAGTTTGTGAAGGGTGCTGAGAGGAGACTGCTATTCCCCTGACAGAGCTCCAGTGGCCAGAGTGGTTTAACAGTCAGCTGCTCTCACTTAAGCTCTGTGAGGGGAACAGAGCAACTCATAGCAACTTTCAGCACCAGTTTGGATCACACCAAACAGCATATCTTGTCCAGATTCTACCTCCAATAGTGGCCAGTTCTGGTGTTCCCAGGAAGTTTACAAGCAAGGTATAATGGAGGTAGCACCCTCATTGTCTATTCCCAGGGCCTGGTAATCTGAGCTGTATAGTGTTCAAACATAGACATTCCCTTTTTTTAAAGCTATTATCATTAAGAGCTGCTGATCGACATATTCTTCATGATCAAAAAAGGTAGTGTCACAGGAGTACCACAGATAATAGGTAACACTACTGAAAAGTGAATGAACAATGCAATCTACAAACTGCACTGAGATATTAGCACAAAACCCAAAACAGCCTTTGATCTAGGTCCTAGTGTCTAGGACACATCAAAGCAAGCACATTTTTGTACTTTTGGCACAGGTTTTCTTTTACTTTGTTTATTTGTTTAAATATTACATTTCCCTTCCTCTCAAAGCAGCCTTGGGTGGTTTGTCTATTTTCTGTCTGTCAGAGGTATACTCGTCAAGAGTCTCACGGGGTCTTAGACTCTTTCCTTTTTTGGGAACAGGGTCCCAACAAGGTCCCTAAGTCTCCAACATCCTGCAAACCAATCACTATGAAAGGAAGAGTCTTCTAACATGCTTCCTTGTCCTTTCCTACTGACTGGAGCCAATCAGAGTGAAAGGAGGTAAGTCAGCCACTGAGAAGACTCTTCTCGGTAGCTAACACTCTTCCCTTATTGGCTCCTAGGAATGTCGGTTGCTATTGGAGAAGACATTCACAAGGATCTCATTCTCAACTCAGCAGCAAAAAAAACGGGGAGGGGGCATAGTTGTGACTAACATGATGAAGGGACCCTGCACTTCTGAATTTGCCACTACACTACTGCTGTGTATATAACAAACAAGTCACATATCCATACAATAAATGAATTTATCCTTTCAGCGTTTGGAGTGAATTATCAGAACTAACTTCAGAGGCTCAGAACGGTTCAAAAAGGTCAATAAAGCATTTACTCACAGCCATCTAACACCAAAAATGCTACCTCTCACACATGTGCTTTACCTCCTGAGGTTCTTGATACTGTGAAGTCAACAGCAGAAAAGCTCTTTGTGCTTGGAAAGCTCCATGGACCATTTCTGCCTGGGGAAAAAAGGGGAGAAATAAACTGAGCTATATTATAAATACAAACACTTTCACTTGGGAATTCTTTGCTTAGGACGTTAATGGGTTCATAAATCCTCTTTGTTTTGTAAATCTCAATCATCTAAACCCATAACTCATGATGATGATGATGAAATTTTAGATTGTGTATTTTTATAATGTCATCTGTAAGTCTTCACATAGATTAGTCATCCTTATAGCGGCGACGAAGGAAGGTCAGGCTCATCCCCACATTGGATGAAGACGTAGATTTCAGATATCAAGATATCTTGCAGGGTGCTTCGTGCTGCGGAGGCTGGAGGCTTGAACACTTGCAGGGGCGCCTTCCGCTGCGGCTGGGCCTTACCGGGCCCGCTGCCCTCGGCCATGTACTGCTGGTGTTGGTGGTGGTTGTAATAGTAGCGGTGGTGGTGCGGCGGCGACGGCGAATGCTGCTGCTGCTTATTCATTTACTTATTCATATGAACTGGGTTCACAATGTAAGTAATTCATGGAGGAAAAAACTATCAATAGCTACTAGCCATGATAGCTTTGCTCTGCCTCGTATGCTTCCAAATACCCAGTTGCTGGAAACTGCAGGAGGGGAGAATGCACTTTGCACTCAGGCCCTGCTGGCGGATTTCCCATGAGCAAATGATTGGCCACTGTGAGAACAGGATGCTGGACTAGAGGGGCCATTGCCCTGATCCAGGAGGCTCTTCTTATGTAAGTAGACCACATACAGTAAATTAAATTTACAGACAGAAGTGTATAAAATTATGCACGGTGTGGAGAAAGTGGATGCAGAAAAGGTTTTCTCCCTCTCAATAGAATTCGGGGACATCCAGTGAAACTGAGTGTTGGAAGATTCAGGACAGTAAAAAAAAAACTCCTTCGCACAGTGCATAGCTAAACTGTGGAATTCACTTCCACAAGAGGCAGTGATGGCCATAAATTTGGATGGCTCTAAAAGAATTAGACAAATTAATGGAGGATAAAGCCTATCAGCGGCTACTAACCCTGAGAGCGATGTTCTGTCTCTGCTGTCAGAGGCACTATGCTTCTGAATACCAGTTGCTGGAAATCACAGCAACAGGACTTGAGCACTGTTGGCTCAAGTCCTTCATGCATGGTCCCCATAGGCATTTGGTTGGCCACTGTGAAAAGAGGATGCTGAACTAGATATGCCACTGCCTGATCCAGCAGGCTTTTCTTACATTCTTAAATTCATGAGGTTTGGTCCAGCAGCAGACATTTGTTACAGTCATTTTCCTCTCTGTAACTTAGCATATACACCAAAATGATTGAAAAGCCTCCCAAAATTGTCTCACATGTAACCCTTTATTAATTTATATTTGCACTGATGCTCTGGTGTTAATGCAAAAAAGAAATCTAAATGTATTTCATAATGACACATAACATAAGGTTTTCTTGTGAGCTGTCACCCATATTATTATCCCAGTCAGTCAGGTATGTGAGGGTTTTCGAGGCAACAGGTGTCTTCTGAAACCAAATACAACCTTCTTTTCAACTCTGTGTGAACAAGGCAGCAGCTGCAACCATAATACATAGGACACATGGTCTATAAGATATGTAGAAGAAAAACATTCATTGTCTGACTTGTTAAGGTAAAGCACAGATATTGGAACAGCACCAGTTCTTGTAGCCTCTGTTTCATGATGCAGATTAAGATAGTATAAGCTCTCAGGAAAAGTCAGCTAAGCACAAATACACACAGCAGACACTTGAAAACAATCAGTCTATTATATGCACCTATTATAAATAATAAGCTTGCTATCATTAATGTTTTCTTTCATTAAAAGGTATGGTTAAAATATATATTTTCAATATCAAATATTAATGAACATGCACAGATATACTTTTATATTATAACATATCAACAGAGACCTGGGTTCTAATCCCTACATAACAATACATCTTCCTGAGTGATCTTGGGCTAATCACTCTTCCATAGCCAAATCTACCTCACAGGAATGTTGCTGGAATAAACGGGGTGGGGAAACATTACACTGTCCCAAGCTCTTTGGAGGAAGGGTAAGGTAAAACAATGTTAACAATAATATGCATTAACCGAAATACTTTCTTGTAACAAATACAAAAGTAACTCTCTCTCTCTCTCTCTCTCTCTCTCTGTGTTCAAAAGGATCTTCACTCTTGTTGAAATAACTTGTTCCAGTGCTTTGCCAATGAATTGTATTAAGTATGTGTCTTTGAAATAAATGAAAGGTAAAAATGCTTTACTTTGATTGGCTCGTACTCAAGTAGTTTAATATTTGTTTCTAATGCCAATATAAACCATTCAAGATTTGCATTTTTCTATTAAATTTCTTAATCTAGATTTTGTTCAAAATCTAGAACAGGAGTTCCCAAACTTTGCTCTGTGGACCACCAGTAATCCATGACCTTCATTCAGGTGGTCTATGGTGTGCCTATGGTTTTGTGCTTAAAGACAGGCAATGGCACATCCATTACATTGAATATTCATATTGATTTTTAATTGTATTTTATTGCTTCTTTTATTGCTTACATTGTATTACAGTTTGAATTCTACAGAATGACAATTGCTACCACAGGCAGAAAATCATTAAGTGGTCCAAGACCCTCAAGTGGTCCGTGAGGCGGACCATGGGGGGGATGTTTGAGCGCTACTGGTCTAGAGATCATAAAACTATTTCTATTTTACAGGAAGCCAACAATGCATATACAGTGGAGACTATACTAAAATGCATGTCAGAAAAACTGCATTGTGCAGTGGCTAGATTTGTACTGAAATTAAAACAGTAGAAAATAATTCATTACCATTCAACCTTAAATACCCACCAGTTCTCTCTTGGTTCTGAGAGAGGCTTTATACTTACAGCTGATTCACACTACCTGTTCAAACACATATTACCACATGATAAATTATTTCTGAATCAAGTTCCCTCCCTGTCAGCATATGTTGTCAACATGATAGGTACTGCATCCACAGGATAAGTGCAACTATGAGATCACAGCCTCATAATCTGAAAAGATACCTAGTTTTTCCAGCCATCATGGAGAAAGACTTCTCATCATATATAAATAGTACCCTATATAGTACACCCTATCTGTGAGATGTGTAAAGTGAGAAAACCACTTTTGGCCCTTGACTGCCAGTTTAGTATGGAGATGAACCCTTTATTTCTGCTATTTAGCACATTTACTCTTCTCTTCACACACACAACATCCTAAGTCCTCTTCCCCACACCACAGCGCACTGCAGACTAATGGAGAGAGTGAGTCAATGCCCCCTCCCCCCCAACAGTTAGAGTTAGGCCTGTACAATAATGCTGCAATCTGATACACATTTACCTGGGAGTAATTCTCCATAAACTTAATAGGCTTACTTTTGAGTAGCTATTTATAGAATTGTGCTGTACGGTCTGGTCTACATGTACAGCAGAATGAAGTGGTCTGATACCACAACTGTTTCATGTTGCATGTCTAAGATGCCCATGTATCCTATTTTACAGAGGTCTTCCACTTGAAAGGCTGTCCAATTCAAGTCTCATTTAAAAATAAAGGACCATAAGAAGGGAGAGCCAAAGCCATGAAGTTGCACCAGGACTGCAGACCAAACAGATTATAGGTCTTTCTAAATGCGCACTGTGGCGCCCTTGTTCTCCTTCAAGGGCAATCTCCTTTGCCCTCCACACAGGTTACGCCTAATAACCAGCGCTGGTTTCGCTGCCACCAGGAACTTTATCTTAAGTCCATAACACCTTAGATATGTGAGGGAGTACGTGTGAATTCCACTGTTCAGTTGCTTTACTCTCAGTTACGTAAAAAAGTCTCAGGTGTAGGATGATGCAAAAATTTTTCAAAACTGTAAACAAAAATAATATTTTAAGAATCTATTGATCCTGCTCTATCCTATCTAAATAACTAAAATACCCAGTCCCTTGCTATCACTGTTACTAAGCCCTGTTCTCTAAATTCCCATCAAATCCCACCACTCATGAACAAACCCTGTTCTCTCACAAACTCTGCCCTGTCTATCTCAGCAGCAATTCCCTATCTGTCTCCACTCAGATCATAGCCCTACCCAACTGACAAACTGCCACACATTCAAATATGAATATTCATCCCCCAGGCTCTCAGCCAATCACACGCAGCACTCGCCACCTTTCTAACTCACTCATTCACTCCTCCCATCCCTCACTGCTTACCATACCCAACAATAAAATGTAAATGTACTGCCTTCAAGTCGATTCCGACTTATGGCGACCTTATGAATAGGGTTTTCATGAGGCTGAGAGGCAGTGACTGGCCCAAGGTCACCCAGTGAGCTTCATGGCTATGTGGGGATTCGAACCCTGGTCTCCCAGGTCGTAGTCCAACACCTTAACCACTACACCACACTGGCTCTATACTCAACAATAACAATCATATATACAGTGGAACATCACATGCACCTATACATATAAATCAGCACATGCAAATTTTATGCAAATCTTTGTCCCTCTTTTTGTCCCTTCTATTATGAAGTTTCAGTGGCTAACCAGCAAAGGTTAGACATCACATTTTGATTTTAAAAACTGCCCTAATGCAAAAATGCTCTTCCTAGTGTGCTAAGGTGTTCTTGTTGTTTTATTTACTTGCACGTCTTTTTTATTTGTGGAAACACACAGAAATAGCATTCCCCAGCAGTAGCCTAAGTGGTTGCAGCCCATTCTACCATCTCTGGCTTCTCATTTTGTTGGCCGTGTGGACCAGACCCAATGCTGTCTACTTAATGGTGTAGCAGTGTTTGGGGGAACTGCCTGCTTTGGAGTAACTCTTTCTCCTATGTAACCTTTATATGAGCATAGGAGGCAGAAAGATCCAACACAGATGCTTAGTGGCAGAGCTGAAATAGAAAATATCTCTATTTCAAGTTTCATATCACAGTTAACCAGAGCTTGGAAGATTACTTTTAAAAAGTAATAAATTACAGTTACAATTACTTGGCCCAAAAAAGTAGTAATTACCGTTACACTTACAATTGCTCTGAAAGTAACTGATTACTTTACTTTTTCTCAAAAGTAATCACTACAATTACATTTCAGTTACTTTTTAAAAAAAAAACTCCTACAAGGTGCCAGTCACTGCCTTGGGCCAGTCACTGCCTCTCAGCCTCATGAAAACCCTATTCATAGGGTCACCATAAGTTGGAATCAACTTGAAGGCGGTACATATATTTTTTATTTTGAATATGATGATTATGATAATAAATATGCAGCATTTCAAATTAATTCTGTATGAGAAGCATTCCATGCCAAGCTTGGAAAACCAAGGATGAGGTATAAAATGTAGACAAAAATACTTTTGACAAAATGCCGTCTATCTTTTATATTTTATATATATGAGCCTGGGTAGGGAACATTTAATCTAGCCTACTTGCTTTCAGCAAGAAGGGTTAAGTGCCTTCAGGCTAGGGCAGTCACCAGAAGGCCACAGCAGAGACAAAGGAGCCTAGTGTTGTGGAGATGTTAGATGGGAGCTTTGGGGAGTAAAGATGGAGGCTCCTGAAGGCTGCAATTCTAAACACACTTACTAAGGGATTAAGCCCCATAGAAATCAACAGGACTGACTTCTAAGTAGATATAGTTTGGACTGTGCTGTTGGTAAACCTTGACTAGGGTTCTTCTGCAAAGACATCCATATCCAAGCAGGGTTGGCAACCCCCTGCCTGGAATACCCTGCCCTTATCTTTTAATGTGGCTGCTCCAAATGTTTTTACAGATTTGACCCTTTACTTCAGAAAGAGGTCTGAAAAATGAGTGAGAGTAAGAAGTATCTTTTAAAATTGTTCTTTTCAATTCACTCTTGAATGAACATCATACCTAGGGCAGATCCTTTAAAGCACATTCAACACCCATTTGAAGCACATGAATCCCACCACAGAATCATGGGAACTGCAGTTTCTTAAGAGTGGTGAGAACTATAACTGTGAGGGGGAAATGACACTTCCCAGAATTCTTTAGGGGAAGTCATGCGCTTTAAATGCGAGTTGGATGTGCTTTACACATATTGTGTGAATCCGCTTAATAAATTTTGCCTGCATGTAAATTGTTTTAATTAATTTTTCAAAATGGAAATAAGCTATAAAGTGTAGTGGGTGACCATGGGCTACTCACCATTTCTCAGCCTATCTGCCCCTCAGGATGAAAACAATGGAGAACCATGACTACCCCAAGGCATACTTAAAATGTAAAGGAAGTATTGTACAACCATAGTATGCAATTGGATACTTATAGGGACACAGCATGACAAAACTGGGTGGAAGTAATGAGTGGGGTACCACAGGGCTCGGTCCTGGGCCCAGTGCTCTTCAACATTTTTATTAACTACTTGGATGAGAAGGTACAGAGCATGCTTATCAAATTTGCAGATGATACAAAATTGGGGGGCATAGCTAATACCGTGGAAGACAGAAAGAAAATTCAAAGGGACCTTGATAGGCTGGAGCATTGGGCTGAAAACAACAGAATGAAATTCAACAGGGATAAATGCAAAGTTCTACACTTAGGAAAAAGAAACCAAATGCACAGTTATAAGATAGGGGATACTTGGCTCAGCAGTACGACATGCAAGAAGGATCTTGGAATTGTTCTTGATCACAAGCTGAATATGAGCCAACAGTGTGATGTGGCTGCAAAAAAGGCAAATGCTATATCAGGCTGCATTAACAGAAGTATAGTTTCCAAATCATGTGAAGTATTAGTTCCCCTCTATTCAGCACTGGTTAGGCCTCATCTTGAGTGCTGTGTCCAGTTCTGGTCTCTGCACTTCAAGAGGGATGCAGACAAACTGGAACAGGTTCAAAAGAGGGCAACAAGGATGATCAGGGGACTGGAAACAATGCCCTATGAGGAGAGACTGAAGGAACTGGGCATATTTAACCTGGAGAAGAGAAGACTGAGGGGAGATATGATAGCACTCTTCAAGTACTTGAAAGGTTGCCACACAGAGGAGGGCCGGGATCTCTTCTCGAAGATCCCAGAGTGCAGGACACAGAATAATGGGCTCAAGTTGCAAGAAGCCAGATTTCGACTGGACATCAGGAAAAGCTTCCTAACTGTTAGAGCCATACAACAATGGAACTAATTACTAGAGAGGTAGTGGGCTCTCCGACACTGGAGGCATTCAAGAGGCAGCTGGACAGCCATCTGTCGGGAATGCTTTGATTTGGATTCCTGCATTGAGCAGGGGGTTGGACTTGATGGCCTTATAGGCCCCTTCCAACTCTACTATTCTATGATTCTATGAAAATATTTATATAAGCATGACTATCAAATATGTTTATTTATATAACCTGTAAAGATATTTATAGTGCAATCCTATGTTTGTTTACTCAGAAGCAAGTCCCAATGTATTCAATGGGGCTTACTCAACCAGGGAAAACTGCAGCCTCAAGTGATAAGGAACTTGTTCTTTTAACAAGTCCTTTAAGTTGAGACCTTATCCCAGTCTGCGTCTGTGTTGAAATTGCTTTTTAATATGTTTTTAAAGTTTTTCTTAAAAAAAATGTTTTTAAAGCTTTTAAAAATGTTTTTAGAGATGGTTTGTTTTAATATATTTTAAAGTCTGTTTTTATGATTTTTAAAGTGTTTTTAGTGCTTTTGTTTGCCGCCCTGGACTCCTACTGGGAGAAAGGGCAGGATATAAATCAAATAATAAATAAATAAAAATAAATAAATAAACTTCATTCATTTTTTTAAAAAAAACACAAGTCTGCGCTATGTTTACTCACAAGCCCCATTAATTTACAGCACAATCCTAACCATGTCTACTCAAAAGCAAGTCCTATTGGAGTTCAATGGGGTTTACTCCAGGTACATGCTTTACTCCCAGAAATGGCTTTACTCCCAGAAAAGCAGATATTGGATTAAATACTTTCATATTTCATAGCCCAGGGTCTGACTCTTGGATAGAAAAGGAAAAAAAACATTAAGCCATATTACTTACGCAAACTGCAAAAAACTCAAACCCACCATATTCTGACGTTCAGCCTAGGCATGCCTGGATCAACAAGTCACAACTCTGGCATCATTGGCTACAATCATGAAAGGGCGGGTTTACAGCCAGAGCTTTGAAAAGTTACTTTTTAAAACTACAACTCCCATCAGCCCCAACCAGCATGGCCACCGGATTTGGCTTATGGGAGTTGTAGCTAGAGCATGGATCTGTTTAAAAAAAAGTTGTGCAGGGGGGCGGTTGACGTTTTGGTGTATATCTCGGGAATTAGACCACCTAGAAACTTACTTTTTTAAAAAAATTGAAGCTGAGAGTCTGGAGAGTAAGGGGTGGTAGCCAGAGAGCCAGAGCCCCCCCCAAAACCAGAGACTCCAGCCAAAAACACACACACCGGGGCACACACACCGGGGCACACGCACGCACGCACGCACGCACGCACGCACACACACACACACACACACACAAATCATCGTCACTCACCTCCACAGCTCTTCGCCAGTCTGCTGCTGCCTTCCTTGCCCTGGCTTTTTCCTCCGGCATCCATTTTTTCCTCTCAGAGTCAGACGCTAGCAGGCCTTGCCTATTCACCTCTTCCCTCGTGCCTCCTAACACAGATCACGAGGGAAGAGAGAGTCTGCGCAGAGGTCCAATCAGTGTGAGGCACATGTCTTGTGTTAACCAATCACAGCCAGGAGCTGACTTCCCCTTGTTCCCGCCCCCAAGTAACGCCCAACCTAACGTGGAAATGTTAAAGTTGCAGCTGAAAAGTAGGGAAATTACTAGTCGTTCCGTTACTTGCCAAATGTAATGGAATTACCCACTCGTTATCTAAAATTGTAACTAATTACAAGTAACTCGTTAAAAATAACAAGTTACTTCCAAGCTCTGCAGTTAACAATTTATTTTTTACTTATGTATTATTTTATTATTACATTTATATCCTGCCTTTCCTCCAATGAGCTCAAAGTGGTATATATAGTTCTCTCCCCATTTTATTCTCACAAGAACCCTGTAAAGTAGGTTAGGCTGAGACACGGTGACTGGCCCAAGTTTCTCCAAGTGAGCTTCACGGCAGAGTGGGGATTTGAACCTGGATCTTATAGGTTCTTGTCTGACACTCTAACCGCTACACCACACTGGTTTTAAGGTTATTTATACATTATCTGTGTGTGTGTGTATTAAGGAATTAAAGCAATTTTTAAACTGAAAAGGCTGGTGAAATTACAGACAAAAGTCTCAGGTTTGTACAATAAACCTGACTGGAAATTATCAATCCCTCTAACAGCAAACTCAGGCAGCTGAGCACTGACAGGATCGGAGCCAAAACAGGGCCACAAAGAAACAAGAGGGATCAGCTGCTCAGTGAACATTAAAGTACAAACCCCACAAGGGAGGAAAAGCCCACAAAAAAAAGAGCAGCAGGTAAGGAAGGCCTGAGCATGCTCAGTGACCTCCAGGGACCAAGGAATGTTGAGTATGGGGGGTGGGGGAGTAAAACCAGGAGGGAATGGAATGGCCTGGCCTGCTTCGGTTGCTTATGGTGTATAGTATCCTAGAGGTGGTATAACTGGCTTGCTGACCGGCTGGAATCCTGAACAGGAGCTTTCCTGTTAACAGGTGAGGATCCACTGCAACATTTTGCTGTAGGTGGATCCCACTTGTATTTCATTGTTCTCAAGCCTTTCCCTGAAATCCCCTCTGTGACCCAGTGCATTAGAATCATGAAGTATTTTCTTTGTGGTTTTCAGTTTAACATGATACAACACTTTCTTCCTATGGAAAAACACAGCAGTGTCAACAACTGAATTCCACAAATTTCCAGGAGGAAATTCAGTCTAAGAAGTCTTCATCTTCTCTTATACCACCCACCACTCCAGACCTCTCACTTTTTCTTCCAACAGCACCACCAGCTTGAACTTGTTGCACATGTATGCCATGTTGTTCTCAGGCAAAAAAAAAAACATTGCACAGACCTTGCAGGTCACCACCATTGGAGTGTTGTTTCAATCCATAGTCTCTATTGCCTTTTGTTTCTTTCTTTCTACTTGTATCGGAATGGCCTGTGCTTTGTCCTGTCCTCCTTGAAGGTTAACAGTAGGGCCCCACTGGTATATGATATGTGTTACAAGATTATTATTTTTGTTAGGGACCTCCCTCACTGCCAAACTCCACCACCAAACCCCATTAGCTCTCCCTGTTTGTTCGCTCCCTTTCTTAGAGCTGGCTCACTTGTCTATCCTCTGGACCAGCTGAGGCAGCTCCCTCTGCTCTGCTCAGTTAGGAGTTAGGAAACAGAATGAAACTGTCACCACTAACGTTGACAGGTTCAGGGCCTGAGTCTGATCCTGTATCTTTAGCAGAAGAGAAAATTCAGCCAAGTGCAGGTGTACTTGCAACACTGTAATGGGAAAAAACACAAGGTGCAATTCTCCCTCCCTCCTGCACAACTTTTAAAGATACAGAAGACCTCTTGGAGGCTCGGCCTGACAACCAAGAGGTCTTCTGTCTCTTTAATAGTTGTGCAGGAGGAAGGGATAATTCCACCTTGTGGTTTTTCCCATTACAGGGTTGCAAGAACACCTGCACTTGGTTGACTTTTTCTTCTCCTAAAGGTACAGGATCAGTCTCAGGCCCTGAGGCTGGCAACCCTAGTCACCACATATAGCTGCTGCTAGTCGCACTCAGCAGTTATCAGCCTTAAAGTTCAAGCACATGCACTATGAGGGTTAAGTGCCATATAGAATGTTGCTGAGTGTCTCGAGAACCAGCCAGCCAGTGGTGGTGGGACTCTTTGTGACTCATGACATATCTACTGTCTCTGTCAGTCAAGCATCACTGTGCATATGTTAATACAATTGTTTAAAATTACATATTTTAAACAATTATTAAAGATTCATCACTTTCCAGATACATCCGCATTTAAACCTGCAAAAAAGATTACAAACACCAGGAAGAGAATACCCTCCCTGCACGGGGCTCTCATTTCTTCATCTGTTTTGCTCTTTTATTTTGTTTTCTTTAGTGTTATGTCCTTGCCACAGCCAGTGCACATCTATCTTTACTAAAATAAATAAAGAAAAGCAAATGAAATTTGGATTTGCCCTGCAATTTACAACCCTCTATGTAGCAAGGCTACTTCCCCATTCATCACACAGAGATTGGAAATTAATTAATTGTATACAATCAATTGCGCATATGTGGTTAACTTTGGTTGGCAGAATTGTGCTCTAAGCTTATGGATAAAATGAGACATCAGTAACATTTCGCTATACTCTGAAATAAGACAAGAGCGACCGTGAACGAAAATAAAAGTCATTTTGGGAATGCAGGCTATATTCACTGAAACCAAGATGACTATTCATTGTTTCAGATATGCCTTAATTATTGTCTTGACAAATAATCTGATTATGTTTAAGATTCTCATTTCTGCTCCCCCACTTTTTCAGCAAAGATAAAGAATCAACCCATTTATTGAGCATTGGGCATTCAAGCTCCTCAGCAAAATTTTAAATGCCTGCTACGTCAAACAAGTAATTGAAAAGATCAGACACATTATTATCTCCCTATGTACCAGTGTTTCTTTTCTCTTGCAACAAGACACGATTATCCAAGATGCTAAATGAGCGACATTACACCATTTTCAGTTAGATCAGTATGCACTTTAGCACGGGTTGCCAATGTGGTGCCCTTCAGATATTGTTGGGACTCTAGCTCCCCTCATCTCTGACCACTGGCCAGGGGTCTAACAATGTCTGGAGGACTTCTGCACTATATATTTGAGAGATTCTAGAAAAATGTGTATCCTGCTCTCATGCTATACTGGTTTCAAATTAAGAACATCTCAGGATGTTTTGTGATCCATGGGAATGCCCACCACCAAGGATATGTGACAGGTATGGCAGGGGTTCAGTACCAGAGATAAGACTCCTCCTGCTGAGGCCAAGCATCCATGAAGAATTGCACTGGCTGCCCATTTGCTACCAGGCCAAATTCAAGGTTCTAGTTTTGGTGTACAAAGCCCTATACAGCTTGGGACCAGGATACCTGAAAGACCATCTTACCCTTTATATACCCAGTTGATCACTGCGCTCTACAGGTGAGGGCCTCCTTATCAGGAGGTCCGTTCTGCACAACATAGGAAATGGACCTTTAGTGTGGCAGCACCTACCCTGTGGAATTCCCTCACTTTAAGTATTAGGCAGGCGCCATCTCTGTTAGCTTTTCGGCGCCTATTGAAGACTTTCCTCTTTCAACAAGCCTTTTAAGTGGAGACCTATCCCATTCTGCGGCTGTGTTGGAATTGCTTTTTAATATCTTTTTTTAAAAGCCTTTTTTTCCTTCTAAACAATATGTATTTTAACCCTTTTTATTTAAGATGTTTTAAAGCTTTTTTTAAAAAAAAATGCTTTTAAAGTTGTTTTGTTTTAATGTATTTTAAGGTCTGTTTTTATGATGTTTTAAAGTGTTTTTAGTGCTTTTGTTTGCAACTCTGGGCTCCTGCTGGAAGGGTGGGATATAAATAAATAAATGAATGAATGAATAAATAAATTCATTAAAAAAAATCTGTTCGTATTTTATGTGAACCTCATAAAAGTTTTTTTATATTAAGCAGGATATAAATTTTATAAACAATGTTATTAAGATTTTATCATTCCTTTTATGTCTGATATTCAGGCCTGAGTGCTGATGCTTAAGTAACAAAAACAGCACCAGAAAAGGAAATTTTCAACAGGCTTGGGAGAGCCCCAAGTTTTTAAGAAATGGAAAAAAATAGAACTCCCAAGCCAGTCCAATGAGAACTGAGCATGCTCAGTGGCCACAGAATGCTGGCTGGCTGTAGGGAGAGTGGTGGGAACAGAAAAGCAAGTGAGAGAGGGAATGGAACAGAGTGTGGTGTAGTGGTTAAGGTGTTGGACTATGACTTGGGAGACCAGGGTTTGAATCCCCACACAGCCATGAAGCTCCCTGGGTGACCTTGGGCCAGTCACTGCCTCTCAGTCTCAGAGGGAGGCAATGGTAAACCCCCTCTGAATACAGCTTACCATGAAAACCCTATTCATAGGGTCGCCATAAGTCAGGATCGACTTGAAGGCAGTCCATCCATCATCCATCATTCTGGAGAAGGGCATGAGTCATCACCCCAGCCTCGGCCTCAGAGGAGGATGAGGAGGAGCTAACTGAGTCTAGGGCTACTACAGAGCCCAAAGCTGATGATTTGGAGCCCAAAGAACTTGAGGCTGGAGGTCCAGAACATGGAGAGCATGAGGCAGGACCCTCACAGATGCTGTCCCCCAAGCCTAATCCACCAGAGGAACTGGGTGCTCTCCACACTGCCTAACAGCAAGGAGCAAGCCAGGGAGGGGGGCACAGATAGATAAAGAAGTACATGTTTTCATGCCAGGGGGCTAGCCCTTTAAGAGCGACAGTCTTCAGGTTTAGGGGATGGAGCTTGTAAAAGGCAGACTTGAAGAATAAATTCCCAAGGTCTCAATTCACCCCCGGACTTTGTAGGTGCAAGTTGTTCACTAAGAACTATCCATGGTGCTGCAGCTACTGATCTGCCTTGACTCCATGGGAGCCTGTTATGTATGGATTAGAGCAGCCTTTCCCAACTAGTGGGCCACCAGATGTTGTTGGACCACAACTCCCATCAGCTTCAGCCAGCATTGCCAATGGTCAGGAAAGATGGAAATTGTGGTCCAACAACATCTGGTGGCCCACTAGTTGGGAAAGGCTGGCTTAGAGCAACATGGCTTAGTGACTGGAACAGTAAAGAGGAGTACTCCATATTGCACCATTTTGTTACAGCTTGTACTTGTTTAACATTAACTTCTTTTGTGACATGTATTGTATGATCATGTTTTATATTTCTGTAAATCTATGATAATAATGCCCATCTATGGTTTATTTCTACATTGTGAAGATTTATTTATGTATTTTTAATATTACAATATTTTTTTTTAAAAAGTGGGCATATATTTCTGACTTAGCAAAACAATGATCCCAAGTTACATATTTTTTTGGAAATTGAGGTCCAAACAACCTGTTGGACCTAAATGTCTGTTCAGTGATGATAATAATATATTTGTTACACCTATTAGCAGAGTGGCAGAACTATTAAGATTTTGGACCCAGGCATTATCAAAGAGATAAATAGAATAATACAGTAACAGTTTTATTGCCACCACCTATGAAGTGAGACCTGTATTTTTTTGAGAAAATCAAAGTTAGGCAATTTGAAAGTAAAGGGGAGGGATACTTACATGCGTCTTCACATCACCATCAAGGATCTTACTATTCCTTAGAAACTCAGCAACGCTCCCCTTCATGAGTCTATCAAAGGCTTCAACGTATGGTGCTACATCTGCAGAATAAGATAATTTCACTAGATCTGGCTGAGAAGATTCATATATTTCGAATGCCTTATTTAATCATCAAAGATGAAAATGTAAACCCACTGGAAAATATTTTGTAAAAGTGTTTCCACCACAGAAACCAATACAGTACAGCAAATCAGTTATATGCCCACATACATATTATTCCAGTGCTGGCCTATTACATCATTGTCAATGTATAATAATACTTGTTGCATAGAGTGGACTGCACATTCTTTTTATATCAGATACATTAGAACCATTTCATTTTATCCATTCTGAAACAGACGGCTTAGCCAGAGGTGGGCAAACTTTCAGTATTTCAGCCACATGGCTTTTGGAACCCTTAGATCAGGATAGAGAATCTCAGCGCCAAATTTGGCCTTCCAGGCCTTTCTATCTGGCCCTCAGAATTCTTCCCAGGCTCCACTCCTTCTTCTCAGGCCACACCCCTCACTGCCACTGCTCTGCACTTTCACTGTTGTAGCTAGACGGAATGTGTCCTTTTATTGATTGATTGATTGATTGATTGATTGCATTTGTATACCACCCCATAGCCGAAGCTCTCTGGGTGGTTTACAACAATTAAAAACATTAAAAACAAATATACAAATTTAAAAACACATTTTAAAAAAGCAATTTAAAAACACATGCTAAAATGCCTGGGAGAAGAGGAAAGTCTTGACCTGGCGCCGAAAAGATAACAGTGATGGTGCCAGGTGCACCTCGTCAGGGAGATCATTCCATAATTTGGGGACCACCATTGAGAAGGCCCTCTCCCTTGTTGCTAGCCTCCCAGCTTCCCTCCGAGTAGGCACCCAGAGGAGGGCCTTGGATATTGAGCGTAGTGTACAGGTGGGTTCGTGTCGGGAGAGGCGTTCCATCAGGTATTGTGGTCCTAAGCTGTGTAAGGCTTTATAGGTCAAAACCAGCACCTTGAATCGAGCTCGGAAACATGCAGGCAGCCAATGCAAGCGGGCCAGAACTGGTTTTATATGTTTGGACCGTCTGGTCCCTGTTACCAATCTGGCGGCTGCATTTTGCACAAGCTGCAGCTTCTGAACTGTCTTCAAAGGCAGCCCCACATAGAGCACATTGCAGTAATCTAACTTGGAGGTTATTACAGCATGGACAACTGAAGCCAGGTTATCCCTGTCCACACAGGGGAGTAGCTGGGCCACCAACCAAAGTTGGTAGAAGGCACTCTGTGCCACCGAGGCTACTTGAGCCTCAAGTGACAGAGATGGTTCTAGGAGAACCGTCAAGCTACAAACCTGCTCCTTCAGGGGGAGTGCAACCCCATCCAGAACAGGTTGGACATCCATCATCCGGTCAGAAGAACCACCCACTAACAGCATCTCAGTCATGTCCGGATTGAGCCTCAGTTTATTAGCCCTCATCCAGTCCATTGTCACAGCCAGGCACCGGTTCAGCACATTGACAACTTCACCTGAAGAAGATGAAAAGGAAAAATAGAGCTGCGTGTCATCAGCGTACTGATGGCAACGCACTCCAAAGCTCTGGATGACCGCACCCAACGGTTTCATGTAGATGTTGAACAGCATGGGGGACAGAATTGACCCCTCTGGAACTCCATACTGGAGAGTCCAGGGTGCCAAGTAATGTTCCCCAAGCACCACCTTCTGGAACCAACCCGCCAAGTAGGAGCGGAACCACTGCCATGCAGTCCCTCCCACTCCCAACTCAGCCGGACTTCCCAGAAGGATACCATAGTTGATGGTATTGAAAGCTGCTGAGAGATCAAGGAGAATCAACAGAGTCACACTCCTCTGTCTCTCTCCCGACAGAGGTCATAATACAGGGTGACCAAGGCTGTTTCCATGCCAAAACCAGGCCTGAAACCCGACTGAAATGGATCCAGATAATCGGTCTCATCCAAGAGTGTCTGGAGTTGGCCTGCCACCACTCGTTCAAGGACCTTGCCCAGGAATGGAACATTTGCCACCTATAGTTATTAAGATTTTCTGGGTCCAGGGAGGGTTTCTTAGGAGTGGTCTCACTACCGCCTTTTTCAGGCAGCCAGGGACCACCCCCTCTCACAGAGAAGCATTAATCACTTCCCTGGCCCAGCCGGCTGTTCCATCCCTGCTAGCTTTTATTAGCCAAGAAGGGCAAGGATCCAATACAGAAGTGGTTGCATGAACCTGTCCAAGCACCTTGTCAACGTTCCCAAGCTGTACCAACTGAAACTCATCCAAGAAATCGGAACAAGGCTGTGCTCTGGATACCTTGCTTGATTCACCTGCTATAACACTGGAGTCTAAGTCCTGGCGGATGCTAAAGACTTTATCCTGGAAGTGCCTAGCAAATTCATTACAGCAGGCCCCCTTGAACTCTGGTTATGTCCCTTGTTTCTCTGGGTGGAGGATAGAGAGGGGCCTCGCATTGCAGCTTCTGGATCAACCTCAAGGGCAGCTTGACATTGTAGTAATCCAGTCTAGAGGTTACCAGTGTGTGAAAGGCAGTGGTCAGGGTATCCCGGTCCAGAAATGGCTGCAGCTGTCTTACCAGCCAAAGCTGGTAAAAGGCACTCCTGGCCACCAAAGTCACCTGGGCCTCTAGTGACAAAGTGGTTGGATCACTGCTTCTTTCAGGATGTCTGGGACCACTTCCTCCTGCTAGGATGCATTGACCACACACTGGATCCACTCAAATCATACCCCATCAGCAAGCTTTAATAAGCCAAGAGGAACAAGGGTCGAGGAGACACATTGCTGGCCACACTGTTGCAAGCACCTTGTCTACATCATCAGGCCACATCAATTGACACTGATCCCAAGATGCTACAGTAGACATTGCACGAGACAGCTCACTGGAGACTGCAGCGAATATGGATCTGGCATCAAGGTTGCTATGGAGGAGAGGGACTTTACCCTCAAAGTGCCTCGCAAATAATTCACAATGGGCTTCTGGAGGGTCTAAAACTCCATTTCCTGGAGTAGAAGTTAACAGATGCCGGACAATACAAAAAAGCTCCACTGGATGGCTACAATAGAGGCAGAGTCCTCACCGCCATACAATTGTATTGTTTCAGTCATGCTCAGTAGGCTTCACAGCATGTCTTTCAACACTTGTATTCTATCTGCCATCCAGCCTGTTTCATCACCCTTAGTTCAATGTTATACCAAGGCGCATAACAGGGTCTCACAGGGAGGGCCAACCTTCTGCATTAGAGACTCTCTCGGAAAGCATTCACTGATTTTCTCCTACCATACAGTTTATTGCACAAGCTCTCACCCTTTGCAGGAACCCACACATGCCCCTTTGGGCCTCTCACTACCCAATCTCCTCCAGGTTGGAAAAAAATAGAAGGGGGTAAGTGCCCTGGTCGGGACTCCCCAATGGATAATTCCCTTTGATGTTGTCCCTTTGGTGGCAATCTGACCAAGCTATTGGCCTTTTATGCTACCTGACCTAGCCAGGAGCTGATACAAGAGGCTGCAAGACTGAATGCAGCTTCTGTCTGAATTCTGGGCCAGGAAGGGGTTCCCAGTCCTTATAGCACTTACCAGGGACCTTAGCTGTCTCAAGAGACAGAACCCCAGGGATACAACCAAATCACCCAGACGCTCAAGGACTCACTTCCAGGTAAAATCTTCTCCAGTCCCTCAGTGCTACAGCTGTTCCCCTATGAATATTGTTTATCTAAGTATTGAAAAACATTGCGTTGTTTTTTCCAATGTCTTCTAAAAGTTGACTTGAACCAGCAGAGTTGTTCGCCTTTTGGCAGGCTTATAGCAATGAAGAAGCAGAATAGAGGTTAGACTGCCTGTTTTGAATCATTTTCTTCTCTCTCACCTTTAAGCCTAAAGAATGTCTGGGCTCCCATCCATCTGACAAATGTATGTGCTTGTATAGCTTTGTGTGTGTGTGTGTTTTGTATAATCCTCTTCTACAGGGATTTTAATGGCAAACAAAACACTTTCCAAATTTTTCTTTGTTTTTTTTAAGCACGTGCCAGTCTTCACAGAGAGTTCAAATGGTAGCTACCAACTCTACTTCCCACTTTCAGTGTCAACCTCTGATTTACAACAACGTATTTTAGATTCTGATAAAACACTGTGTGGTTCTGCAATTAAATTGAGTTTTTACTTTAGTAAGAAAGGGAAGATGTTATATTTCATCAAATCATTTAAAAGCAGAATGAGGTAAACCAAACAGGGTAATTCAGCGGTCAGAGCTGTATGCCAACTGTGAAAAAGGACCACATTTATATATGAGCCAAGACCATGGAAAACAAGGACATTGAGCAGTTCCAAAAACATAATTAACATTTCTCCTTCTAGGTTTTCTTTTAGACCTTTTAACAATTTTCTCATTACTGATTGCTTTCTTTTTTCCTGTTATCTTTATCTTCTTTCTTAATAAATTCTGCCATTTTTACTTCTCTTCTTGATTCTTGTGGTTTTTTGACATTTCCCCATCAATTAATTCCTACTCTTTCTTTAGCACTGTTGAGCATCTTGGGCATAAGTCCAGCATGTGGGCAGCCTGAATGCACTATAGACATGTGTTTCTTCTTTTCTCTTCCTTGCATCTGCTAAGCAGAATTATTTTTCTTCTATATTTTGACCTTTAATGCCTCTTGATTAGATTCTGTTCTTCGTTGCTTCGAGCTTCCCTGTCATCTCACCCTATCATTCCAGTTGTCTCCTTATTTTATTTTTTATAACTTCCCTTCCATCCATTCGTGTTCCTTGTTCAGTCACTGTATCTGATTTTTCCCTCCTTTATTTCTTCTCCTCTTAAAGGAACTACATATTACCCGCAACAACGTGCTTTTCCCAAATGTCAGTTTTCAAGTTAACAGAAAAGCAGGGGAAGGAAAGGAAGAGCATTTGCAGGGTGTATCAGGAAGAGGGTGGTCCTTGCCTCTTCCCCAACCTGCTGATCCTCCCCTTGCAAGTCATCCTCAAGCCTTTTCCACCCAAGCACGGCCTTAGTTCAAGTCTGAAGGTAAAATGCAGCTGGGGCAAGGGATTATGGCAGGAGAGCTGCCAGGTAGGGGAAATGCCAAGTCTCCTCTCCAGTCCATAATTTTTCCCCTGCCAATGCTCCCCACAAAAGTATTACATGGCACATACAGAGTTAGAAACCCTGTGCTAGCCTCCTATACTATCTTGGTCCTACTATGTACTTCCTTTGTCCTAGGGCACCCTGAGGCTTCTGGTCTCCTTGTTTTTCCCAATACTCCCGTTTGTTCCCCTGATCCTGTTCTTTCCAGTCTTATCTCTTTTGATGCTCCCAACATTCTTTGACTCATGCTGTTAATGTTTCTTTGTCTTCTAGGCCAGTGTTCTTCAACCTTGGGTCCCCAGATGTTGTTGGACTACAATTCCCACCAATCCCAGCCAGCTTAGCCAATGGTCAAGGATGATGGGAGGTGTAGTCCAACAACATCTGGGGATCCAAGGTTGAAGAACAGTGTTCAAGGCCATTTCCTCAGTCTTCCAATATGCTACTGGTTCTTGTCTCTCTCTCACACACACATCTTGCAAGTTCATTGTGATTCTGATTGTGTGGAATGTGGTTACCTGAGTGTCTATTGGATAGTGCTCAGTGCATCGCTGATTACATGAGACACAATTTCCTCTCTATCATGCTCCAACTAGTCTGAGAACCATTTTTAATTTAAAGGGCATGCACAGATTATAGCTTTTCATTTAGAAGCAATATGGTAAAAAAAAAAAGTCATTGGCCTTGGTACACTCTCTCTGTGTTTGTGTATGTGCGTGCGTGCGTGTGCACGCGTTCGTGTCCCCCCCCCATCCCATTGTGGTTTTTGGTCAAATCAGTTTTGCAGACTTTTTTTAATGCTTTAAGCTTCACCCTTAAAAAATCAAAAGCAACTCCCAGATATTGTTGATGTGTGTGCGTTGTTGCGTGAAACAGCATACGTTACGTTGGAGTTAAGTTGCTCAAGAAACTTCTCAGATGCATTAGATCAGGTTAAGAGTCTTTTATTAAGACATTATGGCTTAAGGCTTTAAGATCCCCCCCTCTAGGAGAGAAGTTCTCAGTTCAAAGACATTACACAGAAGACTCAGCTCAACACAGATAGCTGCTAGAACTCTCCCAGTCTATCTTGATGCTGCCATGACAATGGCCTTGGCTATCCGTTCCCAGACTGGGCAAAGACATAACTTCTCTTAGCTACAGATTTCCACACTTTCAGACTTGATGGAAAAACACTCAGTGACAGTGTGGTTCAATGGTCAACAATCCCCCCTTTTTCCCATCATGTCTGTAATTCATTACAACAATTACAATAATACATTTCTACAATACATCTTGCAATACAGCTTACATTTCAGTACAGTTCAGAACATCTCTGCACATTTAGCTAAAACTTTATTCAATCAAACTTTGGCTGTACACATGTCAAATACAAAGTGTCAGGATCCATTTCCACCAGTTTATGCATACCTGGGCTGGTAATTACCCCCACAGTATATCTTTCTGGCGGTTTCCCTATGTTTAATCTTGTAGAATGTCTCAATGGCACTAGGGCTTCTGCTCTCTCTGCCCCCCCCATCTGTGCTTGTGCTTGGCACAGCCTGCGCAGGAGATTCCATTTCCTCAGCCTTACGTTTCTTTGATCTTCGTTTCCCACAAATGAGCTCATTTAACGCATCTCTGAGTGGAATATGTGTGCCCTCCAGTTTAATGTTTAGATTTGGCTTAAATGATTGTGCTTGTGTGTCATCTGACCCTGTAAGAACAACTGTTTCCCTTTGATCCCAAGGCTTTTCTGAGACTTTAATGCTTCTGCTCAGAATTAATTGCTGTGTTTCTGGACACCAAACTCTGAAATATGCATTCTGAAATCCCAAAACAAAACCTTGCAGTGCTCTGGGCGCAAGCTTGCCCCTCCTTTTTCCCTGTGGAATGTGGATCCAGCATCTTGCCCTGAATTTTTGAATGTGTTGTATTTTTGGTTTTCTGCCAGTGATTTTCTCATAAAGAGACATTCCAAGTGCACTGTGTAATACCCTGTTGTGAATATAATTCGCATAAAGAATTGCTTCTGCCCAGAAAGAATTCCCTAAACTGCAATCCATTAACATGGCTCTCATTGCTTCCTGCAGCACCCTGTTTTTTCTCTCTGCAGTTCCATTGGAAAATGGGCTGTATGGAGCAGTAAAATTCTGTTTTATTCCCTTACTCTCAAGAAAGTCACTCAATGCTTTACTCGTGAATTCCCCCCCCTGGTCCGAGCGTATAGCCCCCACTGTGGTGCCATGTTGAGTTTCGATTCTCTTAATGAACAGTTTCAGCTTTTGCTCAGCTTCACTTTTATGCTTTAACAGAAAAACATGACAAAATCTTGAAAAATCATCCACCAGTACCATGAAGAATTTTGCACCTCCACGTGAAGCATTCATTGGCCCTGATAAATCAACATGAACTAGCTGGTAGGGAGCTGTTGTGGTTCTTTCAGCCTCCCGGTTAATTGGTGCAATAGTCATTTTAGCTTTATGACAAGAATCACAATCCATTAACTGTCCACAATCTCTTAAATGCATGTCTTCACTATGCATTGGGGTTTTCTTAATCGTGTCAAGGTTTGCATGCCCCAGCCTTTGATGCCATTCATGGACGCAGCCCTGATGTACCTGTGCCTCAGCATTTAACACAGCACACCCTGCTTGACTGCTCTTTATTACAAACTGTGAATCATTAAGGCTTCCCTGCAAACACACTTGATGTCCCCTCATTACATAACATTTGTCTTTGTGGAACAATACAGAAAAATCACAAGTCACCAGTTTTCTGACTGACAAAATGTTATGAGCTAATTCTGGAACAAACAAACATTCTGAAAGTATTCCCAGTTTATCAAATCTCACCAGTCCTCGGGCTTCCACGCTCTTCTGCGATCCATCCGCAAGTAAAACAAAGTCCTGCTCATTTGTAGACGTGTAAAACAAACTCCTGTCTTTAATTAATACATGGCTTGCCCCACTGTCAACAATCCAGTTAACAGGTCCTAAATCTTGAGACTTCTGTTTACAAAGTTCACATTTCCCTGCTTCAAGCCGCCGTCCCTGGAGTTTCGCTTGACCGCACAGTCTCTTTGAAGATGCCCACGAGCCCCACAGGCATAACAAGATTTCAGCCGTTGCTGTTCTTGCTTGTTTTCCTGTCTGCTGCTGCTTTCCTCTTTCAGCTTGGCTCTTTGCTTTTCCTCAGCACTTTTCGCCTCTTGTCTCCGCTGCCATTCCTGGGTTAGCTTTTCCTCAATAAACGCAACGTTCAGACCTCCGTCAGGCATGGCTTCTAAAGCCATGACCATATTATTCCAAGTCCCATCGAGCGAAGCCAGGATCAGATAGGTCTTCTGAAGTTCAGAGTGCTCGATGCCTCGGTCCGTCAGCTCAGCAAACAAACGTCTGAATTCCGTGAGATGCTCACTCATTTCGCACTCACCCGTGAAGCACATCTGGTAAAGCTTCCGTGCCAAACACAATCTAGATCCCGCAGTCTGTTGCACATGAATGCCTTCCAACACGTCCCACATCTGTTTGGCGTTTGTAACATCTCTCACGTGTAGAAGTTGAGAGTCTGATAGAGCCAGAAGTATAAAAGCTTGCACCTTCTGATCTCTACGCGTCCAGGCCGTGGTCGGTACCGCCGGGGGGTTTCCATCTATAATGTCCCATAAATCCTCTTTTATCAGCAAAGCCCTCATCCTCGGCTTCCAGCTGGCAAAATTCTTTTCCATCAATCTTTCCATTGGCATGCCTCCCCCAGACAGGTTTACAGCCATGTTGCTCACCTCTGTCTGGTACAATCAATCAAGCTGCCCTCTGGAACTCCGTCTGCCTTTCAGACCAGCAACTTACTCTTGTGTAACACGCTGTGGATCTGGGCCCATAACCCCTGTTGATGTGTGTGCGTTGTTGCGTGAAACAGCATACGTTACGTTGGAGTTAAGTTGCTCAAGAAACTTCTCAGATGCATTAGATCAGGTTAAGAGTCTTTTATTAAGACATTATGGCTTAAGGCTTTAAGATCCCCCCCTCTAGGAGAGAAGTTCTCAGTTCAAAGACATTACACAGAAGACTCAGCTCAACACAGATAGCTGCTAGAACTCTCCCAGTCTATCTTGATGCTGCCATGACAACGGCCTTGGCTATCCGTTCCCAGACTGGGCAAAGACATAACTTCTCTTAGCTACAGATTTCCCCACTTTCAGACTTGATGGAAAAACACTCAGTGACAGTGTGGTTCAATGGTCAACAGATATGTGACTAATATTGCCACAATACACATGAACATTTTGGTGTGACAGTTGCCAAACTTCAAAGATTATTGAAAAAACAAGCCCCTATTCCAAAGCAGATGTAGAAGGATTTTTATATTTTTCACATCTATGTATCCAAATAAGCATTATATAGACTCTTCATTAGAAAATAACAAGCAATGCAAAATTACATCTTTTTTCCCAGCAAGCCCCATTAATCGAGATAATTTCCATGTCCTTTAAAAGAGATCATGGTCTGGTTCACACGTAATACTAACCCCTGGTGTTGTGCTATGGGTGGAAGTCAGTAGAAGCCAAAGCAAAGCTTGGCTTCATGCACTCCTCTCCTCCCCCCATGCAGCCATAAGAAGAACTTTGCTAGTGTTTAGTTTCATTTTCAGACATGAACCAGGGCTCCTGGTTTAAACCAAAATCTGACAAATCATGTTTAGAAACTGACCAGAGTTTGTTTTCAACCGTATTATCTGGTTTATGCACAAGTCAAAATTTTTTGAAAGGGAAATTGAATGTTAGCAAAATCCTTCTTCCTGCATGCAAGACGAGGAGCAGGAGGAGGCACATGCAAGCCCAAGGCTTCACTCCGGCTCATTCCAGCCCATGTGTGTAGCGCTAAACCAATCCAATGACTAGCCAGGAGCTGCTTGTGACTGAGTTAACCTCATCTTTCTATTGATTTATAGAAGCTTAGGGATTAGTCAACAACTATTTCACAGAAGGGGATAGGAAGTGTCAGGCACTAAATCTTGCCATAGTCATTGCTCTCTTACTTCTGGACTGGCAACTGGAAGGCCAACTGGTATTCCTCACAGTCTGACTCTGTGGGCCTTTACCTACTGATCCCTGAGGGGAAGCATAGAAACATAGGAAGCTGCCTTATACGGAGTCAGACTGTTGGTCTATCTAGCTCATTACTGCCTGCACTGACTGGGAGCAGCTCTACAGGGTTTCAGCCAGGAATATCTACCACCCCTACTTGGAGACACTGGGCCCTTCTGCATGCAAGGCAGATGCTCTAACGCTGAGCTAGGGCCCCTCCCCTTTAAGCCAAGGTGGGAAATTTTTTCAGCCCAACATCTTCTGGGCAACCGTCTAGGGGCCACATGCCTGTGGTGGGAGGAGCCAGAGGCAAAAGTGGATAGAACGAATAAGGTAAATAGTACCTTTGTAGCGTAGGCTAGTTTCAGCGTACACTCACACACACGCCTCTCCGTCCAGGCATGCAAGGGGGATGATCAGAATTCAAGGACACATTCCAGCCAGGCAAAAACATCCAAGGAGGGTGCAAAGCAGGGCCAGTGAGGGGAGTGGTCTGAGTTCAGTCCCCGGGCCTGAGGTTCCACACCCCTGATTTAGGCATTCAAAAAAACAAGCCAACTGGCTTTTCTCTCTGTAATGAGGCTCCCCCCCCCCACAGAAGAAATGTTTGGCTATCAGACGACCCATGATGGATCAAAATGAAGGCCACAGCAACAGTAAAAGGAACGTTGCTCCCATTGCTCAGGAGAAATAGTTTTCTGTTCACAACTTAGGTTTATTTCATTGTTAAGATCTGGAAGAGTGGGGATGTGTTCATCTAGCCCGGGGTAGCCAGATGTTTTCGTTTAACCCATCATCCCTGACCATTGTCCATGTTGGATGGGATTAATGGGACTTGTAGTCTACAACATCTGGAAGACGCCAGTTTGACGACTGCTGTTTTAGGTCATCAACAACAAAAACGCGGTGCCCCCTCTACAACATCTATTCCCTATCATTTTTGAAACATGACCCTATTTGTAAAACATTTATTATTTTTAAAACACATATTTATTTACTGTACTGCACTTCCAGGTTTAAGGGGTACCTAAGCAAAGTGTCCTCTGCCCTCCCCCTCACTTTCACCATTTAAATCAGTCTTTATGTCTTTTCATCCCAACCCCGTGGCCTAATACCTCACCGCTGAATATAAGATGTGGTGTACTAAGTAGATCAGCTTTTATTAGGACTGTCAATTTCTACAGATAAAGAACTATGATAGTCTTATAATATATTTTGAGGAAAGATTGGTAAGCCATATCTTGTACATTTGGGGAGGTTTAGTTGAATATAAAGATAAAGAACACAAGCCTTTGGTGGCATTGGTGGAATAAAAACCACCTACACCAGTGGTTCTTAACCCATGTTGGGTCACAGACCCCTTTGAGAAGCTGATTAAAGCTATGGACCCACAGAAACAAACAATTAAATAAATACAATTTATTTTATTGCATTGAAAGTTGGTGGTATTGTTTTTTGCACCTGGTTCACGGACCCCCCGAAGCCAAAGGTAAGAACCTGTGCCCTACACAGTGCCAATAGAAGATCTCCCCCCCCCCAAAAGAAATGATAGCTTCAGAAGAAGGGTTTTCCTCAGGATGGCAGCAAAGGAAGAAAGAGTTTCATTCTGTGCCTCCATGCCTGCTGTGATCCCAGTAATGTTGAGCCTCTCCAGCTATGTTCTTATAATGATGCTACTGCATTGTTATTGAAAAGCTGCACATTATGTGAAAAGATCTAGTTTGGTTCTGAGATGTAGGAGTGCTGGAATTTGCAGGAGAAGGTGAGTCTATAACTTGTGTAGTGTTGGGGGTCAGGACTTCTAGGGAGCTGCTTGGGTAAGAGTCAGAGCAGGAGGTATGTCCAAAAGAGAAAATGTTAAAGCTCTAGGGTCTGGGTTTAAGCACAGGGTTACTTCTTGGCTATTTTACAGCTCCCCTTTTAAAAATGAACAAAGATATTTTGATGCATTCACATATGCACTCACAAATTCATAGAAGAAGAAAAAATGAATAAATGCTGTGAAATTTTGCATTGAAATCATACACATTTCTAACAAAGACGTACTGTCAAATATGGCTTACAGCATCATATTGATAAATACAAGTAGATTCTTACAATAGCTTTGCAACCAGCACCTTGCTGTGATGAAACAGGAAAAGCAAAATAAACAAGCAAATAAAAAGTAATAATGTCAACTGTTAGTGAACAAATACTTAACATTTATAAGTAATATTAAACACAGAACAGTTGGAAAATAGAACAAGTATTTCTTCTGCTAATTTCTGTCTGACTCAGAACAATCAAAACCGTAACACTGAAAGATCAATAGAAACTTGAAAAACTGGGCAGTATTGAATAGTGTGCCTTGTGCTGACAGAAGACTCTTTGATCTGATCAAGGCTTCCACCAATGGAATGGGGAAGGAGACCATTTTTTACCATTCCGTCTCCCCCCCCCCTGCAGCCCCCTGCACCGCCTCCTATGGAGGTCCAAAGGGTTCCCCAACCCTCTCTGGAGCAGATTTTGGAGATGCATGGGGGCTGCTAGGGAAGAAGAAATCAGCAAAAAATGTGCACTTCTCTATTTCACTGATGAACACCTCTGCTGACTCGAAGAGCCCTCCATCAGTGCCAGAGATGCTGCTCAATACAACCCATTGACAATACATTCAATAGACTAACATGAATATTCTCTGTGGTCCATTAAATTATTATTCAAATCAAAGTTGTCTTTGGCCGTTTTCTGTATGAGCCTACAAAATATTCTTTATCACTAATTTAAGAGCTAGATGGGGGTGGCTGAGAAATATTCCAGCTTCTTTTAGAACAAATGCTACTGCCACATGGCATTTAATAGTTCAGTTCTTAACATTGCAAATAATGAATAAAGTTTCTGAAAAGAGAGAATCATACCTCCATTGACGCCATTGACAGTTCCACATTCCATTCCACCAACCCTGCGTGAATCTGACAACAATGATTCAAGCCTAATCACAGCATTTTCCAATCTCTCCATCAAAGCTATCTCTGCCATTCTGAAAAAAATAAAGACACGAATAATACTAGCTGCCCATTTCAAGTGTGAATTTCAGAGAGGTATGTCTCTTTCATACTGTTAACAGGTACTATCATCAAGGTTATTGTTATTTTTTACATCATGTTGCAAATATATCTACATTCACACACACACATGCACACGCACAGAGAGAGAGAGAGAGAGAGAGAGAGAGAGAGAGAGAGAGAGAGAGAGAGAGAGAGAGAGAGAGATGATTCCCAACAGCTAACATTTGATTTCTCTTATATAATATATAAACATCAAATATCTAGCCTTGACTAAGTTCAAAAACCTCTTTAAATTATTCACAGGTTTCATGTATTTCACATTGTTCATTTATAGTTGTGAACACTTTAGCATGCCAAGTGAAGCATCTCATCGAAAAGTGTAAGCCATTGTCACACATTTAAGACTAGAATTTTGTTACTTTGTTTATGGTGTCATTTACAAACGACTCGGCAATCATATTGTCTTTAAACTGAATAAGCGGCCTAGAAAGAGTCAGCCCCTAAGACTGCAGTCTTGAACACATTAACAGAGTGATCCTATCGTGTGTGCACGTAGGGATCCGTGGCAGAGCAACCACCACAATCAAAACCTGGCCAGGTAGCTGCAGCCAGGGAAGAAGGTGGTGGCTTTTTCGCTGTGCTTCTTTCCATTCCACCCTCTCCCTTTAACTACTGCAATGGGAGGAAATTAATTATATCAGCTCCAGGGTAGGCATAGTTTCAAGGCCTGTTCAACAGCATGTTGAGAGAGGAAGGTGGCTTAGGATTCTCTGGATCCGTGGCTCCCCAGACACCATCAGCAGGACATATATGCCCAGGGAGTTATCCATGGGTGTACCAGGGGCCCCCAGTGGCACAAATGCCATCCCACCATTGGGTCTTCCTCTTCACCAGAGAAGCAGCACTTATGCTGCTTCCTACAGTCCCTCAGGTGGCTAAACACTGGCTATAGTTACTCTTTCTTACTCTTCCATGATGTCAGGTGACCCAACATCAAAGAAAAGAATTGAAAGCCTCCTGTGGCCACTTCTTTGCAAAATTAAACATTCCTGTTCAAGACCTCCCAAGAGCAATCAATCCCTGCTGAAAGCGGATGCTCCTGATTCTTTACTTTCAGGTTGGGCCCTACCCACCTGTCAAAGTGGCCTGCAAGAGAGGGATGTTCTGCTCTCCGCTCCTGGTACACAGAATCCTAACTAATTTACATCAGTGTTGCACTGAAGTTAGCAGGGTGCTGGTTAAGCAGGACCACTGCATTTCTCTCCCCAAGATCCATAACTTCTAATCTGAAGCTTCATGAATTGCAGAAAACTGAAGATTTTGCAAGAATTGAAACAAGCTTCTCAACTCTTTCAACCTGACATTTTAATTTTTACTTAGAAGAAGCAGGCATGGGAGGCTCCAAATTACGTTGTAGCAGCAGTAGTCACTCATGGAGGAAGGCATCCTTTTTCTCCATGCTGTTCTCCTGGCTGTTCACCCGCTGAGCTGCTATTTACCCCACAGCAGAAAAAAAAAATACAGGTATCTGTACTGTTCTCTTTTGGGGCAAGCACTAACTTGCAGCGGGAGGGGGGTTTAGATTAGTTTTGGGTAAGGCACTAGCAGTGTATGGCCTACTATGGTGCTGCATAGAACATCTAGCTCGCTCACACTGTACACTAGGTCTCCAAGGAATGGTTAACACACACCCCTCCCAGCACAAATGCTCTGATCCAAGCTGGAACCTTTGGTACCAATATTTCATTAAAAATAAACCACTTGGAGACTCAGTCACAAATCTTCCATGTCACATGTCATCTGGCCCTGAGAAGCAAGAGGCTGTGTTGCACACAGGTCTTGCCAACATGTTCTAGGAGAAATATGCTTAGTATAGTCCCAGAATATTGAAGATCTTCAATATTCTGCCAATTCTGAAAGCATTTTTCATTAACATTTTCATTTCTTCAGACAGTCAAATTCCATATTAGTGCTCTATCATCACTAAGATTACTACCTTTGAATCTTGGATGGGAAGAGATGTGCAGCACTGTGAAATAGCTATTTAACAATGATGTTTTGAAAACACAGCTTTTAGAAGTCTTGAACTCATCATAAAGAACCCCCGTTCCGCGCCGGGACTTACCGGCGAAGGGACGAGTTTCGCGGCCGCAGCCGAGCCGCCATCTTGGTGAGGGATGCATGCTCGCAGCGCGCTGGCGCGCTGACGTAGCACGCAGCGAGGGGGTGGGGCGGCAGACGGCCATTTAAGGCCGTACCGCCAGCCGCCCACCCTCACTGCAAAATTTTGGCGGCACTTTTAAAACAGTCGGGAGGCCCTCCTGCATCAGCGGCACGACGCGGCTCAGATCGCCCGCCGACGCATGCGGCTTCTTCAGGCCTACTTGCTGAGCGGCGCGGCTGGGGCGCGGCGAAGAGCCCCTGGCTCCTAGGCCTCGGGAGGTCCTCCAGCTGCGGTGGAGCGGCCTGCAGGAGCTGGATCGCCCACCGACGCACACGGCTTCTTCAGGCCTACAGGCCAGGCCTTGGGTGGCAGGGCCGGCGGCGATGAGCGGTCGGCACGGCTCAATCGCTGAGCGGCGCGGCTGGGGCGTGGCGAAGAGCCCCTGGCTCCTAGGCCTCGGGAGGCCAACCAGCGGCGGAGGTGTGGCGGCAGCGGCCATCCAGGGGCCATCCAGCTGTGGAGGTGCGGCCTGCAGGAGGCGCGGCCTGCAGGAGGCATCGGCAGGCCAGCGGCGGAGGTGTGGCGGCAGCGGCCATCCAGCGGTGGAGAGAGCCCTAGGCCTCAGGAGGCCCTCCAGCGCAGCAAAGCAGCATGGCGGCGGCAGCACGGCCTAGTGGCGGCAGCGAAACTCAGGCGAGGCGGCCTTGTGGCCGCGTTCTTTTCTCTTAAATTACTATCCAGGGGACCCCTGTGGGAAGGTTCTCAGCCCTTCACCCACCCATAGCAAGGGAGCACACCACCCAGTGGTCGCTTAGCAGGTCCAGCGGGACGGTGAGGGTGCTGGGTCCCCCCTTAGGTATCTACCCCAGGCTGACCACCTCTCATTGCTGCAGAAGGCATCGTCCCCCTACACGCTAGCTCAGGATGCCACCCAAAAAAGGTCAAGGTGGGCCAAAAGGGAAGGGAAGGGCCCCCAGGGCAGAGGGTAGACGCCCACCCCCTGCTGCGGAGGATGGGGGACAGGGGGCAGGCATACCATGGACCACTATACTGGCTAGGTTGGAAGCCCTGGAGAGGGGCCCTGCCCAGCCGGCAACTGGGAGAACAAAGGAACCACCCCCCAAACGCCCCCGGGAGAAAGTGCAGCGTCCAGTTGGCAGGGTTAACGCTGCGGTTATTACTTCTATCTTAGTGCGACTGGACGCGCTGGAGGCAGGGCCTAGTGGGGCCGCAGCAAGAGCGCCCGGAGCAGAAGCAGGAACAGCTTCACATGCAGCCCCAGGACCACACCCCATGCATGGGCCTTCAGCGGACAACATAGGGGGTGAGTCTCCCTGGGCGGCACAACAACAGGGGCAGCCCCAGTGGGGCTGGCCCTCGTGGGGGTTTCCATACTGGCCCTTTTCCCCACCAGCGGAAACCGAGCGGTATGGGCAAGCGGGAATCACCATGGGGGTGGGGCATGGCTCACCACAGCAGCTGCCTCCCCTAAGGGTGGCCTGTGAGCAGGTCTGGCAGTCCACTGCCGGAGCAGGGATGGGAGTGGGGGCTCAGCCCTCCTGGTCGGTACCCCCCCCAGCAGAGGACACTGACCCTCTGGGCTCAGTGAGGGAAGGGGCTATACCTTTCGGGGAGACATCAGCCCCACTGGGCTTTCACCTGCTGCCCGCTACAAAAGAAAAAAATTTGGAAGGGGGAGTACGTCAACTTATTCTCACTTCTGTACAGGGAACCAGTGAGGAGGAAGAAGGATAAGGGCGAAGAGGCAGAACCTGACAAGCCCAAGAGGCGGCGCATTGAACGCACTTGGGCTAATTGGTTGCCTGCATTTCTGACATACATGGGGGTGGTGATGCAGAAACAGCCACAGAGGGGCCCTATTCTGATTAAATACCTCGATATTATATATCGGGGCTACTCCGAGTTCCAGGGGGCAGCATGGCTCGCCTATGACGAATGGTTTCGTATGAGGGCGGCCTTTGATACCTCCCTCCCCTGGGACAAAAAGGAAGCGGACCTGTGGCTACAGTTTATGTCACACTCCAAGCCCATAGCCGGGGATAGAACGGACAGCGGCCACCTCCTGGCCCGCCAGGCAGCTGCAGCTCCTTCCCACGGGCCTGCGGGGCAGGGGGTTCAACCCCGCCTGCTCTGCTGGGAGTTCAGCTCCCGAGGCCACTGTGGTCGTAACCCCTGCAGGTTTTGACATGAGTGCGCAATATGCGGGGGCCCGCATTCCTGCGCTGCCTGCCCCAGGGGCCGCCCCTTCAGAGGTGGGAACAGGGACTCACCTGGCGCAAGGAGACCGGGAGCTGCTAGCGCAGCTCAAGGAAAGGGGCCCCAGTCCAGTTAAACTCTCCGAACTCCAGCGCTTGCTCTGCTGTTACCCCCGAGTCCAAGACGCCCACTTTTTGCTACAGGGCTTTACAGAGGGTTTCCGGATTCCCTATTTGGGTCCCAGGCACCCCTTCATGTCCCGCAACCTAAAATCAGTGGCGGATATGGAATCGGTCGTGGGGGAAAAAATTAGGAAGGAGGTCATGGCAGGCCGCGTGCTGGGCCCCTTTGCGGCACCACCCATCCCTTCACTCAGAGTTTCCCCGCTGGGCCTTGTTCCGAAGAAGGCACCAGGCAAATTTCACCTTATACACCACCTGTCCTTTCCCCAGGGTGGGTCAGTCAATGACTTCATCCCATCAGACCTCTGCTCTGTCCGCTACACGTCATTCGACTGTGCGGTTCGTATGGTTAGGGACTGCGGGATGGCCGCCCTCATGGGAAAGTGTGACATCAAATCAGCCTTCCGTCTCCTCCCTGTGCACCCAGGGGATTTTGAGCTGTTAGGCTTTGCCTTCATGGGCAAATACTATGTGGATAGGGCATTGCCTATGGGCTGCTCCATCTCATGCTCGGTTTTTGAGCGCTTCAGTTCTTTCTTGGAGTGGGCAGTCAGGAGATGGGCAGGCCGGCAATCAGTGGTGCACTATTTGGATGACTTCCTGTTTGCGGGCCCTGCAGACTCTGGCGCCTGTCAGGCATTTATGGAGCAGTTCGCGGGGATGGCGGGGGAACTGGGTGTTCCCCTCGCGGCTGAGAAAACTGAGGGCCCGTCCACTACCCTCACTTTCCTGGGCATAGAGATCGATACAGTGGTCCAATGCTGTAGGCTCCCGCGGGATAAGCTGGTGGCCCTTAAGGGGAAAATCTCAGAGGTGGTTGGGGCGAAGAAGGTGACATTGGCCACACTTTAACAGCTGGCAGGACATATGAACTTTGCATGCAGGGTGGTAGCACCCGGGCGCGCATTCTTGCGCCGCGTGTACGATGCCATGGCAGGCCTATCACGCCCCCACCATCACGCACGTGTTACAGCCGCTCTCCGGGAGGACCTGGCAGTTTGGTCCACCTTCCTGCGGGAATTCAATGGGGTCTCCTTATGGAGAAAGGATCGCCTGTTGGAAGCGGAGCTACAGGTGAGCTCCGACGCCTCAGGTTCCTGCGGTTTTGGGGTCATTTTCCATGACTCATGGTGTCATGGCAGCTGGCCACAGAATTGGGCGCAGGCTGGCCTAACCAGAGACCTGACCCTTCTGGAGTTCTTCCCCATTGTCGTGGCCGTACACCTTTGGCCGGACAAACTGGGCAATTCCTCAGTCCATTTTTGGTGCGACAACCTCCCCACGGTACATGTCATCAACACCCTGTCCTCTAGAAACCCCAATGTTATGCGTTTGGTTCGAGTGTTTGTGCTCCAATGTCTTCGCTATAATATACAGTTCCTTGCGCGCCATGTCCCGGGTATTGATAATAGCATTGCTGATGCTCTATCACGGAACCAGATGGAGAGATTTCACCAGCTGGCACCGTGGGCAAGGGCTCAGCCGGACGTGGTACCCCCAGCGCTGTGGGAGATTGGAGGACCGAATCAGAACGGGCCATAAGTCTTTCTGTGGCACCCAGCACTTTGGCCAGCTACCAGGGGGCAGGTAGGGACCTGGCAACCTTCAGGGAGTCCAGAGGCTACACGCAGGAGTGGCCCATCCCCGTGGAGCATCTTATGGAGTTCTGCGTGGAAGGGAAGCGGAGGGGGCTTTCAGTCAGGACCATCAGAGGTAAGCTCTCAGGTCTATCCTTCCTAGGGAAAGCACAGGGCTTTCAGGACTACTCCGGTGACTTTAGGGTACGCCGGATGCTGGAAGGGTGGTCCCGTGAGCGCCCGCACACACCTGATGCACGCTCCCCCTTTTCCCCAGAGCTACTGTTGGGTCTGCGGGGACAGTGGAGGGTGCTATGTTCTTCCCATTTTGAGGCACTGCTATACCATGCTGCGGCCCTCACCTTGTTCTTCGGGGCCTTCCGAATAGGGGAGGTGGCGGCAGGTTCTAAGACGGATAGCTCCCTCCGGGCCCTCCAGGTTTTCGATCTCAGCTGGGAGGCAGGGGGGGCCCGCCTGCGACTCAGGCAGTCAAAGACGGACCAACACCACAAGGGTCGCCTGATTGTGTTATCCCCATGCCAACAGGAGGAGCTCTGCCCGGTCAGGGCCCTACGCATTTTTCTGGCAGCCCAAGGGCTGCAGCCAGGGTACCTGTTCAGGCACAGGGACCTCCAGCCCCTTACTAAGTACCAATTTTGGTCGGTGGCAAAGACAGCACTCCAGCGGCTAGGTGTGGACGCCCGCAAGTTCGGGACACACTCCTTCCAAATAGGGGCAGCTTCCACCGCTGCTCACCTGGGTTTTTCCAAAGGGCAGCTGCAGGCAGTGGGCAGGTGGTCCTCGGATGCATATAAGACGTATGTTAGACCACTAACGGAGATGCATGAGGCCAGCAGCTAACGGCGATGTTGTCGTTTTTGGCAGGCCGCTGGGAAAGATCGAAACAAGTGAGCATCCTCCTCTGCGGCCACAGCATGATTTTCTGGGCAGGCCGCAGGGCGGCGAAGTCCCGCATTGGAACGCAGCTGGGGCTCAGTCAGTGGGCCTCAGTGCGGTGGCTGGGATGACGGGGGATGCGTTGGGACGGCCTCCTGCCTACCTTGTTCCGGTCGGCTGTGGACTGGGCAGTGCCCCAGGTGCTGGTCATCCACCTGAGAGGTAATGATTTGGGTCTGTTGAGGGGCAAGGCCCTAATTGAACAGGCATGTAGTGACCTCCAGGCCATTGCACTGCGCTGGCCTGGGGTGCACTTGGTATGGTCTGACATCCTGCCGCGCAGGACGTGGAATTGGGCTGATGACCCACGGGGAATGGACAGGGCTCGGAAAAAGGTTAATAGACAGATTCAGAGGGCCATTAAGGGCCTGGGGGGTTCTGTCATACACCACCCAGAGATCAAGCAAGATAGGCTGGAGTTGTTTAGGCCAGATGGCGTGCACTTGACTGATGGGGGCAATGGCATCTTCCTAATGGACCTGCAGAGGGGTGTGCACCGGATTCTTATCGGGTGTGGGGCAAAGGGAGACTAAGCAGAGGCTTGTCCCCCTTTTGTGGCAAGGAAGCGCGGGGGAAAGGTTAAAAGGGAAAGGGCAGCTAGGTGACACCTTTAAGCACCTTTGGGGGTGATTGGCGGTCCGGGGGCCTGCAGCTCTGGGCTATACGGCCTGGGGGAGCAGAACACGGGCCGCTTTTGGGGCCAACGTGCCTCATCCGCTCGGAGTTTCACGGCTCCGGGGGGCGGTGATGTGGGTTGGACCCCCTACACATCTTCAGGGTGTGGCCGGAGCTGGGGCCTGGCACAGGGCAGCCCCAGGCTCTGGCAAGGTTTGGTTGCCCTATAGCTGCAAGCAGGCTTCGTCTGGATCAGCTGAATTCCCCCACACTGTATTGTCCCTCTGCAGGTTCATTGGTTATAATTGACTCTGTTTTTAATAAAGTGGCCCATGATTTAACCCAATGAACGGTGTCTGTGTTTATTTCGGCAATAGGCCGCAACCCCCGTTCCGCGCCGGGACTTACCGGCGAAGGGACGAGTTTTGCGGCCGCAGCCGAGCCGCCATCTTGGTGAGGGATGCGTGCTCGCAGCGCGGTGGCACGCTGACGTAGCACACAGCGAGGGGGCGGGGCGGCAGACGGCCATTTAAGGCCGTACCGTCAGCCGCCCACCCTCACTGCAAAATTTTGGCGGCACCCGCCCGACCCTCCCTTGGCTGCAATGTGATTAATTTGGTCGCTACGGGGCCGACTAGGAATTTTTGGCCTGCCTGCCTCGCTTTGCTGGTGGGTTTCTTTTGCCTACTCCACACTGTGGTTGTAGAGGAGGGTCAAGGGTTAGCACGGGTGCCTGTGGGGGCTAAAAGGCTAATTGGTCCATTTTGGCTGAATAGTTTAATGGTCACTGGTCAAGGAAGCGCGGGGGAAAGGTTAAAAGGGAAAGGGCAGCTAGGTGACACCTTTAGGCACCTTTGGGGGTGATTGGCGGTCCGGGGGCCTGCAGCTCTGGGCTATACGGCCTGGGGGAGCAGAACACGGGCCGCTTTTGGGGCCAACGTGCCTCATCCGCTCGGAGTTTCACGGCTCCGGGGGGCGGTGATGTGGGTTGGACCCCCTACACATCTTCAGGGTGTGGCTGGAGCTGGGGCCTGGCACAGGGCAGCCCCAGGCTCTGGCAAGGTTTGGTTGCCCTATAGCTGCAAGCAGGCTTCGCCTGGATCAGCTGAATTCCCCTGCACTGTATTGTCCCTCTGCAGGTTCATTGGTTATAATTGACTCTGTTTTTAATAAAGTGGCCCATGATTTAACCCAATGAACGGTGTCTGTGTTTATTTCGGCAATAGGCCGCAAAGAGAAAATTGAGAAAACCATTTCAATTATTCCCCCAAATCACCATCTTTCCATTTAAGGCCTCAGGAAAAAAGAACATTTCCCTCCAATTTTCTGATGTTTTCATGTTTTTAGTAATACTCCCCCCACAGTTTTTGTTTCTAAAGGCTGTTTTAGGATACTGCAATGGTAAAGCAGGAGTGCAACTGAAAGGATGCTAGCTGTTCACCCACTTCAGATCTCTTCTTATCCACTTTCCTCCCCATTGGAACCCCATAGGAGAAAAAGCAGATGGAACAGGGTAGAAGGCAATTTGGAACAGAAAAAGAACAGGGAAAGGGTTAAGCACACACACACACATCACCTGTGCACTCACAACCACAGTCTCTAGATGCTGCTTTTCTTAACAAAAAATATCCACTAGTAATGTGTATTTTGTCCCTCCAGAGTTTACAGTTTAACTGTTGACTCCCCCTATTATGACTCATTGGTCCTAAACACACTCAGTATTCATGTAAGCATCTGTAGGGATGAACCCAGGAATTTAAGGAGGCCCAGTTCCTGTCTACTTAACGATAAGTTGCTTTTTAAACTTGGTGATTTGACATGTTCATCATAAATAATGGTGAAAGGCAATTCTGCCTATTAATAATAAATACTTAAATGCACAATCTCAGTAATCTTAACAAAAGCCCTGGAAGGTAAACCAGCATCTCCAGGATAGCAAAAGGGGAGGAGAGGGGAGGCTGAAAACATGGCAGCTTACATTGGTGAACCAGTAAATGTGAGACCAAGGTAGAGTTTGAAGCCAGGATCTCCCTGTTCACACTCTCAGCTAGTACACTACACTGCCTATTGATGTCTAGAGTAATTCCTGTATTTCTGGAATAAACCGAATGCCAATTTCGTTATGTTGTTTCATTACAGATACACACAATACAGAGAAATGTTGACCTGCGTATAAAGTGCTCCTTTTGTTCAGATGTGTAAAAGAAGATCACATCAGGAACAATAACACTAGATAAGAACATGGATGAGCTTTAGAGTCCTGAGAAGCTTGGCTTTCCTTTGGAAATTATAGCTCAAACACTAATAGGTAAGAAAGAAAAATGTACAGATAGACTACAAGGAAGAATGGGGTTTAGGGATCTCGGTTTAGGAATCATGTTGGTGTTCAACACCCTACCATGTTTTCTTTTTTGTTCATGATGCTGGATTAGTGTTTAAACCAGAAATGAGAGAAAGGAGCCCATAGTGCTTGATATGTCAAAGCAAGGAGAATCAAATTAAATTCAAATGAATTTTAAACTCTTTTTCAATTCTCATGTTTTCTAGGCTGCACAAGATTTCTACAGATCTGGCTCACTGAAATAATGCTTCCAAGTTGCCTCAATCATCAACTGATATCAGGGGAAAAGGAAATACAGCCCTGTTACAGGAGACCAGACCTGTCATTGCTATTTTAATGTGACAGGAGCTTTGAATTTTTTTTTGCCAGTCCTGTTGGTTTTTATAAGCTAATAGCAGCTAAATGGAAATCTCCACACACACACACATGGACAGTGCAAAAACATGTGGTTTGCTGCAGGTGATGGACAATCTGCCTTTGAACACCGATCACTTGTAAACACATTCATATGGAAGTATTTGCTTTTTCATACTTGAGAAGAATTTCTTCTCCTACTACAGCAACCAGACTGTCAGTCTTTGTTAAAATGATTGACTTAAAGTTACCAAGGCAACCCACATTGCTAGTCTATCCTCTAATCTATAATGCTGTTTTTTATTTTCTCTTTACAACCAATGAAGTGTAACATTTTAAGTACAGTAGGGCCCCGCTTACTGGCGCTTCGCTTACCGGCATTCCACTAATGCGGCGGCTTTCATTCCCCGTTTTAAAGCCGATTTTTGTGCTTTTGCGGCATTTTTGCATCATTTTCATGTAACGTGCCCCATTATACTCAATGGGGTTCCACTTTATGGCGATTTCCGCTTTACGGCGGGGGTCCGGAACGGAACCTGCTGTATAAGCAGGGCCTGCCTGTATCTCCTCCACCAATGGTCATGCAGAGTTCAGAGTACCCTTCTTTTTGCCATGTATTGGCTCAGACCTTTTCATGTAATTAAACATGCTGAGGTGCTTGTAATCCATTTAATTACATGCCACTTGTCCAATTACCCAAAGTAAGCAAATTGCCCTGCTGAACATTAATAACGGAACATATTGTTGCGCACCTCCCCAATCTCCAAGAGGTGAGATTTCAGGGGTCCCTGCGCTCATCCAGGGTTTGGTTTCCTTTGAGAAGAAGGCCAGCGGAGACTGCGGTGTCTTTATGAAATATGGTTTGTTTATTTACACACATTCCAACCTGAGCTTAGGATGGAGGGGTTCAAGGCATCAGCAGTCCAATATCCAGCTTTTCCATCAGTGTTACAGGAGGCATTGTAAAGCCATCGTGCAGACAGACAGCCTCTCTGCCTGCCTCAAGTTCCCAGCCCTTCTCTAGACACTCTCTACACACACTCCAAGCGCAAACCTCTGCTAGCTGCCAGGAGGGGGGTGGGAGGCTCTCCTGAAGAGTTTCAATGACAAAAGGATCTTCCTTGCCCATTCACCAGTTGCTGAGCACTTGAAAGACCCATTAGCAAACTGGCCACTCTATTAGCTTAACAAAAGAAACTCATCTAGCCAGCAGAGCCAGCCCCTCCCCAAGGCACAGGATTCCAAATCAGAGGCTGGAAGGGGACTCACAAGGATCATCCACTCCAACCCGCAAACTCACAACACTATATAAGTATGCATTACCCCAGAGCTACTAAACTTTAGCGAACAGAGCAAAGAAGTTGTTCTGATAAATCTAATGTCTTCCCTTCCATTAAGAATTCATATACACGATTTTGAATATTCACATTATTTTGCCAATAACTAAATGATAATATTTCACATCATATATAAAAAAATAGGCTGGGCTTTAGTCTTTGTCTAAAAACATCAACTCAACACCCTTCAAATTAAAATGGCTTGCACAATCCTTGAGATACCTTTCCCACATAGATACAATATGAAGTAAAGAGGAAGGGCCATAGCTCAGCGGAAGAGCATCTGCCTTGCCTGCAGAAGGTACAGGTTCATTCCCTGGCAACTCCAGGTAGGGCTGGGAAAGATCTCTGTCTGAAATCCTGGAAAGAGCCCTGCCAGCCAGTGTAGGGAATACTGAACTAGAAGGACCGATGGCTCTGACCCAATAGAAGGCAGCTTCATATGTCCCTATGTCGCCAATTAATATTTTGTATCCTACAATGTATTATTTCTAGAACTGCCACAGCTGCTTATCCCTCATCCTGTAGAATTCTCAATTCATCCCATCCTGATGGAAAATCCAGCAGTTCTTCAAGAATTCTAGGAGAACTAGTGTTAAAGGGACAGTGTATAGTTCAGGGTAACTGGGTTTCTCTCCCTGAGCTGAAACAGCCTAAAATATTCTGTTCAAATGCAGCAACCTCCACACTCACTAGTATTTGAAAGAAATATAGGATATTTTGCCCAGCATGACGTAAATCTAGGTGGGGTCTACTCAGAGCTTGGAAAAGTTACTTTTTTAAAACTACAACTCCCATCATCCCCAGCCAGCATGGCCACTGGATTGGGCTGATGGGAGTTGTAGTTCAAAAAAGTAACTTTTCCAAGCTCTGGGTCTACCTATGTTCTTATGTTAACTAGTCCACCCCAATTCACAATTCACAATACTGGTACAACCCCTTCAGTCCCTGACCATCAGAACTCTGGATCTTTTACTATGAAACTTGATTTGTAACAGGAAACAACTAACAATACTCCAGTTTGCTTCATATATAAAATATTATATATGGAATAGTGTTTGATCCCTTAGGTAATTCTTTCATTGATGCCAGAACCACAGTCCATACTAGACGCCCAAAGCAAGTAATACATTAGTCTTAGTGCAGTAGTGAATAATGCACAGCCCCTTTTCATTTCTATTTAATTAAGAGAGTATCTTTTATTTATGTGCCAGCATTGACAACACATCTCCTAGAGCAGCACTCAGGGAAGAAGTGAATGAACCACAGAAGTGCTCTGATGACCATTTTATAGACAAAGGAGCTAACTTTGTACTTTATTTATTTTGTTAGAATAAAAGACCTACATAAAATTCTAAATACGTTTACTATCCTATGTGTGTTATATGCCTTCAAGTAGATTACGACATATGGCGACCCTATGAATCAGCGATCTCCAATAGCATTTGTTATAAACCACCCTGTTCAGATCTTGCAAGTTCAGGTCTGTGGCTTCCTTTATGGAATCAATCCATCTCGTTTGGTTTTCCTCTTTTTCTACTCCTGTTTTTCCCAGCATTATTGTCTTTTTCTAGTGAATCATCTATCCTAATGTTAAATCTTTATTATAATTTTTAAAGAAAGCAGTTAAAACTGCAAAAACTAATTTTCCTTTATTGATTAAAAAATGTTGTGTTTGCAAGCAAAGACAACATTTTTATATGTAACAATACACAGTTGAATAAGAAATTGAATTAACCCACTATTCTCCAAAATTTGGATTATTTTTCTCCTCTATTAAGGAGAAAAATAGGATGCAACTTTAGTAAATACTAGGGGCTCTGACCCTGCTCACTTTGCTTGCCAACCCCACCTTCCATTGCCAACCCCCCTTCCTCCTTAGGTCACAGAGGCCCCCCTCCCCCCATGGTTTTCTGTAGTTCTTCCCCCGTTCCCCTCAGGTGTCACCAGAGTTCCCCTCCCCTTTTCCCCACCCCCCCAAGTGATGCCAGAACTCCTCTCCCCCTTCTCCCCAAAGGTCACCAGAGTTCTCCTCCTCTTTCCCACCACCACCACCACAGGGGGTGCCAGAACTCCCCTCCCCTGGGAGTCTTCCCACCCACCTGGCGAGTCCAAGCTCCAAGCCTCATTGTGTGGGCCCGCCATCACTGGCTGATCACATGGGCCTGCGCTCCCCCCTCCTGGGCAGCTCCCTAAACTGACCACCTCCGCCACTTACCTTCTTGATGTCGCCCCTCTCACTGCAGCAGTTTGCCTTGCCTTGCCTGCCTCACCTGTAAGCGTCATGCTACCCATGCCTGTGCAGAAGCATTCACGGGTAGCGTGATGCTTACAAAAGTATAATATAGGCAGAAATTCTTGTAAATTTATAGAAAATTGATTCACATCACCCAGTGGGCCAGAAATAGTCCTGTTTTTTCTTCTGTTGACTTAAACAAAAAAGTATTTATATCTCTGTGTTGCTTTTGTCTAACAAAGGTTTTCCTGTAACATATTGTCGTATTAATGAAAGTCATTCCACAAATCCTTTCTTCAACGCTTTCTAATTTTCTAACAAAGGAACCCTACTCATTATTCTGCCACTGCAAATAAAACCCACAGCTCATAAAATTACATTTTAAAAAGAGCCATATATTTGCACTATTTGGGAGGAATGGAAATTATTCCAGCTACTCTACTGAAAATCATATGTATCTCCTTAAAAGAGCCATTATTTCAAAATGAAATACTGAAACCTGACTGTTCCTCAGTCCTCTTAAAATATACATTTAGACTGCAATCCTGGGCACACTTAGCTGACGATAAGCCCCAATGAATAGAGTGGCCCTTGGAAAAAAATATGAAATGTACTGCCTTCAAGTCAATTCTGACTTATGGGTGACCCTATGAATAGGGTTTACTTCTCAGTAAACATGCACAGGGGTTGCGCTGCAGAATAACATTTTATCCCTTTTTACTATTAAATAGGCTAATTTCTAACTCAGCTTTGTGAGTGCAAGCCAAACTATGAATTGAACTATAAGATTTCCACACATTTTAGTGGTTCTGGATTGCCCATCTCTTAATTTTTTTAAAATTGATGCTGCTTTTCATTTCCAGAGAAAATACCACAGTGGTTCACACCATGCCTTTTATTATGCATTCATGGCCTTAGGTCACCAACTTGGGGGGGCTGTGGGCACATTTGCAAACCAGAGAAAAATAACTTAGGCACTGCACTCACACAGCTCTCCCCTCCTCAGGTATTGTTGTTATATGCCTTCAAGTTGATTACAACTTATGGTGACCCTATGAATCTTTTTTGGATATATTCATAGGGTTTTCATAGTGAGAGGTATTCAGAGGTGGTTTTACATTGCCTTCCTCTAAGCCTACAGCACCTGGTATTCCCAGGCGGTCTCCCATCCGAGTACTAACCAGCCTGACCCTGCTTAGCTTCCGAGATTGCCACCTGTGCAGCAATCAGGCTTTTCAAAAGCCTATAACGTTCTTTTCAAGTCTTATTTCAGAAGGGGTGGGTGGGGGATGAGACCCTGTGGATGGCAGGGAAGGTTTCTGCAGACATATGTGCACCCATGGATGCCACATTGGTGACCCATGCCCTAGGTGATTCACAGCAGGGAAAGTCTAATGTACCCCCTACACAAAATTAAGTAGGTTGAGCCATTCCCTGTCTGAGAAAGCACCACTTGACAAAAATCTAAGCACAGCAAATAGCCAAGCGGTTGTCTTAAATAGTTTGAAAAAGATCCCTATCAGCTACAGATCTAGCAGTTCTGCTGCACGGCTGTCATCCTGCATCAATTTGGATTTCAAAAAGGCAAATCCTAATGACAGCTTGCCTCAAATGATAACAGAAGTCAAGGTGTTTATTTCGGTGCTGCTCTGGGGAGCTGTCAGCACCAGCGTGGGAGCGGGCGGGCCCTTTACTAAATAAGGGCTTTCCCAAAGCTGTGGCCTCAGCAGAGGTCAAATCCCACGAAGTGAAACCACCATGCCTACAGGGCGGACGGCCAGATCCCCAGTTCAAGTGCAACAAAGAGAGCTGTGGCGTTTGCTCCTCCCAGTCACGCTCCCCTACGACATATCCTAGAGGTGTAACTGGACCCACATGGTGGTCCCTTTCAAGGTGGGGGGCGATGGGAAAATCGACGGTGCAGGCAACTGCTCCACAGGGGACGAGGGGACGCAGGAGACAGACGGTGACCCAGCCAAGCCCTTCTCCAGCACGCACACACGCGGCAGGCCAAATCAATCCCCGCCAGCAGATCGCTTTCGATCCCGGCCCCCCTCAAGTCCCCTCGGGCCTGCAGGCACCTCCAAGCAAGGCCCCTCTCTGCAGAGGGTCCTCTCACGCCCAGCGAGCCTCTTCCCCGAATCTCCAGCACGACCCCCCATCCCACTCTGCCCCGCCCCGTCCATCAACTCGGGGCCCAAGCCGCGCCGCAGCGCCGCTCCCCTGCGCCCCTCCCCGCCACTGCCGCCTGCTCTTCAATTACCTGTTGGGATGAGCCGGGGAGTCTCTTTCTCCTCTCGCTGTGCCACGCAAATCCCCTCCCCGCGCGCGCTCTCTCTTCCCCTCCTCCTCCTCTCCTCCTCCTCAATGTGCGCGGGTGTCACTCCCAAAAGCTACCCAGGGGAGGAGAGAGGCCGCCGCCTAGGCAGCCCGGCCGGCAGAAGGCAGTTTCCGGGAGCGCCAAATAAAGACAAGTCCAAAAAGGAGAGGGAGAGAGGCGCTGGCAGAGATGGAGAAAGAAAGGCAAAGGGGGTGGAGTGTGTGGAAATGTCGCCGGCAAGGGGGGGGGGCGGTGGAGAGAAGAGAGAGAGGCTTTTCGGCAACTCACGCAGCCCCGATGTCGGAAAGAAAGGGGGGGGAGTGTTGATGGAGCCGCTACATGATGGAAAGGGGCTTGGGGAAATTAAGGCTCGGATTCAAGAGGGGGAGGGTCTGGTTTGCTAATCTGGGATAATCTTGGAGAAACGAGGGGAAGAAAAAGTTTTCCGGCATGGCTTTGGCTCCACATCGATCGAATCTGGACCCCTTTCATGCTGGTTTCCCCCCGCGCGCCCCATTTCCGGAGTCCAGGTTAAGCATGTATCGCCAATACATGTATGTATCAGAAGGGCGTGTTTGCATCACAAATGATCAAGGACACTGCAGAGATGTTGTGTCTTATTCTGTGCATGGTGGAGAACCCATCGTTCTGGAATCAGGGACCACCCTAATGTTCGGCGCTTAGTTACCAGACTGGAGAGTTTCCTTTCGAAATAAAAGTGGCCACTGCAAATAAAATAAAATGACCAGAAAGCCTAAAGCTTTGCTGGAGTCAGTGGCACACATGGCGCAAGGTGCCCATGTACCACTTTGCTTTCCACTTGCGCAGCATTTACCGTCGGTGGTTACTTTGACTGAACTCAACATGCTTGGCGACCTAACAGTAGACCTTCTTTACATTAGATACCAGCCAGGACTTCACAGTTCAAGGAAAGGGGAGAGGGGAAAGGAGGATAAGGCAGGAGGAGAAACTCATGTCAATGTCAGCATAAGGCTGCAATCCAAGGCATACTTACCTGGGAGTAAGTCCAACTGAACAGACAATAGTGCTTCCTTTTGAATGGACTTGCACAGCATTGTACTGTCATTTATTAACATTACATTAGAAAATGAAATGTCACTCTCTACAGTACTTTCCACCTTTATAGCTACATCATGTTAAATAATTTAAATTCAGTGGTATATAGACAGGCTTGGGGAAACATGAAAGTTGCTTATAGAATGATACAGTGTGTCAGTGATAGGACAAAGTCCTAGGAGAAACATAACAAAATAAAGGTTGCATCATCTTAATCACATTCATATATTGTTTTTGATCATATATACCCTGCATTTCTTTCTCAAAAGGGTTACTCAAGGTGGCTTACATTCTTCAGCAAATGCAAAACACCCTTGACACAAACTGGATTATTGTTATAGCTCAGGTAGAACTTGATTTCCATTCCATAGAAAACAAAGCCTTTAATATGTAGTAAAAATGTGCCTATAACAGTAGTAGAACCCGTGTTGTATAGGAGAGTTCGGGTAAGATTGCAGTAGAGGCCTGGGGCTCCATGTCAGTGAGGCAGTGAAATCCACTCTGGTTTTTAGACTGAACTTTGAAGGAGCTGTCTAAGTTACTGACCCCTGTTTTCCATGATAGGTTCAGCACCTTGGACAGCTGTTAAGTTTGACTTAACCCTGAAGTGGATTCCAGTGCCTCACTGACATGGAGCCACCAGCCACCACTGCAAGATTAGAGTCGAGGGAAGTTGTGTGTCTTGCAGTGTGAATCCCCCAAACCTAATATAACCCTAATTCCAAAATACTTTAAACTATGAGGTGCTTTGCCCCCTTCACAGTTTGAAGAATCTGGGATTAGAGTGGAGATTCAATAAACTCAGAAGAAGTGCTTTTCCTGCGATCCTAATTCATGCCACCCCCAGGATCTTTTAGTTTCTTATGTTTATTTTAATGGTCAAGCTTATAGAATCCTGGACTGGGGTGAGGAAACAGGATAAAAAGACATGAATTCTCCTGATCTAAATTGAGCCCCTGCTTGAGGATTCTGTAAATTGACAAGCAGTCATTTAGGCCAAAATGAACCAGTATCTAAAGCAGGAGTAGAAAAACTCCCATTCTCTCAGGAGTAATCTGTACCTCATGGCTTACTTCTTTCCATTGCAAGAACTGCCTGTTTAATCCTGCCTTCCCCTTCCTGTTCTTTAACCACCTACTGCTGCACAAGATAACATTCTTAACACATAATTGATAATGTTATTCAGGAGCATTTGGTGAAGAACTTCCCATTAAAACCTTTTTGGAGGTCCAAGTATATAACGTCTATCACATCACCCCTATCTAAATGCTTGTTTATACTCTCAAATAACTCCCAAAGTTTGGTGAGATAGAATGTCCCTTTGCAACAGCTATGCTGATTTTCTTTCTCAGCAAGGCTTGGTCTTCTGAATGTTAAATAATTATAGCTTTTCTACCAATTTATCTGGACAGACATTAATCTAATAGGACTAGCTCATCCCTGGGTCCATTTCTAAAACTGGTATTGCATTTTAACTATACTATTACTATACTATTTGGATAAGTAATTTTCTAGGCAATTTGCAACCCTAAGATAAGGGAATATGGCCAGAGGAGCAGAAGACACAAGACTAGAAGAAATGCTATTTAGGTAGAGAATATTTTATTTATTTATTTAAATATGTCTGTCCAACAAAATGCTCAAAACAGTTAACAGTATGAGAGCAGGTAATTTTAAAAAAGGATTAAGGGTAGGATACAGACATTTAAACTGAGAAGAGCATGTTTTCCTTTAGAACATAACTGCAGTGCTAATCACAGGGCTGAATGAGCCATCATACACATACTGATAATACTGCTATCCAAAAACCTGAGATTTGTGGTTAAATAGGAAGTGGGGTTCATGAGATAGCAAGTGAGTGTTTTGGTACTCAAAAAATCAAAACTCTGAATACAGGTACAAGTAGTAAATCTAACAACAGCAGACAGTGTATATAACCTTAACCTCTGCAGTTGATGTTAAAAGTTCTTGTAGTGTTCCAATTACAGATCAATATGCTCCCATTTCTGATCCAGAAATGAAAGCAAGTAAAACAGGATGCAGTCAATATCAGATTATGTGAAATTCTGAGCAAATGTACAAACATCAAAATATTGCCAGTTTAGAAAAGTATTGACATAAAAAGTATTGACAATTTTCAGTTTAGAAAAACAAATACATAGCAATCAAGTGGGAGTATTTTGGAGTAAACAGCCTTAAACCTTCTTTAGCTAGTTCACAGTGCTCTCAGGGTACACCTATTTTGTAAAATTGTATTACTTTATACTAGGTTATTAATACATTTAACATCATGTAACAAATACAACATTGTGTGTGTGTGTGTGTGTGCATGTGTTTGTGTGTGTTACTATGTTTACTCAGAAGCGCTTTTTCCCAATAGCATTTACTCCCAAATAAGTGTGCGTAGGACTGCAGTCATGAAAGATGCAGCTTCTCAGGCTCCAGGGGCGCAGAGGGGGTGTTGGGAAAGCCCCATTGCACAAGTGACCTGCACAAGCCAGCCGAATCTAAATGTTTTAAAGTCACATTGATTTCAATTAGAGATATGTAAGTATGTGATCAACTTGCCCATAATCAATGAGGAGATTTATCTTTGGCTGGATTATGCTCACAGTGATCATAAACATAACTCTGAACAATGCCATTAATAATAGCACTGTAGCCTCCCTATCAAATATAAAAAGCCTGTGTCTAAATATGACTAAATAACTGCCCCAGCTGAAGATTGTGATACCCCGGGGTGTTTCATCAACTTGCCAACACTTTGCCATTGAATAAAATCAAGCATTCCTTCCCTGTGTGGGCTTGTAGCCAGGTCACGATCTAGCCATAAATAGCTATCTCCTACAGACAGAGTGACTAATCCTCAAGTGCAGCAAGCAAAACCTATAACTAGTTGATTTGCCATTTATGTGTAATTTTATTTTATTAATTTTTCTGCCTGATTAGTTGAGGGTGTATTTTTAGTTGATACAAGTTTTAAAATCAATTAATCTAACCAATTCATTCATTCATTAGACTCTGTAGCCCTGCTTATAATACAAAACCAGGCTAAGAATACAAACCTAAGTGGGGCATTGGGGGAGAGCAAAGTGGTTAATATAAAGTGGCTTATTCCAGCTGGCGTAGAGGGGGTCCAGTCCTGGGGCTTTTCTGATGGATGAGGAGAATCCAATGTTGCCTCCATCCTGCCCCACCACTAAACATCCTGTTTAGGGGCTTAATGCCAGCAAAATAACAGCCAGCAACAGCTCTATTCCTAGGACATAGGAAGGGCCTCTGGGGATGACATGCCTCTCCACCAGCAAAGCTTTTCTCCACCAGAGGAGAAGCATCTCCACTTTGTACTAATCCTCTTTAGCCAGTGGATCTGGAGTTAGGATTGCACTGTAAAATGGACTAAAATAGCAATTAAATCTCAATAAACAAAAGTATCAGTGAAGGCTGGTGGCTCCAATGTCAGTGGGGCAATGTATCTGTTCTGGGTTCTAGTCTGAATTTCAAGGAGCTGTCCCAGGTACTTTCTATACTTTTTTTCTTTAGCAGGCCATTTTGATTCCAGGATTCTGGAGTAACTAGAGTCATACCTGAAATTGTATATTTTTGTCTGTGTGCATCACTGTTTCCCTACCACTTCCTGTCTTCTGATTTGTTATTTTAATATCATGAATATTTTCTGAAGTTGTTACATAAATTTTGAATCCTTGGGAATGTATTGCTTTTCTCTGTTTAGACCATCTTCCAGAATTTGACTAGTATGAACATGTCACATTATACTGTAATTTCTCTGTGTCAAATATATTGGATGATCTAATATGGTAAGGAAAGATGCTGTGTCACGTTGAGTATTCAGTTTCTTTGGAACTGGGACACCATTGGCTTTGACTTTTCCACATAACAGCATTTCTTATTAATAGAGTTCTACATGTCATCATGGATTATTGATAGCATTTGATAGTTATGCAGAGCTGCAAGTTATCCCTTAATCCAAAAAACAAGTCAACTTTTTTCTTTTCGTTTTAGTACCAGAATTATAAACACATTTTCCCACATAAAGCAATTGTCAAAGGTTTAGTAGTTACTATGAAACACGAAATTTAAAGAGGAAAACATTGTGGGCCCAATCCAGTAAATTCTTTAAATGTGCTGTTAAAGGCATGCAGCTGTCCTACAAAGACCACTTTCCATTTGTGAAAGAGCTACTCATCGGAATAGGAGCTTGATGCAGCCCTGTTAGGTGGGGCAGCCATATTTCCAGGTGGGGCATATGGGGGGGAGGTGCATAGTGCCAGCCAATCCCCCCCCCTTATGGAGAGGCTGTGAGGGCCAGGCCAGGGAAGGGAAACGGCAGTGACCTTTCCTGTCACTCCTCCTCCATCCAGAGTGTTAATTTACATTAATTAAATGTAATCTGTTGAATTGTATCACCCTTTTCTGAGAGATCCCCAGGAATACCAGACTCAAAAGCTTGACTTTGCCTATAGCTATAGTCCTCTTTCACCTGTAGATTGTCTCTGAATACTGATTCTTCATGAACTCAACTATTTTGGTAATAACAGTGAGTTCCTGAGCTTGGTTTTGATGCTGCATTGGGTATCTTAGTTTTAGATTCCATCTAAAAACAAACTTGTCCATACTACAAGTTTACGGAAGAGCAGAAAGAAAATAAATACTTTAGGATGTATTTGTTAAGGCCTCCTTGAGAGCCCCCCCTTCTAATCTTGTTCCTGATGATATGGACTAGCATTAGCTTTCCAGGATTCCAGGAAATAGTCTTTTCCAGAATTGAATTTTGGACCTTTGTATGCAAAACATATGCCCTACCAGTGATCTATAGCCTTTTCCCCGTTTAAAAAAATATATTTTAAAATTGTGCTTTTCAGTTGTCATGCTAGACAGAAAAAAACACTGTTTATTATAAGATCTCTGGAAATACACTGTTTGACACTGAGGTTACAAGTAGTAATGAAGAGATCAAAGCATATACATTATATGTCATCATAGGTTCCCTCAAACATTTGCTTGGAATAGAAATACAGTAAATCAAAAAACTGTTGATAAATTAAAAGGTATCCTAGCATATATCACAATCCTATTATTCAGAAGTAGGTCCTGTTGAATTCAGTACAGTTAGGATTGCAGCCTTAGTCTATAAAAAGGGTACATGTACTATTATTACCAGCCGTGGAAGACATCAGGAGTGATGTTGCATTGGTCATAAATACAAATTTATTTATTTATTTATTTGTTACATTTATATACCGCCCCATAGCCGAAGCTCTCTGGGCGGTTTACAGCAATTAAAAACAATAAAAACAAATATACAAATTTTAAAACACAAAAAAACAATTTAAAAACACAATTAAAACAATTAAAACAGTTTAAATGTACCTTCTTGAAGACTTGTTGGTAAGCAGTATGTTTGATCTAGACTCTTAAGTGAAAACTGAACTGATTTTTCATATAGCCTTTTATTTTCTTAACATGTAGCTTCCAGCTTAAGAATGGGAACCATGTTTATTTATTTATATTTATACAAAGATTTTACACTGCTATTTTGTTAAAAACATCAGAGCAGTTTACAACATGTTAAAAACATTATTTATTTTTATATAGGCTTTCCTACACTACATTTTTACTCTCAGTACTATGTTGAAATTGATATCAACAAGGGTTTCAGTTCAAAACATTTGGGATTCGGTGAGCTGAATTAGAAATGTCTGTGTGGTTTAAGTGCCACTACTTCAAAGTTCATATTAAAACTTTAAAAGACTGGAGGCAGGGAAATCTCATACACAGCAGTAGCTGTGTGTTAGAGCATAGCTAATGCAGTCCTAGTCCTGGGTGTCATAATCCAGAGGGCACCAAAGAAACCTATTTCAGAGTAGTTTTCCTAAAGAGACATCACTGCAGAGGCACTGAAAACTACCAACACCAACACCATTGCTTGGTCTGTTTCTCACTAACTCAAAACAGGATTTCTCTATACCACTGCAAGTTGCCATATTTTTGTTTTACACAGATGGGTCAAACAACATTTACTTCACAGTCAATTTCTGTTGCTTCTGCTGTTTTGTAGGTCCCTCCCCCAAGGGTTAAGTTGCATCACTGATATCCTAGTCCCCAAACTTTATTCTTTGTTTAAATCTGCCAGAGTAACATAGATTTCCCCCCCACCTCTCTCTTTTTAACATTTTGTGCTTGTTTTGCCTATATTGAGCTAATTGCACAATAATTAATATTGGAGCTGGAAGATAGTTGAGTAGGAAGTAGCATGCATGTTTTGTGCTATATAGTTCCTGGTACAACATATTTTTCCTAAAATGATGTGAAAGTTGAATGTGCTCGGTGTCTAGGATTGCACTTAATTGTCAGCCATAGGCACAAACGTATCCCACTGTGATCCCAAATTAGCCCATACTTATTCATCATAGTTGCTGTGCACTGGCAAAAGAGTTTTTTATGTTGCCTTCCTTTACTCCTACTACTTTCATTACATTCTGTATAATGCTTCTCCTCTAAAGAGCCAGATGTCCTGACACATCAACTTTCTGATCTTGTTTTACGTGGACAGATTAAGATGGTCCACTCTAGAGACTGACAGAATCTACTGGATTCCTGAACACCCTGGGGGAGTTTCCAGCAGATAAAGATAGAGCTGTTGAAACCCTTGTTACGCTGTGAAACAATGAGACATGTTGGGGTCTTAACATAGGGCTGGTTCACATGGAGGCTTAGTGTGAATCTGGTGGTACTTGCAGCCCCTTTTAATTTGCAGCGTTTACATGACATAAGGCAAGGCTAAGGTAAGCACTGCTTTTCCCTTGAAATCCGCATCAAATCAATCCAATTCTAATCCAAAAAGGGAAGGAAAAACCGTTTGTACTTTGTATCTCTAGGGCTTTGCAGACGCTTAGCTCCAATGCTTTTGTGAGTCCACACCCACTCCCTCCTTCTCCCTTTGTTCATGTCATTTCCTGCTGGCTCCCATTCTGCAAGCCTGCTGCAAACGGTGCTTTTTTCTTTCTTTCCCCCTAACTTGTGCAAAAAAGCATAACACTGTTCAAACAAATATTTGTATTTCTGCTGGATTTTGAAAATACAAATAATTGCACTTGAGGATTTTTTCTTTATTTAATTAAACTTACTCTGGAACAAACTGAGCATGCTCAGTTGCCAAGGTAAGCAGAGGAAGTGGTAATTTGACCTTAAGAGGGCGTGGTCATTAGGAAGCTTTGTGATCAACCCTTTCCCTTCAGTGGGGACTGAAAACAGTGGATTGGAAGGTAGGAGTGTGAAGCTTTAAATTCTATCAAAATGGGAAAAGCTTTGTATTTAAAACAGAGTTCAGCTCCTGTGTGAATGAGCCCATAGTTGCCCCTGAGCACCCTCTCCAGCACTGTGGAGCCTGTTTTGCACTTTGGTGCACCAGTAAACTAAGGGTAATGAAACAGGCTGCAGGACAGCTAGAGTGCAAGTGGTGAAAGACATGCTGTGAGGCTGATCAGGGATGAGTAAAACATTATTACTGTGACTACTGTGTGGCGGTGAGGGCAGCAAAGGCAGCCCACTTCTCTGCCACCATTGCATCCTCAAGAAGCTGTCCAGTGGAGCATTTCCATATTGTCAGGGGTCTGTTGACATCAACTCCAGGAAGTTGAGTTTTAAACCCTTCGGAGGCCCTAGCATTTGGTAATCAAACAAGGGATGGTGAATACCTTCATGCTAGCTTGTGAGTTTCCAGAAGCATCTGGTTGGCTGCTTTTGAAAGCAGTATACAAGCAGCCCTGAAAAACTTTTGGGGCTGGGTGGAGAGAGATAGCTAAATAATAAACTAATGAACCTGGTTTGGTCTAGTAATAAGGAAAAACAATGTGTTTAAGCCTCAGTTGACATTATATTTCACCAGACCCACTGAGGATGAGCAAGTCAAGAAACAACCAGGTAATGTGCTGGTCACGTATAATTTCCTTATGTACAACAGGATATGGAAATACGTGTATTTATTTATTTATTTATTTATTTATTTATTTATTTATATTCTTCCCAGAAGGAACCCAGGGCAGCAAACAAAAACACTAAAAGAGCTTTAGTAAAAAGCAATTCCAGCACAAACACAGACTGGGACAAGCACTCTACTTAAAAGGCTTGTTGAAAGAGGAAGGTCTTCAATAGGTGCCGAAAAAATAACAGAGATAGCAACTAATATTTAAGGGGAGGGAATTCCAAACTGTCAGTGCCACAACACTAAAGGTCCACTTCCTATATTGTGTGGAACAGACCTGATAAGATGGTATCTGCAGGAGGCCCGCATCTGCAGACCACAGTGATCAACTGGGTATATAAAGGGTAAGACGATCTTTCAGGTATCCTGGTCCCAAGCTGCATAGGGCTTTGTAAACCAAAACTAGAACCTTGAACTCGGCCCAGGAGCTAATGGGCAGCCCTTGCAATTCTTTCAGCAGCGGGGTAACATTTTGGTGATACCCTACCCAAGTGAGCAGTCATATTGCTGCAGTTTGCACCAGCTGCAGCTTCCAGACCAACCTCAAGGGCATCTCCACATAGAGCACATTACAGTAATCCAGCCTGGAGGTTACCAGTGCATGAACAACAGTGGTCAGGCTATCCAAGTCTGGAAACAGCTGCAGTTGTCTTACCAGTCAAAGCTAGTAAAAGGTGCACCTAGCCCCTGAGGTCACCTGGGCCTCTAGTGACAAAGATGGGTCCAGGAGTGCCCCAGACTATGAACCTGCTATTTCAGAGGGAATATGACCTTATCCAAAGCAGGCAATTGACCAATATCCAAACTCAGGAACTACCAATCCACAGTGCCTCCTTCTTGCTGGGATTCAGACTCTGTTTATTTGCCTTCCTCCAGCCCACCACTGAGTCCAGGGCTTGCATGGCCTCTCCTGATTCAGACATTAGAGATATGGAGCTGGATATCATCAGCATACTGCTGTCATCTCCCCCAAATATCCTGATGACCACTCGCAAGGGCTTCATCTAGTTGTTAAACAGCATGGGGGACCAGATGGTACCCTGCAGCACTGCACAGCACAGCTGCCAGGGAACTGAAAGACAATCACTCAGTATCTGAAAACAAACCTGGAGATAGGATTGGAACCACTGTGAAACAGTGCCTCCAATACCCATCCTACCAAGTCAGCCCAGAAGGATACCATGGTCAATGGTATCAAAAGCTGCTGAGAGATCAAGTAAGAGTAACAGGATCACACTCCCCCTGTCCTCCTGATAAAGGTCATAAATCAGGGCAGCCAAGGTTGATTCAATCCCACAACCAGTCCTGAACCCAGATTGGAATGGATCAAGATAATCTGTTTCATCCAAGAGTACTTGCAATTGCTGAGCCACAGCTCTCTTAATCACCTTCCCTAGAAAGGGAATATTTGTGACTTGGCGGTAGTTGTCACAAACCAATGGGTCCAGGGTGGGCTTTTTCAGGAGTGGTTGTATTGTCGCTTCTTTCAGGGTGGCTGGGACCACTCTCTCTCGCAAGAGCACACTCTGGATCCACTTCATCATACCCCCTCAGCAAGCTTTAATAAGCCAAGAAGGGCAAGGGGTGAGAAGACATCCTGCTAGCCACATCGTCGCAAGCATCTTGTCCACATCATCAGTCCGCATCAACGGAAACTGATCCCAAGAAGTTGGAGCAGATGTTGCACTGGACACCTCACTGGGGAAAACAGTAGATGTAGATGGGGCATCAAGATTGCTTTGGAGGAGAGCAACTTTACCCTTATAGTGCCTTGCAAACAATTCACATTGGTCTAAAACTCCATTTCCTGGAGCTGATGTTAACAAAACCCTGACAATATGAAAAAGCTCCACTGGACAGCTACTTGAGGATGCAATGGAGGTAAAGTAGGCCTTCTTTGCCGCGCTGACCACCACATAATAGGTGAGGTTATGATGTTTTATCCATGTCCGATTAGCCTCACAGCATGTCTTTCACCACTTGCACTCCAGCACTGTGGAGCCTGTTTTGCACTTTGGTGCACCAGTAAACTAAGGGTAATGAAACAGGCTGCAGGACAGCTAGAGTGCTTTCTGAATGACAAGCCTAACCCAAAGATTCACTGGGAAGAACATATCTGCAAAGGAGGCCAGTTATGGCCAGAAAAACTCCACAGCTGTAGATCTTCTGCTAGTGGTTTTTTTCATCAGCAGTAGATCCCAAAATGGGGGCATTCTCAGGACTGAGTGGAAATGGCCTGGGATCCCAAGCCCTTCATTTCCCTCAGAGGTTGAGGCCCATCAACTACGCCAGTCTGAAGCTGGTGCAAGTTCCTCACAAAGAAACCAAATTGAGGGAGGGGGGTGAAAAAGGATTCAAAAACTGCCCCCACCTCCTATTCTGTCTGGTGTGAACTATTAGAGTTTTGGAAGTGGTGCACAATCTACCACTTCACTTCCTGCCATCCCCACCCATATTAGGATTGCTCTGTTAATTATCATGGGTGTCTGCTGATAGACCTGAATATGTCTTAATATTTTGAGTCCTCTATGCTGGTGCTATCATCACATCTGTATTGTGGCAGTAAATTCCACAAGTTAATTATGCACAGTATAAAGCTGTACTCGCTTGAGCCTTAAAACACAGATTGATAGCACTGTATAACACACAGCAAGTCAAACAGTGTTTCAGTTGTCTTGACTTGCATATTCAAAATCACTCAACTTGGTCTCCTTGTAGCAGAGGAACTTTAGAAAACACATTAAGGTATCTTGACAGGGCAATAAACTTTTTTGGCACAACTGTAAATAGGTTGGATTCAACAATATTTTTATTGTTTTTTTTTAATACAGATGTATAGATTAGACGATCTGAAACATTATAAAGCAATATACATAATAAATAACACTGACATGAGAGTCATGTTATCTACCTTATATAACACTGGCTAGTATTCAAAATACTTAAAATAAATCCAGTGATATTGGATAAAGTCCATAAAAATGCTATCCTGTCTTCCCTTGTATGAAATTGTTCAAGTATAAAAAGATTCCAATACAGTGTAAAATATTAAATTCCTTTTTAGGTCAAGAATAAAAATGCAAGTTATTGCAGTTTCACAGAACAATGTAAAGCAGCGTTTCCTAGCAAAGGAATAAAAGTTGTTCTACACAGAGATGAACGTGAAAAATTACCAATTTTTGTAGGAGAAAATACTGACAACTCACCCTCAGGACACTATGTGGGTAATTTTATGGGAGCTTATTTCCACATAGTGCATTTATGAATGGGGCTTCAGACTCAATCTTCCATATATCTAGTAGGGATTAAGTCTCTTTTGTGACACAGGAGTTGTTTCCATGTGGTCCAGTCCCATGTGGCACTAGTACTGTCTGTAAATAGGAACCACATGATTGGAACATTCACATCGTTATCTCCCACACCACTCCTCTGATGTACATGGTTCCCATTTGCAGACATTATTGGTGAGGTGTATGACCAGACTGCAGAAGCAGTTCCTATTACCACAACAATAATGCATTAATGAGGCCTTGCTCCTGAGCAAGTGTGTAGACTATTACAGCTTTACAACCCAATCCTTTACCAAGTCCCAATTCCTTGGGAAAAATTTCCACCAAAATAAACAATAATTTCCCCCAAGAAAATAGGTTTGTGGTTAAGGTGATTGAGGGAAAAGCATGAAACTAGCATTTTTAAGTTCAAAACCTTTTCAAAAGTATTAAAAGTACCCTTATAAAAGGTGTACTTACTGAATTTAAATAAATCCATGTCAGCATCTTTAGTTGATTAGGTTAATATTTTATATACTACAGCTAAACCTACTAAATAACTTATACCATGAGATGAATACATAATTTTACAGTTTCACATCTAAAGTTGTTTTCTTTAGAGCGCAGCATAGTACAACTTTCAAAATAAATATATCTTTAAATAGCATTACAATTAAGGCACAATATAACCCACTTAACATTAACCCTTGAAGAACTGCAATCTCAACAAGCTGTCTCATGAAAGACCTGTTTTTCAAATAAATATTTTAAATAGGTATTAAATTGTATATAAATCATTTCAAAAAATTCCCTTAGCACAGTTCTTAAAGGTTTAAATTCAGCAAATTTCTTCCTGCCTTTATTCGCAAGCCATGAATAGATACAATAAATAAAAAGACAAGGCTGTTGTAGTAAAGAGCTGATCCTATTTCAGAATCAGAATAGCTGACACCAGCAGTCAAAGTTTCCTAAAAGTGAAACAGGATGGGGAGAGGGATTAGAATGTGACAAGCTCATCAAACGAGCATACGTGATGTGTTCTTTCCAGATCGGTCTATGTTATTGATTGTACAGCTGTTGTGCCCATTAATTCCACATCACTTGCTCCATAGTCCCATTCATACAGGGGACAGATGAGAAAATAACTTTGGTGCCTGTCCACCTTTTTTTCTCCCTCCCCCAAGGCCACGTTCCTTAGTTTGTTCGATGCCCATTAGGAGATAGTCAGAAAAACATTTTCTTATTCATTCAAACAAAGTTCTGTAGGCCATAATAAAAAGTAGCAATGACAGTCAGTGCTTTCAACATTTAAATAATAGTCATCTTCAACTTGATACAGGCTACATATTGCTCACCTGGACTTTTTTCCCTGATAATGTAAAATGCATCTTTTTTTTTAATATAAGCTTCTTTTGTTACTTCTGCCATCCTGTCATGATAGAATGATGCTTGGACTGATATTAGAAACTCTTACAATACCCACCCCACAATACCACCCATGATATGGATGCATACTGTACATTTATTTATGGATGCATTTGTTTTTATAATACACCATTGCACTGTAGCTGTCCTTAAAGCTGGATTAGTTAAGGTTAATTGCCTCTTTTACTTCTATTTCTATTGGAAGGCTAGAAGGTAAAAAATATAGGAAGAATAAGAAATAGAACTTCTTCACAAGTCCAACTGCTATTGCATACGATCTGTTTGCAGCTGTTGTGGCTGGTATTGACCAAAAGCAGCAGCAGCTGCTGCAGCTGTCCCAGGTGCTGCTGCAGTGATTGGTTGCTGGACTGCATAGCCATAACCCCCAGCAGTGACATATCCTGCAGCAGCTGGAGATGCTGCATAGGGATACTGGTCATAGGCTGCTGCGGCGGCGGCAGCAGCAGCAGCTGAATACTGAGCATACGCAGCTCCAGTGTAGTCAAGATAAGGTGTGGTGGAGGCAGCAGCTGCTGTAGGCTGGACATGTGGAATAACTACTCCTGGCTGCACAAAAGCCTGTGGATATACATAGTGAGCAGGGATCCTGTTGAAAAATAGAAGACAAAGTTAGATCTCACAAGTAAATCTCACTTCGTTTCAGAACTTAAAAACAAACTCAAATTTAGTTGTTGTTATATGCATAGGGTTGCCACAATAACTAATTTCAACAGACAAACTGGTACTTTTAATAGCCAAAAGGGAAAGATATTACTAAAATAATAAAAATCAGTGTCACAGTGTAAGTGCTGATTTAACAGCCGCTGATTGTAAACACTATAAAAATATATTACCAATATTTTTTAATACTTAGAGGGACCTTGAGATGTGTAGGACATCCATTAAAAGAAGGAATAAATGTGATTTCTAACATTGTGACTGCAGAACACAGAATTTAAAATTCACATAAAAGTGACTAGTTTTCCCTTAACACTAGCGAACATTTATAAAATTCTTAACTCCAAAAACTGCAATTATAGTTTTTGTAACTATGCTACAAGTTTTGTTTCCCAGGACTCCTATATTTGTTTGGGCAATGCTGTCATTTACATAAATATATTGATCTAGGGTAATAAAACATTTTGTATCGTGGCAACCCTACTTGAATTGCTATGCAGACTCAGCACACATTAATTTCTCTGCAACCTCAGTCACCCTTATTAAAAAATAAAAAACACAGGCGACAAAGGAGTTTAAATAGAAGTTCACAAGTGTGGTAAACACAGCAAGAATCACACTTTTCAAACGAAGTATAGTGCAATTCACTCCGTCACAAAAGGCCATTGAGGGGAAGCTACATAGATGCCATTAAAATACACAACAGTGGTCCTTAGGCAGATGTGCATCACACTTCTGAAAAGGTTAAGGCCATGAAAGTCAAACCTGTTGTGACATATCAGGCCACTGATGTCCAGCTTTGTGCCAGCTTGTTTATTTCTATACAAGACATAGCTTTGGAATGGGTAGGGGCAGGATTATATTCAGGAAGATCTAGTGTTTAACAAAAGCAGAAAAATATATTGTGAGGAACATCCTCACTGTTTTTAAACACATTCTTTAATATCTTTCACATTATGAAATGTTATTTTGTTTTGTGTGTGTTCAATAGGACAAGCAGGCTAATTTTGATATCTGTAGCAATGCTGTCACATAAACAACACAGCATTTATACAGTGTCTTGAGTAAGCAGTATGCTTCACATATATTATCTCAGCAATGCTTATAGACAATTCTGCAAGGCAGATCAGCTTATTGCACATGTAGGGCTGAAACTGAGAAGTAACTTTTTGCCTAAGACTCCAAAGTGAGATTATGGCTAAGGTGAGATTTGAAATGTGGATTTCTCAGCTCATAGTCTTTAGCCACTAGGCTGCACCAGCTCTCAGATCTCCTCCACCTGTCATAAAAATATGCACATGGATTCTTTATATCATATAAAACCCCAAATTATTATTTCTACATTTATAGTACCATTTTCAAAGCTTTGACCTGCAACTGAAACTATATGGGGGAAACAAACCCTCCAATCCACATGAAGTGCAGCTCTAATGAGATACAACAGACACGCACACGCACACACACAGAGAGCTCCAGATGCAGAATAAAAGCTTTCAACTTCTCATGCAATGTCAAAAGTTTTCCTTTCCAGCTGTTGCACGTCAGCTCCACCTGGTCACCCTATATAAATATAGTTAAGATTAATTAAAATATGTTTAAATAAAAATTACTTTCATTTTAAGTTGCCAAGCAAGACAATGTTTTCAGTTGAAGAATGCCGTCAACTTTGAAAAGTAATTTTTCAGGATTTTAAAAGCCAAGATTTCTTTGTTTATCAACTAACACTCCCCCTTCAATGCCTGCACCTCAAGCACTGAAATACTAAGAAAAATATTTACATCATCTATCTCCCACTAACTGCAAATTGTTAGTGATATATAGAAAAAGAAGTGAGAACAGAGTAACAAAAGTGAATATTATATATAGTAATTAATGGCCTGTACAGATTTTTAAAAATGGTGATAATGATTCATCACTTTTAATGTTGAGTCCACTCTAGAGATATTTCTGTGCTATTAAAGCCCATCTCAGTAATAATGAAAATCATTGTAACAAAAAAATACAACTACACAAAAAAGATTATTTTATCATTCCTGAAGTTTCCTTCCGCCCAATCTAACAGAGAGCGAGTCTTTAACAATCACATGTAGGTCATTGGAAAGAGAAATGAAACAAAAAACACCCTCCATCTCTCTCTCTGTGTCAAGGAAAGCACAGTCATCATGGATTTTAGGACACTTGTGAAATAACTGAGACACATTAATGAATGTACTCCCACTTAAGCTCTTGTGATTTGTTTCTTTTAAGCCAAGCAACTAACAGGTGGGGAATTATGAAACATTATCCCTTTAGAACCTCTAAGTCTACGATATGCATGAACTCTTTGCAGGCGCCCCACTATTATGCCATTTCGCACCATAGTGATTGACAGGACAAGCTGCAGTGGGTCTATTTTTGATCATCTGTCATGCGACAAGGGCTTCCAGCTGAGTAAAATGACTTTATAAGGCCAAAGTAAACTTCCATCTGTTGGAAAGGCCAGCATGCAGAGATCACCGTGATACTGAAATGCTAACTCCTTTTATGCTCAGCAAGGTCAAAAGGTTAAAGAGCATTTTCCCATTACTGTGTGGAGGCATCTTTATTCAATAGCTTGAGGGTTTTTCCTCTGAACTTATGTTTATTGGTAGTTAACAGTGGAATTGTATACTGTTTTAAATTTCTTTACTTTATCTCTTTCTTTTATTTCTTTACTTTATCTCTTTATTTTACTTTGGTATATTATAAATGAGCATTAAAATCCCAAATTATACCCTAAGGTTGCAATATCAAACATGTTTATGTGGGAATAAGCATCACTGAATACAGTAAGACTGGCTTTTGAGGAAACATGCATATGATTCACCACAGACCTTGGAACTTATTTCAACAGTTTACTTTTAAGCAAGTGTGCTTTGTGTTCCAAATGAGAAGCTTGATCCTATCCATATTTACTCAGAAGTAACTCCTGCTGAACACATTGGTTAGTTTATATTAATCTAAGCAATTTTTGTGGTGGGTATTATCACAAAATTATTAAGTTGTCCCCAATATATTGTATATATATGATACAAGTCTGTATAGCATACAAGACAATGAAAACAGAAAAATAATCTACACCAGCATAAATATGTTTGAAACAGAAAAAGTTAGTACTGTATCTAATAGTTTAGCTTATAATATATATTAAATATATTATAGTCTTAGTTTAGTTTACAATATATACATATATATTAAACAAACAATTATTTAACTTTCACTTTCATTTTCTTCACTGCAAGGATATGGTGTAATTTGAATTGTATTTTTCATTTTTACATCTACAGTTTTATTCAACAACTCACAGCTGCCCAACATTAATCAGATCTTTTAGCATAGTAGGGAGGAAAGCCTGGCTGGGAGTCCAGAGTCTGTGACTTCAGATCCCCGCTCATGTCTCCTGGGTGTAAAGGGCCAGCTAAAGATCACCCCCACAGCAAGTGGCTCAGGGGTTACGTGCCCTGCCACCTGTGCAGCCATGGGCAAGCTGCATAGTCCCAAGCAGCCCACTTGCCTCCCAGCTGGCAGTTGTAGACAAGGAAGGGGCTGGCTTGTGCAGCTGTGGCAAGCTGAGCAGGCCCTATCCAGCTGGGGAGGACTAGCCTCAGAGGGAGGCAATGGTAAATGGGCTGCCTTCAAGTCGATTCTGACTTATGGGCGACCCTATGAATAGGATTTTCATGGTAAGCTGTATTCAGAGGGAGTTTACCATTGCCTCCCTCTGAGGCTAAGAGGCAGTGACTGGCCCAAGGTCACCCAGTGAGCTTCATGTCTGTGTGGGGATTTGAACCCTGGTCTCCCAGGTCGTAGTCCAACACCTTAACCACTACACCACACTGGCAATGGTAAACCCCCTCTAAATACCGCTTACCATGAAAACCCTATTCATAGGGTCACCATAAGTTGGGATCGACTTGAAGGCAGTCCATTTCCATTTTAATCACAATACTACATTTGATCATCATTGATCATTCCTGCCCCTGCTGGTCACTATAATAATTGCTTAAAACTGGTAGAGGCGGCTTCATGGAAACTCATTTGCTAACCTTTTTTAGTTAAGTTGTATTAGGCCCAATTTTGTTCTCACTGATCACAATGGGTGTATTTCCAGTGGAAGCAAAATAAGGCCTTAGTCAAATATAAATAAATAAAAGTAAAGAAATTAACAAGAGTTTCCTGGAAAGTCACAGATAGTCATTTGTAAAAGCACAAAACATTTCATCACTGATACTAAGCCTTGAATACAAAAATTCTACCGATAACAAAGACACTATTATATACAATAACCAAGTATCTCTTTATAGGCTGCAATCCTACACACATTTACCTGGGAGTATGTCACAGTGGACTCAGTGGGACATACTTCTGAGTAGACCTCCCAGGATTGCACTTTATGTCAGGTTAAAAATTGGGTAAACAAATAACATGTTCCCAGTAGCGGTAAATAATGTAGTATCACCAATTTCATAGCACTCTAAGTTCTGTATTGAACCATCATCTCCAATCACACTGTGTTTGGGGAGAGAGGGTTGGAAAGACTTAAAATACCCATCTCAGTATTTGTGCACACACACCAAAATATTATCTGGTGTTATGGTACCCTTTCACAGACATTCCAGGAAATAAGAATAAAAAATATTTAAAAAATAAATTGGTCACCCCTGTGCATTTTATCCTCAATTTACAAGGGAGGTGGAATGAGCAAGGATTCAGAAAGTTAGAAAAAGCAAGCAGCAGCATTCAAACTTCTAGATCTTAACTTAAAAATTCATTGGCTAGGACAGGTGGGGTTTGCTCACCACTGTCACTGTACCTTTTATTCTACATCCCAGTAATGATTATCAACCTGCTAGGTATTTAGCAATATTAAATATTCCAAGATACAGGAGAGCATTTTCAATGACCAGGCTCAATGCTTTGCCATCAGCAGTTAAAGAAGAATGATTTACGAGGCTGCTTTGGCACTTGAAAAGTTTGTCCTTGCAAAAATGGCTCAGTCAAAGTGTTAGCCCACGTTCTTCTATTCACACCGTAATTTTTATAGTGATAAAACATCTTCCCAATATTTTCTCTGCACTTAGGGAACTCAGATGAATTCTATGTTTAAATTTAATGGCAGACTCCAACCCTAAGATTACATAAAGTACTGTATAGCCAAATTCCTCACTGTAGCCACAAAAACTAAGTAACTTAGGGAAGATCAATTCAGAATCAAAATTGTGTGTATTTGTAACTGTTTCAAATTATTATACTCTGATTATTATATATAAGACCACCTTGCTATAGTCTTCTACAATTTGTGTGCATGTATAGTGATTTTCTCTGCTATGGTTCTCTTGATAACCCTATACTGTCTGTATTTGATGTTTATGGTCTACAAACCAAATAAACTGAAGCTGAAGTGACAGGGAGTTACACAAAGTGCACACAATGAGATTTGCAGTGGATACACTGAGTTGTAAAACTTTCCTTTTCTCTTATCCCTTCTCCAGACCTTTTGGGGTAAAATTGCACCCCTGATGCACTTTTAATTGTAGAACTTACACAGGGGACTTAAAACATCCTTTGTAGGATTACAGCTGCACTGGTAACAATGTCCCCAAATTTCAGCCACTTAACATTTATAGGAGGGCCCTGTAGCCCCATGTTGGATTCCCAGCTCCCATGAGCCCCAGCTAGCATGGCCTAAAAGGAGTTTTAGTCAACATTTGGAGGGCCACAGGTTACACTTTTAATTGACCATTTTCTTTAAATTAGGCATCCCCAATTTACTGTTGTATTTTTGCCTGGACTAAAAAAAATCCCAATAAAACCAACTGCATTTTCCACTTGGGGTGCTTTTTTTGTCCTAGCCAATGTAATGTGTTAGGATTTTAAAAAAACCTGGCAAAAAGTGACAAGTTCAAATACCCAGACAGAGCTTTCTTTTTGAAAACCAAAAAGATCATGGAACAACCCCTCCCCCCAAATAAATCTATTGATTTTTGTCACTAAGGTGCTTATTCTGTCCGAGCCTATGTTAGTATATTGGGATTAAAAAAATGTTCCATGGCTTTTTAAAACAAAATCTGGTCCAGGGAAGCTGACTTAGGCACTCTTTTTCTGACACAATACACACGGTCTTGCTCTGGGACATTTTACAACCTTGAGACACATTGCAATTTAGGTTGGGGTCCCACAAAACTACTTGGGTTCCATTTCCTAGGGGTCTGAGTTATGTTAAAAACTATACATTTAAAAAATACCCTAGAAGAGGTTACATGGGGTGGGGCATGCAATGTAAATGTCAGCAGCTAATTAGGTCAGCGATAAAAATGGATTGCATGAAAAAGTGGTTTTCTAGTACCAAAAATTACATGAGCTCAACTAACACTCTAGTTATACTAAGATTTCCAAGGGGTGGATTAACCAAATGTCTTTGAACTAAACATATGGGGAGAAGAAACAATGTAAGGCCAGTTCAGAAGGCACTGACTTCTGGCTTTCTGGTGAAGCAATGTTATGGAAGCATAAGCAAGTTCTCTCACTAAAGGTAACATAAACAATCCATTTATTTATTGAGCCCAGCTACAGGTACTGACAACAAAGTACAGCAGACACTCACTTTTCTATTTGTACCACTCTAGAAATGACAGGATATTTGGAAAAAAGATTTTAATCACAAATTAGTAGTGATGACCACTATTATCTTTGTACAGAATGCTAAGAAATTACCTGTTAACATAATGATAGGCAAAAAATGCTGTTCAAAACCAAAGATAATCTAGAGTTGATTTTTCCCTCAAAGGCGAAATACCAAAGGGAAAAAATTACTATACTTCTTGCATCATGAAAATAATAAAGCATTTAGAAATGACCTAAGATGGCCAGCTGATTTCCCCTTTCTTCATTACATCTACTATCTCTTCTATTGGCACTGTTTTCATACAAAAATCTATATAATAGTTATAAGGAAATTACTTTTGACAAAGAATTTAGTCTTGTTAAAAATAATTCTCCAGATTTACACATCACAAAAAAGGTGGTAAAACAAACACCAAGCCTTAAAAAAAAAAGAATTAATATTTACAGAGTGCCAATCCAGGCAAGATATGGAGATGGATGAAAGAACCAAGTGGGTCTAGCATGGTAGTGCTGCCCCAGTTCTGATACACCCTCCTTTTGGGGGGCATGGATGGCCACAAGTTTGGTAGAAGTTCACTGTTCAATGGAAATTTTCCTCCATCTCCCCCCCCCAGCTTTTGAGGGCTATGGCTGGAATGTTTCTGAGTACTGAGTCTGGTTTTTTTTCTGTTTTGTGATTTATTATTGGTACTGGTGTTGCTGTGTTTTGTGATTTGTAATGATTTGTAATGTGGCATAGTGGTTAGAGTGTTGGACTACGACCTGGGAAACTAGGGTTCAAACCCATACACAGCCATGAAGCTCCCTGGGTGACCTTGGGCCAGTCACTGCCTCTCAGCCTCAGAGGAAAGCAATGGTAAACCACCTCTGAATACCGCTTACCATGAAAACCCTATTCATAGGGTCGCCTAAAGTCGGAATCGACTTGAAGGCAGTCCATTCATTTCAATGATTTTTTTAAAATGTAAACTGCTTTGTGGTCATTAGTGACAAAAAGCAGTATATAAGTAATAATAATAATAGATATCAGGAGTTGCCAATATGCCTGCAGGCACACATATGCCCACAGAGCCCTTCCCTGGTGCCCACAGAGTCCCTTTCCCCCACAGAAGTTAGCCTTGAAAGAAGCATTCTGTTACAGCCAATAGAATAGGTCGCAATTTGTGCCTGGTTGTGGTGTATACCTGGTGCCCACAACAGTTTCTCTGGTTCACAAATGGCAACCTTTTGGGGCCCATGTGCACAACCCCCGATTTAAAAACAGTGGTGCATATTCTATCCATTTTACAGTGTAATTCAGCCATATACACAACCTGTCAAAAAAGACCACTCCGTTACAATATAGCCCTGCAAATAACTTAAAACTTTTTGTTACTTACAGCGCAATGCATATTCACAGAATTCAATGGGACACAATCTCAAGTAAGCATGATTAGGATTACAACTTTCCACAAAGCCTTCAAGCAGCCAGGCTATGAATTGAGGTATTCGGATACATTCTTATGCAAGTCCACCCAGATACATGTTCCAATTATGCGCATTTAAGATTGTATACCAGTCACCTTTAATGCACCTGTAGTAAAGGTCTGTGATGGACAGTCTAACTTCAATCTGGAAATTCCTTTTGAACTTGGGAGGTTTAATATACATGCAGTCTTTCCCTCAATACACGCACCCTCAAGGCATTCACTTCTATGGAGAAAGATGCTCTATAAGCACAAAATACTGTGCACATGGAGTTGTCCTACCCACTTAAGAAACTGATATAACACACTGTAGGGCCCTCAAGAATTCTAACGGTGATACCATAACATTATGAGCTCTGCCACTGCACTAATGTAGAAGTTGGTAAAAGAAGAAGAAGAAGATTTGGTTAAACTACTCTTAGAAAAGTTGACAAAATATCCAAATTGTCTTTCACAAATCTTGTTTGTGGATTCAGCTTTAATTAGGCTGCAATCCTATACCCCAGGGGTGGGGAACCTCCAGCCCACAAGCCTAGCTATGTCCAGCATGGCATCAGGTGTGGGACACCTAGGGATGTGGCTACAAAGGAACAATCAGGAGCTTGCTTTAAGTTCCTGATTGTTCCTTTGCAAGTGGGTCTTGCTGACAGTTGTTCTGTGGTTACAGTGAGCCCCACTAGCATAATCTGCACTAAGGAGTTCCCCACTGGGATTCAAACTGCATCTGCAAATGGACTTCAAAGGGACTTGCTGTAACCACTGATCAGTGCTGGCAGCAAGACCCTTTGAACTTGGACAGGTGGACAGTCTCTCCTACCTGTCAAAGTTAACCCAAGAGAGAAATTTAAAGTTCTTATCTGCTGCCTGGATCTAATTCCCCACTCCTGCTACACACACTTACCAGAGGGTAAGTCCCATTAAACTCAGTAGGATGTAATTTTGAGTAGGCATGTATAGGATTTGCATTCTTAGTCTCTTTAACTAACTGGTGTTTCCTGCCCCTCCCATCTCGATGACTAGGTAAAGCCCAAGTAGACCTTTCATTAATTGCAGAATTGCAATTAACATTTCCAGTTTTTAAGATTTAAATAGTAGCTTGGAGGGTCACGATAAAAACACGTAGGAAGGGGGAGGTACCCTTTCTTCAATTATATGGTCCTGATTAAAATCTCACCCCTGAAGCTACTATTTGTCCTGGAAGAAGAGCTTCCATTGTGAGAAGAAAGGGTTAAAACTGCTCCCTACACATTATGGTCATGATTCCCCACCATCACCAAAACTACTGTTTAAGTCTTTAAAACTAGACACCTAAACTGCCATCCCTCAGTATCACCTCTAGTTTGGCCCTGTGTGCCTCCTCTTCTATCCTTAAAGAGAAAAAATCTTATAGCACCCTAAATATTAATAGCATTTATTACTAAAACTATTCCTCTTATGTAAATTATATTATACATATTTGGTTATTTTCAGTAAGAACACAGGAGGAAATTATTTAAGAATTTACTTTTTACAAAACACTTCTACGATTTTTAAAGCTATTAATACACTGGGGAAAATGAAAGAAAAAGCCATTTCAAAAATGAATGGCAAGGTTTTATTTGATTTCTCCAACAGAATGACATGTTATAGTTTTGGAAACAAAAAGGAAAACTTAATGGTAGGCTGAAACATTGCTTTCAGACAGAGATTCATGCTTCCCCTGAGAGGTTGTTTGTTTGTTTAGACCAAAAGCAGCAGGCTGCAAATTTAAGGCAGAGAAACAGATATTTTCTCACCCTCTTGTTACAGTTGCTTTTTCCTTAATAGAGAAAGGATATGGGTTTGTATATCTTTGCTCCCATGAATGGGGAAATAGCTGGGGGGGGGGAGGAATTTGAGCAGAAACACAGCCAGAGGGGGAAAGGGTTAAGCAGCCCTTCCCCGTGCTGCTCTGCTCCATAAACTTGCAGGCTCTTTGTTTAATAAAATGTAGGAGAATGTTAATTCAACTACATGTAATGTCTACTTTAGCCTTTAGTTAGCTTCTTAATAGTGTAGTTGCTGATGTCTCATTAGAATATATACAGTATTCATAATTACTTTTTTAAAAAGCATGCATATTTTACTAATATTTTTCCAAAGTCTTACTCAACAAGAATTAGAGGAGATAGTGTACAAGAAACTCAAGCAAGCAAACATCATCTCCTACTTTTATGCTTAACTGCAGAATAAATATGCAGAATAGCTTGAGGAATAGCATTTGTTTCCATAAATCTGACAACGACTAAGATTTTTCTCTAATGGGAAAGTGCAAGTGGACGCACATTGTTTATACAGAGAGCTCCATACCCTTCCCAAGGAACAAAATAAAAACTGTAACATGCAAGCAATGTTGATTTTTCTTTTTTTTAAAAGAAATAAAAAAAGAAGTCACACAAATTTAGCACTCACTACAAAATATGGTTAAAAAGAAAATAAAACAAAGTCACAGGCTACAGCTTGAAAGCATGAAAAAAAAGTCCCTTTGCTCCCCATGGCAAAGTCAACAATTCTCCACAAAACCAAAATGAAAAGACCACCAAAAACTTTCACTACAGCTCTTTCAATTAAATAAAAGCACACAGTTTAGCTATCAACACCACTTCATTAAGGTAATAAATAAAAAAAGCACACGGATATCTATTGACTATATAGAAAAAACATACATGCATCGTTAATCACCATTTTAGCTTGTTTGTGTGTTTGAGTCTACTGGTTACAGAGTTTAATTCCAAACAGAACTATTCCACCTCTTATCATCATATCCTTCTCATCAGTTATCTTAACTGTAAACGATCCCTGTCAGATTAGAAAGAGATAAATAACATTGAGTCAAGCTGAAAAAAAATATTGAATGGGGCACAGTGGGTTGTTTATTAAAGGCACACCTTCTTGTTTTACCACATGGTCTTACGAGCATAGAACTGCTTGAGTGCAAGGACGGCATGCATCTTACACCACTTGACTCAGTAATAGTACTTATTTAGAGAATTATCAATGAACTGATGGCATTTTAAATCTGGAAATTTGAAAAATATAATTTTATTGCCAACAGTCACATTAGATGAACACAGTAAATTTTTCCCACCCCAAATACTAGTTTAAAGCAGACTTACCCAAAAGGCCTCTGTATTAATGCTGGGTGGAGCTGCTGAACACCAAAGGCAAAACCTAGCAATAAAACACATCACATTCTCCAAATGAGCATTCTGTCCACTACATTTTTGCTTCACTTAAAAAATCTAATCATTCTCATCTAATCATGTAAGAATCATTCTTACAGCACAATCTTATGTGTGTTTACTCAGAAGTAAGCCTCACTATGTTCAGTAAGGTTTACTCTCAGGCAAGCGTGAACAGCGTGATTGCAGTTTAAATCACTTAAATAAATAGTATTGATTTTAGGTCTACAAATCAGAAAAAAGTGATATAATGCCACATGGTTTGAATATTTTGATAAGATCAGTTGTATACAGCACAATAGTCTTTCCTCTCATAAATATAATGTGGAATAAATGAACTATTACTTTTCACAAACCTATACCTTGGGGCAGACATAACATTTACAATCTCCTAACCCTGGATGCCACAGGCTTATGTGCACCCTGCCTCTCTCCTGTATGAATTTCCCTCTACCTTTCATAGTTTGACTTTACCATGGTATAGGGTGATAACTACACTGGCACTAAGTTCATTATTAAAGCTAATCAGGTTTCTACCCATAAGCGGAGTTCAAGATTTGCAAAAGCCTGATTATAAGATAATATAGTCAGCATTCAGCTGGCTAATTAGTGCTGATGCAGAGATAACACCACATCACTGTTAACCCAAGACAGGGAGTTCAGGCAGAAGAGGATGGAAGGAAGACACTTGCAGTCCTGTGCCACAGTCCTCATTTCCTAACCATGGATAGGAGATTAGGAACATTTTCACTGCACTATGCTGATTTGATCCTGACTGGCTTATACAAACCATGGTTTAAACTAACTACATCCCCACCCCACCCCTCTCCCAAATCTGGACATAACAATAAACTCTGGTTAGCTTAAAACAGGAAATAGAGGCTTTCCATTTCCTCCTCCGGGCCATGCCTGATGAGAAGTAGGGAGTGCAGAAGATGAGCCTCATTTCTGCTCATTTACATCGCACTAACTGATGGCTTAGCGTTATATTGAAATGGGCCAATTTGATTACTCAGGTAATTAGACAAGAAGTTTAAAAGGTAAACGTGTCCCTGCACTTGTAGTGCGAGTCGTTTCTGACTCTTAGGGTAACGTCTTGTGATGTTTACTAGGCAGACCGTATATATGGGGTGGGTTTGCCAGTTCCTTCCCCTGTCTTTCTTTACCCCCCAGCATATGCCGGGTACTCATTTTACTGACCATGGATGGATGGAAGGCTGAGTGGACCTTGACCCCTTTTACCGGAGATTCGATTTCCTCCTTCCCTTGGAATCGAACTCCGGCCGTGAGCAGAGCTTCGGCTGCGTTACCGCCGCTTACCACTCTGCGCCATGGAGGGAGTAGTTTAGCTGTTTGTATTTTCCATCTTCTTTGCTTGTAAGTTAACTTCTGATTCCACAGCACAATGGCCTCTGGAGATGAAGCAATAGCTGCAACCATAACCAGTAAATTTCTACACCGTGCCAATTCATAATCAGCACAAACTATGGTTTGCAAACCCACTTCAAAATCAAGTTTTCCAATTCTGGTTTACCAGATGATTGCATTACTTGGCATTTCTGAACTGAGCCACTGTATAGAAAGTTTTGCTCACACGTACAATGCCATACATTCCCTTAAGAATTATAGGACGTGTCCTAGTTATGGACTAGGGTTGCCAGGTTCTTGGCCTGAGACTGATCCTGTATCTTTAGAAGAGAAAGTCAGGTAAGTGCAGGTGTTCTTGCAACTCTGTAATGGGAAAAACTACAAGGTGAAATTCTCCCTTCTCCCTGCACAACTTTTAAAGATACAGAAGACCTTTTGGTTGCCAAGCCCAGCCTCCCAGAGGTCTTCTATATCTTTCAAAGTTGTGCAGGGGAAAGGGAGAATTCCACCTTGTGGTTTTTCCCATTGCAGAGTTGCAAGAACACCTGCACTTGGCTGACTTTCTCTGCTTCTAAAGATACAGGATCAGTCTCAGGCCACGGACCTGGCAACCCTATTATGGACTCAAATGTGTAAGCAAGATAATATGCAAGAAAAAATTTAGTATCTAAAGTAAGTAAGATGTTGCCATAATATTATATTCATGTTGGCCATCTTGTTAATAGATGAGTCCAAAATGGTTTATATACCATTCCACAATAAAGGATCCACTAGTGGTAACAGAATAGTTAAAATGTCTGAAGCTATGGGATAAACAACACTTAAAGCTTTCAGTGGAAAAGGTCGTTAGTAATGAGTTGGTGGTTTAGAGGGAGCATGACTGTTTGCTGAACCTCAGTACTGCACAGTCATTTGATTTTAGCAACCCTGGTAGTTACATCAATTGTTCGCACTTCCTGAAGAGCCCTATATAAAAATCTCCTGCATTTATTTCTAAAATCAGAAGCATTAGACCAGGATCCCATAAACCTTAATCCCAGGTATGGACATGTGCGTGGGCTAACTGTAAAAAGCATTATGTACACACTCAAAGGCTGAGCTCTGGTAGTGAGGATAGGTTCCAAGGGTAAACTGTGGTTCAGACTAAGCTCTCACTATCCCAACCTTTATTTAGAAAACAAATGAACTGAAATAGCATATTAGCCCATGAATACAGTAATACTTCAGTTAAGGAATCCTCCAGGAACTTAAGCTCCTTTTAAGGCTTTTTAAAAGGTGAAACTGACCAACTTTGCTTTGCTATGGATAAACTTTCAAGCCTGTGCCTTTGCTTTAAGGTGAACCTGACCAGGCTGTCTTTACTTTGCAATGGATAAACTTTCAATCCTGGGCCTATGTGTTTGCTTTGTATTAAAGAGATCTCTTGCTTTCTCCCAGGGCTGGGGAGAGAAGGATTCAATATGATTCAGAGGAGGAGGAGGGGGAATAGGTGGATGCCAGCTAGGCACCCTTTAAAGCCCCTGTTGAAGCTGCCCCCGCCATCTATGGGCGGGTGTAGGAACCTATTCCTATTCTTGTCATGTTATTCCTACCTGTGGTACCAAAGTTTCTGTTAAAGAAGTAATGTCCAGGAATATATCTACTTTGTTAAGTGAGATATTACTATACTAATACTGTCCTAGGCTATGGTCTGAAGTAGGGTTGCCAGGTTCAAGGCCTGAGACTGATCCTGTATCTTTAGCAGAAGAGAAAGTCAGCCAAGTGCAGGTGTTCTTGCAACCCTGTAATGGGAAAAACCACAAAGTGGAATTACCCCTCCCCCCTGCCCAATTTTTAAAGATACAAAAGACCTCTTGGTTGCCAGGCCCAGCCTCCAAGAGGTCTTTTGTATCTTTAAAAGTTGTGCAGGGGGAAGGGAGAATTCCACCTTGTGGTTTTTCCCATTACAAGGTTGCAGGAACACCTGCACTTGGCTGACTTTCTCTTCTCCTAAAGATACAGGATCAGTCTCGGGCCCTGAACCTGGCAACCCTAGTCTGAAGGCACGTAAGGCCAGCTCCCTGCTGAATTTAAGCAGGGTCAGGTCTCGTCAGTGCCTGGATGAGAGACCGCCTGAGAACCATATGTAAGCCACCTTGGGTTTCATGAAGAAGAAAGGTGGGGTATAAATGTAATAAATAAAATAAATATGAATAAATACTGGGCTTAGCAAGAGCATGCAGCCCATAACATACTCTGCTTTTCTTATCAACCTGAGAAAATTTGTTTCTATAAATGCAAAGTGGGACTTTGGCCTCAAAATGAAATTGGAAGCCATTCCACACTGTCACTTATCCTGGACAAAAAACCTGGCAGCCATCAGAGAGTGGCTAAGGTAACTGCTGGTGCTGTCAACCTGTTGCAGCATGTAATGTGTGTGTCTTTGCACTGATATGTCCAATATTATAGGAGCACTTTCTGCAGGTAAACCTCTAGAACCAGGCATTAATAGTCGTATTAGGGAGCAGACTGAATCTCCAATAAACAATGGAGCCACTGTTGTTTTAATTTACTAAAAGTTTCCAAAGGAGGACATTAATTGAATTGAAGTATCACTCAGAACAGATATACAGAAAAATGTCTAGTAAATACCCAGTCCTATATATCCAAGAAAAGAAAAGAACTGGTAAAAAAGACAAATAATTGGGTGTTAGAACAAATTACACCAGAACTACCATTAAAAGCTAAAATGATGAAACTGAGGTTATCATACTTTGGACACATAATGAGAATACATGAGTCACTAAAAAAGACAATAATGCTGGGAAAAACAGAAGGGAGTAGACAAAGAGAAAGACCAAACAAGAGATGGATTGGTTCCATAAAGGAAGCCACAGACCTGAACTTACAAAATCTGAACAGGGTGGTTTAAATCAAATGCTATCAGAGGTTGCTGATTCATAGGGTCGCCATAAGTCATAATCGACTTGGAGGCACATAACAACAAATGTATCTACTACTTACATACATTAAGACTATAATCCTATGCATATTTATTTGTGAACAAAATCCATTGATAGCAGTGGACCTCAACTACAAGTAAACTTACATAGGGTTACAGTGTACGTTTTTAATATGAGGGAAATGAGCCTTTTTGTACACAGCTGATGTGCACAAGGAGTTGCAGATTAAGAAAAAGGGATGTTTAAAATTCTTTAAAAAGTAAAGCTCCCTCACAGCCCTTTCTTCCATATGTTGCTTTCAGAGAGAGAGAGAGAAATGTGTATATGTACATTGTGTGTACACTCTTAGGAAAGAGTAGCCCCTTCTGGAAGCAGTGGGTCACTTCCACAATTCCACCATATAACCTTCCTGCAAGTGTCTTGTATCCTCCTCACCCCACTGATAGGAGGTCCTTCCTCACAGTTTGTGGCTTATGCTCAAAGGACAGTCACTCTACCAACTTAGTCATATACACCTGTGTTAGTACATATATCTTCTTCATCATCATCATAGCAAGTTTTGTAGGCTGTACTTGCACAACATTTGGCACAAGCTATCTTTAAGATGTATTAGCTGGCATAAGAGGTAGCATTTAGTGAGAAGGTATGGTTGTAAGAACTGTGCTATTTTCCAGAAGTTGGGCCCCAATCCTCCAACCATTCACCAAAACAGCTTCACTGCAATGGATATTGTTACAAGGTTTCATTCTCTGCTCCACTGACAAGAAGCCAGTTAGGGAAGACAGGAACTGTTCTTACCTGGCTGCATTATTCTTGGTTTTGCTCCTAGGTACGCTAGGTTCACATTAGCCTTTCTGCCATCAATGATTGGGTTAGGATCTTTGCAGGCCCTTTCAGCAGCAGCTCGGTCAGCCATGGTTACCTTGACAACAAACAATGCAAGATATGATAACTATTATATTTGCCACAATTTTAAAATCCAATGTTGCGAGTCCACATACAGGAAGACATTGCAATGTCAAACTGAACACCATTTCCACAAGTTCTCTCAAATCTCACCCAAATGAAAACATTACTATTACAATGCAGCAACTTTAGTCTCTGCTTCTTTGTCCCATTACTCATACAACAACAACAAAATCAGGCTGTGTTTGAAGCATTTGCCATTTTCTAAACCATGGCATTGGAGTTTTGCAGGCACTGAACACCCACTGACACAGTAGTGTGTGGTGCAGCAGATAAAAATACTAATGTGTCATATCAGCCTGTAACCAGCTGGCCCCATCCCATGCCAAAATTTCACTAGCAACTTTTCATATGCAAGTATGATGCAAATCTCCTATGAAGGGCACAGCACAGCTTCCCAGCCCCCACTGCATACACTCTAAAGAAAAGAAAAGAACTGGTAAAAAAAACGCGTTTACACTGAGAAGGAAGACACCACATAGTTGCATTTATCATCATACTAGGTGGTTGGCTGCTTTTCCAGACCGTTGCTCACAAGTTTTACTCAAGTTCCAGGAAGTTTACTGCTCACCTGGCCAAAGCCTTGATGTTGATCTTTTTTAAAAATAAAAAAAGATTAAAATGACAGGACGACATGAGATCCACAATATCACCTCTCCCTTCCCCTATTGCCACTGGGCTAGGGAACAGCATGAACAGACCCACTCTCTCTAGTTTAGACGCTGGCGCACACGCACATACATTCCTGTCCTTTGGACTTACAAATCCGTATCCCCGGGATTTGCCCGTCTGCCTGTCGGTGATAACCACCGCTTCCTCGATCTCCCCGAACACCTCGAAGTACTTGCGCAGGCTGGAGTCGGTGGTGTGGTAGGGCAGACCCCCGACGAAGATCTTGGTATACGTGGTGTCTTTCTGGGTCGTGTGCATCTTCCAAAAAGATGCCTCTCCTCCCTCCTACGAGCCCCGCGCGAGAAACGAAGAAGACTCAACTCAAAAGAGTTCGCGGCGGGTCGTTCCCGGCCAGTCAACTTCCCCCACCGTCGGAGTTCCTTTTACAGCCACACAGCTGCGAGTCCTCTTCTTATCTTTTTTTTTAAACCCTCTCTCTTAAACCAGCTCTTTCCTTGCCCTTCAGGCAGACAGGAAGTCTTGAGGTAGATGGTATTGACGAAGGGGGGGGGGTGACAACTGCAGGAAAAACACCGGGCCCAGCCACTGGCAACTCAAGTGCCTCCAGCCGTCTGCGGCTTTCCTCTAAAAAGCAACCAGCGCGACCTCCCCGGCTCCTGCTGCTCCGCCCTCCCTCCAGCAGAGGGGGCGGGAAGCCGGGAGGGGCCGGCCTGGCTATTGGCCGCTTCCTCAGTCCGGCGCTGCCACCGAGCCGTTAGAAAGGAACAGCTGCTGCAGGCGCTCTCTGCGCGCGTGCGCGCGCTTCTATACGAGCGAGGCTAGTGACAAGCGAGCGCGTGGGGGAGTGCTGGGCGGGCAGGGGACCGGGCCTCGCGGGCTGGCACCCCTTCCAAGTACGCGCTGGAGGGGCCTTCTCGGGGGCGGTGTGATTCACGTCTCCTTTTCCTTTTGTCAGTCGCCGGGGAGAGAAAGAGCGGGCGCCCGACGAGGACGGAAAGCGCCTCTCAGGTGTGAGCGTGAAACCTCTCGGCTCGTCCTATTCACTTTCACACTACACAGTAGCAAAAATAAGAAGCTTGCCCGCTTGACTTTTCTGCCCCTGCGCTACTCGCGGGTTTCGGCTCTTCTCTGTCAGGCAAATTGTGAGGTGCCGAGGGCGCCCCAGGTCTTTCGGAGGGTGCATCTTCCTCGCCCCTCAGAGAGTCAAGTGCATGCCTCCCTAGAGTGCTCTGCCAAGAGAAAGAGGGCGCGAGCAAGTGAGCAGAGGTGGCTGAGACCAAACACTCCTCTTTGGTCAGTATGCTTTATTATGGGGGTGGGGGAGTGCTGCCGCCAAGTAGTATAGTAGCAAATGCAGAAGTGCAGGGTCCCTTCATGTTAGTCACACCTATGCCCCCTCTCCCTTTTTTGCTGCAGGGCTGAGAATGAGATCCTTGTGAATGCCTTCTCCCCCAACAACAGATGTCCCTCGGACCAATAAGCACGAAAGAGGAGAGTGTTAGCTACTGAGAAGAGTGTCCTCAGTGGCTGACTCGCCTCCTTTCATTCTGATTGGTTCCAATTAGCAGGAAAGGGCAAGGAAGCATATTAGAAGACTTTTCTCAGTGGCTAACACGCTCATGTTGATTGGCTCACAGGATGCTGGAGACATAGGGACCCTGCTGGCACCCTGCTCCCAGAAATGTAAGGGGTCTGACTACACCCCTGCTGCTGCCTCTCCTTGTTCCCCTCTCCCTCCCTCTTGTGAGTGGCGCAGCAGAGAAAGTTGGGGTACTCTGGTGAATTCTGATGTGCAGGCCCTCTTCATGACACAACCTCCAGAGCCACTACTGCCTCACTATGCCATAGCCACACCCCTTCAAAGATTGCAACAAAAAATGAACTTTTAACCAATACACACATGATAGCTTTGACACCATGGCTGCTTTTTTTCAGTCTTCTCTCCCGACCTGCTCCCCCTTGCTTAACATCCTTCCTTGCTGTTTTGTGATATTTTGGTTGGTCATACTAAAGTAACTTTGGACTTTTTCAAAATAAAAGTGGCAGTTTAACCCTTAGCTGCACATGCAAATGTAACCTACCTCTTCCTCTTGCTTACCATATTGGGTGGGTTTCTCCCTGACAAAAGCTTGTTTATTTGACAAGCAGAGGATTGCAAATAGGAAATGACATTGTTTCCCCTGCTGTGCAGGGTGGCAGCACTTTGTCCCTGCTCTACTATGCCAGTGGCCCACTGGGAGACTGTAGATGTGCAAATGGGCAGAAGTTCTGGCTGCTGGCAGAAGGAACAGCTGCCTCATCCTCTTGCTTTCCTATTTCCATTTCCCTTCTGTGTGTCGTAACAGTGGGAATGAGTGCAGCGAACCCAATCCTCCCTTACTGTTCCAGTAGTATGCCTGAATACCAGTTGATGGGGGGAGTTATAGCATGAGAGTGCCATTGCCCTCATGTCCTGCTTGTGGCAACTCATAGGTATTTGGCGCCCAGCCACTGTGAGAACAGAATGTGGACTATAGGTATTTGTTCTGATCCAGAAGGAGCTCTTAGTACGTTCATTCAAAGAGAGACAGAGGGTGAGCAAGCAGTGGCAGTTGGTAACTTCTTTTCCTGCACTTCTTTGGCTGAGCCCTCACCTATTTGCCCTTGTGAGCAGGTGGGAACTATCCTGCCCTAGAGTGAGAGAGCAGGCAAATGACTGGAGGCAGTTAGGACCACTCCTCTTAACAACCATAGCTCCCTGAATGCTCTGTGCCAAACCATCCAGAGATGGAGAATGAATGAGCAAAAGGAGGCAGCAGCTTCTTTCACTTGCCTGAATTCTCCCAGTGGGTGATGCAGCAGAGGATGATTTCCAAGCTCTTGGAGTCAGTATCTTAAGTATTAAGTTAGAAATATTAGACCAGAGGTTCCCAAACTGTGGCCCATGGACCACCAGTGGTCTACGAATGTCATTCAGGTGGTCCATGGCATGCCCACATTAAATATTCATATTGATTTGTAATTGTATTGTATTGTTCCTTTTTTCCTTGTGTTTTATTTGAATTGAATTCTATGGATGTAAATTGTAATACAATAAAATACGATATAAGAAATAAACAAAGCTATAGAATTATTATTAAAACTCACACTGCACCTAGCACAGAGCATTACAATTGCTACAACAGACATAAAAAAATATTAAGTGGTGGGCCAAAACCACCATCAATTTTCAAGTGGGCGGGATGGGAGTTTGGGAACCAATGGATTAGACAACCAGTACAGATCAAACAGTGTGAACCAGTCCTCCCAGCCAGCAACCTGCATAGAGTGGATTACAGTAATCAATCATGGGGGTTACACACCCTGCAGGATTATTGTGGCCAGGTCTGACTTTTCCAAAGTAGGAATGCAGCCAGTGCAACAGCTGAAGCTGGTAAAAAAGCACTTCTAGTTACTACTTGCACCTCTAAAAGCAGTTCTGGATCAAGAAGTATGCTAAGTGTGATTCTGATTCTTCAGAGGAATGCATCCCTATCCAAAACAGCTGAACCCCATTCCCAGCCTGAACATTTGTGGTGAGATGGCTTAAAAGAGCAAGGAATCATTGCAGAACAGCTAGAACATAAATATTGGGAACCTAATATATTTTTAAGTATTTAATTGTATCAAATATTAATATCATTTTATTTCATATAGTTAAAATACAGGCATACTGCTAGCCAATTATCCCAGTGCCTTTGGCAATCTTTGGCCAGAACATGGAAAGCAGGATCAGTTGACTTCTGTATGAGCAATTAGGTGTAATACTGCCTGCATGCTTTTACTTGCATCTCCACAAGTAAAAGGACTAGAGTGAGAATCTGAAAATTCAGGATGAGGGCAAAGAACCATAACTGGCCCACAAGCAACTAGCTGGTCATCCTTGATCAAGAAGCATATGTTTATCATATGTGCCACATTCATATAATATTATTCTGAAAGCATGCACACATTTAAGTGGCTGCCATTGAAAATACTCATCCCCCCCCAATCTCTGGATTTTTAAATCTTATGATTGAGGAAGCCTGAGACATGTATGGCTTGTTCCAGTTTCAGGTGTTCACTACTGACTGCCATTGCAAATCCTCCCACAGTCTGAGGCTGCTTCAAGTGCAGAATTTCTACAGATCAGTGTGGGTCCTGTGTGTACTTTGGCTTATGCTACACTGGAGTATTGGCCACTTCTGATGCAGTTTCATGTCCTAAAATTTAGGACAGAGGTAAAAAGTAGTTTTCAGATTTCTCTCTCTCTAGAAATTGGTATATTGGACTCTTTGTACACTGGGTTTCAGCTTTCTGTCTGCTGTAGTAGTACCTAAACAATTTTGATACCATCATGAGCATAGCAATGTGAGGCCAAGCATATGTTTTTCATTGATCAAGCCATCATTATTCTGGTTTGAATTCGTTTGTAACACTTTTTGTGACTAACCATTTGAAAGGTGATTTGTAAGATATGACATTAACATAGAAGTATGCTTCTGTAACCCAAGAGAGAATAATTAGCTGTCAAGTATTCTTTAAAAATGTAGTGCAAAGTAATAAGTACTTCTCTTGTTCAGAAGTTGTGCAACTAGTTACAATAGATTAGAGAGAGATGTCAGTTGTTGATAGCCATATGTGCAACTAAAAACGGAATTCTGACAGGCTGAAATTTTAAGTTTCCTAGCAATGCACTTCTGAAATGCCATAGACTTATCTGGGACCTCTTAAGTAATCCAAGTCAGTTCTGACTATGTTGTTGAGGACTCCAATGTAAAAATAATGATTCCTATTGCACTTTTAATTTTTTTAAAAAATATATCAATATCCATCCAGAGTATAAGTTAGAAGACTGTCCAGTATGTCTTTTGGGGATATAATGTAGTTTTACTGAAGCAGACCCAAAGGCTATCACTTACAATGAATAGTTTTAATTGATACATTTTATTATAGTCTTCCTGTCAGGGGTAGCAATGAGCAGACAGCTTGCCAGCTTACCAATTGCTCCTGAATTCAATGGTATTAACATTAACTGTATTGTCAGCCTTTTTATTTATTTATAAACACCAGATGCCTGTCATGTCAGAGAGCAGGAGATGTCATGTAGTCATTCAGTAGGCTGCCGAAGTCAACAAAGGCCCTCTGATTATATTCCGCTCTATTTATTCCACCCAATGGTTTATTTCAGCATATTATAATCCTAGAAGGCATTTGAAATGGGGCATTTATGACCTAAGTAACAGTACAATCCTATACATGTCTATTCAGAAGGTCAATGGGATTTACTCTGAAGTAACTCTGTATACGGTTGCAGCCTAAATTGAGATTTCATTTGATATTTGACATGGAAGTGGAGTCATCAGAAAGCTTTCAGTTCACATCACATCCAGGGATAAAGGCAAACACATTAAATAGTTTGGTTTTCTAGTAAAAGCACTTTTGGCTGATGAGAGCTAAATTTTTGAAGTGATTTCAAAAAGCCTTGAAGCTGTGGGATGGCAATATTTAAAAATACTTTATTAGCTAATCATTGCATTCTGAACAAAAGTTTATGAATGAGATATATGTAATATCCATACCTTGGGAGTATTCATTTGAGTTCCTGCTACAAAGCCCTAAATACTATAGAAAGGTACCAAGGTATGTGAAAAGTAAGTTGTATATGTAAGGAAAACATGTCCTCTTTGTATTCTAATAAATTTATTTTGTTACTAGGTTTTTTTTACTTTAGCTTGTAAAACTAGACAGCTATAAAAATACTGAGACTTACAGTAGCTTTGTCAGATTATCTTTAACCCATACTCTCCCATCCAAAGGCATTACATAAGCATAGCAAACAATATGCTAGCATTATTAAACATGCAAAAGACTTAACCAAGTTAAGAAAAAAAGAAAATTGTAACATTAACTATAAGTCTACAATAAAGCAGGTTAACAAGGAACTGAGTGGCAGATTGCTGAAAAATATGATAGCCTATCAGAAGCAGGAATCCAGCCAGAGGGGCAGCTGTTTGATTATAAAGGAACATTCAGGGAAATATCTTTGATAACACAGTAATATAAATCCAGTGGGCAGGAAGAGCTTAATTGCTATTGTTTATCATGATGCCTTCATTTATAGCGTCCTCCAGATGTTGTTGAATTACAACTCCCATCAGCCCACAATTTATGGTGGGTACCATGTTGGCTACCGCTGCCTCAGTTCTTTCCAGATGCCCTGTCCAAAAACTCCACTTGGTTTGAATGCCCTGCACTTGGGAGCGCAAGATAGGATAGAGATTCTGTTGGTGTCCCACCCAAGCCCACTGCCTAACAGTCCACCTGATCTGCTGGAGGTGGCCTCGAATGTGGGGGATTTTGAATAGAAAAATAGCCAGCAAAGTAAGAATTAAGCCCCAATACTCTTTCCTGTATCGCTGCTCTAAATTGCAACCTTTGTCCCAAGACTGCTTCCAGCTTTAACAAAAGTTTGGGATTAATTACACACAGTTGTGTGTGATGTATAGTTCTCCCCTTGGTATTTCAGTCCCTTGTGCACAATAGGAGAAACTAGATTGGTTGTTCACATGAAACACCAAACCAAGGTTTAGCATTTATATGAGTGAGCCTTTAGCTCTTCCCCTTGTGTGCTCAGAGTCTCTCCCATGCTTTCTGTCTGCTGCAGACCACACTTTTCCTTGGTCTGTCAGGCCCAAGTTCAGATAGGGAGGATAGAGTGCCAATGACTATTCGGTATTATAAAAGATACACACAGAAATAGGAACTAATTTGGTTGGTCCTATTTCTTAGCAGAGTTGTAAAAATACAAGCAGCAGAATGAGAATATAAACCATCCCCACCTTTCTCTATATAAATAACAACAGACACAATCTTCTTAGATAAAAGAAAAGAATATTTACTTATGACCTTTCATATGTTAGGAACATAGGCTCTATAGCTTAGATGAAAGAAAAATAGTTTCAGTCCATCTTGGTCTTTAGTAACGGATGCTCTCAGAGAGAGCATCTGTGCTATGCGGCCTCTCTCAAAGGTAGGAAGATCAGCAATGGAGATTATTCAAAAATCCCCCAGGCCAAAGGAGGAGGAAATCAGGTAACTAAACCCCACCCATTAAGAAGTTACATTATGGTAAACAGGTACATGGGATATTTCCCAAATATCCCTTAAAGTGACCATGCAATATTTGTTTACTCTAACAATGACCTGCAAAGATGCCCCATATTGCCCTTAGTGGGGTGGATTAGCTGAAAAATATACAAGAATTGTGCACTTTGTAATAAAAACATGAAATTTGGCACAGAGCTTGCTTATTGAATTTTGAACTGTTTTGGATATTGGGGCATCGTTGATTTGGCTCCTGAAGATGATGGCAGCCATTTTTCAAAATGGCTCCATGCACAACTGCATCATGAGAAAGTGAGGCTAAACCTATTTGTTACATATTATATGTTTAAATGGGTAGTATTATCCATTGCTATCAACATTCTGCTCAAAGATATATTACCCAGTAAAATGTACAACAAATTGATACATTAATACAGCTGACATTTCAGCTCCCTTTTTATTTTATTTTATTTTTATTTATTTATTTATACATACATACACCACCCCATAGCCGAAGCTCTCTGGGCAGTTTATATCACTTTTCCTCAGCAGTATCCACATCTTGATATTGTTTTGCATTTGTTCAAATTAATAAATACTTATGTTTTACACTGTAAGAGCTTTCCAAAAATACAGAGAACATTCATATCTGTAGATCATTTGTTGATCCTTGTATCAAAGAGGGATTCAAAAGCCTAAAACTAAAATGAAGCAGCACAGAGGTTTCTTTATCATAGTCCAGTGTTATTAACCTTGAATTTGTTTTCTTTAAATATTTGTTGGTTAAACAAGTTTTAATTAAAAATAAAAAACAATAGCAGTGTTAGCTTGTCCAAGTTTGAGTTGATTGCTGCAGTAAAACTTATCACATTTCATTGCTGAAAACATTCTCCACAAAAACACATTGTAGTACATAGAAGTTCAGCCTTTTTGCAATTGCATTGCTTCTTACAATCCTTCTTGCAATTGCAAGATATCAACTCTTGGCAGGACTTAGCTGCTTCAGGCAAAGTTGTCCAAAGTGGCTTGTAAACGCTGTCATGAGTTTTAGTCCAAACCCATTTACTTGGTGCTAGAAGCTCTGGTCTTGGTAGGATTACCTGTCCCCATACATGAGATCCTTGGTAGATGGCCCTCTTAACATGTTCCTCTAAAGTTGCCCTTGTAGGTGGAATTAACTGCATGTTATTCTTCTTTGCAAGCAGCTTCTTTCTTGCTTTATCTGTTAGTACTGGTGCTCATTTGGTCATACAAAAGGATTACAAATCTTTCAGTGCTGGAGAAGACATCTTCTGACATGATGCTTGGTGTTGAGGATACCCTTAGTAATGCATCAGTCAGTTCTGGGAACATGGTCCAAATAGACCATGTAGTTTTCTTACCTTGTCCCACAAAGCTTAACACAGTGTCACATCCTGTTAGAACATGGAACAGGGGCAATGCCTGAGCCTTCTGTGGTCCTAGACCAGCTGTCATTTCATGAACTGCTAAGTACCAAAAGTGCCTTCCAGTTCCGAATGCTAGCCATAGCTCATTCCCTGGTTGCAATCCCTGTGCAAAAGATACAGACAGTACCACGTCTGTATCATCTGTCTGAATGAGGATGTTATGGTGCTCATGTTGTGTAGCATGCAATGCATGCAGAATCATGCAACTGTCTGCTTCTTTATGAGTGCCTGGTGCAAGAGAAGCCAGATCTTCCAGTGTTTATGTACTCAGAACTCCTTCACCATTAGTAATGACCAGCTGCTTATCATTATTATTGAAACATTTGAGGGCAGCATCTGATAGGAACTCTCTCCCAGCTTTGCCCACCTGGGTATATGGTTCAACACTGTGGTAGATCCGAGGGTCGGGGAGGCGGGGTAGCTGTGGCCTATAGGAGTTCTCTCTCGCTCATCAAGCACCCTGTCCAGGTGATGACTGGCTTGGAGTGCCTCCACCTTGTGCTGGGTCAAGGAGACAGACTGGGAATACTGTTGGTGTACCGCCCACCCTGCTGCCCAACGGCTTCCCTAACTGAGCTGACAGAGGTAGTCTCGGAGGTACTGCTGAAGTCCCCCAGACTATTGGTACTGGGAGACTTCAACATCCATGCCGAGGCTGCTTTATCTGGGGCGGCTCAGGACTTCATGGCCTCCATGGCAACCATGGGGCTGACTCAATTTGCTACTGGCCCAACGCATGTGTCGAGCATACTCTTGATTTGATCTTTGCCACTGGACATGGAGATGGTGACTTGGAGGTGGGGAGTCTTTCATCGACTCCATTGTCATGGACAGATCACCGCTTGTTGAAGTTCAGGCTTACAGCGACCCTCTCCCTCCGCAAGGGTGGGGGACCTATTAAGTTGGTCTGACCTCAGAGACTAATGGATCCTCAGGGTTTCCAAAGGGCTCTGGGGCATTTTCCGGCTGATAAGACTGGCGCTCCTGTCGAAGCCCTGGTCGAACTGTGGAACACGGAAATGACCCGGGCCGTGGACACGATCGCTCCTGCGCGCCCTCTCCCATGTCGAGCTCATGCAGCGCCATGGTATACCCCGGAGCTGAGAGCGATGAAACAAGAGAGGAGGAGGCTTGAGTGCAGATGGAGGCGTACTCCTGACGGATGCAATCACGCCTTGGTAAGTGCCTCTACGAAATTGTATACAGAAGCGGTGAGGGCAGCGAAAAAGCGATATTTCGCTGCCACCATTAAATCATCTCTCAGCCGTCCAGCGGAGCTCTTTAGAATTGTCCGAGGGCTTTTACATTCCAGCCCTCAGGATATTATAGAACCATTGGTAACCCACTGTAATGAGTTCGCTGGGCACTTCCAAGATAAAACCTTATGCATCCGTCGGGACTTAGACTCCAATATTATGGCAGTTGAACCTAATGAGGTATCCGGAGCACGGTCTTGTCCTCATTTATTGGATGAGTTTCAGTTGGTACAGCTTGAGGAAGTTGACAAGGTACTCGGACTGGTGCGTGCAACCACTTCTGCTCTAGATCCTTGCCCTTCTTGGCTAGTGAAAGCTGCCAGGGTTGAAACAGCCGGATGGGCCAGGGAAGTGATAAATGCCTCCTTGAGTGGTCCCTAGTTGCTTAAAAGAGGCGGTAGTAAGACCACTCCTGAAGAAACCTTCCTTGGACCCAGATAATTTGAACAACTACAGACCGGTAGCGAACGTCCCATTCTTGGGCAAGGTCTTGGAACGGGTGGTTGCCAGCCAGCTCCATGTGCTCTTGGATGAAACCGATTATCTTGATCCATTTCAATCCGGTTTTAGGCCCAGTTTCGGCACTGAAACGGCCTTGGTCGCCCTGTATGATGACCTATGCCGGGAGAGAGACAGGGGGAGTGTAACTCTGTTGATTCTCCTGGACCCCTCAGCAGCTTTTGATACCATCAACGATGGTATCCTTCTGGGGAGACTCACGGAGTTGGGAGTTGGAGGTACTGCTTGGAAGTGGCTCTGCTCCTACTTGGTGGACCGTCTCCAGAAGGTAGGGCTTGGGGAGCACTGCTCGATACCCTGGACTCTCTATTGTGAAGTCCCGCAGGGATCGGTTCTGTCCCCCATGCGGAGCTTTTTAAAGTCGTGCGTGGGCTCTTACACTCTGGCCCCCACGATACTATGGAAACATCGGAAGCCCGCTGCAACGAAATTGCTGGACACTTTCAAGATAAGATCGCATGTATCTGCAGGGATCTTGACTCTGATGTTGCGACAGATGAATCCATTGAAGTGTCCGGAGCACGGCCTTGTCCTTCATTATTGGATGAGTTTCAGTTGGTGCAGCTCGAGGAAGTGGACAAGGTGCTTGGAATGGTTCGGGCAACCACGTCTGTTCTGGATCCTTGCCCATCTTGGCTAGTGAAAGCTAGCAGGGCTGGGACCACCGGTTGGGCCAAGGAAGTGGTTAATGCCTCCTTGAGGGAGGGAGTAGTCCCTGGTAGCCTCAAGGAGGCAGTAGTGAGACCTCTTTTAAAGAAACCCTCCTTGGACCCAGATAACTTAACAACTATAGACCTGTGGCGAATGTCCCTTTTTTGGGCAAGGTTTTGGAACGGGTGGTTGCCGGCCAGCTCCAGGTGCTCTTGGATGAAACCGATTATCTAGATCCATTTCAATCTGGTTTTAGGCCCGGTTTTGGCACCGAAACAGCCTTGGTCGCCCTGTATGATGACCTTTGTCGGGAGAGGGACAGGGGGAGTGTGACTCTGTTGATTCTCCTTGATCTCTCAGCGGCGTTTGATACCATCGACCATGGTATCCTTCTGGGGAGACTCGCGGAATTGGGTGTCAGGGGCACTGCTTGGCAGTGGTTCCGCTCCTACTTCGCGGACCGTCACCAGAAGGTAGTGCTTGGGGAACATCACTCGACACCATGGACTCTCCATTGTGGAGTCCCTCAGGGGTCGGTCTTGTCTCCTGTCATGGCCCCGTCAGAGGACTCCTCAGATGAGGACGACTCGGGAGTAACAGCAGCAGACCCAGGAGCAGCAGGAGACACGGAGGAGCCTCCTGAGAATCCAGCTCCTTCTGCCCCTCAGCTGCAGAGCACCCCAGGGACAGCAGAGGCCCTGCAGCCAGACACAGACAGTGAACAGGATACTCCCCCCTCACCTGCAGAACGTAGACAGCAGAAGGTCAGGCAGAAGAGAGGCAGGCCTGTCTTCTTAAGGCCCAAACGCTGAGGGCTCACACCTGCTGTCAACCTTGCTCTTTATAAGGCACACCTTGGCTGCAGCTTGTTGCTGACTGCAATGTCAGGCGTGGCTTGTGTGTTCCTAGTTTCCTGGCACCCTCTTTCGGACTGACCCCTTGGCACTTGATCCTGGACCTCTACTGTCCTCGCTTCTGGACTCCTGACTCGGCAAGTACGCTTCGGACAAGCCTGGCCCTTATCAGATTCCCTCCTCCTAAGACCTGGCAGATTTATGGCCAGACTGCCGGCTAAGGACTTTGCTTCCCTGCCAACCACCCAGGAATTTCCAGCCCCCACCGGCACTGCTGATGCAGTGTAGAGCTGACAGTTTGCAGTCAGCCCAAATCAAAGCAGGCAAACGAGGGAGTGGGGGAAGTGCTGACCATGGAGCAACTCCAGCAGGAAAACTTGCTCCTGCGCTCACAAGTAGACCAGCTGCTGTTGGCCGTCCAAGGCTTGCAAACCCAGCTAGCAGCAGCCCCACCCCCTCTCCCTACAGGGAGAGCCAAGTGCCCTGTGACTCTCCCAGAGAAATTTACTGGGGCTTCCGACCAGCTCCCAGCCTTCTTGGCCCAGGCCCAGCTCTTCATGGAGTTACGACCAGAGGCCTTCCCAGATGATAAGACCCGGGTGGGATTCCTGATTAACCTGTGCACCGGGGCCGCAGCTAGATGGGCCACGCCCCTACTCCTCGAGCGGAGCCCCGTGCTCAATGACTTAGCCGCCTTCACCAGAGAACTGAAGGCTATGTTCGAGGACCCAGTCCAATCAGCTACAGCCAACCGCCGCATACACCGGCTGCGGCAAGGCCGACGCCCCTTGGGGGAATATGTAACAGATTTTCATTTATTACAACAAAACCTGGGCTGGAACGAAGCAGCTCTCATGGACCAATTTCAGGAGGGGTTGTCGGATGAGCTTCTGGATGAGCTAGCTAGGGTGGAGCGCCCTGGAACCCTGCACGCCCTCATACGCCTGTGTCTCCAGATTGACGGGAGGCTGGAAAGCAGGCGTGCTGCCAACCGACCCCGGCCAGTCTACAGAGCATCAGCCCCAGTGGCTGGGCCCTCGGAGCCCGTCGGCAAGGACCCTACACCCCCGGCAGAACCGATGCAGCTGGGAGGGGCTCGGCCACATCTCTCTGCGGCCGAAAAGCTGCTGACGCCGGCAACAGGGCCTCTGCCTGTATTGCGGGGCCCCGAGACATTTTGCAGCCCAGTGTTCCGCGAAACGACCCACAGCCCCTGCCTCGGGAAATGTCCATGCCCTGGCCTTCACAGGCCCCTGAGCTGGGGCAACCTCGTGGTTCAAGGGGCCCGCCACCTCAGTTCCTCACCGCCCAAGCATCTGACCGTGTTGATCGCACTGACAGTCCCCGGAAGGGGGACCCTACAAGTACCCGCCATGCTGGACTCGGGATCCACCAGCAATTTTATGGACGTGTCCTTTGCCAAGCTCCACCGGGTTCCTTGTCAACCCATTCGCCGCCCCCTCCTGGTGGAGACTATTGATGGCCGGCTTCTCGCCTCGGGCCCTGTAGTACAGGAGACAGTGCCGCTCGACGTGGCCCTGGGGGAGCACCAGGAAAGCCTCCAGTTCTACCTGGCTGCCGCACCCCACTTCCCGGTCGTGCTGGGCCAGGTGTGGCTCCAGCGGCACGACCCCATCATCCAGTGGTCCACGGGCCGGCTGACCCTCGGATCCCCCTATTGCCAAGCCAACTGCTGGAGGCCAAAGGAGCGCATCCTGATGACCCGGGAGGCAAGCTCTGCGCTCGAGGCCTTACCAGAGCAGTTCCGGGAGTTCGCGGATGTGTTTGGGAAGCAAGAGACAGACCAGTTGCCGCCCCATCGTCCTTACGACTGTCCCATTGATCTGCTACCCGGAGCCAAGATTCCCGTGGGCCAGCTTTACTCCCTGTCAGAACCCGAACTGGCAGCCCTCAGAGAGTTCCTAGACAAGAACCTGCGCCGAGGGTTCATTCGCCCTTCCACGTCCCCTGCAGCCGCCCCTGTCCTCTTTGTCAAAAAGAAATGTGGGGAACTCCGGCTGTGCAATGACTACCGCGCCCTCAACCAGATTACAGTTCGGAATCACTACCCTTTGCCCCTGATCCCAGAACTGTTAGAGCGGCTGTGGGGCGCTCGCATTTTCACCAAACTAGACCTGCGAGGGGCCTACAACCTGGTGCGTATGCGGGAGGGCAATGAGTGGAAGACGGCCTTCCGCACCCGTTATGGGCACTTTGAGTACACCGTGATGCCGTTTGGCTTGTGCAACGCTCCTGCCGTCTTCCAGCACTTCATGAACGACATCTTCCGGGACCTCCTAGACTGCTTCCTGGTGATCTACTTGGATGACATCCTGATCTACTCGCGGAACCCCTCGGAACATAAGGAGCACGTTCGAGCGGTGCTGCAGCGCCTGCGGGAGCACCGCCTCTTCGCCAAGCTCGAAAAATGCGCCTTTGACCTCACAACCGTGGATTTCCTAGGCCATCAGATCTCGCCCTCGGGTATCCAGATGGACCCCGCCAAAATTGAGACCATCCTCCACTGGGCAGCTCCGCGAAGCCCCAAAGATGTGCAGCGCTTCTTGGGCTTTGCCAACTATTACCGCCGGTTCATCTCCCACTTCTCCGAACTCACCATGCCCATCTCAGACATGCTTCGAGGCAAAGACAAGTTTGTTTGGACGGAGGCCACTCAACAGGCCTTCTGGCGCCTCCAACACGCCTTTACATCTGAACCCATCCTCCAGCAACCCGACCCTACCCGACCTTACATAGTGGAGGCCGATGCATCTGATAAGGCAGTGGCAGTGGTCCTACTTCAGCCGGTGGGGAGCAAGCAGTCCCTGCTCCCCTGTGCGTTCCATTCCCGGAAACTCAACGCTTCGGAACAGAACTACACCATTTGGGAGAAGGAGTTACTGGCCATCAAAGTAGCTTTTGAGACCTGGCGTCATCTCCTGGAAGGGGCACGCCATCCAGTCCACGTACGAACGGACCACCGAAACCTGGAGCACCTGCAAAGCGCCCGACGGCTGAACCAACGCCAGATCCGGTGGTCCCTGTTTTTCTCCCGGTTCCAGTTCACGGTCACCTACCTCCCTGGCTGCCGAAACACCCTCGCAGACGCGCTCTCTCGCAAGCCGGAATACCGAGCCGAGCAGGTCGATCGCCCCCTTCGCCCAATCCTCCGCCCAGAGAACTTCGCCGCTACACACCAACCACAACCCCTCCTGGACCGGGTGCAGGAGCAGCAGCAAAAGGACCTCTATGCCCTGGCCCAGCAGCGAGAGCTCCAGTCCGGGATGGCCGCCCGGGACGGCCCCTTTTCCTTGCATCAGGGCCTCTTGTACCACTGGAACCGGTTGTACGTTCCCCCGGGAGCTCTGCGGGGAGAGGTGCTCCACCTCTGCCATGACAGCCAGCCTGCAGGGCATTTTGGAATGTATAAAACCCTCCACCTGGTCCTACGGGATTTCTGGTGGCCCCGGGTCCAAGTGGACGTCAAGGACTATGTAGCGGCCTGTGATACCTGCCAGCGAGCCAAGAGCCACCCCGGCAAGCCCCTGGGGCTCCTGCTCCCACTGCCTACCCCCCCAGGGCCCTGGCGCTCAGTCTCCCTGGATTTTATCACGGACTTACCAGCCTCCTGGGGAATGACCACCATCCTCGTAGTCGTAGACCTGTTCACCAAGATGGCCCATTTCCTCCCCTGTGCCGGCCTACCCTCTGCCCCAGAAACTGCGCAACTGTTTTTGACCCAGGTTTTCCGGTTGCACGGCCTCCCCGACCACCTGATCTCTGACCGAGGAGCCCAGTTCACCGCCCGGTTCTGGCAGGCCCTGTTTCGGGCCCTGCACGTCCAGATCCACTTGTCCTCCACCCACCACCCTCAATCAGATGGACAAACAGAACGTACCAACGCCACCGTCGAACAATACCTGCGGTGTTACACCTGCTTCCAACAGGACAATTGGGTGGATCTGTTACCCTCAGTGCGACCCCCGTCGCCGGTCCCCGCTGCGGATGTCATGCTGCAGGAGTTGCAGGCCCTGCAGGCAGTCCTGAAGGAGCAGCTGGAGCAGGCCAAGGACGCGTATAAGCGCTTTGCTGATCGCCACCGCCAACCAGGCCCGCCGCTGAAGGTAGGGGACCGGGTATGGCTCTCGACCAAATTCCTGCGTTCGCAATGGCCATCTCACAAGCTGGAGGCTCGGAACGTAGGTCCCTTCCGGATCACCCAGCAAATTAACCCGGTGGCGGTCCGGCTCCAACTCCCTGCCTCCTTCCACATTCACCCTGTCTTCCATAGATCACTGCTGACTCCCGCTCTCCCACCTCACCCCTTGAGTAGTAAACCGCCGCCCCCGCCGCCGATACAAGTCAACGGGGAAGAGGAATTCGAAGTGGCACAGATCCTGGACTCCCGGAGGCATCGTGGCCGCCTCCAGTACCTCATAGACTGGCAGGGGTACAGCCCTGAGGAACGCTCATGGGAAGATGCGGCGCAGGTGCATGCCCCTCGTCTGGTCCGGCGCTTCCACCAGCGCTACCCGGATAAGCCGGGCCCCGGTGGGAGGCGGAGAGTTGGTCGTGGGGCGGGGAATGGTGTCATGGCCCCATCAGAGGACTCCTCAGATGAGAACGACTCGGGAGTAACAGCAGCAGACCCAGGAGCAGCAGGAGACACGGAGGAGCCTCCTGAGAATCCAGCTCCTTCTGCCCCTCAGCTGCAGAGCACCCCAGGGACAGCAGAGGCCCTGCAGCCAGACACAGACAGTGAACAGGATACTCCCCCCTCACCTGCAGAACATAGACAGCAGAAGGTCAGGCAGAAGAGAGGCAGGCCTGTCTCCTTAAGGCCCAAACGCTGAGGGCTCACACCTGCTGTCAACCTTGCTCTTTATAGGGCACACCTTGGCTGCAGCTTGTTGCTGACTGCAATGTCAGGCGTGGCTTGTGTGTTCCTAGTTTCCTGGCACCCTCTTTCGGACTGACCCCTTGGCACTTGATCCCGGACCTCTACTGACCTCACTTCTGGACTCCTGACTCGGCAAGTACGCTTCGGACAAGCCTGGCCCTTATCAGATTCCCTCCTCCTAAGACCTGGCAGATTTATGGCCAGACTGCCGGCTAAGGACTTTGCTTCCCTGCCAACCACCCAGGAATTTCCAGCCCCCACCGGCACTGCTGACGCAGTGTAGAGCTGACATCCCGCATGCTTTTCAACATCTACATGCAGCCGCTGGGTGCGGTCATCAGGAGTTTCGGAGTGCGTTGCCATCAATATGCTGATGACACACAGCTCTATTTCTCCTTTTCATCTTCTTCAGGTGAGTCTGTTGATGTGCTGAACCGTTGCCTGACCGTGATAATGGACTGGATGAGAGCTAATAAACTGAGACTCAATCCAGACAAGACCGAGACACTGCTGGTGAACGCCTTCCGTGCTCAGATGGTGGATGTTCACCCTGTTCTGGATGGGGTTACACTCCCCCTGAAAGAACAGGTACGTAGTTTGGGGGTTCTTTTCGATTCTTCCTTGTCTCTCGAGGCCCAAGTGGCCTCGGTGGCACGGAATGCATTTTACCATCTTCGTCTGGTAGCCCAACTACGCCCCTATCTGGACAGGGACGACCTCGCCTCCGTTGTTCATGCTCTGGTAACTTCAAGATTGGATTACTGTAATGCACTCTACGTAGGGCTGCCCTTGAAGACAGTTCGGAAGCTTCAGCTGGTGCAGAACGCGGCTGCCAGACTATTAACGAGGACCAGTCGGTCTTCGCATATAACACCTATTCTGGCGCGTCTGCACTGGCTCCCTATTTGCTTCCGGGTGAGATTCAAGGTGCTGGTTTTGACCTATAAAGCCTTACACGGTGTGGGACCTCAATACCTTGTGGAACGCCTCTCTCGCTATGAACCTACCCGTTCACTTCGTTCAGAATCTAAGGCCCTCCTCCGGGTACCAACTCATCGGGAAGCCCGGAGGGTGGTTACTAGATCTAGGGCCTTTTCTGTGGTGGCCCCTGAGTTGTGGAACAGCCTCCCCGAAGAGGTATGCCTGGCGCCTACACTTCTATCTTTCCGGCGCCAGGTAAAGACCTTTTTATGCTCCCAGGCATTTTAATCTTTTAATTTTCTTAATCTTTCTATTTTTAATATGTATCCTTCTTAATCTGTGTTGTATTTGTTTTTGTTGTGCTTTCTGTTGTTTGTTTGTACATGTTTTTGTGATTTTTTACCATGATATATTGTATTTTACCTTGCTTGTTCACCGCCCTGAGAGCTATTCTGCTAAGGGCGGTATATAAATTGAAATAATAAAATAAAAATAAATAAATACATGAAGCCGCTGGGTGCGGTCATCAGGAGTTTTGGAGTGCGTTGTCACCAGTATGCTGATGACACGCAACTCTATTTCTCCTTTTCATCTTCCTCAGGTGAGGCTGTTAATGTGCTGAACTGTTGCCTGGCCGTGATATTGGACTGGATGAGAGCTAATAAACTGAGGCTCAATCCTGACAAGACTGAGACGCTGTTGGTGGGTGCCTTCTCGGCCCAGACGGTGGATGTTCAACCTGTTCTGGATGGGGTTACACTCCCCTTGAAGGAACAGGTTCGTAGCTTGGGGGTTCTTTTTGATCCATTCCTGTCTCTTGAGGCTCAGGTAGCCTCGGTGGCACGGAATGCGTTCTACTACCTTCGGTTGGTAGCCCAGCTACGTCCCTATCTGGACAGTGACGACCTCGCCTCAGTTGTGCATGCTCTGGTAACCTCTAGATTGGACTACTGCAATGCGCTCTACGTGGGGCTGCCTTTGAAAACAGTCCAGAAACTACAGCTAGTGCAAAACGCAGCAGTCAGACTGTTGACGAGGACCAGACGGTCCGCACATATAACACCTGTTCTGGTGCATTTACACTGGCTACCTATCTGTTTCTGGGCTAAATTCAAAGTGCTAGTTTTGACTTATAAAGCCTTACACGGTGCAGGACCACAATACCTAGTGGAACGCCTCTCTCGATATGAACCTACCCGTTCACTACGGTCAACATCAAAGGCCTTCTCCGAGCTCCAACTCACAGAGAGGCTCGGAGGGTTGTAACGAGATCTAGGGCCTTTTCAGTGGTGGCCCCTGAACTATGGAATAGTCTCCCCGACGAGGTGCGCCTGGCGCCTACACGTCTATCTTTTCGGCGCCAGGTTAAAACCTTTTTATTCTCCCAGGCATTTTAACATATTTTACTGTTGTTAATATATACCAGGCTGTTAAATGCTTAAAATGTATGTTTTTAGTGTTTTTATTGTCATTTTATTGTATTTTTGCATTGTATTTACTTTATGCTGTACACCGCCCTGAGAGCCTCTGGCTTTGGGCGGTATAAAAATCGAATAAAATAAATAAATAAAATAAATAAAACCTTGTTGTGGTCCTCATGAAGGAAGCTCTGCCGATTTCCAGGTACAGAGGTAGATGCTGCTACATGTCTACATAAGCCTTTCCCACGTTTTCTTCTTGCAGTATGTTTCAGAGAATCTTCAGAATGGATGTCCCACTAGGCATGACACATTCTGTAGTTGTTTAGACAGGTATGGAATGAATATGTCAGTGGCAAACCCATGAAGTTCTTTGCAGTTGCTGGTTTTGACATCTAAATTATGGCAGCTCCATCAAGAATAAAACAGGTAACAGAAGGAGTGTTTGGCTGGTCCACATAAAATTCTTTTACATTCAAGGAGGTCACTTTTTGAACTTAGACAAAGAGTTCCACCATCAGACAGTGCTGGAGGGTAAATAATTATTCAGGGTTTCCATCTCTTCTCTGACACCCAAGGTATAATCTTGCAGAGTCCAACGTCAACTTTCAAAGTGGCTATCTGGTTCTTTGCTTTTGAGTATTTTTCAGAGTGTTCTGTTTAAACACTTTCAGCTTGTTGCAATGAAGAGTATCATCAATGGGTTTGGTTCTTTTGATCAAGCAGTCTTTAGTAAAGGTCTTGAATTGCTCCTGGCCAGTAACCTTTACCTTCCTTACTGCCTCAACAGCTTAAGGACTAGCAATTTCCTTTGGCATGATGGAAATGAGATCCATACTGTTTTCCTCAGAGGAGTTGCCAAGCTCTTCCAGCATGTTTACAAGAGGGCAGACATCTTTAGTAAATGCTGCCTGGGCACTGGTTGTCTGGTCATGGTGCATTGTATCCCTCCAAAACCTCTTGCACCCCTCCAAAACCTCTTCTGTAGTTATCCTTCAAGCTCTGCTTTTCCAACCTCTGGACCCGCAACCATCCAGTGGTAAAGAGCACTTGTATTCTCAGTGAGCCCAACTACACCACCATCTCCCTTGATGAGAGCATTGTTCTGCTCTTGAGCCTGGTCAATAGGGATTGAAGATAATACTTCTTTCATCTTCTGTATAGTAAAACAGATTCCTTTGAATTTTTTGGCCATATCTGGGTGCTGTGTTGGAAGATTAGCCATGTCTCTCAGATGAACAGGGACCCACCTGGCATAGTTGGTGTGGTCCAAGACATGGAACCAGGGGGCTAGCTCAGTTAGGGCATCAAGATACCTTGTGAATGAAAGCTGCTGCAAACACAAGTATTTCCAACTTAATTTCAAGAACGGTAGACCAGCACTGGAACTGAGGGTAAGTATCTTCTCTGTTACTGCACCCTTCTTCAAATTATATTCCTTCTGGATGCACCTAAGGGCTTGTTTACATGGACCCAAGATCCACTTTAAACATGCTGCTTTTTCCATTGGGATTGATTTTGACAGTTCACATACTTCCGCCCTCGCTACGAATAAATTGGCTGTTTTTCTTTGTAGCATTCACACGCGTGTGCGTTTATTGCTATCAGCATTTCCTTGTTGCCGTGCCCTCACATTAGCATGTTAACTGCAGAGGTGGGGAAGGGGCGTTGTTTCCCTAAATGAAGGAATAGGTGCTTGAAAGACAGGGAATCGCTCCCACCCGTGGCTGTTAGGCTGACCCTGCGTGAGATTGGTGTGCCTTTGCAACCCCTTGGACAAGCCTCAGCATGCGTTCTTGGAAACATAAAAAAAACCCCAAACAATTATCTTTAGAGAGACATTAAAAGCAGCTACTAAAGGAAGCATTGACCGTTTAATATTATCGCTCTCCGTGAGTGGAGCAGATGCTGGGATGAGATGGCAAGGCAGCTCCCCTTACCCCAGCGGCGCCTTCGCTAGCCTCCTCTCGCCGTGGCTGCGAAAAGGGCTCATGCATCAGCCCGAGGGGGGGGAGATCCAGCTTTAGATCCTCCACACACACACTTTCTCACACACTCTTTCTCACACACACGCTAGACGTAAACAACAGCGCCAAAACTGCAGCTCTGAGGAAGGAATTTTATGAGCTCCAGCCCTGCTACCCTCGGGAGTTGATGGTGTCACTTTCTTTAAAGGAGCAGGGGAGGAAATGTATTGGGGGGAAGCGGGAGAAAGCAGGAGAAAGGAAGGCGAGAGCAACCGGAAGTTGCTTTGTTAAGGGTCGGAAACAAAATGACCCCCAGAGACACTTGAAGGGGTGGAGAAAAGGGAGGATCTAATGGCGAAGAAACTGCACAGCCAAAAAGGGCACTTAAAAGGTAATACACGGTAGAAGCAGGTGCGGATTTTAAAAGCAAATTTGGGTTTTTGCCTCATCCATTTAATCCGGAGTTAAAGGCAAAAGCAGTACAATGCACGCGCATTGAATTGAATTGAATTGAAACTTTATTTTTACCCCATCCTTTTTCCAAACTGGAACTCAGGGCGGCTTACAAATAGAACTACATGTAGTTAAAAACATAGAAAAACATACAATTAAAATACAATTAAACTATGCCCAACCTTAAAACCGTAAAAGGCACTTAAAAATCTAAAAACAATTTAAAATAATACAAATAATAATATAAAACAATAAAACAAGCCTTGTAAAGCCCAATCCTAAACACCTTCTATCCCAAAAGCCTGTCGGAATAAAAAAGTCTTTACTTGCCGACAGAAGGATGGCAAGGAGGGGGCCATTCTTGCCTCCCTAGGAAGGGAGTTCCAGAACCTAAGAGCAGCCACCGAGAAGGCCCTATCTCGCGTCCTCACCAGTCGCACTTGCGAGGGTGTTGGGACTGAGAGAAGGTCCTCTCCTTAAGATCTCAGGGCCCGTGCAGGCTCGTATAGGGAGATATGGTCTGACAAATAGGCTGGACCTGGGCCGTATAGGGCTTTAAAGGTAAAAACCAGCACTTTGAATTGTGACCGGAAACAAACTGACAGCCAGTGGAGCTGTTGTAACAAGGGAGTTGTATGGTCCCTGTAACCAGCCCCTGTTAATACTCTGGCTGCAGCTCTTTGTACCAGTTTAAGTTTCCAAACAGTCTTCAAAGGCAGCCCCACATAGAGCGCGTTACAGTAGTCTAAATGGGATGTAACTAAGGCATGCATCACCATAGTCAAATCAGACATTTCCAGGAACAGGCACTGGCTAAAACGTCAAGTAAACGGTCCAAATTAAAAGGATCTGCAAAAAAATCAGATGCAACATTTTTTGGCATGTAAACAGGCCCTCACTGCTTCGATCATATGCTCGTCTTACTAGGATGTATAAGGCATCAGCAGTGACCTGTTTGTGTGATACGGGCTGCTCGTAAGAATGAATCTGCTGTGCCAGGTGTTGCTATCTCAGCTTGCACTAAAGCTACATACCCATGCAGGAGAGTCTACAGAGTGCAGCTAGAACTTTTAATATCTGGCACCAACTATAAAATATTTTCCCTAATAATAATTAAAAAATATTTCATAAAAAAGACATCAAATACATTTTTCTTTAAATATGAAGTTGCGTTTGGCTCCCATTTTGGAAAGTGGCTACCTTAGCCTTCAGAGGGTAAATCAACTGTGCACCAATATCTAGATATTTTAGAAATATAAATAGCTGTCTCTGTGCCAAATTTCATGCTTTTATCACAAAGTGCACAATAGGTTGGCTAATCCGCCCCACTATAATCCTGGAATGTCTTATGAAGCATCTGAGCTGTACTATATTGCTAGAGGAATCCTCCAAGGAAAAATGTGGGTGCAGGAAGGAGAAATTTCAACAAGCACAATTTATAATAATCTCTGGGCTCATCCAAACGCAGCGGGATAATCCACATTTTCCATATCCGGTTCATCATCTGACAGTCCTCACTTTGCCTGTTTGTTCGCTCTTTCCCAATTAAAAAAAACGCTTTTTTTGCGCCCACACACGCAGCAAGAGAACCCGTACTTCTTCTTGCTTTTTCCCAACACCCATAACACTCCCCCTATCAGCCAATTGGTCCACAAAAATATGACGTATGCTCCTCTTCCCCTTTGCAACAAAGCACAACAAGGCGCATGCGCTTGAACGTAGGAGCATGAAAGTTTGAATTTCCTGATGGTTTGGTAGTAGTGGCTGTAATGGAGTTCCTTGTCGCTCACCACTCTGGAGCAGCGCTGGCCAGGGGGGGTGTCTCCAGGTGCCCCTGACCATCCAGGGGGATTGTGGGCAGTGCAAGAGATCAGCGCTTGTAATCGCTGGGTGAATCCCCCTGTAACCCTTGGGCTCATTCACTGCAGGGTTCAGCCCCAGACCATTATGCAGCTCGGCAGCAGGAATGCTGCCCCTGAGAGAAGCAAACAGCTGCCCCTCCACGGGTGGCCACTCTTGGCTCAGGCAGGGAATGCAGGCAAACAGCCCTGCATGCTTCTGGGTCAATCTGTGCTGAAGCAACCAGCACAGGCTTTGTGGTGTTCCCTCTGATAAAAGAAACATGCAAACCACTTATATGCTTATAATTCCTGTATTTTTCTTTGTTTGTATTTGCGATATTTCGCAAAACTGACTGTATGCTTTTCTACCTTTAACGTTTCTGGAGATACACATGATTGCAATTCCACTTATTTCTCCAGAACAGCAAGTAATGATGTGTCATGTCTAGGAAGGCAGACCACCAGTCTCTATGGTTGCGGGTGGCTGAGACTCTCTAGCAAACCACTTATATGCCAATAATTCCTGTGGGTTTTTTGCTTGTATTTGCCATATTTCGCAAAAGTGACTGTATGCTTTTCAGCTCAGCTGGGCTGGGGAACCTGCAGGCTGTGGTTGAAATTGACAAGACTCAAAGACAGTAGCCTTGCAGGCAGGAAAGCGAAATTGACTAAGCGTGGTGAGTGTCTTAATCCAAGAGGAAAGCCTCTATTTCTCTTCTTCCCCCCTCTCCCTCGACTCTGGATGCCTGGAAGCAAAGACCAATATGTTTAAGAAGGGCATTTGATTGGGGGGGGGTGAGGGGTGGGAGGTGGAGGTTAGGCAAAGATAAATATTTTCTCCCTTGAAAAAGTTTACAAACAACCACAATTGCAGATCTCACCCTGAGCTGCTGCCCAGTTTGCAGGCTGGCTAAAAATTAACCGCTGTTGCTGCTTCTGCGCAAATGTGCTTTTTTGCATTTGCGCAGTAGAAGTTGCAGGGGCCCCCCAATACCACACCATTGCTCTGATAGGTTCCTTTTTCCCGGGCTTTCCCCAGACATTCGCGCACATGTGCAACAGTGGAAATACGTGATTGGCTGAGAATGAGGGAAGGGATATGGGGAACCGCCCAAGAACCGCCCATCAAATGCCCACAGCTGTAAAGTCCGTGGTATTGCATCTGAGTGCCTGAAGGTACAGCGGATGATTCCCGGTTTAAAAAAGCACATCACATGATTTGCGGTATTCCAGGAGTGGATTTAACTGCGTGAAAATGTGCAAAAGCGCACGGTGTCATATGGACGACCGAAAAATAATGAAAACACAAAGCGATCATGTCACACATTTTACAGTCATCTGGATGAGCCCTAAGTTATCTTTTCAGCACCTATTGAAGACTTTTTTCTTTCAACAAGACTTTTAAGTAAAGGCCTTATCCCAGTCTGCGTCTGTGCTAGAATTGCTTTGTAAGATGTTTTAAATGTTATTTTTAAAAATATGTTTTTAAGATGTTTTCTTTTAAGATGTTTTAAAATATTTTGTTTTAAAGATATTTTAAAGTGCTTTTAGTGTTTTTGTTTGCCACCCTGGGCTCTTTCTGGGAGGAAGGGTGGGATACAACTACCACTACCACTACCACTACCGCTACTGCTGCTACTACTACTACTACTACTACTACTACTACTACTAATGTACATCATTACTGATCACTGGCTTTATTAATTTATACATTTACATTAGGATTGATAGAATATTAGTATTGTTAATATTAGCTGATTGTTTCTGTCTTTCCCCCGTTATACTTGCAAATTAAAAAATAAAATTTATAAAAAATAAAATAAAAAAGAAATGCACATCATGTACAGTTCCATTATACATTTTTAGGAACTTAAAAATATAGAATGCAGATTCTGAGACTAAAATTGGGAGAGGAAAGACTAACACCATGGGAGAGCCATTGTCTAGCTGAAAATTGCCCCCTGAGCTGCTTTTTCCTGGTAGCTTGGAAAAAGCTAGGGTGGTTCCTCTCTCCCAATGCTGGTCTTGTCTTTCTTGTCTTAGTGATTTCATTATGTACAAAACAAAACGATCACCAGGGGCGCAATCCAACTCATATTTCTGCCAGGCTGGGGGGAGTTGGATGCAACTGCCCCCTGCCTGAGCTGGCTAGCCCCTGGCACTGTCAGGCTCCACCAGTAAAAGGCCCCCACCACGGCTGTGCCATGCAGCTGCCAGGACCCTGCCGGCATTAAAGGGGGTCTGACGGGGACGGCCAGTCTGGCAGATGGAGAGCTGGTTCCGGGGCATGGTGGGGGAGGATCCATGGGGGGGGCTTACACAACTTCCAAGTCCCCCTTGAACCACTCCTCTGGGTCCTGATACCCACAATAATTCCACCAGGTAATTGGCCAGTGCAGTAAAAAATTACAGTGGTGGCCTACAGGGACTGCTTCCCATCCAGCTTCTGTGCACTGCTGCCAATGGAGCTGGCGCTCAACCAGGCCGGCAGCTCCTGAGCAGCAAGCGGATGCTGCAAAACTTTCTGTCGGCTCCCCTCTGCCACTTCCCCCCTCCATCATTTGGATTGCTCTGTAAAAAAGGATAGTGGAACTACATGCAAAGTATAGTTAACCCTTGATTAAATTATTGCATGGAAAAATGGTTAGGACAGTTAGGATAGGAGTGGGAATGGAGGTTCAGGGATGGGTCCCAGCATTACTAAAGAACAGGATGCCACAGTTCAATCCTAAAATTACCCCTGGCTACTTATTGTTACCAAACATCTCTGCTTACTTAAGGAATATATAAACACTTGAACTGATGACAAACCTAGGCTGTGTACACGCTCTCATTTATTCTTCATCCAGTGCACTCCCACTGCTGTTTTGTGAAGCCATGTACACATGATGTTAGCCACCATCTACATCTGTGAGGTAGTTGTTAAAGAAATACTGCATTTTGGTGTGATTTTCCCCAAGCCAGCTTCTATCATGTAAACTGTATGAAGACATCCATGTCCCCACTCCAACCACTGGTATGGACAGACAGCAGACGACTTGGAAACACATCAAACTGTACTGATGTGTACAGTGATGTGTAAATACGATTTGAAATGCAGTGGAGAAAAATGACGTTAATGCATTTTAAGTCGGTAAGTGTACACGGCCCTTGTCCAAATTAAGTTTGGATATAGTCTAACTCTTGTAATGTGGATGGCACATGTACAGAGCATCTCCATGACAACAGTAATGTTGAAGGCCAGCTTTTAGTCTTGCTTAAGCTCCTAAAGAAAAGTGTGTTATTTTCTTTACTAAAAAGGAGGTGTTTTGAAAGTAAAATACAGTAATGATTATTTATAATTGATTAAATTTATATCCCACCCTTCCTCCAAAAGGAGTCCAGGGAGACATTTTTGACACTACACAACTTGCTCCTCAGTCTTTCTATAAGCCAGGTTGGTGCAAACTCATTTCCACATTAGAAAAACATTCCAGCAGCCTTAACGATTGTTCATATAGGTAAATAATTAACAGTAAGCTGCCTTGTACTGAATCTAACCATTGGTCCTTCTTTATCCATCTAGCTCAGCACTGTTTACAGTGACTAACAGTAGCTCTCCATGATTTCAGACGGGGACATTCCCACTGCTACCTTAAGATGAAAGGGATTGAACCTGGGACCTTCTGCATGCAAAGCAAGTGCTCTAACACTAAAGCTATAGCCCTTTTCTCTAGTTCTTGTTACGACAGTAGTTCTCAAACTTTTTTGGTTTGCGGCGCACTGTAAAACATAAAAATTTTCTGGCGCACTTCATGTACAAAATTAAAAATATATTAATATATTTTAAACTATGAATAAAAATAAACTATAGAAAACTATTACTTACCCTATACAAATGGGTTTCTTCTCATTTTTAAAATATACTTTCATAATATTTGAGGCACATCTAGCCACCTCTTAGGGTGCACCAGTGTGACTGGGCGCACCGTTTGAGAATCACTGTATTACGACATAAGCCATTTTCTGTAGAAATGGTATTTTGGACTGCTTCACATGTAACATCAAACTATTGTTAAAATAAATGTAATTGTGTAATTTTGTCATTGTAATTTTATTTATTTATGTAGTGCTTAGTGCCAAAATATGCTGCAAAGAAGTTTACAACTATAAAAACATCCAGAATTAAAATACATAAGGAATATTTTTTCAAACTGATTTTAAATTTTTAAAAATTAAAAAGCACTCATGTTTGTGTAAATAGGAAATGATCCTTGAAATGGAACACACATGCACTCACAAAGGTCTTGTGAAGAATTTTTGTTAGATTAACTCTACAATCTAGTGGTGTTGCTCCTAGCTGTGGTGGTCGTTTATAAATGTTCCTAACGTCTACTTGTCCTGGAGACTCCAACTGTCCATGTAGTATAATTTGGGACCACCTGCTACATTTCCAGCTGATTTCTGCTGAGCACTCAGTGAAACAGAGAAGTTTACCTTTCCTTATACTTGTAAACTATGATTTAATGTGAATGAACATCATGCTGATGCACACCGCTGCAATCGCAGACACTTCACTCCTCCCCTGCTCCTGCTCCTGCCATATTGCCAGGAAACAAGCCATGGTCTGGCTTGTCGTATTGTTGAAATTAGGGTAGCCAGATCTCCGTTTTTTGGCCTGAGACTCCAGTTTCTGGGGGTACCCTCCGGCTCTCTGGCTGACCCACCTTAATCTCTGGACTCTCAGCTTCAATTAAAAAAAAATTAAGTTTCTAGGTGGTCTGGTTCCAGAGATATACACCAAAACATCAGCCGCCCCCACAACTATTAAATCTGTTTAACGGATCTGTTATAGCAGCTCCTAGCAGAGCTTGGAAAAGTTACTTTTTAAAAACTATAACTCCCATCAGCCCCAGCCAGGATGTCCACTGGATTGGGCTGATGGGAGTTGTAGTTCAAAAAAATAACTTTCCCAAGCTCTGGCTCTAACCCCACCCTTTCAGGATTGTAGCCAATAAGTGAAGCCAGGGTTGTGATTTGTTGACCCAGGCAGTGCCTACACTTAATTGCAACGTCAGGAAATGGTGGGTTTGAAATCTTCAGTTTGAGTAAGTAATAATTATGGCTTAAAGTTTTTTTTTCTCTTGTGTGTAAGAGTCAGACCCTGGGCTGTAGGAGAGGGCAGTGCTTTGAACACCTTGGCAATATGAAAGTATTTAATCCAATACTTGCTTTTCTGGGAGTAAAGCAATTCTAATCCCATGTACCTGGAGTAAACCCCATGGAATTCATTAGGACTTACTTTTGAGTAGACGTGGTTAGGATTGTGTTGTAAATTAATGGGACTTTTGAGTAAACATAACAAAGAATTGTGTTTGTGTTGTAAATCTTTCCCTCTTTCTCCAATCCTATTTTAAAGCAAGTAGGCAGGGTTTACCTAGGTATCACATTTTTTATTATGTAGGAAACTAATACTGATTTTTTTAAAAAATGTTCTGCAATGACCAACTGGTTTGACAATAAACTATTATATGGGGTATATTTTTACAAGTGTGTGTGTGTATGCAGTCTTTCCAACAACCCTGTGAGGTAGGGTTGGTGATTAGAAAACAAGGCAGCTCACAATAAGAAATAAATTCCTTTAAAAACCAATAACCATAAAACAAGTATAAACAGTTGCAAAACAGCATAAAGTGGCATGATTCTGAATTTTGGGTTGGGTGAATGAAGTTTATTTATTTATTTTTATTTATTATTTGATTTTAATCCCACCCTTCCTCTCAGTAGGAGCCCAGGGTGGCAAACAAAAGCACTAAAAACACTTTAAAAATCATAAAAACAGACTTTAAAATATATTAAAACAAAACATCTTTAAAAACATTTTTAAAAGCTGTGACTCCAAAATTTATTTATGCATTTTATATATTTATTTATTTTATTTTATTTATTTTATTTTATTTATTTATGTATTGTCCGTGGCATAGAGTGGTAAGCAGCGGTAATGCAGCTGAAAGCTCTGCTCACGGCCAGAGTTCAATTCCAACGGAAGGAGGAAGTCGAATCTCCGGTAAAAGGGGTTGAGGTCCACTCAGCCTTCCATCTATCCGTGGTCAGTAAAATGAGTACCCGGCATATGCTGGGGGGTAAAGAAAGGCCGGGGAAGGAACTGGCAATCCCACCCCATATATACGGTCTGCCTAGTAAACATCGCAAGACGTCACCCTAAGAGTTGGAAACGACTCGGACTACAAGTGCGGGGACACCTTTACCTTTTTATTTTATTTACAACAGTTATATATTGCTTTATTGTAAAAAATCTCAAAGCGGTTTACAGAAAGAATTAAAACAATAAAATTATTGGCAAAAACAGTTAAAGACGTGTTGAAAAACATTCAAATTAATAAAACCAACAATGAGTTAAAAACAGATTTAAAAACACAATAGCTTCTACATGTGTGGATAGGCTTGCCTAAACAAAAATGATTTTAGGAGGTGCTGACCAGAGGCGTCTGCCTAATGTCAATAGGCAAGGAGTTCCAAAGTGTAGGTGCTGCCACTTCATTGTTGTTATGTGCCTTCAAGTCAATTTTGACTTATGGTGACCCTATGAATCAGTGACCTCCAATAGCATCTGTCATGAACCACCCTGCTCAGATCTTGTAAGTTCAGGTCTGTGGCTTCCTTTATGGAATCAATCCATCTCTTGTTTGGTCTTCCTCTTTTTCTACTCTCTTCTGTTTTTCTGTATTGTCTTTTCTAATGAATCATGTCTTCTCATGATGTGTCCAAAATATGGTATGTGTCCAAAGTCAGAGGAAGGCAATGGTAAACCACCTCAGTCTGAATACCTCTTACCACAAAAACCCTATGAACAGAGTATCCAAAATGCTGCCACTTTACAGGACTGATTTCTTACAAGAGCAGAACAAGTACTATGTGGCACCCATAACATGGAAAGCACAGCTTGAACTTGGCCTGATAGCAAATCAGCAACCAATGCAGATTTCAGAGCAGAGGTATTATGTGCTGATAGGATCTCACTCATGTCAGCAATCATGCCCCAGCATTCTGCATTAACTGACTGACTGCAAGAATTTTTTTAGTTTTGGTTTTCGGTTATGAATCCTGGCTGGTTGTGGGATGCTAAGTTGTCTGCCTTACTCATAGGAATCTTGTGTTTGGTATGGTATTGCATTTAGGAAAGCATCACTGTATTTTGTTTTTCATTTTCTGTTTGCATTTCATTTACCTTTAACCTCACTCCCTTACATCCATCGAAACAACAGCAGTGGTTGAATGTGCCCAGCTCAACCCCCTAAAACCCATTGATGATGCATCTTGTTGATTTCATGGCAGTTTGTTTCTTGCCCAATAGTGGTAAAAGAGAATTCATGTATTTGAAAGTGTGGCTGCAGTTGTTGTTCCCAAGCTGCTGCCTGTTTTCTCTCTGTCAATTATTACTCACTGGAATTGGGTTGGCTGTCAAAATGAGTTTATAGCAGCCCACAGGGTAGACAGAAAGGGTAGAGAATCTTCTAACTCTTACTCATTTCTCAGACCTCTTTCTGAAGTGAAGGGTCAAATCTGTAAAGAAATTTGGAGCAGCCACATTAAAAGATAAGGGCAGGGCATTCCAGGCAAGGGGTTGCCAACCCTGCTTGGATATGAATGTCTTTGCAAAGGATCCCTAGTCAAGCTTTACCAACAGCACAATCCAAACTATATCTACTCAGAAGTAAGTCCTGTTGAGTTCTATGGGGCTTAGTCCCTTAGTACGTGTGTTTAGAATTGAAGCCTTCAGGGGCATCCATCTTTACTCCTGAATGCTCCCATCTAACATCTCCACAACATTAGGCTCCTTTCTTCCTACAGTGGCCTTCATGACTGGACTGGACTGGACTAGCAGCACTTAAACCCTTCTTGCCGAAAGCAAGCAGGCTAGATTAAATGTTCCCTACCCAGGCTCCATCTTTTAGCTAAGATTTCTATGTTAATTTCCAATCAGATATTTTTTTAATTGTATGCTCCAAGCAACTGTGATTGATGCTTAATGTATCATGCTTAATGACATCACTCTGGCCCACCCCATGACATCACTCGGGCCTGCCCCTAAAATCTCAGGTTTTGGGATGCTTCTGACCTGGCAACCCTAGTTGAAATCCAGGTTTATGGTTTGTTTCTTTCCAAAAAAACTATGGGCTGAAGTCATGGTTCTTGGCTTACTGCTCATGGTTTGTTCATGGGAAAGAAATAATGAGCTCAGGTTCAGACACAGCAACAAGCCAAACTATAGCTTGTTTCCCAGCACCAAGAGCAGGGGATGAATGAAGTGGCCATGATTTCAGCAGCATCCATGAGCACACTGCACATTCACATTAACAGTAGTGTATTGGCCCTCCTGGCTTGCCATACCAGGAACAGCTGAGTCAGCCCCAGGCTGTGGCAGTTTCAGTTCCAGGCCTGCCTTACAAGCAGCACCATGCTGTGGGCCTTGTTCTCTGTAGTAAAGTTCTTGTTATTGTTTAGATCCTCTGTGTGGCCCTTCATGATGCTTTTCACTGGTCCATGCAGCCAGTGTGGTGTAGTGGTTAAGAGTGCTGGATTAGGACCTGGCCTCTGGTAGACCAGGGTTCAAATCCTCACTCAGCCACGAAGCTTACTGGGTGACCTTGGGCAAGTCACTGCATCTCAGCCTAACCTACCTCACAGGGTTGTTGTGGGGATTAAATGAGGAGGGGGAGATGTATGCCACCTTGAGCTCCTTAGAGAAAAGGTGGGATACAAATGCAGTTAATAATAATAATTAACCATCGTTCATTTCAATGTGACGTGAACCAGGTGATAGTCTAACAAATGTCATTTGCCATAACTAAGAAATTGGGAAGACATGTGGCGTCAAGTTATAACAGTCTGAACTGGCTTTCTGTTTTCTATCACAATTTTGTTTGTAATCATTGTAGTTGAGACACCTCTTACCACACTGCTTATCATGTTTTGTTGACTGTATAATGTCCTGTCTCCCTTTTTGGTGACCTTTTTTGCTTCTTGAGTATGCTAACAGTGAAGTACTCCAGAAAACACATTGCATGCTTCTTGAGTATAGTATCACTGACTGGTTTTATTCTGAGAGAGATTCCTTCAGGCCTAAGGAAAACAGATCCCCTCTGTCTATCACAGCCAAGATTGAGATAGCAAGCGTAACATGATAATGCACAGATGTTCTTCTTGGCATTTTACATGACAAAAATAAAGACACTGACTGCTATGGAGACTTGAAAGTCGCCTCAGAGGATATGCTATCAAGGTAGTAAACATCAAGAGTGTAGCTCATGGGCACCTGTTTATAATTGGACAACTTTAACACTGATATATGGCAGCAAATTTGATTTGAAAGTTATTTAGAGCCTGAGCACATGTGGAATCCTTAACAGGTGTGAAACCTTTGATATTTTTATACAAAGAGAAGCATGGTAAAGTTGAGAAATCTGCATTGTATTAATGTGCTGATCATGTAGCTTTACATATATTTACTAGAAATTAAATTCTATTAATTAAGTTTAGTGGGGCTTACTCTCATGTAAGTGTACACAGGATTGCAGGTTTAGGCTATAGTCTTATGTACATTTTCCTGGGTATAAGATCCATGTACACGACAATACTCTTTTCTTGTAGATTTATATTCTTTTATTCTAGAATTTCACTTGTGAAACTGAATACAGAAACAAGATACAGCCATTAATAAATCAGCAGGAATAAACTGAACAAAGGAAACTATATCCTACATGGTGCTTATTTATTGATGGCATCTTTGCAGATACTAGATTTTAGGAATGAACTGGAGCCTACTTAGTTCTCCAGTATGCCATTTGGATTTTGTGACAACTAAATTGACACTATATTTTCTTTCTACCCTTTTTCTTTATAAACTTAAGTAATTATAATGCTTCCATATTTTATACAAGCAAACATTATAGATTATAAAACAATACATTAATTACTTAAGAAGATTTGACTGTTAGAAACAATAATGGAAATCCTGTTCTGATCTGAATACTAGAATTATTGGATGATGAGAGAGTAGTATCATAGAATCACAGAACAGTAGAGTTGGAAGGGGCCTATAAGGCCATCAAGTCCAACCCCCTGCTCAATGCAGGAATCCAAATCAAAGCATTCCCTACAGATGGCTGTCCAGCTGCCTCTTGAATGCCTCCAGTGTTGGAGAGCCCACTACCTCTCTAGGTAATTGGTTCCATTGTCATATGGCTCTAACAGTTAGGAAGTTTTTCCTGATGTTCAGTCGAAATCTGGCTTCCTGCAACTTGAGCCTATTATTCCGTGTCCTGCACTCTGGGACGATCAAGAAGAGATCCCGGCCCTCCTCTATGTGACAACCTTTCATGTACTTGAAGAGTACTATCATATCTCCCCTCCTCTTCTCCAGGCTAAACATGCCCAGTTCTTTCAGTCTCTCCTCATAGGGCTTTGTTTCCATTCCCCTGATCATCCTTGTTGCCCTCCTCTGAACCTGTTCCAGTTTGTCTGCATCCTTCTTGAAGTGTGGAGACCAGAACTGGATGCAGTATTTCAAGATGAGGTCTAACCAGTGCTGAATAGAGGGGAACTAATATTTCACGCGATTTGGAAACTATACTTCTGTTAATGCAGCCTAATATAGCATTTGCCTTTTTTGCAGCCACATCACACTGTTGGCTCATATTCAGCTTGTGGTAATCTAGCAGCTATATTTTGATGAGGTTTGAAAAGTCTTCAAAGACAACCCCACATAATGCGCCGCAGTAACCTAGTCTGGATGGATAATTTCAGACAGGTTATCTCTGTCTTAGAAAGGTTGCAGCTGGCACACCAGCCTCAGTTGATGGAGGGCAGTTTGTACCACATATGCCACTAGGTGCTCCAGTGACCAAGATGTGTCTATGAGCAACCCCGGATTGCAAACAAGGAAGTGCAACTCTGTCCACAATAGGTTAAACTTCCTTAGGCAAATGGGAAATACAAATTCCTACACCTTTAGCAGCAGTATGGCAAGCAGTTCACTACATTTTGCTTCTCCTGCCACCATGCTTTGGTAATGGGAAAAGCTGCATCTGCTGTCCCTTTCCCTGCTACAATGCTGTTGTAGACCCTTGTAGCCAGCAGAATGTTCCTAATAACATTTTGAAGCATTCTTGTGTTTGACAGAGCTAGAAAAGGACATGTTGTAGTGTGGACTGATGTGGTAGCTTATGCTTTGATATTTCATATACACTAGCTGGACTTGGGGCTGGAAATGTGCCGGCCTGTCTCCAGCATTCTGCAGTTGTCTGGCAGTGGGCATGTTATGGCAGCTGTTGGAAAATGTTATGTCAGGGTGCCCCCTCTCCCTCTCTTCAGGATTAGATATTGTGCTTGTTAAGTGTACTTTGTACAGCTAATAAAAGCTTGACCTGTATCACAAGCACATTGAAAGTAACTTCATGGCTTTTGCTATACTAAACACTTGGGCAATACAGATCCAGCTCAGATGTGTTGCTTGTGGCTTACAGTGCAAAGTTTTTCCTCTCAGCCTTTTCTTTCATCTCAACTTCAAAACTGCCTCATTTCTTCTAAATTTTGAACAACTATTCCCTTCCCAAAGAAGGGGGACATACTGGCTTTTAGCTGGAGTCATGCCGGCCTTGCCAGATTGGTTCTTAAAGGCTAGTCTTCATAAATAAATTGCATTTCATTTCATAAGGGTAAATCATCTTTTTGACTGGGGGAATTCTTAGGGTTCTATGCAAAACAAATGCAAACTGTGTTAATTTGTTTAAAAATGGCATAGATGAAAACATTTGTTTATTACTCACTAGACACAGTTTGCTTCTTTTCTTTATTTATTAGCATAAGGATACGTACAGAGTTCAAGAAATATCTAGATTTTTAAAAGAAATCCTACAAATGGCAAGTTCCTTTATATTTATACTTCCTCTAGCACAGGAATGAGAAACTTGTGGCCCTCCAGTTGTTGATCACCAACTCCCACCAGCATGGCTAATGGTCAGGGATGATGGGAGCTGTAATCCAGCAACATATTGGACTCATCATTCTTGCCACAGGAAATACGGACAATACAACAGCCAGTTCTGCGCTCCTGTTAGCATTTACATGATGTATAATACCCATGTATAAAACATTTGATTTTCATGGACCAGATTGAATCGTATGAAAACAGTTTTACTGAAAATTACTACTACCTCAGTATAGGGCAAGATTATGGTTTAGGGCTATTTTTAACAAAAATGTGGGTGCGACCTCAAGCACCTAAGACGTGGTAATCTGATGTCTTTCTTTCTAGACCAGTGTTCTGCCTGAACTTTAACACCACAAGGCTAGTTGATTATCACTTGTTGATAGGAATGTAGGCTATTTCAAGCATTCTTTTCATGTCTATTTTTATGTTAAGCTTGAAGCCCATAGTTTGGAATTAATGCAAACTAGAAATACATGGATTGTATGAGTTCTGCCTTGTCTGCCAAATAATATGTACAATATGCGAGACATATCTCAGCTACTTTCAGGCATAAAGCTTTAGCTGGATCAGTGCTTTCACAAGTCTAAAAAAGAATTCAAACAGAACTCAGATGCAGATACTGTAATGGCAAATACAATTCAACCTAAAGTGTAAAGTTATGCATAATGAAGCAAAAAAGTTAATTTCATGTCTACACTCCTGGGGTCTGAACTCTGAACTGGCAGTGACTGAGCAGGAACAAGACCTTGGGGTCGTACTGGATAGCTCAATAAAAGTGTCGCCCTAGGGTGTGGCAATTGTGAAAAAGGCAAATTCCATGCTTGGGATCATTAGGAAAGGTACTGAAATCTAAACTGCCGATATCATAATGCCATTATACAAATCTATGATGTGACCGTGTTTGGAATACTATGTACAGTTCTGGTCACCTCACCTCAAAAACGATATTGTGGAGTTGGAAAAGGCTCAGAAAAGGGCAACCCAAATGATAAAGACGATGGAGTGACTCCCTTACGAGGAAAAGTTGCAGCATTGGGGGCTTTTTAGTTCAGAGAAAAAGCAAGTAGGATGTGACATAATAGAAACGTATAAAATTATGCATGACATGGAGAACGTGGATAGAGAAAAGTTTTTCTCCCTCTCTTATAACACTAGAACTTGTGGACATCTGTCGCGCCCTTGGGACACTCTACAGGCCACACCTCTTACCAGCCCTACTTGAGGGTTTTTACATAGGTGGAATATGTCCTTGAGGTCTGATAATAACTCTTGGTTTCCTGAATCAAGCACAGAGTGTGGGGTGTAAGTGTGAATAGAAAGTAGCTACTGTAGAAAGGAAAACTTTACATTCATTGCTTTGTCCACTTTTGTCTCTGGCTCTGACCACCATCGGCATGTGACCCCTGGAAGGTTGTCCAGATGGGAATGCGGCCCTCAGATTGAAAAAGGTTCCCCACCTTTGCTTTTACCCATAGGAATTATTTTCTTGTAGCTGTTTTGAAATGTAGTGTAATTATGATAAAACATCTACAGTAGGGCCCCGCTTTACGGCGCTTTGCTAATCCAGCAGTCTCAATTAGACACAATTAGACTAAAGCCCCACTCATATGGTGCTTGTTCCACTTTTACAGCGGTTTTCGTGCGTCGTGCGCCATTCTATTCAATGAGTTCCTCTTTTCAGCGGTTTTCGCTTTTCAGCAGGGGTCCAGAACGTAACCCGCCTTATGAGTGGGGCCCTACTGTACTTCTGTTAGTTCCAATTATTTTTGTTTAGCTAGTTTATAATTTCAGTGTGCTATGCAAAATGGTAAATCTGCCTAATGATGTCACAAATTGTAGATGTAATATGATTTTTTTAATAAACAGCATGAAAAACAAGAAATCCACTTCAGCTGAGCTATTACCCATAGCGGCATAATAGAATATATCTGAAAAGGATAAACTTATCTGTATCTACACTGGTATATATCATCAGGCTCACACTGCGGAATGCATGCTCTTCTGACACATAGAGTTATCTTTGCGTCATAAAAAGACACATTTGTGAGGTTAATAATGCCTAATATTTATAGAGCACTTGCAAGAACTTCATATACACCACACGTACTTTATTTATTTTAGAAAAATTATAAACCTTGATCAAAAAATTTTCCATGCAGTAATGTATTATCTAGTTGTAATTCTTACAACAGTCCTGTAAGCTAAGTCAGTATTATTTATTTATTAACCCCCATATTGCAGCCTGGGGCTGCTGAGGAGGATTGTCTTGCCTGACAGGGTCACCTAGTGAGTTTATGGTAGAGATGACATTAGAACTGGGGACTTAATGATTTGTAGCTCATACTCTAACCACTAAGTGCAGGATTGGCTGTATGATGGCCACCTGATTCTTCAGGCTAAGAGGATTTAAGGTTCTGGTGATGCATCCTGATTAGGGATGGAAAGATCTGTCAATTTCTTTCATTTTCTCATTTTTCCAATCTTAAATCCAGTTCTCCACATTTCTGCAGCAATTTGCATTTTTTATATATAACAAAAATCCTCATGAAAATTTTCCAGCATTTGAGTGTGAACTTCTCCTAACAAACACATTTTTGTAGGTAGTTTTGACTAATGTACACATTTTTACAGGCAATTTCTCAATATATAATGCATTTTTGTATGTTATTTTCACTAATATATTCATTTTTATGCACAATTTCCCCTTTCACATGCATTTTATAAACAATGTTTAGTTGGCAAACTGCATTGCAAAATTTGATTAAGAGCGAAGTTTGAAGAATGGCTGTGTTTTGGTTCTCATGTTGTTTTGGAAAGTGAAAATTTGATAGATTGGCTTGAAATGCAAATGGAATTGAATTTCTTGGCCATCCCTAATCCTGATCCTAACTGCCCCTAGTCACTTCTTCTGACCAGCAGTCTCGGTAGTGTAGGGGCCAGGGAAACAGTGCCAGACCTGCAGGAATCCTGGCTTGAGCTCCATTGTACCTGAACTAGGGATAGGAAAATCTGGTAATTTTGGTTTTTCTCACATTCTAATTTTTCCAGCATTACGTTTAGCTCTCCACATTTCCACATCAGTTTGCATTTTAAAAAAAGTCCTCCTGAAAATTCATCAGCATTTTAGTGTGAATTTCTCCTAATGTACACATTTTTGCAAAGTATTTTTCCCAGTATAATGTATCTTTGTATGTCAGGGATGGGGAACCTGTGGCTCTGCAAATGTTGTTGGACTTCCTCTCCCATCAGCCTCTGCCAGCATGGTCAATGGTCAGGGATGATGGGAGCTGTAGTCCAGCAACATCTGGAGGTCCACAGGTTCCCCATCTCTGTTGTATATTGTTTTCCCTAATATATGCACACTTTACCCCACCCAATATATGCATTTTTGTACACATTACTTGGTTGGAGAACTGAATTGCAGGTTCTAGAGAAGTGCATTTTTCAAAGAATAGATATGCTTCATTTTGTGTATTGTTTCAGAAAGTGCAAATTATGTTGGTTCACCTTTAAATGTGAACCAGATCAAATTTCTCCCTCATGCCCGACCAGAGCATACCTTTTGATCCTATACATTCTTGGCAGTTCTCAATTAATATTATGTTGCTGGGTTTGCGGGCAGGAGGTTGAAATAGGGGTCAGTATGTGTCAATAACAGTTATAAACAATATTTGTTTTATTTGGGCAAGGCGCTGGAGACCCAATTATTAGGTGTATGGCATTGGGGGATCAAGACTCACATCTAAGCACTTTTGGATACAATAGTCTCTTGCTTTTATCCAATACTCAGAAAAACCTGAAGCTAGGCCCTCAAAAATGTTGAGCTTCAAGGTGGTGCAATGTGACACTGGAATTTGGTATAGCAGCTTTTGCCAACCTGGTGCCCTCCAGAAAGCAGTGCTGGCTAGGGCTGAGGGGAGTTGTAGTTCAAAACAGCTGGAGGGCACACGGTTTGCAATGGCTATATTATATAGAAAGGTGCCTGTTCAGCTTCCTGACATCTTTGGTCCTCCAAGCTTGCCTGAGTGTAAGCTTTTCACTGCTGATGTTAACCAATGCTCCATCTACTGTTCTCTGAAATTAACTGCATGAACAGTTAATGATTTTTCTCCCACACAGTACCACTTTTGCTTCCTCCTCTCCACCTCCCCATGATCCCAGAATGCAGATGCAAGATGTGAAATACCATGGCTATTTTTGGTAAGCATGTTTCCACGTATTTATTGACTTAGATATTTATATCTGAAGTAAAAAAAGTTATAAAACATTCATTAACCCTGCATTTCCCCCCCATAAAAGATAAGGGTGGAACATGATTTCATTTCAACCAACATCTGTGGTGTAATGGGGATGTTTCAGGCAGTGGACACTTACCCCCAAATACCAAAAATGATCAATTTTGACAACACTGTTCTGTTGATGAGAAAGGATCAAATCCCCCAGTTCAGCAAAGTATTACTGGCCATGATACCACTGACAGCACACCAACCATCTATTTAGCAGTGCATGCAGGACATATAACCCTGGGTACTGGGTGTAAATTTCCCATTCCCATTCTCTTGCACAAGCAAGACTGCATACAGAAGGGCAATATATGTGCAGCAGCCTGTGTCCTCATGTGCATGGCCCTTGCCTTACTACTATCCCATCTGCTTTCATGTTGAATTCTAGAACATGCATGTACAGTCAATCTTGGAATAGTCAACTGTTGGACATCCTGGGTGGTATTCAACTAAACAGTTTTAGCACTAGAGCAACATTATTCCCCCCCTTTCCTCCTCCTGCTCACTTCTGCACCGTCCCCAAATCTGTTCCGGGGGGTTGGAAAAAACCCGGAACACATTTAGGGGATGCGAGGGGGGGAATGTTCTATTCCATGAAGAGAAATTCTTGTGCTGACAAAACCAGCAACTTAGTGCTATGTTGAATACAACCCCTCTGTTAAGTAGCCACTGATGGATATGAAGTAATGCTCATTACGTTAATAATGGGGTTAACTTTCTATTGGTTCATTTTACTGTTCTCATTCCCTGACTAATAAATAAAAAATAATCCAGAAAATTTCTTTTCTAAAATATAATTTGTTTAATTCATGTTTTCAGTATGTACTTCACTAGGGGCAGAAGTGCTCACATAGGAAGAATATGGAGAAGATTAGCACAACCCAAAGGTGACATGGATTTATGAGAAGCACTTCATATTTTTTAAGCTTGATAGGTTAGTAACAGGGGACACGTTATAAAACATGTTATAAAACAAATGTGTGTGTGTTGTTGGAATCATATAGAGAAGCAACTAATTAGGAGGCAACCAATAAATGTTAAATAAATAAAGAGACTCTGAAAGTTGAAAATGACACCATTTATAATGTGGGAGGGGGGAACCTGTGACCCTCCAAATTTTGTTGGACTCCAGCTGCAATTAGTTCCAGCCAGCCTGGCCGATGGTCAGGGCTGATGGAAGTTACAGTCCCTTACCCTTGTTATAAATGGTTCAACATTCTGTTATTTATTTGTTGCCACATAATCATGATTATGTAATATTACAATAATGAAAATTCATCCTAAAAGCCAAATCAACATGAAAGCAAACTCACTTTACAAGCCAGGAAAAAAAAGTTAAAGAGCAACCAGCCACCATTGATGACAAGATATTAAAAATGATGCCAGTTATTTCCCCTGGATTATATTTCTGATGTTTTAATGAGATATTTTATTGAGACGCAATTGCTGCTGTGTTATTTTATTGTTGTGAACTGCTTTGAGATTGTGTCTTCAATGAAAAGCAGCTCAGAAATTATTTTAAAAGAAAAAAATGATAAAAAAAATGAAAGGTTGTCGAAAAGCTATTAGAAGGCCTGGGAGAATTTTACAAAAAAGCATTTGCCTCATACCACAAGGATATTAATGTGACGCAGAGCTTGGAAAAGTTACTTTTTTGAACTACAACTCCCATCAGCCCCAGCCAGCATAGCCACTGGATTGGGCTGATGGGAGTTGTAGTTCAAAAAAAGTAACTTTTCCAAGCTCTGAATGTGAGTGACAACATGATGAGCATCCCTAGGGAGAACTTTCCACAGTTGTGGGGGTTGCAGGGTGGGGAGAGACCCGACTGGTAAGGCAACCTCATATATTAAAACATAATATACTACTATATTTTACAGGATTTTGCCATATGTAATTAAAATTACCTATTTCATTCCTAAAGAACTCATCAGTGCTGATAACAGAGGGACCTGGTTGAATATCTTTGGCAATTGGACTAGAAAATATCCCACATCCTAGCTTTTGCTGAGCTGTGGCCATGCTGGCACAAGCTATCTTTTCACTTTGACTTACTTCTTAGAGAGATCCTAGAGTGGTTGCTTTATTTACAAAGAGATTGCACTACTTATCAGCAATTCTTGAAAACCCATCAAACATTATAGAAGGTGACATTGTAATAATTTTTTTAAAAAAGTCAGGCTGAAATCCTACACATACTTATCTGGGATGCCCTACTTAACTCAATGGGGGTAAATCTCATTTAACTGAGTTGGAGTTAGAAGTAAGATGTACATAGGATTGTACTGTGATACTTTATCCCTCATTCTATCATTATTTTAGTGATTAGGATGGCAAAGTTCTCCTTTGTTATGCTGTTTTAAGGTGGAAACAGTCCATAACAATACACTTTTTTTTAAAAAAAAGCCCTATTTCTTGTTTGCAATTCTTCTCCCTGAACACTCAATATTTATTGTGAACATTGTGTACTTAGACTTTCAAAAAGCTTTTGACAAGGTAAAAAAGATTATCAGTGGCTATTAGCCATGATGGTAATGGTCTGCCTCCATAGGCGGAGGCAGTATGCTTCCAAATACCAGTTGCTGGAAACCGCAGGAGAGAAGAGTGCTCTTTGTACTCAGGTCCTGTTTGCAGGTTTCCCGTGGGCAACTGGTTGGCCACTGTGAGAACAGGATGCTGGACTAGAGGGGCCATTGGCCTGATCCAGCAGGCTGTTCTTATGTAAAGCATCTCACCAAAGGCTTCTGACAAAACTAAGTAGTCATGCAATAAGAGGAGAGGCCCTCTTGTGGATTAGGAACAGGTTAAGAAGCAAGAAGCAGAGAGTAGGAATAAATGGACAGTTCTAATGGTGGGATGTAAAAAGTGGTGCCCCCCAATTGGTATTGGGACATATACTTTTTAACTTGTTCATAAATGATTAAGAGTTAGGGATTAGCAGTGTGGCAGCCAAGTTTACTGATAATATCAATTTTTTTCAGTGTAATTTAAACAGACATTGGGAAGACGATATCTCCAAACTAAATGAATGGGTGATAAAATGGCAAATGTAGTTCAGCATAAATAAGTGTAAAGTTATGCACATTGGAGCAAAACATAGAAATTTCTCATATATGCTCATGGCATCTGAACTGGTGAAGACTGACCAGGAATGAGACCTAGATGAAGATACTATCCCAGTGTGTGGCAGTTGTGAAAAAGGTGAATTCCATGCTAGGAATCATTAAGAAAGGGACTGAAAATAAAACTGAACTTCCCATAGGAATCTGATTTGCCCCAATATCATAATACCATTATTCAAAGCTAGGGATGGGGGAGAATTTTTATTCAGTTCGCATTTCAAGCAGAATTTATCAAATTTGCAATTTCTGAAACAACATGAGAACCAAAACACAGCCATCCTTCGAAATTCGCCTTTATTAGAATTTTGGGATGCAGTTTGCCAACTAAACAACATTTACAAAAATGCATACGTTAGGGGAAAGTATGCATAAAAATGAATACATGTGTGAAAATAACATGCAAAAAGGCATGAAATGATGAAAAATGGCTTGCAAAAATGCGTACCTTTGTCAAAACTGCCTACAAAATTGTGTTTATTTGGAGTAATTCACAATAAAATGGTGGAGAATTTTCATGAGGTTTTAAAAAATAAATAAATTGCAGATCGCTGTAGAAATGTAGAGACAAAAGCCAAAACAGACAGATCTTTCCATCCCTATTCAAATCTATGATGTAATTGCACTTGGAATACTGTGTACAGTTCTGGTCTCCTCACTTCAAAAATGGTAGAAATAGAAAAGGTTCAGAAAAGGACAACCAAAATTGTCAAGGAGCTGGAGCAACTCACCTGTGAGGAAAGGTTACAACATTTGGGGCTTTTTAGTTTTGTTTAGAGGAGACATGATGGAGATGTATAGAATTATGCAAGGTGTAGAGAAAGTGGATAGAGAAAGGTTTTTATCTGACTAGAACTTGGAGATATCCAATGAAACTGGATGTTGGAAGATTCAGGATAGATAAAAGAACTTCACATATTGCATAGGTAAACAATGGAATTTGCTCCCACGAGAGATAGAGATAGCCACCAACTTGGATGGCTTTAAAAGACAAACAAATTCATGGAGGATAAGGGCTCACTAGCCACAGTCTCTATGTTCTACCACCACTGTCAGAAGCAGTATGCCTCTGAATGCCAGTTACTGGGAATCACAAGTGGAGAGAGTGCTATTGTACTCGGGTCCTTCTTGTGAACTTTCCATAGGCATCCGATTGGTCACTGTGAGAACAGAAAGTTGGACTAGATGGGCCATTGGCCAGATCCAGCAGGCCCTTCTCATGTTCTTATTTATTTTAAAAAATAGGTTCATATTTGAAAAATACACACTACCCTGCTTGAACTATTTGCATCATGAACTGATTTGTCTCTGGAAGAAATTGAAATTATTTTAGTTACATCATAATCCAGTGTTCTTTGTTTGGTTTTCAATACATTTTTTTTAACATAGGTGAAAACCTAGAGATTATAACAATAAAATTTCAGATTAACATTTCTGTAGCTTCTTATGTTTAAAATATTTTTTTCTGATCAGAATATTTCATTTACTGTGTTATAAGTGACATCTGACTCCACCATACTAAAGCCTTCAAAATTGCTATTTACTGTGTCATCTAATTCTTTCTTCTCCATCCAGCTTCCTGCCCCCAGATTAAAGGAAAGCAACTGAAAAGTATTAGAACTTTTTTCAACTTTAGCAGTTGAACAGTTTATTTCACTCCCTTTGGTTCTGCTTTCATGGTAGATTATTGGTGAAGGTCTGTCAATCAGCAATTCCTTTTTCAGTTGCTCTTCTCTTGTCTGAAAAGAGATACTCTTTATGAAATAGGCATAAAATATTTTTAGAGACATGCATACATGTAGGATAGCCCCACAAACTCATTCTTAATGTAAAGGTTATCAACATGTGAAGGGGAACATGGGTATTGCAATGATAGGGCCCATCCTGACCTCAATGTACTGATGGTTACTTTTACCATAGAGCTTATGTATATACAGATTGTGAGTGCATAAGCTCTGTATGTATGATCTGGTACCCTGTCTTTTGCGGGGTGCACGAAGATAGCCTGTGTGCACACAGTTTCTATGTGTATGTGCTCACTGCACAAAGAAATAGTTGATATGTGGAGGTCAGGGCCCACCACCACAATCTTATTCTCTCTACCCCCATGCTATTAAGAATATCTAAAACTGTTGTTAGAAGCTGCATTGATCTTCCTGTCAGAGTTATAGGTCTATCAGTGCAATGAATGAAGCAAAAACAACAAAGAGTCTCTTGGCACCTTAAAGATATGGCATGTGGCATTACCTTTTGCGAACTAGAGACTACTTTGGTGGATACATATTGAATTTCATCAGTTTATTGGGAGAAAAAAAATATTTTGCAAATTTGTTTAAGTCTCTGCCAGTTCATTTGTTTAGAAATATCTCCTGCAAGGAGGACCAAGTTCAGTAGAACAGGGAATAGAAGCTTCCCTAATTCAAAGATATGTTGTGATGATACATACATTCTTGATTATTAGGTATTCAGATACTATAGTGATGGGAGTCAGATTAGTGGATTCTTCTCTTTTCAAAGGTCTTGTTTTCAGAGTTCTCTACTGTTAAATTATGTGCTTTCTGCTTTCTTCCTTTTGATTTCAAGCTTTTCCAGTTTGGCTGGTGGTTTCTGTGGTGGCCTTCCTGTATCTACCAGCTGTAGAAACAGATATATAAATTTGTATATCTCTCTGTGAAGGAAGTCTGTATTTAAAGGGGGAATACCTTATTCTACTCTGTACATACATGTGAAGAATTTAGATTACAATCTTTGAAATAAATTTGAAAAGAACAACTTTATAAATAGAAAGGAAAACAGTTATAGTGATATTTAGGCTTTAATCCTATGCAAATGTAAACTGGAAGTGTAGCCATTGTGTATATTGGGACTTAAATAAACATAAATGCCTCTTTAAAAATGCAGTCTAATGAACACAGAGAGTTTGGTTTATAAAACAGGATATGAATGTTTCCCCCACACATGCGCTCCCTTTGCTCTTCCCTCTGTGTGATTAAACCAGGAAGCCTCTAATTAACCATATAGTGTTATGTTTTGTCTGAACCTGGAAAGTGTGATTACTAGCTGTGAAATAAGCCAAGATAGTTAACCAACTTCAAACTGTGATTTAATGTTTTGGTTTCTTCCAAAGCTGGAAACCATAGTTTCCCAATTTAGATGAAATGAGAAACGATGATTAACTGAAGATTTACTAGTTTCTTTGCTCATGCTACAAAGGGAGGAGCCAAGAGGCTGCATGTGCAGACAAAAGGCTCAGCTTATTAAACAGAGATATGTTTGTCCGAACATGGCCAGACACCTTTGCAAAAAAACCCCTTATATGATAAAGTGGCAGAAATGTACAGAACATTATTTCAGAAGATGTTTGGTCCTTGTTCACTGGAGAAAAAAACTTCTATATTTGATTGAGTATACTAGATAAAAGGTGCACAATGGCATTCTAATGATATCTAGCTTCCTAGAAAATTAGTAAAATATGCGGGACAGGGTACTGTAATGGCTGATTTTGCCATGTTGAAATAGGTGAATTCATAAGAGGTGGTAGAGCAAAAGAATATTGAAATTCTGGAAAATTATTATAAACACTTGTAATAACACTTTTCAGCAAGAAATACTTCTTGATCCAACGTTTTATCTATTACATTGGGTTAAGATCCTGCTTATACATATATGTTCATTGCAACAAATTACATTTCTAAAGTGCTAGAGGGCAATAATAAGGCCTGCAAAAACTGCATGTTCAAGTGCAGTTTCAGATCTAATTAAATTAGACATGTTAATTATTAAAAGCTATATCAGAGAACAAAATCTGTAACAGCTGAAGGCCAGTGGTTAATTTGGGTTTTCTTAGCAGAACACCATTTTATGAATGGTAAAATTAGCTCTATTTTAATCTGGATTAACGTGGGTTTAACATCCTTAAATTTGAACTGTAATTTCGGGATATGCTGTGTTTGTGTCTCTGTAATTATGTCTATGTACAGTAGTATGTATTTGAGGTTTGGGTTTTTTGTATTTTTAAAATCAATTTTAAAAACACACACACTGGGATTTAGCTTAGACTAAACTTGCATGGTTAGTTTATTGTGTTTAGGTTACTTTCATACATACAATTATCAGAGACCTGCTATCATCTCCATGAGTTGTATTTTGTCAGTGTTAGGGCTTACCTTTTTGTTGCTATTTTTGTATCTTATATTCCACCTCCTACTTTATTTTAGTTCATGTCAACTTTATGAAAAATGAAATGGACTGCCTTCAAGTTGATTCTGACTTATAGGTGACCCTATGAATAGGGTTTTCATGGTAAGCAGTATTCATATACAAACTGTGATTTTGTGATTCCCTGAACACTGTTAATGAGAATTCAGATAAATTTTGCTGAAGTCTGTAAACCAATTCAGTTTAAAATGCAAAGAGAACAAAACAGAAAAATAATTTATATGGTGTTTAGCCTTTATAAAAGCATGAAAACTTTAAACATTTTTTACTTTCAATATGTATGTTGAAATGATTGACTACTTTATGAACTTTTAATTTTGACATAGGATTTATTTATTCCCTATCAGTTTGTATGGCTCTTGACAAGAGAACAGGCCACTGCCCTGAAGAGTCACAATCTAAAATTTGATACAGGGAGAAACCAAGGTGAACTGGAGATGGTAAGCAGGGATGAGTCTTGTTTAAGAGCCAACTTACATATTTCATTAAATGTGTAGCATGCAGCTACATATATTCTTTAATTACAGGCATGGGGGAGATTGTCATCAGGAATACAGCACAGCTCTTCCATTCCCAGCTGTGATCTGGACAAGCCCCAGCGCTGCTACGAGGCTTAGAAACAGAGTTCCCATTATTTCCCCCCTAAGGCTCACAGGTATATAGAAGGGGTGGTTTTCATCTGGATCACTGCTGAGGAAGGGATAAAGCTCCCCATGTGCTATAGTCCCAATGATAATACCCCACCTTGCTGACACATAGAGAAAAAACAGGCATAGCTATACACTGTGCATTTAGCATAATGTGTAGTTTGATCCTCGATTACCTGTACAGACTTCGTTACAGTAGGGCATGTGAATCCTGTGCATAACTGGAATACTGTAGCTGTGAATTTTGCTATAAATGAGAATGGAACTGTAAATACAAGAGACCAGTAGAGTGTCTTTAGAGTGTCATTTGTGGGCAGGGTAGATGTGGGGCAAATCTGTGCTTGGCCATGAATCTCACTAGGTAACCAGAGGGGCTGCAAAGTCTGAGGGTGTTCTGGCAGTTTTAAACATATGGGGCAACAGAGAAGAAAGGGTGGTGGGGTTGAATGTTCAGGAGACCTTCAAAGATAAATTGATTGAAATAAATGTATTTATTTTTTTATGAAGAGATTTTTATATCTCCTCCACCAAAAATAGTCACAGTGTTGTTTTTAAAAAAAGATAATATAAAACATAATAAACAAAAGTATTAAAATAATTATCATATATTACATAAACAGCCAAATTAAATTACTTCCCTGTTCCATAAGAAAGATCCACTGGAGAAGTAACCCATTGTTCAGCGCAGAAAGCAACTCCCGACTTGAAAGTGTGTTCATTAGTTTTGAAGTTTACTTACCATGGAGTCATCTGCTGTTCTGTTTTTAGAGGTTGCATTTGGGATCTTGATTATTCCTTGCATCCGAAGCTCCTCTAAGATGTCTGATGATGACTGTCTTTCCCTTTCTGTTAAGCTCACTGGTTTCTTGGGAAGTCCACCTCTGATATCTTCAGGGGGAAAAAGTTTTAAATTATAACTTTTCTTATATGGGGGCAATTTTTAAAACTTCATTGCTAATTTTCAATCCTCTGAATTAATTTGTTTTAATTAATTTTTTGTTTAATAAGTTGTTTTTGTTTAATAAGTTTTTGTTTATTCAGGGTCCATAATATGAAGAGCAGAGGAGTCAAATAGAGGGTAAGAGAGAGTCACCAAGGCAAAACACTGAAATTACCCTGTTCATGAGCTTCAGACATAACTTCTGCTCACAGTTTATTTTTATACTGTGGTAGCTGAACATTTAGAACATAATCCATCAGAAAATTATTCAGCAAAATCTTCCTGAAATGAATGTGAGCTGTAGTTTTCTTGTGAAGGTCCCATTTGTGTTTTATTAACTATTTTAATCAAAAATAACAAATATTAAACATACACTGATGACCATGTCCATAATTGTTATTATCCTAAGTTACAATGTTTGACCAATAAAAAACATAAATATTCTGTAAAAACCATGGCCTCTCCAGGGGGCCCTAATCTGGCATTGCTGTCTCAGGAGTGGTGAAGAACACTATCCTGTCACACAATGAAGCAGGATTCAGCTGCCAGTACAGCTGGTTTCTCTACATGGAATGGGGAAGGGGCACCATCTTATCCTTTGTCTCAAGCAGCAACATTTCTTGATCCAGCCCTGGGAGAGCCACAGCAGTCAATGGAGACAATACTAAGCTAGATGGACCAATGGCCTGATATCGTATAAAGCAGCTTCCTATGACTTACTATATAATATTTTTCGAAGTGTCATGCTATCCATGAATGCTTCTGCGCAGCCGTGTGCCTGCGCAGAAGCATTCACAAGTCACATGATGCAGTGAGGTAGGGCAGCAATGGTAGCGCGCAAGGCACCCGGTTGCAGCAGTGGTGGCGAGTGAGAGGAGCAGAGGAGATGGCTGCAGAGACACATGAGGAGCCTAGCGGTGGCAGCAACAGCAATGGGAGCAGCAGCAGCAGTGTCTGAGTGAGAGGGGTGGAGGAGGTGGACACGGAGGTGCATGAGGCACCCAGTGGCAGTTGTGCTGGCTGGGCCTGGGCCTTGGTCAGTGGGTGAGTGGGTGGGGAATGGAGGTCTGTGGGTGGGAGGGGAGGACTGGCTGGTGATCTGTGGGAGGGAGGGAGGGAGAACACTGGCGACCCAAGGGAGGGGGGAGCATTAGCAACCTGTGGGGCAAAGGATGGGGGAATGCTAGTGACCCATAGGGGGAAAGGATGGAGTGGAAGCACTGGTGACCCTTGTAGGAGGAAGGGGAGTGCTGGTGACCTACGTGCAGAGAGGGAGGTGCAAGTGCTGGTGATGGGATGGGGAGGGAGTGCTGGAGAACTGTGAGGGGGAGCACTGGGGACCCGTATGCAGGGGGAGGGAGGGGGAGCACTGGCAACTTGTGGGGGAGAGGGGGAGTACTGGCAACCCATAGGGGAGGGAGGGAGGGAGGGAGGAGTTCTGGTGACAGTAGATGGGAACGGCAAGTGGAGCTGGCAGCAGCAGAGCCCCTAGTTTGTATCAATATCTATGAGTAGCTCCTTACAGGTGTGGACTGTAAATGTGTGAATACCACAAACAAGAAGAAGTGTTGGAATTGCTTTTAGTATTTTTTTTAAAAAAAACTATGTTTTTTAACCCCTTTTTAAAGATGTTTTTAAAGCTTTTTAAAAAAATGTTTTTAAAGTTGTTTTGTTTTAATGTATGTTAAGGTCTGTTTTTATGTTTTGATGTGTTTTTAGCGCTTTTGTTTGCCACCCTGGGCTCTTGCCAGGGTGGGATATAAATCAAATAATAGATAAAAGAGAAAGGAAATATAGAAGACTAAAAAATAATGGCTGTTGAAGTCGTCATTCTCCACCTGCTATCAAACACAAAACGCTGTTCTTATAACATATAAGACTAGAAATTCACACCTGTATTTTGCTCGTTAGCTAAAGGTAGCTTCTGCATACCACCATCTGGTAACCTTCCTTCACAGGAATAGTCTTCATTGACTGACCCACCTGGAGAGTCAATGCTAATTGTTCCAAGAAGCGCATTATTTTCAGCCTGAAGAGAAAAAAAGATATTAGCATGTATGCTAGTGTGTGTACACATTTTCTACAGTATTAATTAAAATCTAGTTGTTGAGTTTGTGGGTGCTCTTGGCACAATTGTATACACATGTTCTGTTCTCCTGAAGGCTGCCATAGAGGGAGGGAAAGGAAGGGCTAGGAGGCTTAGCCCCCTCCCCTGACATGACAGTGGTGGTAGTTGTGATAAGTTATCACTGCTCCACTGAGGCCCAGGTCATTAACCCCCAGGCACCTGGTTGGCCACTGTGAGAACAGGATGCTGGACTAGATGGGCCACTGGCCTGATCCAGCAGGCTCTTCTTATGTTCTTATGTTCTGCTCTGCACCTAGTCTGCCTTGGTTTGCTTGAACTGCACTGCAAATGAGCATAGTATTGGACATCAGAGCTTTGAACCAGACCATGTATTGCTGTTGAATTATATGAGTTGGTTGGCACAGCAGTGGATTCTTCCAAGCCAAACAAGCTAACCCAGCCCCTCTTGGCATAGGTTTTCCTTGTCTGTCACCATCCCAGACTTGCTATTGCATTGTTACTTTAAAAACATTGCAAAGAACTGTGCAAATATATACAGTGATTACATCCAACTGTACATAACAATTCCAACTGTACATAACAAACCACCACCACCACAAACTCCCCTTTGCAGTAGGAAAAATGGGAAAAGAGTGTGTGTGGGGTGGGGGAGAAGGAAAGCAGGAAAGTACTGGAGATAAGGGAGGGCCGAAGAATGGATCACCATGCCCAACACATTGTAGCAAGCATGATCACAAATCTCCAAAACCAGTTTTGTTAACTTTTGTCTCTCTTGTGGGCTTCCCATAGGCATCTGATTGTCACTGTGGGAAACAGGATGCTGGTGTAGACACGCCCTTGTCTTGATCCAGCAGAGCTCTTCTTAGAAACATAAATTCCTGTAGCATCTGTAAGGAGTTCTATACATTTTCAGCACAGGTGCTGCAAATCAGCTGTCTTGGTTAAATCAGCTTTGTAGTTGTGGCGTTCTGGGCTGTAGCCTGCACTGTCAGACAGAAGGAAGGCAAACCAGTTCCTCCTTTTTTTAATCACTGATGCCAGAAGGGTGATTATTTGTTTATTATATTAAGTCTCAAAGTGGCTTAAAAGCAAGATAAAATGCAAACAGGTAAAATTTAAAAGCCAAAGAAAAGAACACAGAAAACAAAAACTTCCTAAAGTACTTATCCAACAATACAATAAAAAGGACAAATCCTATCCCACTCCGCTAAAAGATGAGTACCACAGTAAAGGTTAAAATCATACATATGATCTCAAAAACTTAAAATGTTATAGTCTGACACATAAAAACTGGCAATGATGGTGCCAGGTGTGTTTCCCTGGACAGAGCATTCCACAAATGGGGGTGTATGATGCCCCTGTAAATGTAATTACTGTAAATATGGTAAGTGCAGGTTTATTAGAATATATGTGGTAAGTAGACTGAGTGAGAGGGGGGAGTACATGGGTTGGAATGTTGATGAGCGTTGTATGATGATTGGCTGAGTTCTGGGTGTCTGAAGGTATAAATGGGAGGATGACAGTTGTGAGTGGGTTCAAGTGCTGAGAAGGGTTTTTGGAGGGGTGGATTGGATTTAGGTGGGTAGTGAGGCAGTTATTTATGACTAAGAAATATAAAAACACATCTTATGAAACCACATGCATGTTGACTGAATCTTTAAGTAATCTTTCTATTCCCTGTGTAAATAAATAAATAGTTCTTGGTTTACCAAAGTGCCTGATCCTTGGCTGGGTTTCACAGACCAGAAGGGTGGGCAGGACCAGAGCTTGGAAAAGTTACTTTTTTGAACTACAACTCCCATCAGCCCCAGCCAGCATGGCCACTGTTGGGCTGATGGGAGTTGTAGTTCAAAAAAGTAACTTTTCCAAGCTCTGGGCAGGACCTATACCAGCCTTTCCCAACTAGTGGGCCACCAGGTGTTGCTGGACCACAACTCCCATCAGCCTTAGCCAGCATTGCCAATGATCAGAAAAGATGGGAATTGTGGTCCAAAGGTGGCCCACTAGTTGGGAACGGCTGACCTATACCAAGGTTGGGAAACGGTATCAATGGTGGCAGCGGTGAAGAGATAGTGTAACATCAGCAGGTATCCAAAACAACCCAGGGCTGTAATCTTTATAGGCACAAAGATACAGGGGGGTTGTGGCCTGTAAGTGCACCCAGACACAACATATTGTTTACAGAGAGTGTCAGGTGGTGTTGCCTAGCAGTGGGATCCTGAGAGATCTGTGCTAGGGCTGGTGAGAGAACCATTTTGAGAGCAGGACCCTGAGGTGTGACTGTGACAGGGTGGTGACCATTGGAGGGGTCCTGACAGGGGGCACCACTGAAAAAGCCAGTTCTTGTGCAGCTATCACTGCAGCTGTTTCTGATGAGGCTCACAGATGAGGCTGTGAGGAAGACTACAGGGTCCAGGCTGGTTCATGTGGGGAGAGGCGGTCCTTGAGATTTTGCCATCTCCTAGAGGAATCTGTTTGCTTCCATGCTCTACTAGTATCAGAGCCTGGAAGATTACTTTTAAAAAGTAATAAATTACAGTTACAATTATATGGCCCAAAAAAGTAGCAATTACAGTTACAATCACAATTGCTCTGAAAGTAACGGATTACTTTTTCTCAAAGGTAATCACTACAATTACATTTCAGTTACTTTAAAAAAACACGCCTACAAGGTGCTGGCCTTGGCTGCTGCACATCTAAGTAGCCTAAAACAACATTAAAAATAAACACACACATACAGACGTAGTAGAATAATTCTTGTTATCCATAGGATAGCAGTGGTGGTTTCTTTGCTGGTAAGGGAGGTGGGGAGAGAGGCAGAGGCCACAGCTCAGATCTTTGCATGTCAAACCAAGTGCCACTCCCACCCCCCTCAGCCAGCAAGCATAATCTCTCTCACTTATCCACCTCCTGGACCCTGCCCTGCCACCAACTAAGGGCCACTCACCCAAGCAAATATTGTCCCCTGAGATGCAAAAAAGTTAAAATACTGCAAATGCAGCACAGTAGCCAGAGAGGGTGGTGGAGGCCACTTTGTGTGCCAAGTGCAAACACACACACATGTTGTCATCTTTCACCTCCACAGTTCTTTATCTCCATTCTGCTGCTGCCTCCTTCTCCTTTTTCCATGTTCTTGCCCTCCGGCTCCTTTTCCCCTCCACTCCATTCTTCACCACCACCATCCATTTTTCTAAACAATTGTTTTCTCCACTCCACCCTGTCTCACTCTCTACCTCCTCCCTTGTTGCTTCCTACCCACCCACAGAGCTTGAGGGAAGAGCAACGCTGCACAGAAACCCAGTGAGGCACATGATTTTCATCCACAAATCAGAGGAGCAGAAGACTTCCTGTGCTCCCCCCCCAAGTAATGCCCCAAAGTAATGCTGGGAACATTACAGTTATTCCACAAAAGTAATAAAATTACTCCTAGTTCTATTACAATAAAAATGTAAAGGAATTACCCATTAGTTCCTCAAAAAAGTAATTAATTACAACCAAGTGATTCCTAACTTGTAACGAATTACTTACAAGCTCTGGCTAGTATGTATGTAAAGGACAGACATTAGAAAGATGCCATCACTTTCTAGTGATCTCACATCTAGAGGAAACAAAACCCTGCAGCACTGATCTTGGAACTTCTCACCATTTGTGGAAGTAGAGAACTCTAAACAATATATTACCTGCTTTTTTACTTCTCTGCTATGATGTGGATTCTTGGATGATGGTTCTTTGGCAATCACTCCGTTGGAAGTGCTGCAGCCCATGGTGTGACAAGTGCTGCTTTGGAAGCAGAACAGGCAGCTCAGCCTCCTGTTTTTCACAGAAACTGTGGGCATTGCACCATCACTATGGACTTAAGCTGTTGCTACGGCCTGTTGCTACAATAAATCACACCCAGCAAAGAGCTTTTGTCTAGTGTGTAGCTCACTGTAGCACTCTGCATCTTGGCCTGGGTAACCCTGCCTAAGCATGGACAATTGTCCTAGGTCTGATGTGGACAGCAGAATGACAGCAACAAATCCTGGTGGATTCTTCAAGAATTCAGTTATGGAGGCAAAAGTATATTTTTATGCTGACCTTTCTCCTGTATCAGCTTGTGACCAGATCCTTTGCTGTGACTGCAAAATAACAGTAACAACATTTTAAAGGACAAAATTCCAGATAATATAGCTGATTGGGTTTATATTAATATAAAAGAGCAGAGACAGAAATCCTGACAAAGAAGGGGATTATACAATAACAACTTCTAGGGAAGCCCTTTAAAATGCATGTGTCTTAAACAAGTTATGAGTTTCACACACACTTTCCACTTGCTAATTGTTCTCCATACATTAAAAAAACCCACGTTTGTCCTCGCTTAAGAACATAAGAACATAAGAAGAGCCTGCTGGATCAGGCCAGTGGCCCATCTAGTCCAGCATCCTGTTCTCACAGTGGCCAACTAGGTGCCTGGGGGAAGCCCGCAAGCAGGACCCGGGTGCAAGAACACTCTCCCCTCCTGAGGCTTCCGGCAACTGGTTTTCAGAAGCATGCTGCCTCTGACTAGGGTGGCACAGCACAGCCATCATGGCTAGTAGCCATTGATAGCCCTGTCCTCCATGAATTTGTCTAATCTTCTTTTAAAGCCATCCAAGCTGGTGGCCATTACTGCATCTTGTGGGAGCAAATTCCATAGTTTAACTATGCGCTGAGTAAAGAAGTACTTCCTTTTGTCTGTCCTGAATCTTCCAACATTCAGCTTCTTCGAATGTCCACGAGTTCTAGTATTATGAGAGAGGGAGAAGAACTTTTCTCTATCCACTTTCTCAATGCCATGCATAATTTTATACACTTCTATCATGTCTCCTCTGACTCGCCTTTTCTCTAAACTAAAAAGCCCCAAATGCTGCAACCTTTCCTCGTAAGGGAGTCGCTCCATCCCCTTGATCATTCTGGTTGCCCTCTTCTGAACCTTTTCCAACTCTGTAATATCCTTTTTGAGATGAGGCGACCAGAACTGTACACAGTATTCCAAATGCGGCCGCACCATAGATTTATACAACGGCATTATGATATCGGCTGTTTTATTTTCAATACCTTTCCTAATTATCGCTAGCATGGAATTTGCCTTTTTCACAGCTGCCGCACACTGGGTTGACATTTTCATTGTGCTGTCCACTACAACCCCGAGGTCTCTCTCCTGGTCGGTCACCGCCAGTTCAGACCCCATGAGCGTATATGTGAAATTAAGATTTTTTGCTCCAATATGCATAATTTTACACTTGTTTATATTGAATTGCATTTGCCATTTTTCCGCCCATTCACTCAGTTTGGAGAGGTCTTTTTGGAGCTCTTCGCAATCCCTTTTGGTTTTAACAACCCTGAACAATTTAGTGTCGTCAGCAAACTTGGCCACTTCACTGCTCACTCCTAATTCTAGGTCATTAATGAACAAGTTGAAAAGTACAGGTCCCAATACCGATCCTTGAGGGACTCCACTTTCTACAGCCCTCCATTGGGAGAACTGTCCGTTTATTCCTACTCTCTGCTTTCTGCTTCTTAACCAATTCCTTATCCACAAGAGGACCTCTCCTCTTATTCCATGACTGCTAAGCTTCCTCAGAAGCCTTTGGTGAGGTACCTTGTCAAACGCTTTTTGAAAGTCTAAGTACACTATGTCCACTGGATCACCTCTATCTATATGCTTGTTGACACTCTCAAAGAATTCTAATAGGTTACTGAGACAGGACTTTCCCTTGCAGAAGCCATGCTGGCTCTGCTTCAGCAAGGCTTGTTCTTCTATGTGCTTAGTTAATCTAGCTTTAATCATACTTTCTACCAGTTTTCCAGGGACAGAAGTTAAGCTAACTGGCCTGTAATTTCCGGGATCCCCTCTGGATCCCTTTTTGAAGATTGGCGTTACATTTGCCACTTTCCAGTCCTCAGGCACGGAGGAGGACCCGAGGGACAAGTTACATATTTTAGTTAGCAGATCAGCAATTTCACCTTTGAGTTCTTTGAGAACTCTCGGGTGGATGCCATCCGGGCCCGGTGATTTGTCAGTTTTTATATTGTCCATTAAGCTTAGAACTTCCTCTCTCGTTACCACTATTTGTCTTAGTTCCTCAGAATCCCTTCCTGCAAATGTTAGTTCAGGTTCAGGGATCTGCCCTATATCTTCCACTGTGAAGACAGATGCAAAGAATTCATTTAGCTTCTCTGCAATCCCCTTATCGTTCTTCAGGACACCTTTGACTCCCTTATCATCCAAGGGTCCAATTGTCTCCCTAGATGGTCTCCTGCTTTGAATGTATTTATAGAATTTTTTGTTGTTGGTTTTTATGTTCTTAGCAATGTGCTCCTCAAATTCTTTTTTAGCATTCCTTATTGTCTTCTTGCATTTCTTTTGCCAGAGTTTGTGTTCTTTTTTATTTTCTTCATTCGGACAAGACTTCCATTTTCTGAAGGAAGACTTTTTGCCTCTAAGAGCTTCCTTGACTTTGCTCGTTAACCATGCTGGCTTCAAAGTTTTTTTTACGCAAAACATGATAGTACAGGGAAGTATAGGAAATTACTAAAATCAGTAGCCAAAACATTAGTGCTTTGGAAAAGGAGCATTTGATAAGCTAGCTGTATGTTGGTTTTAAGACTGTAGAAGAGATTAGCAGTTATCCCCAAGCATAATTTTTTTGCTTCTTCTTGGCCAGAGACCATTATTTTCCTGGATTTTCCAGCAGAGTGGCCATGTAAAAAAGAGAACAGGGCTCCTATACCTTTTAATTACTGTTTAGAAGAAGGTATGTCAGTCAGCACCACTTTCTGCAACTTCAGAATGAAGTCTGCAAATGTTTGAGAATAAGAATTTCAGGAGATAGGCATGTATGCAATATTACAGGGGTCCCCAATCTGGTGCCCTCCCGATATTGCAAGACCATGGCTCCCATTATCCCTGAGCATTGGCCAGACTGACTGGGCATTGTAGTCTACATTGGAGGGCACCTCGTTGGCTATCCCTGTCTTAGTGCATGCATACTAATATCCAGTGCATGTGCATGGGAGGGACAAGCTAGATGCATGAGCAGCCAAACCAGGAAATAAATCTGTCACAATGAGGTCCAATGCCCATCTGCTGTGCTCCATCTGTAATTTTCTACTGGAAATTTTTCTACTGAAGACAATAGGCATAGCATGGTGAATCTGTAGGCCTCCAAGTGTTGTTGGATTCAGACTCCCAGCACCCCAGCCATTATGGTCAATTGTCAGGAATGATGGGAGCTGCAGTCCCACAACTAGTGGAAGGCCACAGATTTCCCATCCCTGTAATAGACTGCAGCAGTACTTTGACTGGGAAGAGTGTTCAGATCTGTTGTTTGTTGCAAGTGTTTGTCTTTGTCTGAAGTCTAAAAGCTACCATGGTCCTGTAAGCTCTGTTGCTATGGAAAATACCAGTGTTTCTCTTTGTGGCTCTTCAGCTAGCCCAGAAATTCAGACTCAACTAAAAGAAGAATTTTCCCTAGGCTTCTTAGAATGGCAGAATGCTGGATTAATGAAACAATGATGGGGAAATTCATAACAGTAAATAGTTAATCACCAACCCACACACAATGATTTTCATGAAAAAAAGGATTTGTTGCATGGATTAAAGGGTTTCTGCCTCCCTGGGGAGAGTTCTGGTATTGTGAGGAACAGTAGCAGTACTTTCGCAACAGCAAAAGACTAGGATGGAGTATTATTTATGGATAATCAGTAACTATAAACATCCTATCTATCCATGGCCCTGAGATATGAATGCAGACTTTCCTTATTTCCTTATTATTTTAATGTGTGCATACATAATAAAACCAGCAGAGGGCAACAGTATCTCAGTGGGAAAAAAATAACAAAAATAACATCTTATGTTAACAATTGCACTACTATACTGTTCATATCACATGGTAATTTTGACCATAATAGTGGGATAAACAAAATGTTTAAAATAACTATCAAGTAATCTTGGTGTTGCATATTGAGTTTTAAAAACACACAATAATATACCTGGCTGAATGTTTGAAAATATATTTAAGCACATTCCTATTCAGAAAGAAACATAACGTTCCAAGAACTGTAAGATGTCAGATATTTGCAAGCCAAGCACTTTCACAAGAGATTCCTAGTTTCTAAAGCACAATTTGAACTCCCACTGCAATCACGTACAGACAACTGTTTTGCCAACTTATGCTGATGAATTTATAACAGATTCAGTGTATTATATGGAACTGGAATGCAAACATCTTGTGTGGTTATTCTCTCTTGGTCTTTAGGATGGGGCTCTGTTTCTACAGACAACTTTCTTAATTCCCCTTTTGTCTTTAGATCCTGTGGGTGGTATTTGCAACAGGATTCCCTCCTCTCCCAATATGCCACTTCCCTCCCCATATCTGCTCCAGAAGGTGAGGGGAACCCCTATAACAGATTTAGGGGATATGCATGGAGAGGAGTGGGGAAGCTTCATTGCACTAGTGACAATTCTTGTGCTGATGGGACCCTGACCTAATGCTATGTAGGATACAACTCTATGTAAAGCTCTGGGGCTGATGGGAATTTAGATGTAGGGTTGCCAAGATGAAATGGTGTCCCAGATGAAAAGCACCTTCAGCACATTCTCTGTTACTTCCAGTTTTTAATACCTTGGGTTTTTTAAAATTGCATTTAGAACCCATTTCACAACTTTGATGTATGATTTGCAGTCATGATCTACTCCTGCCATGTAATACATTTGCATGCACAGATGTGCAAATTTGTACTTGTTTAAATTCAAGTTTCTTTTAAGCTTACAGCATCTTTTTAATTTTAAGAATAACTAAAACGTTCCATCAAGAAGGTGAACTTTTTTTTTGCCTGTTGAGTTGATAGTTGAGTAGATAATCTCTGACGGATGAAACCCAAATCTTGGCGTCTCCCAGCCTGGGGCCTCAGGCTGTTGCCTGGGTTCCCTGCCCCTAAAGGTGGCCCTGGTTAGGGGTTTACACTGCCTTCCTAATTTGCTGCTGCCTAATTTATCCTGAGATTGGATTGTGGTTTAGTGACAATTAGGGATTGTCTACATGCAAGAGTGTCCCTCACTCCCATAGTAAACAGATACTATGGGATTAATATGACAGTTTTTTTAGTTAATAGTAATACATGTATGCCTTAGTCTAGAGATTGCCTGGTGATCATCCTAGTTCGCAGATCAGACCTTAACTCTGTTTAAATGTGCTTCCACTAGAACATATGTTCTGGGCTTGATTCAGTGAGCTGATATTAGAGGAAACATGTTTAAGGAAGAAGTGTAACAATTTGGATGAGTTTTTGTTTCTGTTATTCTTCTGGAGGTTTTCCTCTAATATTTTTATGTATTTTGCTTTCATTTTTTCTTCTTTTTCGTTAAAAAAAAGAAAAGAGAAAAGAAAGTAAAATAAAATAAAGGAAGAAGTGTAAGCGCAATGTCACATTCCATGTTGATCTTCTGTCATTACAAACTGACGAAGGAAGTTGCGTGAGCAGTGCATTTGTTTGTTGCCAGTATACTAGCAAAAGCTACTGTTATTGAATGTGGCAAAGCTGTCCTATGGCATATCCTTGGCTGGAGTATGATGGGGACAGTGTTGAGGATTTCTCAATTAAAGGTATCTGAGTTACCCCAGAGCCAGCTGTACGAGCACAATCCAATACCTTGACATTTGTTCATAGCTTTGTATTGTGAGATGGCAGCTGGCAGGTAGGATAACAATACAGATTTGCTATACTTATGAAGAATAAGATGCCGCCGTAATTCCTTTGGCACATACCTCCCTGCATGTTGCTGAATCCAATTTCACACATATCTGATATATACAGGAGTGATATATACAACATTTATGTTCTAGGTAGTTTTTGAGCTGCACAGGAACAAGTTTAAATCTTTGGTATTAAAACTCTTTTAGAAACAGCGATTCCACTAGCAACAGCTTTGTTCTTAGTGTAGTGCAAATCCAATCAGTGCCTTGCACTTGCAAAAGATGTTGCATAACCTCTAGGAAACCAGTGTTGTTGACTTCCGGGAAGGGTGACTTAGCCTGTGCCTGCTTTTGAGACGGGCTCCTGCCTCAAAAGAAGCTTATTCAGATATATCAGTCAGTTTTTTCTTTTTTTTTTGACTGATTAAACTTCTCCCGGGTAGGGAGAAACGAAGAGATTAACCTCAAAGCCTATTTTTGTTGGGACGACCAGATCTCATTAATTTATGGGACGAGGTCCAGCCGACGAAGGTGGGACGGATTTTCAACAGCAAGCTCTATCTGTTAAAGCGAACGTTCATCTTATCTTCTAAGAGAGAACGCACTAACAGGCAAGCACCCTTCTTTCTATATTTTTCTTTTACTTGACTTAAATTGTTGCTGTTTAAAAGAGATTTGCCAGATTGATCGGTTTTTGACATCTCACTGGGGAGCCGTAACTTCTCTCTGCTACGCACTAATTAATAGCTTATCTCTGTTTTTGTTGCAAAAAGCTGTCCTGGATTTGCATTCTAAAGATACACACAGAAGAGGGATTTCTATTCCAGATTTTTATTTTGAAAAATATTACACTGTTTTGAGACTACTCTCTTTTTGGTCTATTTTATTTTGACGAATCTGTTTCTTGACGATTGCCATTAATTGCTTCGATCCTGGGAACTGCATTTTGTTTACTTAACTATTGGAGAGATAAGGCTGTCTGCTCTGTTTATACTGTGATGTCACCAAGTTTGGAGTATTAACCCAATTGTTGCTGAAATAAGAAGTGGTTTTCCTATATTTTTCTTTTAAAATGGCAATTAAGAAAGTGGCTGAGAATCTGGAAATAACTATGTTTCAGAGAATAATGAATGAGATTGAGATAACGAAAATTGAATTGAGTAAAATGAAGCAGGAGATTAAAGATATAAGGGTCCCTGTGAGAGAGGTGACCCTGGAAGGGGTCCCTGTGAGAGAGGAGACCCCGGAGATTGGAATAGGGGTCCCTGTGAGAGAGGAGACCCTGGAGACTGGAATAGGGGTCCCTGTGAGAGAGGAGATCCCGGAGATTGGAACAAACGTGGAACAGGAACAAGATTTGGAGTCTATGGACTTTAGAAATAAAATCTATTGTTTGGAACTCAATGTTATCTCTGAAGAAATTAATGAAGATTCTAGAGATAAAGTTATCAATGGCATGGATTATCTTCTGGACTGGAATGATGTGATGGAGCCCAATATAGAGAAAATCTATGGAATTAACTGCAGCCATGTGACAATGGAAAAACTTTTAAGAGATGACCCAGTGTATTTTGAAAAAAAGAACAGAGATATGATTTTACAGCAGTATTTCAGCAACTTATTCAGAATGGATGGCAAGAAAATATTTGGGATAGAGGTAATTCCCATCAGACTCTTATTATATGACTATGGCTTTGACAGCAAGATTATTATGGAATACTGATAATGGAAGATTGGATATTGAAATTACTGGACTTAACAAGACTACTGAAGATGGAAGATGGAAAATGGAACTAATAGAGATAATAGAACAATGGCTACTGAAATTACTGAACCTAACAGATTCTGATGTGATGGATTAATTGAAATGTTTATTTTGACTATGGTTATGACAATAAGATTATCATAATTAGTAATGAGATGGATTAATCGATATGCTTATCTGGAAAAAAAAATTGATAGATATATTTCTTAAAGAATTGAAACCTCTCTTTGACTTTTTGTGGAAAGAATAAAGTAATGTTTATGAGATTTGATGATTAAGTAAGATAACTACTGGAGGAAAGTGATTTTATAATATGACTTAAGAGACAGGATTGCTATATATTATAGACTTATAACTGATTTGATCTTTGACAAATGGGAAGTCAATATTTTACTCTTTATTTTTTATTTTTGTTTTTTTTTTTTCTTCTTTTCTTTTTTTCTTTTTGTTTAACTATTTTTGATTTTGTTTTTTGTCTTTGAATGTTTTATGATTTTGTCTTGTATGTTTTATGAAAATCTGAATAAAAATTATTGAAAAAAAAAAAAAAAAAAAAAAAAAAAAGGAAACCAGTGTTGTTGAACCTGGTGATAGTTAAGCTTGTATGCTACTGCCAACTCTCATACGTCTTGCACTAAATTAATTGGATCTCACCCACAGGGTTGTGTCAGCAGATCTGCACCATACATTTAAATCACATTCTAAGATACGTGACTTCCACAAAAAAAGGGAACTATACTTTCTCCTCACAGAGCTACAATTCCCACCACCCTTAACAAACCACAGTTCCCAGGATTCTTTGGGGGAAGCCATGTGTTTTAAATGTGTGTTGAATGTGCTTAAAATGTATGGCATTAATCTGCTAAGTCGTACTCAGAGTAGACCCATTGAAATCAATTTTTAATTTAGTAATGACTAATTTTAGCCCATTGATTTCAGGGGGTTGAGTATGACTTAGTTGGTTACAATCCATAAAGTCAATTTTCTGCATTCCCAGTTGTTGAATGGCTTCTGCTTGTCTCATGGAACAGTCATTTGTTATTGTGGGGCATGTTTTTGGCATGGGTTTAGCTCTCCATTCAGTCATGTTGTGTCTTCTCAGTAGGATGCCTTGGACAAGTCCTCTCCTCTTAGCCTCAGAGATTAAATGAAATATAGTCCAATTTATATATATATATAAGAATATATATATGGCTAACTCTGAGCTTTCTTTTATATCATAGGCTTTTTACGGAGTAACAAATTGAGACAGCATATAAAGTACCATGGAAACACCAAAACAAAAGTATGAAAGGACAAAATATTGCAAGAAGCAATTGCCTTTGTGCACAAATCTGAATTTCAACCAGGGTGAGTAGGCAGGTACAAGTGTACGAGGTTGTTCTATAAATAGAGAGAAGAGAAATCAGTTTGCTTTTTTCCTCTGAAAAGCATTCTTCTCTAGAGTGGAAGGTGGTGGCTATTTTTAAATCCCATGACAACATTTCTCAGTGACTGCATCTGAAACTAGCTTTCAAATGACTGGTCAGAGTAGTTGGGGATCAGATGAAAAACTGTAATAGGAGTCTGAATCATCTTGAAATATGAGACAAAATATTATGCTGAGTAATGGTCAGCAAAAATCAGATACAACAGAACGTCAACACTACAAATATTCATGAGAGAGGGTTAGGGAACTTCCAGATGGCTCTGATTTAGGGGATCACATGAGCTTTCTGGCATATCTGATCTTTGCAGTAAACATGGGGAGAGTGACTAGTGCCCGCAACTGTTTATACTTGTTTTTATGGTTATTGGATTTTAAATGGCTTTATTTCTTGTGAGCTGCCTTGGTTTCCAACCCTACCTCACAGGGTTGTTGGAAACACTCCATACACGCACACACACACACACACTGCAGATGTATAAATACATACAGCCCATATAATAGTTTATTGTCAAACCAGTTGGTCATTGCAGAAAACAGTATTAGTTTTTAAAAAATCAGTATTAGTTTCCTACATAATAAAAACTGTAATACCTAAGTAAGCCCTGCCTACTTGCTTTAAAATAGGACTGGAGGGAGGGACAGAAAGAGTTAGAACACAAACACAATTCTTTTTTACATTCACTCCAAAGTCCCATTGATTTTCAGCACATTCATAACCATGTCTACTCAAAAGTAAGTCCAATTGAATTCAATGGGATTTACTCTGGGCATATGGGATTAGCATTGCTTTTACAAAAGCAAGTATTGGGAAGGTTTTCAAAACACTGCCCAGGATCTGACTCCTGCACACAAGAGGAAAAAAAACTGAAATGTATATACTTACCCAATTTATGAGATTTTCAGATTAACGGGGGGAAACCACCATTTTCTGGCATTGCAGTGAGGTTTTCTAGACACTGCCTCAGGTCAACCAAATGCAACCTTGGCTTCACTGATTGGCTGCAATCCTGAACGGGCGGGGTTAAAGCTACGAAGTGCTATACAGTAGGGCTTCACTTCCCAGTGTTCCACTAATCTGGTGGCTTTCGTTTTCTATTTTAAAGCCAATTTTTGCTCTTTTGCAACGTTTTCGCGTCATTTTTGCGTAAAGGCCCCATTATAGTCTATGGGTTCCACTTTACGGCGATTTCCGCTTTACGGCGGGGGTCTGGAACGGAACCCGCCATATAAGCGGGGCCCTACTGTACAGTACTGTTTAAAGAAAGATTTAACAGTCAGGGGGGTGGATGACGTTTTTATGTATATCTCGAGAACCGGACCACCTAGAAATGTAATTCTTTGTTTAAATTAAAGCTGAGAATCCGGGCCACTTAAGGGGCTAAACGGGTGCTGGGTGGCATGCAAAGAATCCAGGTAAAACCCAGCTAACCGGGTAATATGGCAACCCTAGCCTTGGGGGTGTGGCATAACACAAAATGGCTGCTACATCTAAAAGGGCACAAAAAGACACAGGGCCACAAAATGGTCTGGGCATCAGCTGTTCCTTCAATGGGGAAAAGCCAGTGCTATATCAGCCACCAAAGTACTTGCTCACAGAGAGAAACTGTTTGTACCTGTCCTGCAACAGACTGTCTGCCAATAATGCCATTCTCTTGGCCATTCCCTGCCCTTGACCACTATTGCTGCTGCTGCTGCTGCAACAGCTTGGAGGTTGGACATGGCCTACCATTGTACGCTTTCCCCGCCTCTTGCTTCCTTGTAGAACTGTTCCAAGGGGACAGACAACATCCAGGGGTTTTAGGCTACAACCCTAACCATGTCTAAAACAGAAGTAAACCCTATTAAATTTAATGGGATTTTCTCCCAGGTAAGTGGGTAGGATTGTAGCTTTAGTTGGCAGTATGTAGCTTTACATATATTCAGTATCATGCACCCAAATTAATCCAAATCACCACATTAGTATGGAATAGAGAGAGACAATGGCAAGCAGACTAACCATCAACCTTCTGATTCTCTAACTGAAACTTGTCACACAGAATGTTTCAGGTGCACCGTTTATAAACAGCTCCTGACTCTGTAAGCTTGAAACACAGAAAGTCAAACAGTTCCTTTAAAAGATGTGTATTCTAATACTGGATCTGATCTTGGATAAAAATAGCAACCATGAGTAAATTACTAAATATGTTTTACTTTGGCAGCGGGGGTGGGGTGGGGGAGACAACTCACACAAGTGATTATGTAAAAAGCATGCATACAGTATAGTACTAATCTGGCTATGATTCACATTAGGCATGTGTTCATAAATATTCATAGTTAGCTCCTACAAATCTGAATAATTGACTTCTCTGACATCATTGCAGTTTGGGACATCATACTCCACTGTCCCACTCATGTCTCTGAATATAATGTTAATAGCCTTTGCTTTAAATCAGGGCTGATTTCTGCTTTACTGAAGGACATAACCTGCTCTCTGGCTTTTCACAAGACACCTCTTCCCTTTCCTTCATATATGGTACTGATTACTTTACATCCCAGGTGGAGGGAGATGGTGTCCCAGGGCGATGTGCTTTTCCCTAGGCCAGGAAACTGAGCTTTCAGTTCCATTGTGGGGTGGGTGGCACCACACAGCCTGTCTCCAAAACCTCAGACATAGTTTGGCAAACTCTAAGAATCATTTAAAAGCAAGCGTGAGCCTTTTCCCTTTTCATAACAGAACAAAACATTGATTTTCAACTGCATTTTGAACTATCTTCTTTAATTTCATGTTAGAATATGTGATTCTGCTTTATTACATTACCTAGGGGTGGGGTCACAGGTGCATATTCACCTGGAGCCTACTAGCCCCTCCCTTCCTCCACCATTGCAATGCAACTTAAAAGAAGTTCTCTTGTCACCAATATAAGTTTTTTTTCCAAACAGCATTGTGCAGGGGCATTTGGAGGGTTGCAGATGAGGAGGGAAAGATTAATTCTCCCCTCTTTCCTGCTCTGACACCACCCCCACCACAAAAATAACCCTCCTGTGCAATATTTAGTCTTGATAGAAGCCTTTTATTGGCTACAATAGAACACTACTTTTAAGCCTAATTCCAACAGGGGTGGGTGACTTTGGGGGGGTCTCAGTTATGGAGGGAAGAGTTAACGCTCCGCTCCTCAGCTGTGATTTCCCCCTCTGAAAACGCCCTCTCTGCCCCAAGTAGATTTGAGTAAAGCAGGGACTGAGGGAAAAACAACGCTTTTAAACAATGGCAGAAGTTTGGGTACAATGAGCAGGGGAGACACTGAGAGGAATAAAGTCACAATTTAAAACAAGGTTTGAGTGCAGCTAGAAGGGAGTTGGGGAAAGCTCTGTTATGTTAGCTTCTGTATTGTACCCAGCTCTGTTTCTCCTTGTTAAAACATCTTGTTTTAAAAAACAACCCCTCAATATTCCTCCCTTCCCAGTTTATTCAGACCTCTCTCATTGTTTTAAATGCCATGCCATAGCCATGGCTGCTATGCAAGCTGCCTTCTCTTTTGCTCCCCTACCCCACCCTGACTTCATGCAAATCTAGGATTGTGATGAAGCACTACAAATCCTCCAATGGGGCCTGAGTGATGACACCCTTGCGTGTGTGTGTGTGTGTGTGTGTTTTCCAGGTCAGAAGCATCCCAACCCCTGAGATTTCAGAGGTAGGCCCTAGTGATGCCACTGGGGCAGGGCCCTAGTGATGTCATTAAGCATCAACCACAGTTGCTTGGGGTATACCATTCAAACAAAAAAAATTATCTGATGAGAAATTAAGATAAAAATCATGGCTAAATCTTTGTGACCCTGTTACTCTTACTTGATCTCTCAGTGGCTTTTGATACCATTGACCATGGTATCCTTCTGGGCCGAATTGGTGAGATGGGTATCGGAGGCACTGTTTTACAGTGGTTCCAATCCTATCACCAGGGTTGTTTTCAGAGAATAGCATTGGGTGATTGTCTTTCGGCCCTTTGGCAGTTGTGCTGTGGGGTGCCGCAGGGTCCTATCTTGTCCCCCATGCTGCTTAACACATCTATGTGAAGCCCTTGGGAGCAGTCATCAGGAGATTTGGGGCGAGCTATCAGCAGTACGCTGATGATACCCAGTTCTATTTCTCTGTAACATCTGAATCGGGAGAGGCTGTGCAAGCCCTAGACCGCTGCCTGGACTCAGTGGTGGGCTGGATGAGGGCCGATAAACTGAGTCTGAATCCTAGCAAGACAGAGATGCTGTGGGTGGTGATTCTTGAGTTCAGGTAATAGGTCAATTGCCTGCTTTGGATGGAGTCATACTACCTCTGAAAGAGCAGGTGCTTAGTCTGGGGGTACTCCTGGATCCATCTTAGTCGCTAGAGGTCCAGGTGACCTCAGTGGGTAGGAGTGCCTTTAACTAACTTCAGCTGGTAAGATAGCTGCGGCTGTTTGTGGACCGGGATAGCCTGACTACTGTTGTCCGTGCACTGGTAACCTCCTGGCTGGATTACTGTAATGCACTCTATGTGGGGCTGCCCTTGATGTTGGTCCGGAAGCTGCAGCTAGTGCAAAATGCAGTGGTGAGACTGCTCACTGGGGCAGGGTACCGCCAACATGTCATCCCACTGCTGAAAGAATTGCACTGGCTGCCCATTAGCTACTGGGCCAAGGTCAAGGTTCTAGTTTTGGTGTACAAATCCCTATACAGCTTGGGACCAGGATACCTGAAAGACCATCTTATCCTTTATATACCCAGTCGATCACTGAACTCTGCAGGTGAGGGCCTCCTGCAGATACCATCTTACCAGGAGGTCCGTTCTGCACAACATGGGAAACGGACCTTTAGTGTGGCGGCACCTACCCTGTGGAATTCCCTATCTTTAAATATTAGACAGGCGCCACCTCTGTTATTTTTTCAGTGCATATGGAAGACCTTCCTCTTTCAACAAGCCTTTTAAGTTGAGACCTTATCCCAGTCTGTGTCTGTGTTGGAATTGCTTTTTAATATGCTTTTAAACCTTTTTTTAAAAAACTATGTTTTTTAACCTTTTTTAAAAAAACTATGTTTTTTAACCTTTTTTTAAAAAAAGTCTTCAAAGCATTTAAAAATGTTTTTAAAGTTGTTTTGTTTTAATGTATTTTAATGTCTGTTTTTATGATGTTTTGATGTGTTTTTAGTGCTTTTGTTTGCCACCCTGAGCTCCTGCTGGGAGGGGCAGGATATAAATTAAATAATAAATAAATAAATAAAAATGAGGGTGTTCCCAGGTCCAGCTGAAGTGATGGGATCATTCCTCCTCACTTGTTTAGGGAGCCTGGGTAGGAAACATTTAAACTAGGCTATTTGCTTCTGGCAAGAAGGGTTTAAGTGCCCGCAGGCCAAGTTAGTCACCAGAAGGCCATTGCAGGGAGAAAGCCTAGTGTTGTGATGATGTTAGATGGGAGCACTCAGGAGTAAAGATGGATGCCCCTGAAGAGTGCAATTCTAAACACACTTACTAAGGGGCTAAGCCCCATAGAACTCAACAGGACTTACTTTTGAGTAGATATTGTTTGGATTGTGCTGTTGGTAAGGCTTGATTAGGGATCCTCTGCAAAGATATCCATATCAAAGCAGGGTTGGCAACCCCTGCCTGGAATGCCCTGCCTGCCTTTTAATGTGGCTGCTCCAAACCTATTTACAGACTTGATCCTTCACTGCAGAGAGAGGTTTGAGAAATGAATAAGAGTTAAGAAGATTCTCTATCTTTTCCTGCCTATCCTGTGGACCGCTATAAACTCACTTTGGGAGCCAGTCCAATTCCAGTGAGGAATAATTGACAGAGAGAAAACACACATGGTTTGGTCTAATTTCATAGGCAGTAACTTGGGAACAACAGCAATTGAAGCCACACTTCCCAGTATGTGAATCTCTTACCGCTATTGGGCAAGAAACAAACCGTCATGCAAACAACAAGGTACATCACCAGTGGGTTTAAGGGGGTTGAGCTGAGCACTTGGAACCACTGTTATTGCTTTTATGGATATAAGAGAGTGAGGTCAGAGGTAAATGAAATGCAAATAGAAAAGAAAAACAAAAGACAGTGATGATTCCCTAAATGCAATACCATACCAATCACAACAAGATTCCTATGAGTAAGGCAGACAACTCAGTATCCCACAACCAGTCAGGATTCCTAACCAAAATAAAAGAATCGTGGCAGTCAGTCATTCAAGGTCAAAGAAATCCCCATGCAGCACAACTTGACCTGGGGGCTGCAGCACGATTGCTGACAGGAGTGAGATCCTGCCGGAACATAATACCTCTGCTCTGAAATCTGCACTGGTTGTTGATTTGCTACCAGGCCAAGTTCAATGTGTGCTTTCCATGTTACAGGTGCCACATAGTACTTGTTCTGCTCTTATAAGAAATCAGTCCTTTAATGTGGCAGCACCTACACTTTGGAACTCCCTGCCTATTGGCATTAGGCAGACACCTTCATTGTACTCTTTTCGACACCTGCTAAAAACAGTTTTTGTTTAGGCAAGCCTACCCAGGCATGTAAAAGCTATTATGCTTTTTATCTGTTTTTAACTTATTGTTGGTTTTATTATTTTGAATGTTTTAAATACCTGTTTTTAACTGTTTTTGCCAATAATTTTATTGTTTTAATTCCTTCTGTAAACCGCTTTGAGGTTTTTTTACAATAAAGAGTTATATACATGTTGTAAGTAAAATACATAAATAAATTTCAGAGTCACTGTAGCTCTAGGGTCTCTTTCCTCTTTTAGGAACAAAGGAATCTACCTTATACTAACTCAGGCTGTTTGATACTATCTAGCTCAGTACTGACTAGCACTGACTCTTCAGGATTCCAGACAATAGTCTCTTCCAGAGAATGGATTTTAGACTTTGCATGCAAAGCATGTGCCCTATCAGTGAGCTACAGCCCTTCTCATGTTTAAAAACTATCTTTTAAAATTGCTCTTTTCAGTTCACTAATGAATGAACCCTCCTCTTCGGATGCACACCTTAACACGGTGAAGGGGTTTGAGTGTGTTGAAGAGGCTGAGAGCAATGCCATCAGGAGTCTAGACCAAGAGGCCAGACTCCTAGCAGGGGCACCCAAGGTGGAATGGTCAAAGCTGAAACACCAGACTAAGATGCATCCAAACTCAGAGGAAGGCAATGGTAAACCACCTCTGAATATCTCTTACCACAAAAACCCTATGAACAGAGTATCCAAAATGCAACACGAGATAGTGCTGGAAGATGGGACCCCCAGGTCAGAAGGCACTCACCGAGCTACTGGGGAAGAACAAAGGACAAGTACGAGTAGCGCTGTGACTAATGATGCAGCTGGGTCAAAGCTGAAAGGAATCCCAGAGGCTGATGCACACAGATGCGAAAGGAGAGTCCGGAGTTGTATGACGCGCACAATAGGAACATGAAATGTGAGAAGCATGAACCAGGGAAAGTTAGAAATTGTCAAGCAAGAAATGGAACGCGTCAACATTACAATACTTGGTGTGAGCGAACTAAAATGGATGGGAATGGGATATTTCCAATCAGGCAACTACAAAATATTTTATGCAGGAAATGAGAAATTAAGAAGAAATGGGGTTGCTTTAATAGTGAAAAGTGATGTAGCAAAAGCAATTAGGAGCTACAACGCAAGGTCTGAGCGAGTGATATCAATGAGATTAAATGGGAAACCTATCAACATAACCATCATCCAAGTCTATGCTCCGACGGCAAACGAAGAAGAAGAGGAATTGGAGAGATTTTACACAGAAGTACAGGAAGAAATTGATCACACACCAAAACAAGATGTGCTGATAATCATGGGGGATTGGAATGCAAAAGTAGGGAACAGAAAAGAATTAGGAATTGTGGGGAAATGGGGCCTAGGAGACAGAAACGAAGCAGGAGAAAGACATTGAATTCTGTGAAGCCAATAATTTGTTTCTTGCGAACACATTTTTTGAACAACCGAAAAGACGACTGTACACGTGGACATCACCAAATGGTCAATATAGGAATCAAATTGATTATATAATTGGTAGCAGAAGATGGAGATGTTCCATACTTTCTGCAAAAACAAGACCAGGAGCAGACTGCGATACAGATCATGAACTGGTCATATCAAAAATCAGAGTAAAGCTAAAGAAGAAGAACAAAGCAATCATAATGCCAAAATACAATTTAAATAACATCCCAGAAGCATATAAAGATCAAATAAGGAACAGGTTTGAGACTTTAAACTTAGTTGACAGAGAACAGGAAGAACTATGGAATGAAGTCAGAGACGTTATCAGAGAAGAATGCAAAAAAGACAATACCTCTAATTAAAAAGAGAGAAAGACCTCAATGGATGACTGAAGAAACTCTTCAAATGGTTAAAGAGAGAAGGAAAGCAAAGGCAAAAGGAAATAGAAACACAGTCAGAACCCTAAATGCAATAATACAGCGACTAGTATCTAGGGACAAAGAGAACTATTACAATAGTTACTGTATAGAAATAGAAGAGGACAACAAAAAGGGTAGAACAAGAGCCCTGTTCCAAAAGATTAGAGAAATGAAAGGGAAATTTAAACCAAGAATAGGGATGTTGAATAATCAACAGGGGAACACACTGACTGACCGAGATGAAATAAAAGGAAGATGGAAGCAATACACTGAAGAACTCTATAAAAGAGATGCCAGGATGATAGATTCATTCATGGAGGAACCATATTATGAAGAACCAGAAATTTTAGAATGTGAGGTGAAAGCTGCTCTTAAAATACTTGGAAGAAACAAATCACCAGGAATAGATGGCATACCAATAGAATTGCTACAAGCTACTGAGACTGAATCAGTTCAAATTTTGACTAAAATCTGTCAAGAAATATGGAAAACTGAACAATGGTCCTTAGACTGGAAGCATTCCATATACATCCCAATTCCAAAGAAAGGGGATCCCAGGGAATGCAGTAATTATCGAACTATTGCCTTAATATCCCATGCAAGTAAAGTAATGCTCAAGATTCTACAACAAAGGCTCTTACCATATATGGAGTGAGAAATGCCAGACATCCAAGCTGGATTTAGAAAAGGAAGAGGCACCAGAGATCATATCACAAACATACATTGGATAACGGACCGGACCAAGGAATTTCAGAAGAAAATCACCCAGTGCTTTATAGATTATAGCAAAGCCTTTGACTGTGTAGATCATGAAAAACTATGGAATGCTTTAAAAGAAATGGGGGTGCCACAGCATCTGATTGTCCTGATACGCAACCTATACTCTACACAAGAGGCTGCTGTAAGGACAGAATATGGAGAAACCAATTGGTTCCCAATCGGAAAGGGTGTGAGACAGAGGTGTATTTTATCACCCTATTTATATAATCTGTACGCAGAACATATCATACGGAAAGCAGGATTGGACCAAGATGAAGGAGGTGTGAAAATTGGAGGGAGAAATATCAATAATTGAAGATATGCAGATGATACCATACTACGAGTAGAAACCAGTAATGATTTGAAACGAATGCTGAGGAAAGTTAAAGAGGAAAGCACAAAAGCAGGACTACAGCTGAACATCAAAAAGACTAAAGTAATGACAACAGAAGATTTATGCAATTTTACAGTTGACAATGAGGACACTGAACTTGTCAAGGATTATCGATACCTTGGCACAATCATTAACCAAAATGGAGAGAATAGTCAAGAAATCAGAAGAAGGCTAGGACTGGGGAGGGCAGCTGTGAGAGAACTAGAAAAGGTCCTCAAATGTAAATATGTATCACTGAACACGAAAGTCAGGATCATTCAGACCATGGTTTTTCCGATCTCTATGTATGGATGTGAAAGTTGGACAGTGAAAAAAGCTGATAAGAGAAAAATCAACGCATTTGAAATGTGGTGTTGGAGAAGAGCTTTGCGGATACCATGGACTGCAAAAAAGACAAATAATTGGGTGTTACAACAAATTAAACCAGAACTATCACTAGAAGCTAAAATGATGAAAGTGAGGTTATCATACTTTGGACACATCATGAGAAGACATGATTCGTTAGAAAAGATAATAATGCTTGGAAAAACAGAAGGAAGTAGAAAATGAGGAAGGCCAAACAAGAGATGGATTGATTCCATAAAGGAAGCCACAGACCTGAACTTACAAGATCTGAACAGGGTGGTTCATGACGGATGCTCTTGGAGGTCACTGATTCATAGGGTCGCCATAGGTCGTAGTCGACTTGGAGGCACATAACAACAAAATCAATGAACATCATACCTAGGCCAGATCCACACCATACATTTAAAGCACATTCAACATACATTTGAAGCACATGAATCCCACTACAGAATCATGGGAACTGTAGTTCGTTAAGGGTGGTGGGACCTATAACTGTGAGGGGGAAACTACACTTCCCAGGATTATTTGGGGGAAGTCATGCGCTTTAAATGCCAATTGGATGTGATTTAAATGTATTATGTGAATCTGCATTACTTCATAAACTTTGTCTGCATATAAATCATTTTAATTATTTTTTAAAATGGAAAATAGCCACAAAGTTTACGTGGTGACCATGGACTACACACCATCTCTGTCTAATCTGCCCCTCTGGGTGAAAACAATGGAGGGGGACCATGACCACCCCAAGCAATAAGGGCACACTTAAAATCTAAATAATAATGTACAACCATAATGTGAAATCAGATGCATACTGAGACATAGTATGAAGAAATATTTATATAAGCATGCATGTCAAAGATGTTTATTATTTACACAACCTGTAAATATATTTATAGTGCAATCTTATGCATGTTTACTCAGAAGCAAGTCCCAAAGTATTCAAACAGGGAAGCATGCACAGGACTGCAGCCTCAAATGGAACTTCACTCACCCAATCCAAAATTCAGAATCATGCCACTTTAAGCTGTTTTCAAACTGTTTTATACTTGTTTTATGGTTACTGGATTTTAAATGGATTTACTTCTTATTGTAAACTGCCTTGGTTTCCAGCCCTGCCTCACAGGGTTGTTGGAAATATTCCATATATACACACACTGGAGATGTAAAAATACACACACCCTATATAATGGTTTATTGTCAAAACCAGTTGGTAAATGCAGAACATTTTTTTTAAAGTATTAGTTTCCTACCAAATAAAAGCATTGACCTTTGGGTGAAGGGTAGGTAATAAATTCTATTTCTAATAATAATTCTAAGTAAGTCCTGCCTAGCTGCTTTAAAAAAAAGGATTGGAGTGGGAGAGAAAGATTTACAACACAATCCTTTGCTGTGTTCACTTAAAAGTTCCATTGATTTTCAGCACAATCCTAACCATGTCTACTCAAAAGTAACCCCCTACTGAATTCAGTGGGGTTTACTCCCAGGTATGTGGGATTAGCATTGCAGCTTTACTACCAGAAAAGTGGTTAATGGATTAAAATTTCATATTGGGAAGGGTTTTAAAACAGGCTATGTATGAGATAAATAAACTGCCCTCTTCAACAACCCAGTAAAATTAAAACTTGTTTGACACCTTATAATTAGAAAAGTATAACATATTATAGACTCACTCAACTTCTGATGGGCAGACAAACAGGAAAAGGAAACTGTTTTCAAGATTTGCAATGGGTTCTAGCTCTTGACTGGAGGTCAGCAAATCTCTTGTCAATCACAACCTTGACTTCACTTACTGGCTAAAAACCTGAAAGGGTTTGGATTAAAGTAGCAGGCTTCTAACAGAAGGGGGGGGGAGAGCTGACATTTTGTTGTATATCTCATGAACAAAGCCACCTAGAAACTTCATTTTTTTACAATGAAAGCTAAGAGTCCAGATATTAAGGTGACACACCCAGAAACCCAGAGAGGACCCCCCCAAACCGGAGTTTCTGGGCAAAAACCAGAGACCTGACAACCTCTGTGTGTGTGGGGGGGTGCCTGGCCCAAAGTGGGTAGCCCACCCTACCTGAGGACCATTGTGGACATGGTATTTGGTGACCTGTGCACCTGGGCAATTTATATATATATATATACACACACATTAGATACTAGTTTACTGATGTACCAGACTTGCACAAAACAGTAGGTTAATTTTTTTTAAGTATGTGTTGCAGCCAGTCCCACTAGCAGTTCAGTGAGGAGCACCTCACCAATGGGAGTAGAGGGTGTGGTGATAGATGACCCCCAGCAAAATTTCACCATACTCATAAAAAAACCTGTCCAAGCAATGTGCTTTGGTAGGTCCATAATCAGGGAACATGTGTTTTTATGTTGGCTATATGACCATTTTAAAAATTAAGAATAGTCTAAAAGTTTCTGAAGTCGTGATCATCTATAATGTTCTACAGTATTATAATATTCTGGAATATATGTCAGTCTTCTAAAATATTGATTTTCCTTAAAATAAAGGACTTGTGACAACATCATGAAATCAAAATGACATTAATTGCATTGATTTCCCCAAGTTAAAATGAGGAAAACAAACTGAAATTATTTATTTTACAGAAGAAACTAAACTTTAAAATAAATGGAAGTTTTCAATTGAGATATCCTTCATCAGGCTTTTTCATATGCCAAGACCATTCAAGACCCAGCTGAATGTCACATCCAGGCTCAGAGATATGTCAGTTACATATTAGATATTGGCCCCACTTAGAGTAAGTCAGGTTACACAAGTCACCATCGGTGACACACTCAAATAATTCAGTACAATAATTAGATTGTAGGGCATTTCCCCAGGACTAGTTGGGCTTATAAACCAGAGAGCAAATATAAGAATAATTGTTAGCAAAACTGGATATAAACTATTAAAAAACGTGGGGTGAAGGACTAGATTTTTATCCATACTCTAATTCTAAACCTGATATTGAACAAGCTTGAAATTCTTTTCCTGAGCAGCTGTACATTAGTGACTAAAATTACTGATCAAAGACCAAGCCATATGTGCTATTCATATTTATTTATCTATGGTTAAATGTACCTCCGTTGTCATTGACTTTTGTAGCATTGCAAATTTCCCTGTGTTTGTTTTTGCATAAATTGAGAAAAACTGTACACATTTAGTGTAAGATCCTGCTGCTGATAGTAAATGTTAATTTGTAGCCTCATTTCTGAAAACCCCTTGGGAAATCATTAAATGAACATAACTAGAAACAGAACTGCAAGCCAATAAGGCAGCATGCCAGTAGATAATCAAAGAACTGATAAATAATTTTTAATACACCAGTTTTTCTCCCTAGAGGATAAGCAAGCAGAAAACTTAAATCCCTCTTGAGCTTAACAACTGCAAAAAAGAAAGCAGAAACTGCCTTGTATTCCAAAGGAGGTCACTTTGTTCTCAGGTGAAATGTAGAGATGAGACAACATAAACTTAGGCTGTGAACACACTAGTTGCCAGAACAAAGAGTTTCCATTAGCCACACCTGGAGGGGGAACGGGTTGATCAGCTGATCAACTGTGAAAGCTCTTTGAAGCTGAACTAAAAAAAAAAAGTACTCAAGCTGCTCCCACCAGACTTGGCCTGATGTTTTCCTAGTGCTAGCAACCTCAGGACCTGTGATTTTTTTATTGTGTGATCTACCATGGTAAGCTTTAGTTTAATGATTGTGTGGGAGCTATAAAAATAAGTGTATTTAAGGTTATCTGCTTTAATTCTACTGGATCCTACTTTTACTTAGAGCAATGACTTTCTCTGTGTGTGCTTTCTCTTTTAGTGTGTGTGTGGGGAGAGTGTGACCCAGGTGAGGGGTGAGAGAAGCAGCCTGGGGGCAATGCCTACTGGATTGGAGACCCTGGCATAAACCAATTCAATTAACTGTGAATGTATCATTTTTGTTTGATAAGGACTACTATTAAGAACATAAGAACATAAGAAGAGCCTGCTGGATCAGGCCAGTGGCCCATATAGTCCAGCATCCTGTTCTCACAGTGGCCAACCAGGTGCCTGGGGGAAGCCCGCAAGCAGGACCCGAGTGCAAGAACACTCTCCCCTCCTGAGGCTTCCGGCAACTGGTTTTCAGAAGCATGCTGCCTCTGACTAGGGTGGCACAGCACAGCCATCATGGCTAGTAGCCATTGATAGCCCTGTCCTCCATGAATTTGTCTAATCTTCTTTTAAAGCCGTCCAAGCTGGTGGCCATTACTGCATCTTGTGGGAGCAAATTCCATAGTTTAACTATGCGCTGAGTAAAGAAGTACTTCCTTTTGTCTGTCCTGAATCTTCCAACATTCAGCTTCTTTGAATGTCCACGAGTTCTAGTATTATGAGAGAGGGAGAAGAACTTTTCTCTATCCACTTTCTCAATGCCATGCATTATTTTATACACTTCTATCATGTCTCCTCTGACCCGCCTTTTCTCTAAACTAAAAAGCCTCAAATGCTGCAACCTTTCCTCGTAAGGGAGTCGCTCCATCCCCTTAATCATTCTGGTTGCCCTCTTCTGAACCTTTTCCAACTCTGTAATATCCTTTTTGAGATGAGGCGACCAGAACTGTACACAGTATTCCAAATGCGGCCGCACCATAGATTTATACAACGGCATTATGATATCGGCTGTTTTATTTTCAATACCTTTCCTAATTATCGCTAGCATGGAATTTGCCTTTTTCACAGCTGCCGCACACTGGGTCGACATTTTCATTGTGCTGTCCACTACAACCCCAAGGTCTCTCTCCTGGTCGGTCACCGCCAGTTCAGACCACATGAGCGTATATGTGAAATTAAGTTTTTTTGCTCCAATATGCATAATTTTACACTTGTTTATATTGAATTGCATTTGCCATTTTTCTGCCCATTCACTCAGTTTGGAGAGGTCTTTTTGGAGCTCTTCGCAATCCCTTTTTGTTTTAACAACCCTGAACAATTTAGTGTCATCAGCAAACTTGGCTACTTCACGGCTCACTCCTAATTCTAGGTCATTAATGAACAAGTTGAAAAGTACAGGTCCCAATACCGATCCTTGAGGGACTCCACTTTCTACAGCCCTCCATTGGGAGAACTGTCCGTTTATTCCTACTCTCTGCTTTCTGCTTCTTAACCAATTTCTTATCCACAAGAGGACCTCTCCTCTTATTCCATGACTGCTAAGCTTCCTCAGAAGCCTTTGGTGAGGTACCTTGTCAAACGCTTTTTGAAAGTCTAAGTACACTATGTCCACTGGATCACCTCTATCTATATGCTTGTTGATCTTTGTGATAATGAAAGGGTCAGTCTTCGGACTTTGGATTAACTAAGAAAAATATAAAAAAGGCTCACACTCATTTAATTATTTCTCCCCTCCTTTCCTTTGTGCTTGAAGCGTGGATTTAGACAGATATTTAAAGTAGACTGTGCCTAGAGATATGCAATCCAGCCCAGGGTCAAGGTTGTTGAAGCAGCTCATGTGTTTGCTCCACTGCTGAAAGCCAGGACTGGAGGAAAATGACAACCAACAACATGGGTGGATCTTAAATCTCTCCACATCTGAGGCCACAGGAGCAGTTGATGGATTGTGGGGGCAGGGCCACTGAGAACTAGTGGCACTGGGCCCTTGGCAAGATGCATGAACAGGACCCCCTCCCTATATCTTCCTACAAACAAAATATTACTACTTTCTTTATTAAACACATTTTAAAGTGACAGGTTTAATTTAGGGCAAGCTCTTAGCCATTAAGGTATTATGCCTAAACACCTATTGAAAAATGCATACTTTTTGTGTTGCAATTTTTAAATATATTCAACATTATTTTGAGATGTGCTTTATATCGGTTCACTAATTTTATGCTGTTTCCAATGGTGTATAGTTTTATTTTTTTTAACAATACAAGACCTCCAAATGAGGTCCAGAAAATTCATGGTGGTCCTAAATGTTCTGCAAGTACTGTTCACTAGCACTGTATATTAATATTAACTTGATGTTTGAAGAACAAGTGTTTCATATTTGGTATTACAAAAATGAAAGGAAATGTAAAAATATCCAAATTTCTTCTAGTGTGCTAAGTATACAGGCAAATTGATTCACAATGAAGTATTCAATAATGAGGTATGAGACCAATCTATCCTTACCCTGAGTAGTGCTAGTGCTTCTACTTCAGCAGAATCCTCCTTAGCTTTTTCTTCTGATATTAATGCTTGAGCATCCAATGACTGGCTTTCACTATCTCCCTCATCACCACATGATTATTTTGAAACAAAGTCCAGGCTGAATATACTTATCTGGCCTTTTCTTTTTCATATTTTTCTCATTTTTCTTTTCTCCTCTGTGCTCCAGACTTGTATTTGTACTCCATAATGTTAATTTCACTGTAAAACAATACCAAAACATGTAGACTTGTTCCAATGTGTTCTAGTCACAAAACAAGTAAGGAATAGAAATGACACACTCCCATGTATTAGCTTTCTCTTTATCTGCAACTGTGGTGTACTGTTCCTTTAAGAGAACTGTAGGAAATGCTTGTTGAGCAAATGTGAACTGGGACCTACTACTGGGCCTAGTCGTTCTGGTTTCAAATTGAGACTGCACTGTGCCATGTCTGAATCATATTGATGAACGTTGGTGCTTATAGTAGACTTGGATATGCTGAGATTTAGCAACAAAGATTATAGCCAATCTCTGGTCTGTTGAGATGCCAACATTCATTTTGTAATGTATTGTTTGTTTTTTCACAGTACAGGTCCCAGAGAACTGGGTCCGCCAGAGATCCACACCCCAAGTATTCCCCCTTGACCCCCTCTCCTCAGGCCTGGGGGGCCCACAAACAAATGAGACTGGTAGAAAGAGGTAATACAGACTCACATAGCGAACCTACAGGAAATTAGGGTGCTTACTAGCACAGTTATCAGTGCTTTAAATGATGTGGCATGTCACTAACAACATTGCTTGTCAACAAGTCCTGCAAAATTTGTCAGGCCAGCTTTGGATATTACCATTGTAGCATTGTTATCACCAGCAACTCAAAACTGCATAGATCTCTGCTTGCATGATTAGATCTTTGCATGAAGTGCATCTATTGCCTCTGTCTATATATGTGTGTGTTTCTATTTCCCTTCATCCTCCTTAACTTAGCTGTTGCTTCTAAGCAAGGCTAGTAAACTTACAGGTTCCAGAAGGTGAGTTAAAGTCCAAAATGACACAGACCACTTTCTTTTTTTTAGGTGCCCATGCCCTGATACAGTTCCAGCTAAATTATATTTTTAGGGAGGCATCAGGTCAAGTCCAAATAAATATTTCCCTAAATCTGGCACTACCTAGAGCTGCTCCTACCCCAGGGCTGCATAAACACACCAGATAGGTTGGTTGGGCTGTGGAATGGGCCCAGAATAATGCAGCACCCAGCAGAGATATTAACTATCACACAAGTGACTGAGGTTGCTTCTGCAATATAGGTGTTAGGAATGGGGCTCGCTGCCTAGTTCCGATCAGCTTGTAGTCTGTTGTTCGATCCCAATCCACCCTTTTTTTGTTCCGCCTTGTTTTGGCTCTTGCCAGTTCAATCCACTGTTGTTTTTTGGTTGTGAAAAAAATTGCGTAATTTTTAACGTAAATGCCTATGTAAATGATCACGATGTTCCATATGGTTTATTTTTTCCTGTTTGTCACACCTACACACTGTTACAAATGCATCAACTTGGAGGAAATTATGAAGATAATTACGTAAAATTGGGAGGGAAATTCGGGGCTAGGGAATCCATGCTGAATACAGCCGCAGCCCGCCACAAAAAATCAGTGCTGGTGCAAAAAGATCCTGGACTGCTGAATTCAGTTGGAATCCGGTACTAAGTCCGATATTCTCCCCCATCCCTAATAGCTCTGTAGTGAAGCTAAGACATTGCTGTTGCACAATTAGCTGGAAGTGGAATTAAATAGAAGTTTAATATTGCACTGTATTATATCACCAGTGCTCTTCCTCAAGGCTAGGATCCTTCTAAGGTTTATTCACAAATAAAGGTTTATTCACAAATATTTTCCTGCATTCCTTCCTTGCATCAGTCCATCCTTCTGTCAATTTTTACTGTCCTTTGGAATAAGGATCAATTACCTCTGAGGAATACTGAGAAGATAAAGTCCAATTCATCTGCCTTGTTCTGTTGCAGAAAGCTTTGGGAAGGACTGTAGCTCAGTTGTAGAACATCTGCTTTGTCTCCAGAAGGTCCCAGCTTCAGTCTCCAGGTAGGGCTGGGAGAATCCTGTCTGAAACCTGGAGAGTTGCTGCCAGTCAGTGTGCTGAGCTAGATGGACCAATGGTCTGACTGACAAAATGGTAGCTTCCTATGATACCTAAGGCTGGCTCAATATGTTTTGTCTTAGGGCAGCACACATTGTCTTCAATCTCATTTTATCCTCTCAACAACTCTGTGAAATAGATTAGGCTGAGATAGAGTGACTGGCACAGGCTCACCCACAGGGCCGGCTCTAAAGCGCGGCAAGGTTGGGCCCCTCTTCAGGGTGGGGGAGTAGTGCTCTCTTTCCGCAATCCATGGCAAAATCACTGCTGTGGATTGCACTGCCCGCCTGTTTCCCCACTCTGCCTACCTTTCCTGTGTTTTGCAGCTGTGCATGCAGCACTGCCCTTAACCAAGATGGCGGCAAAGGTTTCCATATGAGGCTGAAGCATCCTCCACCATCTTGGTTGATGGCAGCCCTGCATGTGTGTAGCACGCATGTGTGCCATCAACCAAAATGGTGGTGGAGGCTTAAGCCCCTTAGGGAAACCTCAGGTGCCATCTTGGTTAAGGGCAGCACTGCACGCACAGCTGCAAAACACAGGACAGAAGGATACACAGAGTGAGGGAAAGGGCAGGAGTTGCAATCCGCGGCAGCATGCGCTTGGGCCCAGGACAGGTGCTGGAGCCCAAGGGCCTCGGCATGCCTGGAGCCGGCCCTGGTCACCCATTCAGCATTGCAACTGTGGATGTGAACCAAGTCCAAGGGAAGCTCTCTAAACACTTTGTCACAATGACTTCCCTTCTCACATCACTGCAGTTTGCAAAGTACATTCTAGAGGGCATCACCTACTATGTCTGCACGTTCCATTGGCAACACAATAGGCTCACACTGGTTCTTCCAGCAGCTGCCAATAGATGTGGCTTATCTGTGATAGCACTTCAGATGACATGGGTTTCTGCCAATAACAATGTTTAAAGCATGCTGTTTGGGCACAGCCATGCCTGCTGGGATTTTATAAGCTGTTGTGTGAGGAGTAAATACTCACTGGAACAGATGTAATATTTTTTAATTACCAAAAAAAAAATTAGCTTGCAGTCCTAACCCCACTTACCTGGGAGAAAGCCCCACTGAATTCAGTGGGGTTTACTTCTTAGTAGACATGGTTAGAGTTGCAGCCTTAGTCTCATTTCTCTTCTAAATAAAGAAATGTTTAAAATGCCTTCTTTAAAAGGGTCGTCTGTACTGTCATGTCCAGCAGACAGAAACAAAGATATAACAGAGGTTTGCTGTGTTAAGAATGCATTATATTCACTGTATTTGCATTGTGTGCTCTCCCTGACCTTCATCTGACAAATTCAGACTCGGAGGCATTCAACCTGACATGGAATCTACCTTTCAAATGGAACAGGCACTGTATTCTGATGGCTGACAAGTCCCCACCCCGGCCCCCTCATTTTTGTAACAGGACAAAATAGGCTACAAAGCTAAGCTAAGGTTCAGGCCAGGGCTTGGGATAAATGGGCAAATCCCTTGTCTCCTGAGATTCAAATAGTTGAAATTGAGGTAGCATTAACTGCACTTAAGTCAAGGAGCAGTGAATAGCACACACACACACACTCAATTAATGATTAAAGGCTCAGCATGGTAACTCTAAGTATGGTACTGAATGTCTATTTAAAGATCTTTGGTAGCCAGTGCGATATAGATGAGACAGCGAATGTCCCAAATCTGCAGATTGTCAACATTCACATGTGAAAGGCTGAAAGCTGAGAATCCCATATGCCTGGAAACCTGTTCCTCCTCTCAGGCATCTGTATTTGGATACTCAGTGCGGGGAGGAACTTCAGGGTGGTTGAGGGCAGAGTTCTCCTACTTTTGCAGAAAAAGAGCAAGGCACAAAATTAGCCCTTGTCTTCACCCCACCCTCCCATTCTGACATCACCTGAGGGTTGGAGGTGCATACTTCCTTCACCTGTGGGGGTATCCCCAATGGCCTTGAATCCAGTGGTGGAGTTGCCTGGCTGGTGCTAACATAAGGGTTTCCTGACTGTAGGCTGTCACTGTGTCCTGAGAGCTTTCAGGATGTGGCAACTTGATTCCTGTTGCCTGCAGGCAGCTAGCTGGCAGGTAGAAGGGCTCTGAGCACCCTGCCACCGTGCCCTGATTGCTCTCAAGATTCACAGCCGTGGCTTCAATTACTTTACTCACTTGCAGTCACTGGCAGCAAAACCATCCAGTGCCTTTTCCTGCAATTTCACGAAGTCTTATCACGTTGCTGTAGATCAGGGGTTGGCAACTTTTTAGGGTCAGTGGGCACATTTGGAAATTTCAGAAAGTGCTGCAGGTGCTAAATCACAAAATGGTGCCTGTGGGGACATGGCATAACACAAAATGGCTGCTGTGAGAACACAGCATAACATGGAATGGTTGCCACAACTAAAAGAGCAGAAAAAGAGACTGTCACGATCACTTCTGAGTACTCTGATTCAGACCAGGAGTGGGAGGCACTTGAGGAAGAGGAGGGAAGGAGGGAGATCAGATGATGGAGCAGAGACCAGTTGAGAAGCCCCACCCCCTCTGCCTCTGCATGCGCCCAGATCTACTGATGAGATGGAAGCCTCAGAAGCTGCCTTTCCCTCACCTGTGGAGGAGAGGGTCCGTTAGAGATTGTGGAGGCGGTTTCCCTGCAGGAGGACGAGGAGGTGGGTCTGGCAATGTCTCCCAAGGAGAGGTGGTGCATCAAGAGAAAAGAGGAGACTAGTTTCCCTAGGAGCACCCACCTTCAGGCCAAGAATTCTCATGGGGAGCTGGGGCATTCTCTGCCTCTGCTTAAAAGCTTGGTGGGGAGGTGGGAAAACTTGCTGGAACAACTTCCCAGCTCCCTTGTTACTGATCTTGGGACACCTGAACCTTGGCCTTGATTCTGAATTTGACTTATTGTTGCTACCCCTTTCCTTGTAAGGATGCATCCAAAATCTGTATAATCTGTAATGTAAGCCCCTTGTGCCTCCATTAATTTACCCCCAGCCATATGACATTTTCCTCCAATCGCTGCCTTCCCACATTTTACCCTCCCTTGATCCGAAGTTTCCAATACCAACCATACAATGAAAAGGAGAGAAACAACTATACAAAGGGTTGCTGAGGAGCCACTCTGGTTGCTTTGACTCGCAGTTTTTTATGTTGGGTTCCCACTGGCTCCCTCACCCGTCTTCTTTCTGATCTGAGCCAATCAGCAACACAATAAGATGAGAAGGAGGGAGGGGGATTTTATAAACAAAAAAGAGCATGCTTACAAGTATGAATAAGATAGAAGTTTGATTCAAGAACAAAGAAAGTGCAAAGCAACCACGTTTGGACCACCAGTAGACAATTCCAATAAGGAAAATGTGAATTTTCAGTATGGTCTGGATGAGCCCTAAGGGCATGAGGACTTTATCCTGCTTTTTCCATGACATTGAGCTGGTACTATTAGTCTGAAATAATAAAAGTTCACTTCTTTACTAACAAGAGAATGCATCTGTTGTCATTTTGGGGTGGGAACCAGGACAGAGACAGGGCTACAAAAAGTTGTGGGTATGCCCCCCCCATCAATGGGGGAAAAGGCACTTAATATCAGCCACCACTGCATTCACTTACACACACAGGTTCTTTGCACCTGTCCTCTGTTCAGAACAGAAGAGAGAGTGTCTAGTCCAGTGAAATGTGGGCATGTTTAAATGAGTATGTTCCATGCAGGAGAAGCTGAGCCAGTGCAAACAGTAACAGAGCAGAAAGAGCAGTCTTTCATGCATTGTGGATTTTTGAGGGGATACTTACTAAGACCTTTTGTGGGTGCCATACAAGGTATTGGTAGACACACTGGTGCCCATGGGTGCCCAATGGGCAAACCCTGTTATAGATGGTAGTTGACCATTGTTAGGCCTAGAGCTAGCTGGCAAATAGTCCAGGAAGTATCAGTTGATATTTCATCAATGGAAGCTTGTGCTTATATGTTTTACTCAGCTCAACCTCCGTCAAGAGACCAGTGCTCTGTGGTGGGAGGAGAAGGGGTGAAAAAAGAAGACACTTTTGCAATTTGAACTGGAGAAGTGAGAAGCCTTATGGGGGACTGCTCCCTGGGGATCCATTTATTGTTATTTATTTAAAATATTCATAAACCATACTTTCATATACTTTCATTACAAGGCAGTCTACAAACTAAAAACACGGTGGTATTCAATGCTAATCCTGCTCAGAGTAGACCCACTGAAGTTAATAGACATGACTAGCCTACTTTGGGTCTACTCTGAGTAGGACTTTGTTGTTAATACAGCCCAGTATTACAATAAAAACACGTCAATGAGAGCTGATTGGCAAAGAACCTCAGATTTGAAAGGCCTGTATGAATAATATAGTTTTAGAAGATGTCTAAAAACAAGCAGGGATTACTCCTGCTGGACTTCTATTGGCAAGGGGTTCCACAGGGCAGAGCCAGCCACATTGAAAGCTCAGTCCTGGCAAGGCTGGATTATCCATGGTGCAATTGGAACAAATTCATTAGGGCCCTTCCTGCAAGAGGACCCAGACTCTGAGCTTTCAATTAAAAAAAAAAGTGAATTGGCCTTGTGATAAGTAAGTTAGGAAGCAAAGCATGCTGACTGATGAGCCAGCCTTGCTTTGCCCGCCTTTTCAGTGTTGTTAGTCAGAGCTGTGACTGACAAGTCAATTGTTTCAACACTGGAATACAGAAATCCCTGGGTCCTAAAGAATAGCTGTTTCTTCCTTCCCTTTAGTTTCTGTTACCTAGTATATAGTTTGCCCAGACCCAGCACCAGCAGTAAGTCAGGTCAGAGAACACTATGTATATTTATAATTAACTAGGGGGGTTCTGCCCCCCTGCTTGCTGCGCTCACCAACCCCTAGGAACTCCCAATGCTCAACTCCCCTTGCTACCCGCATCACCCCCCCAAGGCACCTCCATTCCCATTGCCAACCTGCTTGCCTCACCTGTTCCTGTTCCACCTAGGCTGCCCACCAGCCTTCCACCATCTGCTCAGGCTGCTCCTGCTGACAACACAGGTAAACTTGCCACTTTGCAGCAAGCCTAGGCTGCACACTACTGGTAGCAGCACCACCTCACCTAGGCCACCTGCTTGCCAAGACTGCCACCACCATCGCCTTGCCTGCTTCACAAGGTGGATGATGGTAGGTGGCACAAGTGGTGTGCAAGCAAGGTGGGGGGAGAAGCATTCATGCTGCATTTGCCCACGTGCTCACCTGCTCTCCAAGGCTGCCACCACTACCTTGCTTGCTTGCTGAGGTAGGTGGTGTGCAGGCGAGGGGGTGCAGAAGCATTCATACTGTAGTTTGCTTAATGGCATCTATCCATGGCACTGCAAACTGCAGCATGATGTTTCTGTTTTTATTATATGCATAAAGATATAGATATAGTACAGCATTATTTATCCTAAATGTTTTGGTTATCTCCCAGTCCTCCAATCAATCAATCAATGAGGAGAAAGTTTGAAGGTGTGGGATAGAAAGTGATTTATAGTGTTCTGTGTGAAAAAAGTTAAGAGCCTGGCTAAATTTAATCTGAACAGGGTTAGACTTTGCATGTTCCATGTTGTATTGAATTTTTTGGGGGTTATTTTGGCATACCCCATGATGAATCGTGAGGGAACAGAAGTGCACATGTGTGTAAAGAGTGGGGGAGTGGTGACACTTCCAATGACACACATTGTGGCATGCCACGTCCACTGAATGAAATTTAGTACAACATGACTATATATTGACCAAAAAGCCACAGTTCCATAAAGTAACAAGTACTGCAGTGAAAAAGGAACTCAGAAATCCCAAAGAACACTAAACTCAGTTGTACTCCCCTAGGATTCAAAAGTGGAAATAGTGAACAATATTTTTAATTATGTTTATATCTTGCCTTTCCGTCAAGGTGGCATACATAGTCCCCCCATTTTATCCTCTCAACACTCCTGCAAAATATGTTAGAGTGAGAGTGGGTGGCTGGCTCAATGGTCATGTATGTAATGGTATCATGATACTTGCTATTAATGACACACACACACACACACACACACATATTGTAAAAAAATATGGACTATCAGTAGATATACTATGCCACTAAGCAAGCAGACAAATACTAGATGTTTCGGGCTTGAGATAAGTTATTAAGATGTAATCTTAATATTCTTCAGTCTGATCACATTTAGTGCTATTTCTGTACTTTCCCTAATCATGCACACCTTTGGTTATTTTATAGAATACTACATCATCACACTGAAAATGAACTTTTCATGACGATCCCCAAATTCTTTGTCCTGGGTAGTTTCTGCTAATTAGAACCTCATCAGCTATGGTTATCAGATCTTCATTTTTCAGCCAGAGACACAGGTTTTTGGGGGTCCTCTCTGGGTCTCCTGGTGACTCACCTTAATCTCTGGACTTTCAGCTTTCATTTTTAAAAAAATTAAGTTTCTAGGTGGTCTGGTTGCAGAGATATACACCAAAATGTCAGCCACCCCCCCACAACTTCTTAGTTGCTCTAAATCCTGCTCTAATCCCTGCCCTTTCGGGTTTTTAGCCAATAAGAAGTCAGGGTTGTGATTGACAAGGAATTATAGAGCCCAAAAACGATAAGAGTCAAATTGAATTGTCTGCTTTCTATTTGATTCCGACTTACGGCGACCCTATGAAAAGGGTTTTCATGGTAAGCGGTATTCAGAGGGGGTTACCATTGCCTCCCTCTGAGGCTGAGATGCAGTGACTGGCCCAAGGCTCAGAAAACGTGTTTTTTCCTGCTTTTCTGAACATCTCACAAATTGAATAAGTAAACTTTCAGTCTTTTTCTGTCTTGTGTAGAAGTCAGACAGGTTTAAATCTCAAAGGGGGCAGTGTTTTGCAAACTTCCCAATATGAAGCTTTAATCCAGTACATGCTTTTCCAGAGTAAACATACCCAGAGTAAACCCCATTGAATTCAATAGGACTTCCTTTTGAGTAGACATAGTTAGGATTGTGCTAAAATAAAATAGATAAAAAATAATAGCTTCTACATGCCTGGGTAGGCTTACCTAAACAAAAATATTTTTAGTAGGTGCCAAAAAGAGTACAATGAAGGCACCTGCTAATGTCAATAGGCAGGGAGTTCCAAAGCGTAGGTGCTGCCACACTGAAGGATTGGTTTCTTACAAGAGCATGTGGCACCTGTAACATGGAAAGCATACCTTGAATTTTTTGGCTTGCTAGCATATCAGCAACCAGTACAGATTTCGGAGCAGAGGTATTATGTGCTGATAGGGTCTCACTCATGTCAGCAATTGTGCCACAGCATTCTATACTAACTGCAGCCCCCAGGTCAGGTTGTGCTGCATGGGGATTTCTGTGACCTTGGCTGACTGGCTGCCAGGATTTTTTTAGTTTTGGTTTTTGGTTAGGAATCCTGACTGGTTGTGGGATGCTGAGTTTTCTGCCTTACTAATAGGAATCTTGTTGTGGTGGGTACAGTACTGCATTTAAGAAATCATCACTGTCTTTTTCTTTTTCTGTTTGCATTTCAATTACCTTTATCCTCACTCCCTTTCATCCAAAGAAGCAACAACAATGGTTCCATGCGCTCCACTCAACCTTCTTAAACCCACTGATGATGCACCTTGTTGGCTGTATGACGGTTTGTTTCTTGTCCAATAGTGGTAAAAGAGAATTCACATACTGGGCAGCATGGCTGCAATTGTTGTTGTTCCCAAGCTGCTGCCTATGAAGGTAGACCAAATCATTTGTGCTTTCTTTCTGTCAATTATATTCACTGGAATTGGGTTGGCCTGTGAAGTGAGTTTATAGCAGCCCACAGGGGAGACAGAAAAGGGTAGAGAATCTTAATACTCATTACTCAGACCTCTTTCTGAAGTGAAGGGTCAAATCTGTAAAGAAATTTGGATGTAAAAAGGTAGGGGCAGGGGGTTGCCAACCCTACTTGGATATGGATATCTTTGCAGAGGATCCTAGTCAAGCTTTACCAACAACACAATCCAAACCATATCTAGTCCTATTGAGTTCTATGGGGTTACTCCCTTAGTAAGTGTGTTTAGAATTGCACTCTTCGGGGGCATCCATTTTACTCCTGAGTGCTCCCATCTAACATTTCCACAGCATTAGGCTCCTTTCCTCCTACAATGGCCTTCTGGTGACTGGCCTGGCCTGCGGGCACTTGAACCCTTTTTGCCAGAAGCGAATTGGCTAGATTAAATGTTCTCTACCCAGGCTCCGTCTTTTAGCTAAAATTTCTGTCTTAATTTCCAATCAGATAAATGTTTTTGTATGAACTGTATGCGCCAAGCAACTGCGGTTGATGCTTAATTTATCATGATTAATGACATCACTTGGACCTGCCCCATGATGTCATTTGGACCCACTCTGTGACATCACTTGGACCTGCTCTATGATGCCACTTGGACCTGCCCCATGACATCACTTGGACCCACCCCATGACATCACTCAGACATGCCCCATGACATCACTCGGACATGCCCCTAGAATCTCAGGGTTTGGGATGCTTTCTGATCTGGCAACCTTATCATCAGCATATGATCGTTGAGCCCCAACTCCCCCAGATAGATCAGGGAGAGGAGCCAGAGGTAGATGAGGTTTTTGAGGGCATTGAGGGAGGGGGTGAAGTCGACAGCCCATCAATTCCCACAGACAGTCCTCCCATCAACGCAGAGCTGGCTCCACCTACAAGTGTCCAACAGAGCTGTTGGGAGATGACCTCACACGCGTGCCAACTCCACCCCCCCAGGACTCCCTGCCTGGCACTTCAAATGCTTCCCCACCAGCGGGTTCCCCGCCCCCTGAATTGAGCTGGCACCTAGCAAGCCTGCACTGTCAGATGAGCAGGCAGAGGCTCGTCCCCCCTCACCGCACTCGAGACGCCGCAAGACGCAGGTCGGTCAGAAGGTGAAACTTCGAAGGATCAGAGATTATGGGCAAAGACCTTTCCTATTTAAGGCAGCGCCCCCCTGATTGGGGTGCTGAGTCAACTTACTCCACACACTGCAGAGCATGCTTAGGTAGTCTAGTTAGGGTCAGTAGTGAGTCAGCATACAGAGGTCTATGAAGCGCACTGTTTTCAATGTAACCGTTACTCTAATAAAACAAGCATTAATTCCAGTCTCGTCTCTGTGTCGTCTCTCAGACTCTGGGCAGAACAGCTTGACTCAGCCATCATCCCTCTTCTCCGACGCTTCCATGACAGAAAATATGGAGGCTAGCGGCAGTGCCACCAAGTGGGCCACCCTGTATCTGATCAGAAATGACCCCATCCTGGGTCAATACCCCGCCTTCATCGCAGCCATGGAAAAAATGTTCCAAGATCCACAATGGAAGGAGATGGTCGCCCGCCAGCTAGGACCCCTGCAGCAAGGAAGGGGCTCTGTGGGGGTCTACACTAACACATTCCATGTCTTGGCCCAAGAGGCTGATTACAACGACCTGGCTCTGATGTACTTCTATCAGAATGGTTTGAGCCCAGAGGTGCTGGATGAGCTGGCACGCACCTCCCCACCAGGCAAGTTGGCAGTTGATCCAGTTGAGCTTGCAGATAGACTGTTGGCTCGAGGGCCATCAGTTGGAGAGCAGAGCAGAGCCGCTCTGTTCCCAGGCACCACTACCTCTCCCCCTCATCCGTCATCTGTCTAGCATGGGAACCTCGACCTCGTCAGGGGTAGAGCCCATGCAAATTGGCAGGGCCCGACCACGCTTGTCACAGGAGGAGAAGGAGAAGCGCAGGAGGGAGGGGCTGTGCCTATACTGATGAAAAGGGGGGCACCTGGCCTGAGGATGCTCTTCCAAAACTGAGAAGACCCCGATGCCGGAAAACTCCAAATCCCAGCTCTCATAGAGGCCCAAGAGTTGAGAGCCAAGTCAAAGAAGTTGCCTCAGCAACAACCACTTCCGTCGCAAGCCACCCTGCTCGTGCTGGTCCGATTGACTCTGCCCATGGAACAGAGTTTCCAAGTCAAGGCCATGATTGACAGCAGGATGTCATCGAGTTTCATGGACTGTAATATCGCCCGTGAGCATGGCATCCCCATTCAGACGCTTGAGCAACCCTTGTCCGTCGAGACCATTGATGGACACCCCCTAAAGTCAGGAACTGTGACCGGAGCAACCGAGATGCTAGGGATAGAGATCCCGGGGCATGTGGAGGAACTGTCATTCTATGTGGCTTCTCTACCTCACTTCCCAGTGGACCATTTTCTGGGACAAGGCGGTGCTGGCGTTCGCCTCGAGATATTGCCAACAACACTGCCAGGATAGGAAAAAACCTGACCCTGAGATAGTGGCTGGAGCAACATTGCAGAAGGAAGCTCCTCTACCCGAGAAATATGTGGAATACTGGGATGTGTTTGACAAAAAAGCCAACCAACTGCCCCCCACTGGCCATATTACTGCACCATCAACCTAATGCTACAAGTGCCCATTCTGTCCGGGTACATCTATTCCCTGTCAAAGCTGGAGTTGGCAGCGCTGAGGGAGTTTCTGGACACGAACCTGAAGAGAGGCTTCATTCGACCCTCTCAGTCCCCGGCCGGGGCACCTCTGCTGTTTGTTAAGAAGAAAAATGGAGAGTTACGCCTGTGTAATGATTACAGGGTGCTGAATCACATAACCATCCCCAACAGCTACCCCTTGCCACTCATCACGGAAATGCTGGAGCGATTGCGGTCTCCCAAGATTTATACCAAGCTCGATTTGAGGGGGGCTTATAAGCTGGTGCAAATAAAAGAGGGGGATGAGTGGAAGACCACCTCCAAGACCCGATATGGTCAGTTCGAGTACTTGGTGATGCCATTTGGCCTATCTAATGCTCTAGGAGTCTTCCAAAATTTCGTGAATGACATCTTTTGCTACCGGGCCAAGTTCAAGGTTCTAGTTTTGGTGTACAAAGCCCTATACAGCTCAGGACCAGGATACCTGAAAGACCGTCTTATCCCTTACATACCCAGTCGATCACTGCACTCTGCAGGTGAGGGCCTCCTGCAGATACCATCTTATCAGGAGGTTCGTTCTGTACAATATAGGAAATGGACCTTTAGTGTGGCAGCACCTACCCTGTGTAATTCCCTCCCTTTAAATATTAGGCAGGCACCATCTCTGCTAACTTTTCAGCGCCTTTTGAAGACTTTTCTTTTTCAACAAGCCTTTTAAGGTGAGAGCTATCCCAGTCTGTGTCTGTGTCAGAATTGCTTAATATGTTTTTTAATAATGTTTTTAACCCTTTTTTTAAAAAGTTTTTTAATTTTTTTAATGCTGTTTTGTCTTAATGTATTTTAAGATTTGTTTTTATGATGTTTTAAAGTGTTTTTAGTGCCTTGTTTGCCGCCCTGGGCTTCTGCTAGGAGGAAGGGCGGGATACAATCATCATCATCATCATCATCATCTTTCGGGACTATTTGGATCGATTCATGATCGTGTATTTGGATGATATTCTGATATATTCTGACTCCCCTGAGGAACACGAAGAACATGTGAAGGCTGTGTTGCGGTGCCTCTGGGAACATTGCCTCTATGCCAAGTTGGAAAAGTGCAGGTTTGATGTGACCATGTTGGACTTTTTGGGGTATTGCATCTCACCAGGCAGGGTAGAGATGGATGTGGGTAAGGTTCACTACGTTCTTATGTGGCAACCTCCTTGTACCAAGAAAGAGTTACAGCGCTTCCAGGGGTTTGCCAATTACTACCACCGGTTCATCGCAAACTACTCCAACAAGAGGACACCCCTCACGGACTATCTAAAGGGGCCGGGCCCCTTTCTCTGGACAGAAGCCATGCAGCAAGCCTTTGAAGAGTTGAAGGGGCGGTTAGCCTCAGAGCCCATTTTACAGCACGCAGACCCCACGCTCCCCTTTGTGGTTGAGATGGATGTGCCGGACGTGGCCATCGGAGTGGTGCTTTTACAACCAGCACATAAAGAGGGAGGCCTGAGACCCTGCGCTTATTTCTCACAGAAGTTGACCAGTTTAGAGCAAAACTACACCATGTGGGAAAAGGAGTTGCTGGCCATCCAGGATGCCTTTGAAACTTGGTGGCATCACATAGAAGGAGAGCAGCACGAGATAGAAGTGCACACCGACCATCGGAATTTGGAGAGTCTTCAGACTGTCCGCAAATTGAATCAGAGACAGGTCCAATGGGCACAATTCTTCACTCGCTTCCACTTCAAAATTCACTACATCCCGCAAGCGCAGAACAAGCAAGCAGATGTATTGTCCCGCAAGCCAGAATACCTAGACAGCCTGATCCTGAAACTGCCACAACTAATCATACCTCCCAAAAAGATATTAGTGGGGGAATGCCAAGAGTCTTGGGTGACGGAGCTGCAAGTGGTGCAAGAGCAGGATCCCTTTGCCAAAGAGAAGTGCTCTGAGTTAGCAACACAACCCACCGAGAGTAGCGAGGGTTTTGTGCTGAAGGGAGGGATGCCGTACCATCAGGAAGCCATGTAGTTAGGTCTTTTAGGTCTTTTTCATTTTGTAGTGTATCACTTCACCTTGTATTCGCTTACATAGAATCCCTAGACTTGATTTTGTTAGCGAAATTTCACCTTGTTGAGATTGCCATCACTTGGGCCTTGATGCAAATTGCACACTCCTTTCCTTTCATGTTGCCTGGCTTGCAAAGGCAAAAATATTTCCATATAACTAGATTTGCCATGATCTGTATGAAAGGGTAGCAGTATAGGACCATTTGAAAATGCCGCTCCCACTGCTTTAATTTAGCTATAATACAACCTATCCAATTTGACTAATAATAATTTAATATAGCACCTCCTTCAACCTCTCTCAGGTAGCAGTGATTCCGTGAAATAAAAAAACACACAGGTTGAAAGCATGTGGGCAGGGGGAGGGGAAAGGGAAAGATACACTAAAAGGAGCTTTCTAACCTCTACCAGCAGATGGAGCACTGTCACCATTGTGACAGCTGACAAAGTAGAAAGCCAAGATGTGAACAGAATTTCTTCTTTGGAAGGTTAATGTTCCTAGTCCAATTTCTTTTATAGATCGGTTTGCCAATAGTTTTTAGAGAGCATTTTCATTTCACAACCTGCTTTTTAATGTACTTTAATAATATTTTATTACAATATTGCAGTTTTTAGCTCAGGCTATTAGAAGCTCCATGGTGCATCTCCTACCTGTGTGTGTATCCTTGGTGAGCAGAGAAGCAGAGCACAAACAGCCACGTTAATTTAAAAAGAGAATTGGATTAGGAAGGTCATTTTAGAATGCTTAACCTCTATCTGTTTAGACAAATATGTCAAGTGCCCTAGTGGAATAACTGTTTGACATAATGCATACCAAAGTGCAAATTTACATGAATGTTTAACAATGGCTATTGTAAAATTACCTGTTGTTTCAAAAAACATGAAGAACATCATAAAGGGTGTTTGGGTGTGTGAGAGAGGGGATTTTCCTGGGAGGCAATCCTGGAATACTACCTGAATATGATGGAGTTAGTTTTCCCAAATGTTTTTGTATATATGCTCTACATTTGAGGTCCTGCACATTTCTGAGCCAGATTGACTAGTCTATAACTGTAGTTACTGGGAAGCTATAATTGTTCCACCAAGTGGAGCTATTGGACATGTTTTGCTGTGAAGTTGAAGGTTGTGCTAGTGTCATAGGTAGCCACTGGATGGTGTCTGTGTTACGATTGCCATGCCTATTACAAACTTCTCCTCTGCCTACTTGTGCCATTTAAGAAACCCATCAATTAATTGCTTTTCTGCCAACAGTGTATTAGGGGCTGGTGATGCAGTCACTTCTATGCCAGTGTCTCCCAGCCCATAGGTGGAAGGGTGTGGGCAACAAGGGCATGGTGAGTAAACATGTTGCTGGTCTCTCTTGTATGCTATCCTGGGATCAAGGCAATGAGGAGTGGAAACATGAGAATTGGACCTCACCTACTTCATTTGCTGCTGCAATTGGCAAAGCATCTAGGAAATTGTTATCATATGAAGGCAGTTTGATGCCCCGTACAAGTATATATAATATATAATTTGCTATTATTGGCTGTGCTGCAATATCCCAGCACTACTAGTTTTTCAGCTTGATGCATTCATTTTTATGTTTCAGTGACCTATTTTTATTATTATTTTTGTTTCACATCTGTCCTGGAAGCTCACTGACAAGCAGAAAACAAAACTGTTTACCAGCTGAACTCACAGCTGTTGCTAGTATTGGAGACCTAGCCAAAAATGACTGCTTTCTTGGTAAGCTCATTCTGCTGAATGAAACTCTCTAGAGTTTGCTGAAAGTGTGCTGCAGCTGGAGTCATGTCAAAAGTTCCCACATCTTTATGCTAATCATACTTCAGCTTTCTTAGAATCTTGGACATTCATTTACTTGGTTTTTCCAGAGTTCCAATAGATTTAAAATGGTCTCACTATGCCAACCACCTTTCAGGAATCTATATTCTACCAACAAGCATCTCAGAGTGGTGGCTGTGTTGAAACTCTTAGCAAGCATTGGTAGAATTCATTTATATTTTAAAAGTCACACATCCTTTCTTTACAGAAGCAAGCTTGTTAATAATGCATTCTAAAATGCATTATTTTGCTCTGACAACACTGTTTTACTTTAGAAAACCTTGTTACCATTGGGTTCATTGCTGCAAACTTTAAATTATTGCATAATTAATAGGACTAGGACAAATTTCTGCAAAGTCCAGTTTTTCAAAAGGCCCATTTGAAGGGACAGACATGTTCTGAATATGTTGGCTTCTTTTTTGGGGGGGAGTGGGGGGGAGTTGTACAAAACTATTTAGCATATGTTTTTAGAGGAGTAATATAAGTGTCTCCATAACTGCTGTGGCAGAGATGCTGCAGTAGTCATACTGCTGCTCTGGGAGCCATTGCTACGGCTGCTGCATTCTTCACAGCTGGCAATAGCTTTTGTAAATAATACAACACATTAAACAGCCAATAAAGCGCTATGTTGAAAATGTCATGATGTTATATGTTGCTGCCTGATGTAGCTATGTCACTAATGTGGGAGTGGGGAACCTTTGGTCCTCCAGATGTTGCTGGACTACAACTCCCATCATCTCTGACCATTGGCCATGATGGCTGGGGCTGATGGGAGTTGTAGTACAGTAAAACATCTGGAGGACTATGGGTTCCCCACTTCTGCTCTAATATATCAGAAAGAGTCATATAGGTCAAGACAATGAACTGTGGAGTATATGGATATTGTATAATGATAGGGGAGATTATTCAAAAGTGGGTGATCAAATGTGCAAGTACTTCTGTTCAAATTAGAGCAACCCTAATTTGAGTCTACTATAGCCCTCCCACACCTCGAGCAGACTCTTCCATGAATTGGGGCTTGGGTCCCACCTCTTCCCTGCCACAGGGGCTTACTTAGTGCTGAAAATAAATTGCCATTTTTGAGTGTTCATATTCATCACTTGAAAAGCTTCTGCTTGTGACAAATGAGGAAATATGGAGTAACTTTCCCCAACAGGATTCAAGAGGCTTGACTAAAATCCCCATGATTTCTGGCAGGAGATGTAATCTGTGCATCATTTACTGCTAAAGAGGAGGCCCCATTCTGTCCCCTGTGTTGAGGGAGCCTTCTAGGTTTCCAATTCTCCAAGTTTCCATATAACAGCCTCCATATAACACCTCTGCTCGGAGATCTGCACTGGTTGCCAATTTGTTACTGAGCCAAGTTCAAGGTGTTACTACTAGTATATAAAGCCCTTAACAGCTTGGGACCAGTTTACTTGCGGGACTGCTTTACCCCATATGCAGAGCTTGGAAAAGTTACTTTTTTAAACTACAACTCCCATCAGCCCCAGCCAGCATGGACACTGGATTGGGCTGATGGGAGCTGTAGTTCAAAAAAGTAACTTTTCCAAGCTCTGCCCATATGTACCCACTTGAGCACTTCGATCTGTGGAACTGGCCCTGTTACAGATGCCACATAATACTTGCTCCACACTTGTAAGAAATCGTTCTTTTAGTGTGGCCCCACCTACTCTTTGGAACTCCCTGCCTATTGACATCAGGTAGGCGCCTTCACGATATTCCCTTTGGTGCCTGCTTAATTTTTTTTTGTTTAGGCAAGCCTATTCAGATGCAAAGCTGTTGATGTGTTTTAATATTTTTAGTTAGTTGCTGCTTTAATTATTTTAAAAATGTTTTTAATTACTTGTTTTTAACTGTTTTATTGATAATGTTCAATGTTTTTTGTAAACTGCTTAGAGGTTTTTAATGCAATCTAGTGGCATATCAATTTGGTAAATAAATAAATGTTACAAATGGAGTCTGAGCAGGAAGGTGCTCAACTGGCAGAAGGTGCTCAAACTTACCAGTGGCAGGGAAAGGGCTTAAGTCAGTCAAGAGAGGAGGAAACCGTGGAAACCAGTTCAATGGAGTTAGGAGACTAAAAGAACCTAAGCAGGGACAAGGAGAAGGATCTGGGCTTCTATTCAGACTCCAGTATGGTGCAGAGAGGCCTTCTTTAAACAAAAGAACAAAAACAAACCAAAACAAAAAGACAGAGGTGGTGGTGAAGTATAGTGGCATTTATAGTGTAAAAAAAGACCAAGGTATTTGTGTGGTTTTATGGATGAATAGTGCAAAGAAGAAGCATTCAAAAATTGCCTTCAAAAAGTCAACAGTTACAGCAGAATGCCCTTTTTGCCACCTAGGGTTTTCAGTTAAATATAAGGAAAGAAAGCAGTAAGAAGCCATGCAGAAAGTTTAAAACATAATGAATTAGAAAAACAACAGAAAGGAATGCCACAAATCTCATAGCTTTTTACCAAAAGAGACTCATCCCAAGAAAATCTGGCAACAGTAGCTGAAGTGGGAGATGTTTATCACAGTATTTCCCACCATTTAAGTTATGCAAGCCAAGACCTCAAACAATATTGTTCAAAGAAAATTGCCTGATTCGGAAATTGGAAAAAAAATACTGTGGACTGACAAAAGCACATAAGCATAACAGACTGTATTTTGGCATCAAAATCACCAGAACTTTTGCTTAAGGACTTAGATTGTGCACAGCTTTTTTTCAGTTGGCTCTGATGTCTCCAACAAGGGATACAGGAAATTCTTCCCAGTAACTCTGCATAACTTTTCTATGACAGAGGGAATTAAGCATGACTTGCTTGATTTTTACAATGACGAGACATGATGTAATTGTGACATGGATGTCCAACATTCTACAGAGGAATGGTCTCAGCATCAAAAGTGTGTCTGCTAGCACAGATTGCAGAGCGGGAACTACCCATGCCCAGCTGAAGGGGCCCCTGTCAGCCACAGGGGCCCTCAACCAGTGCCCAACCTGGCTGCCTGCTAGCTCCATACCTGGCTAATAAGGCACAGTGGGTGGGGCACGACTGCTCTCCCAGATTCCAGACACAGCGGGTCATGCTGTTGGCTGAGAAGGGGGGACAAAACCATGGGGAGTTCAGTGTCAGGAGTGTCAGATTGGCTCCACCACCACATACTGCACTGTGCCAAGCTCCCACCCCTCACCCTTCTCAGCCACATTCAGAAGCCAAGAGAACAGTGGTGCCACACCTGTGCTACCTTGCTGGCCGCTACCAGGTAAAAACATTACATTTAATTTCAAATATTTCAGTATGAAGATGTCATGCCGGCCGCCTAGCTGCAGGGGAGTAGAATGCAAGCTTAGGAAGGTGTTATAAATGGCCTCAAGAGAATGGGTGGTTGTCTGAGGAGGACCCACCAATCTCCCCAGGGTTTACTGTTTAAAGGTGAATTGAAGGGATAAAATTGGGTGTGTGAATTCTAACCAGAATTCAAAGGGGTAAAGCAACATGTAGAAATTCAATCTTGGTTTGAAAAATTACCCAGGAATTTCCTCAGGCAGAGTTGGCAGAGCTTTCTACAGAGCCTTCTGCCACCTGTAACCCTCATGCTCTTCTCCAAAATAAAACTTATGTGCCTTGGGAAAGAAAAAGGAGGTAGCAGGGAAGGGGGAGTGGTGGAAACATTGTCAAGGGCATCCCACTAACACAAAAAGCCCCTCAAGGCTTTTCAAAAGCTTGGCAAACAAACAATTGGGGGTGAGTGGGTGATCACAAGATTTGAGCAACGTCCCCAATAATGAGGCATCCATATGCTGAATGATATTGCATGATCTGAATACAAGCCTGCAAACATCAATTTTAAAAGTGCATGTGACAAAGAACAGAAATCAGTCCCAGATTTTGAAAACTCAGCTGTTATGACTAAAGGCAGAGAGACCTGACTGTTCTGCCGGTTCCAGTGTGTCTCCACCTCTCTTCTGAAAATGGGGGCACACAATACTAGTCAAACTCTGCCCCTTTTTACTGTAAAACCTGGTGGAATCCACTTGAGTACACTTTTTTAAAAAAATGTTTCAAACAGATTTTGCAGATCAACCTGTTCCCCCTCCAGGTGTGGTCAATGGAAATGCTTTACTATAGGAGACTAGTGTGATCACAGCCTAACTTTGTCACAGGTTCAGATATCATTTGATGATGTTACAGTGTAAGACCAGATACATAAAGCTCCTGTGACAGCTTCTCAATACGTGTGTCAGCTTCGCTTCTGAGCTAGTTTTTCAAGTGACAAAATTTAAACTCTTGGCTGTTTTGTAAGTAACTGTGTTCTTGTGTAATGTTTTATTACCTCAGGCCTGTATTCAAATATTTTCAGGCATCAAAATATCTGTCAGGATATTTATTTATTTATTAAGGTGGTTTACACCCACCCATAACCAAAGAATAAACCGTTTATTATCTCCCAGGCCTTTGCTGAGTTCTGTGATCTCCTAAGAGATTTTGATTTAAAAAACCAAAACATACAGGTTTTACCCACAGACAGCCTTGCAGAGAGGACATGCTACGAAGAGGAAAGCAGAGAGAACAAAAGGCATTCAAAACAACTTTTAGACAGCCAGCTTGCTCAATGATGTGGATTCAAGCCAGAAAAAATAAAGGGCATGCTCTTCATGTTTTTCTCAAGCCAACAAAAAAAGAAAGAGGCATGCCATGGCCACCAGTTTGGTTCTAAGCCAGGAAAATAAATACTCACCCAAGTTAGGAAAATAGCTGCTTTTTACCTTGTGTGCAGCTGCTGTAATGGGGCCAGAAGGGGTAGACAACTGAGATCAAGAAGCTGTGGCTTTATGTCTAGCAGCAGGCTGTGGCTCGTGGTGGGGGATGAACGCAAGGTGGCTGACTCTGGCATCTGTGGACGTGGAATTTGTCTTCCTTCCACACCCGATCTGTGAAACAAACTAGCCAGGTAGCACTGGTGAGCCTGGAATCTGAGAAAAGATTATAGCAGCAGCAAGTAGAGATGAACGAAAAGGTAGTTTTCCTGCTTTTCAAATTACACTATGAGCACATTCCTACTCCCCCTGATGTTGGTGGCTTGTCTCTGTGTGTGGGTTATTAGTTGCCTTTCTGCAGGCCTCCATCAAAAAAAGTACCCTGCTGCTGTTGCTCTGCCCCCAGGGAAGCCCTAAGCTTCTCTGAGGTGGGTGGTAAGCTGTCACCAGTAGTTCCCCAACAATAGTAGCTATCAGAAAGACTCAAACTGGGGTGTGGGTAGGGGATGGGATCCTGTGGATCCCCTGAGGGGCCTGAGCTGCACCTGTGGGGACCTTGTGCAACAAAACAAGGAAACTCCCTTCCACCCTGGTCAGTTTGAGCAGCAGGATTTGGGATGTATTTGCCAATCCAACATGCCACTCCGCTCTGCTCCATATCTCTTATTGGCTGTGCAGAATAACAAGCACTCATTGGGGAAACATCCTGATTTCACTATTTGGGTTGTCAGGTCAAAGTAATTGGTTCCACTGTTGTACTGTTTTTCCTGATGTTCAGTCAAAATCTGGCTTCCTGAAACTTGAGCCCATTATTTTGTATCCTGCACTCTGGGACGATCTAGAAGAGATCCTGGCCCTCCTCTGAGTGACAACTTTTCAAGTACTTGAAGAGTGCTATCATATCTTCCCTCAGTCTTCTCTTCTCAAGGCTAAAGATGGCCAGTTCTTTCATAATTGTGGACTACTATTCCAGTTTCAGGGACATAGATAGCCCCATTGCCAGATACAAGATCTCGGACAATGATCATAAAGCTAGAAGAGGATAAGTTCTGTTTGAACAAACTCTATTACTGACTGCCATGGATCACTTAAAAACTTTAGTATCAGGTGAAAAGAGACTGATTGTTTAGACTATCCTGGTGTTGGAGAATGTTTCAGTTCTTTGGACTGGGGGTCCTTGAAGAAATTTGAAGGCACAGGCTTGAAGCAAAAAGGTAGGCCTTTATTCTTTACCAGCATACACAGGGTCAGCCTCCCAGAGAGTCTGGAGAGGACTGCACTGAAGCACAGTCTGCATGGCTCTTTTATACAGTACTAAGTACACATGTGACATTAGTTTACCAACCCCACAAGTTCCTTCCCACATAACGTAACAGTTCCTCCTCTTTGCAATATTTCCAAAAAAATCAGAAAACATTAGGTAATTCTACTCTCTAGTTACATGAACATGTGTACAGGTAATTTGTCACTGTTTTAATATACTACTTATTCCAATTTTCTGTCTTACTAATATCACCATTGTTCTGCTGTTCCCCATGACATATTTTTCCAGGCCAGTTGAAACCAGTTACTACCATATACTACATTCTGCTGTTGTGAATGGGCTTTTATGCATACCCGGTACTTTCCATTTTCCATTGTTCTTGATCAGCCAGGCTAACCCAGGTACACCTGGAGATATTACATGTTCCTTAATGATACCAGGCTGGGTTTGGCTCACTCAGCATAGGGTGACTGGAAGTTCATGAGCACCACAGTTTTATGAGTTTGCTGTAGGGGTTCTTATTTCTTATATTTTCTTAGAAATCCCATTCCTACTTAAAGAAACTGCATAGCTATAGATAAGGATTCTGATTATAATGCTGGACTATGACTGAATTTAAGACAAGGTACTGGGTGATTCTGAGCCAGCCACTATCTCTCAGCCTCAGAAGAATGGAAAAGGCAAACCACCTAAAAATACCTTTTTACCATGAAAACCCACTTACAGAGTTTGTATTCTATTAAATAAAACATACCAGATCATTTTAAAACTCGAAGTTTCTCTCATTACTATTTGATAACGTTACAAAGTTTTTCCATTAGTCGGTGCCATTGTACTAGAACAAGAATAAAATTTGTGTATAATTTGCCAACTAATAATCACTTTCCCAGGATGAAACAGTTTAAAAATCAATCATAGATTACATGCTCATTTGCTTCCAAACAATATACTCATTAATTAAAGTCAGTCACACACAGGCCTATTTTGGCAAAAGCAGAGGTTCAAAGTAAGTTGAATTAACCATTGCCTGCTCTCCAGGCCATACTCACAGGCCTGCATTTCTCTGTGAGACTGGATCTTAGGGGTCTTCAAAAGGCCTATGGCCCCCTTGCCTCGTTCCTTGTGATTTTCTTATTTTTCATAAATATATACCTTCTAATTATGTGGATATATAAAAATTCTCCATTACCGGCAACTTCAATTTGTCTGCTTAGGATAACTAAAACAGCTGTTGCACAATTCACAAAATAGCAGGAACATGTCATAAATGGTAAGTTGGCACAGGACTACAGCAAGTTCCAAAACCAGGAGCACTTTAGAAGCTAAAGACTTAGGTTGTCTCCCAGTCATATAGGATTCACTTGTCTGGAAGCAACTCTGTCTGTATAGTAGAAGAAAATTTAAATGACTCAACAAGCCATGTGAACTCATTTTTCTGTCCTGTACATATTGTGGGCTTTCCCATTGGCCACTGAAAAACAAAATGTTGGAGTTGGTAGACCTTTGCCTTTTACACTGTAGAATGGGGCAGGCTGCTGATTTTGTGAACTATGTACATCAGTGCATAGCCTTTGTGTCTGGGTCATTTAGACATGCTGCCTGAGCAACATGGTATTTTGCTCAGAGCTAAATTGCTTTTACACAGCTGGCAGAATATGATTGAATTGTAGAGTGGAGGTCTTATAAGCCATCTAGTCTAATCCCTTGCTCAGTGCAGGAGATCCAAAACTAGAGAATCCTGAACAGATGGCTGTACAGCCTCTGCTGGAGTACCTCCACTGAGAGAAAGCCCAATGCCCCTCTAGGTAATTGGGTCCATTGTTGAGCTCCTCTTTCCATCAAGACATTTCTCCTAATGTTCAACCAAAGTTTACCCTTCTGGTAACAAGTGTATTAGTCCTGTGAGGGAACAGAAAACAAGTGTTTGCCCTTTTCTATGTGACAGCTTTTCAGGCATTTGAAGAGTGTTATCATAAACCACCAACACCCCCGTCCGCCAATCTTTCCGGGCTAAACATACCCAGTTTCTTTAACCTTTTCTCATAGGATATGTTTTCTATACTGCCACAGCTTAGAGGTAAAGTTGCAACAACCTAGAAATAAATGTAGTAGAGCAATCAAAGGGTATGCAGAAAGGGCAAAGAAGCAATGCTACAAACAGCAAAACCAAGTTAAGAAAAAAGAGACATTCAGGTATGTTTCAAATATTTTTGTTCCCCTGCACTGGTAAACTTTATACACAAAACAGCTGTGCTCACCATATGGCATGCATACTGCTAGGCACTTTTTCTTGGCCATAAAAAAGGAAAAGAAAATTGTGATAAAATGAATTGTGTTTTAAACAAAGTCAATCTCTAGCAGTAATACCTGTGAAAGAAGCATGTAAACATGACTTAAAAGCTGTGCTACAACAAATAATTCTGATTAGACTGCATAGTACTGCCACAGCATATAGCACATATAAGAAGCTGCTTAGGTCAGCTTCAGACAACGCAGTGGTTAGTAGAAGCCAGCATGAACTTGGCAAAAATAAATCCTGCCAGATTAATCTTATCTCTTTTTAATTGGGTTACTAGCTTAATGGACTGTGGGAGTGCTGTAGATGAAATTTATCTTGCTTTCAGCAAAGCATTTACAAAACTTTCTTACGATATTTTGGTTAGTGAGCTGGTTAAATGAGGGCTAGACGATAATACTGTCAGCTGGGTCTACAGCCTGTTGGAAAACCAGCACTCAAGAATGGCTCTTTATCAAACTGGAGAGAGGTTTCAAGTGGGTGTCACAGTCTTCTGACCTAAGCCCAATACTCTTCAACATTTTTTCAATGGCTCTTATATGAGTGGAGGATATCTTTATCAAATTTATAGATGATACAGAACTGGGAGGGGTAGCTAGCACATCAGATGATGGGGGAAATTCCCAATGACCTTGAATGAATGAAAGATAAGCAGAAATGAACAAAATAAAATTCAACTAAATCATATGCAAAGTTCTGCAGGGAGGGGGGGATCAAATGTGCAGGCATAGGATGGTGGATACCTGGCGGCAGTAGTAGATGTGAGAAGGATAAAAGGACTGTAGTCAAAAGCAAGGTGAACATGAGGCAGCAGGGTGATGCCGCTGCAAATGTGATTTTAGGCTTCATTAATAAAACCATAGTTTACAAGTCATGAGAGGGAATAGTTTTCTTATGGTCATCATCAGTCAGACCTCATCTTGAGTACTATGTACAGTTTCAAGTGCCAGACAATGTATGCAGATAATGGGTTCAGAGGATGGCAACAAAGATGATCAGGAGAATGGAGGGAAAAGTCCATGAGGAAAAATTGAAGGAGCTGAGTATGTCTTGCCTGGAGAAGACTAGGGAGGAACATGATAGCACTCTTCAAATACCATTAAGTAAAACAATAGGGAAAATGTCTTAATGGTAAGAGTAGTCTGTCAATGGAACTGCTTATCTAAGAGGAGAGTAGGCTTTCTCTTATTGGGAAGACTTCATACAAAGGCTGCCTTGTAGTACCTCTCTGTGCCTGTTTAGCGACTGGAAGGTACTTGCCCAACATGTCCATTGCTGCCCTTTTTGGGGGCCCTCAGCCAGTGTGAGTTCCCGGTAGCAGTGTCTCAGAGGACGTCTGCCAAATGCTCAGACCTTCCAGCCAGCAAAGTTTTACCACAGGATTACAGTTTGAAAAGGCAATCCTATTGTGTTTAGTGAGGCTATCCATGAGTATATGTGATTTCAACATCAATCTAATCCATCCTGACTTGAACACTATCACCGTGACAGGTGCATATACATAAATTTTCCTACCATAGTTTTTATAGCTGGAGTTAACAAACCTTACACATACAGAAAAAGCACAGGTGAAAATGTTTAAGATCTTTTGCTCACTCAAACATGTTCTGCAACTGTTTGCAGGAGCAAAACACTGAAGTTAGCTACAAGTTGGCTAGTGAAAAATAAAAGCTGCTCAGTGATAGATAGTGATATATTCCAGTTATGACCACATATTATTAATTTCTTATCTCACAGCAATAGCTTTTCTTTACAGCTGAAGAGGATGTGTATGTTTTTATCAGCCTCATTTGCATGTCACTGTAAACCATAGGTAATGGTTTCCTGTGAATGCACTGATCTGGGCTACTTTGCTCCTCTCAACCAGTGTGTGGGAGAAACAAACCACTATCCCTGGTTTATCATTATATCCATCCTGGGGATCATTTGTTTCACTTAAAACGCACACACAATCTATAAGTCAAGAACATTAAGCCAGGGATCATGGTTTGTTTCTTCCATGCGCTGCTGAGGAGGCACAAAGTGGTCCAGATCAGTGCATTCTTGATAAACAATTGTTTTACTATAACACGTGAACTGGGTACAGTATGTCTGTTTTATTTGGCTTCTGTTTGTCATAAATATGTTATGTCTAAGTTGCACATTTGTAATTTTTCTTTTCAATCTTGTAAAGTAGAACTCTTCCTTGAAAAAGAGATTCTATTACATTTTGTACTCATTTTGTGCTATTTATTTTTGTCAACAGAATGAAACAATTAGCATCACATAAGGAATTCCCTAGCATCTGTATGCACACAAGTCACTTATTAGATTGATCTGTAGTGCACACAGGGGTTTTGTGTTGGAAGGGTTACAATGGATGAGCCAAGGTGGGACCAATTCTGGAGTCCGATGCATTTGGGGGATATTGATTTTATAAACTGTAAACAAAACAAGTAACAAAACCAATTACCCCTAAATGATAATGAACAAACAAGAGCTTATCCACACGGTGATTTACTGTGTGTCTGATGCTATTTGCATCCCCTTTTAATTCGCATAGTTCACTTGGCGTTACTGGCAAGCAGAAGCAATCACACAGTTTCCTCCCTGTAAATCCATACTAACCCAATCCTATGATAATCCAAAAAGGGAAGGAAAAAATGTTTTCACTCCGTTTCTCTAGGGCTTACAGACACTTTGCTGTGATGCTTTTAGGTGGGTGTGTCAATTGTTCCCTTCTCCACCCCCACTCCCTCCTCCTCCATTCATTTATTTCCTGCAACTTACAGCTGCTCTCCCCCATTCTGCAATGCTTTTTTATGTTGCTACAAACGGTGCCTTTATTTTCTTTCCCCCCCAACTTGTGCACAAAAGCATAACACTGCTCAAACAAAGATTGTATTTCAGCTGTATTGTACCAGTGAAAATACAAATAATCACACTTCCGGGATGTTGTTTTTAAATGAAACTTACTGGTAGAACAAACTGAGTATACTCGGTTGCCAGGTAACCAGAGGGAGTGGAAATGTTAAATTAGAGGGTGTGGTCTTTAGGAAATTGCTTCCCCTCAAGCGTAACTAGAAAACACTGTGTTTGCAGCTGCCATTGATTCCTTACTGTAGATGGTGCAAAGGAGGTAAAAACAGCATCTTTAGCATGAAGTTATGTTCCCATGTGGATAAGCCCCAACAGTCAGATAATAGATTTCCCATCCTCAAAGCCACTACTTTCAGAGTGCTGTTTGTTGTTGAATCTCTATCCACAGATCTGTCATTATCCATTGCTGTTGCTTATGTTCACTGTTCCTCCACTTCTCCCTAGAGTTTTATTGTCTGTTTCTTCTCCAACTGACACCAACATACATTTGCCCTCACTGTCTCCATGATTCTAAGCCCGCCCTTTGCCAGTCCAGCTCTTTATGATGTCATAGGAGTGGGTATCACAGAGCCAGCTTTATACATGTATTTAGGAGTTTATTGATCTCCAGACAGTGGGGAAGCTGAAGCGAAGTGACAAATGAAAAGGCCTTTCCATCATTATCATCTCATTTTTGAGAGAACATTAAAGATACCAACAAAGGAAATTCTAGCTACTGTTACGACATGTGCTCTTGGGGACCTGAGTGTGTGCATTTGCCACCCTCATGTCCCATGAAACACACCTCCTTGAGAGGAGGGGATCTTTTGCTAGGGATAAAACAAGCGCTTTGCCCTGAAATGTGCTTAAATGGTGTATATATTTAACCCAAGAAATGCAGGTCCAAACCAAAATAAAGCAAAGCTTGATTTTATTGAGAGAAAGAGTAGGAAAGCATTACAGAATTACTTGGGTGCGTGGCAGCATTTATCATTAATATCCTAACCCATTCATAACTTTAAAGTTAAGAAATCAAAGGACCCTATTACTATAAGAGGTGAAAGGTAAGAGAGAGATTACCTATCCTATGCCCGGAGTGGGCGGTTGAATACAGCTGAAGCTATGTGGAAGAGCTCTGATCCAAAACCAGGAAGGAATCTCTTGGTCTCAAGGTTTTTTTGCACCGAGACCCAGAGTCTCCCCGGTTCTGTCCCTGCAGTCCTTGATGCGTTCCTTGAGAGCGTAGTACATGTGTGTTGGAGCTCTGATGTTCCTCAGCCCCCCTTCCTCTTTCTTCCTCTCTTCCCTTTTTTTTTACCTTCAAGCCTCGGTTTTAAAATACTTTTTTCCTCTCTCCCCCTCCTGCCAAGGAGGGTATGAAAGTCTGGTGATGTTGTGTATGTGTGTGTGTATCTCTAACTGACCCTGAAAACTAAGGCTCCTAACAAACAATGGGATTCACTGTGGGTGAGGGAAATTTGCCAAAGGACAAGATAACAATTATGCAGAACATTTATGCTGTAGCTTTAGTTTTGTATCTTAATTTCTGCCCTTGTTACTCTTCGCACAAAACCTCGTGGGAAAGCATAACCAGCCATACCATTAGGTGGGGGTGTGGGGTGGGAATTGTAGTTTAGCAGGCTCCATGGCCCTGCCTCGTAACACTACTTTACTGAAGAATTTAGACTAAACCTCAATATAATATTTCATAATGTTCTGTCCGAAGCTGCTCCCTCAGACTTACCTGAAGTATCATGGACAATGGTAGAACCAGAATCCAGAAGCCATTAAAAAAACCCTACTAACATCTAAAATCTTTAAATATATTAATCTTTCTCCTTTTCCTCTTTTTGTTTTCTCCCAAAACATAGCTGGTATCAAATGCTAATGGCAGAGAAAAGGCCCAAGTACCTTCCCTCATAAAGCTCCCCTGGCCATCTGACAGGTAAGCCAGTTTGAGATGTCACAGAGGGAGAAGATGTCACTGTTCCTATAGCAACCTGCTTCAACCATGGGCATTGTTTCTCATGGGTCTCTGGGCCAAGTTAGCAGTAACAGTCCATAATCGGATCTCCCGCTCTTTTTTAAAGGTTTAATTGCTCAAGCTGCAACGGGGGTGGGGTGGGCACTGGGTGAGTCAGGGTTTAACCCTCCTCCCATCATGTTCCCAGTGAAAATCCCATCCAAGCTGCTGTTTACCCCATCAGTGGGTAAAACATACCGGCACTCTAATTGCACTTGCATTACACTTGCCCTTTTCTGTATGCCATTGGGCCCCAAACTTTTTTCCCTATTGACCGCTTGAAAATTGTTGAGGGTCTTGGTAGACCACTTAATGGTTTTTATGCCTGTTGCAGCAATTGTAATGCACTGCGCTATATGCTGTATGATTTTTAATTGTACTGTTATTGCTTCTTTTATTGCTTAAAATACTATATAAAATACAATATATATTACAGTTTGTATTCCATAGAATTCAAATTCTATCGTTTCTCATGTTTAAATGTATCTCCCTTACACAGTTCAGAAAAGGCGAAGAGCACAATGTCTTTGCATGTTTAGAGTGCTATATAAATTATAATGTGGAGATGTAGTATAGAAAAGCTCTCTCGCTCTCTCTGCCACTCAGCCCCTCTGTACTGTAATTTAAAGCAGTGTCATGTCACTTAAAAAAGTCAGGGCTCCCCCCCAAATCCTGAGAACTGTGGTGCTGAGAGGTGTTAGGAGACCCCTATGAGCTACAATTCTTGGAGTGGTTTAACAATCAATCCCTCTTCCCAGGAAACTCAGGGAATTGTAGCTCTGTGATGGGAACAGGAGCAGGGGTATAGTCGTCTAGGGTCTCAGGGGGTCTTAGACCCCTTACTTTTTTGGGAGCCAGGTCTCAGCAGGATCCCTATGTTTCCAGCATCCTGTGAGCCAATCAGCATAAAAGGGGGGTATATTGGCCACTGAGAAGATCCTTCTAACATGTTTTCTTCTTCTTTCCTGCTTTGGCTTAACCCAGCAGCGAGTGTGTGTGTGTGTGTGTGTGTGTGTGTGTGTATGAGAGAGAGAGAGAGAGAGGAAGAGGGAGAGAGGGAGAGAGGGAGAGAGAGGGAGGGAGAGGGAGGGAGGGAGGGAGAGAGAGGGAGGGAGGGAGGGAGAGAGAGAGAGAGAGAGAGAGAGACCTATGTACACAGCCGTTTAAAAAGTTTGTGTTTTCCTTTATTGCTGTAAGGTTTTCTGAGCCAGTTATGCAGTCCCCAATGAGTGTCAGTCGCCAGCAAGCCTTTAGTAGTTTCTTCTTCAAAAAGCTAAAACAGGTTTTGGAGAGTGAGAATTCTGTAACTGCAGAAGAGAAGACAGTGAATCCTGAGGACAGCATCCCATCTACATCATCAAGCAGTTTGGTAACAGCAGGAGATAAACATGTAGACACTGAATTCAGTAATTCAAGCAATATCTCTGATAGTGAGAAAGAACAAATGGTGACAGTGACAGAGAAGCAGAAAGCAGTATTTAAACTTGGCCAGATTATTCTATAATCTTAGAAGGGGCAGTGGCTATGAGGGGGCGTGACTGTGACTATCATGAAGGGACCCTTCTGAATTTGCCACTACACTACTGAACAGATCTCTCAACAATTCTCAGCACTCATTACAAATGTGTAGTGCATTTGCATTATGGGGATAATAATACTGACTTACGATATATGGGTATTGGGAATACAAGATAATAAAGTTTGTGAAGTGTTTGAATCCTCTAAAATGCAATTGAAATGCTATGTACTACTACTGCTACTACTACTTTTTTAGAAATAATATGGAACTGCTCTCCATATTCTTAGACAGGATATTTTATTCAATTCCTTGTAGTTTTATTTTCTCTTTATTTCCAGGTTGGCCCCGTGGAAAGAGGTATAGTCTCTTTTTCTTGACTACACTTTCCATGATGTTTAGAGAGAGGAAGAAGAGAGAGAAGAGAAAAGCTGTCTGCACTGGAATTTTTGTGGATTGTTGTTGTTGTTATGTGCCTTCAAGTCGATTTCAACTTATGGTGACCCTATGAATCAGAGACCTCCAGTAGCATCTGTTATAAACCACCCTGTTAAATCTTGTAAGTGCAGGTCTATCTTGTGGATAGACAGCCCTTATTTTAAAGGACATCCATTAATCAAAGGTGCTCAGGGCACCTTTACTCCCCAAAAATTCTACAAGGCCCCCTCCAACACTATGAGTCTGACTCTGGTATTAGTTGGCTAATGTCTCAGACTCAATAGGGGTGAAGTAACAAAAAGGCAACTGCAGGGTCCCACATCCCTCCAAAAGTGGCATTGAGAATATTCACTTCCCAGTTGATTGCTTTTTATCCCTGACTGAACAGTGATTGGAAAGGTTCTTCTGAAACCACATTTGAGCAAAAGGCTGTACACTTGACTTCATAGGGAAGGGCAAGTGGATCAGGGTTTGATTCAGGGTTGGGGCAACACTGACTTGGATTTGTAGAAAGCTGGATTATCAGTACAATGGTTTTATGAGACGAGGAGGCAGGGAAGACCTTCCCTCCTTTACCTAGTTTGGATTATTTTTTACATCAGTGCAGTAGAATAATAATGTGTGTAGTCTTAAACCCTGCAGAGGTTTAAACCCTTCAAACAATTGGTGCTGTTGCTGCCTACTCACTGGTGGTATGTGATAATGTGCAAATCTCTGTCAGGAATTATTTCAGCGTTGTTGTTGTAGTAGCATCTTTATTATGGTCAAATGACCAAAATACTATATATGGTGAAATGCCAACTACTGTCAAAGGGAGTAATGCATCTGAGGCTTCCAATACTGTGTGTTGTAGAATGTTTTAAAACATCACAGAGGCAGAGATATATGTGTTGTGTGCCTGAATGATGCAAAAACAATTGCAAGGTCTGGAACAGTAAAGCATCTGTTTATTTTTTCATTTGTCACATTGTAAGCTTTAGAGCCTAGAGGGTTAGTGGAAGTAGCTTTCCCACCCTAAAGTTCTGATGTTTTAGAGCTGTCAGTAAAATGTAAGAGAAAATACCATTAGAGAGATACAAAAAATTGATTTGTTCACATTATTCATGTAGGTGACATTTGAAAGTCAGATGAACTGCTGTCTCCTTGAAAACAGTCAATCAGACTGGAAATAAAAAAATCCCGCAGCACTTAGGGCCTGTCAGTCTCTACTTCCAGGGACAGACAGGATATCAGGGCATTTCCTATTCCTGTGTTTACGTAATGAGGGGAAAATTAACGAAGAAAGTTTGCATCAAAACACACATTCAGGTTGATTATAATTCTAGCAGATTCTTGATCAGCTGTAAGCATTTGCCACAGATACCTCAAACATATGGGGAGGTGGAGGGTGTGTGTGTGATTTTATGCCAGTGCCATTTTCCTGCAGTCTTCACTGGAGGAAAATCCCTTCAGATGTCAATTATATGAAATAACATGGGTAGGGAGGATCACACAGAGAATCTGAAATAATTGTTCTGTCAGCCCTAGCCCCTGGAATAAAAGCCTAAGATGAATTTGCATGGACCTTGTGGTCTTGTATATAGGACATCACTGCCTCTGATTTATAAAGGGTTTTCACTTTTCCAGTTCTAAATAAGTATTAACAAACGTGCTAAAACAGAAATCCAGCATGGGCTAAAGATGCCAACTGTCCTGTCCTGATGGGATCAGCTGCCTTCATGCTGGCATGAGACATATGAAAGGAAAAAATGAAGGGGATCATATAACTGGTTAGTAGACGATTAGTCACATTTTCCCAGTTGCTTCCTATTGTAATAAAGGAACAATAAAGGTTTTTGTACAGTTACTAGGCTACCATCCACATCATTTCCCCTAACACCCTTTCTCCCCCTTTCATGAATAAGCTTTTTGTTGCAATGCTTTGCTCTAAAGTTTTGCTGTAATGTTAATGGCTACATTTACATGTAACACTAAACCATGGTTTAGCATTATATGCACAAGCAGGAAGGAGCCACCACAAATCTTGGGCTTGTGCACTCCCCCCTTATCCTTCCATGCAGCAGAACTTAGTTTAACTTCCCACAAAATCTGGCATGTTGTTACATACAAACCAGCAACTCTGGTTTAAAACGAACACTGGAAAGTTTCAAAACCCAAGCTAACTTCAAACTATGATAAATGGCTTGTTTTAAACCATAATCCTTAGTTTGTAGCATAATGACAAGCAACGTTTTGTGGAAACTCTGCTAAAGTCCTCCTCTCAGCTGCACAGAAGGAAGAGAGGGGAGATGGCAGGACTGCGCAAGCCTGAGAGTCACAGCAGCTCCTTTCTGCTCATGCATGTAGTGCTAAAACTTGGTTTAGTGTAATGTACAAATGCAACAATTACATAGATGATGACCACCCCATTAGGTAACCAGTGAACTGTGTTTGTATATTGGAGATGGGGGCTGATGTCTCTGTTCTTGGTTGTAGCAGATGGACCAATCTAATTGCCAACCATGCTTCTGCCACTCTCAAGTGTGCAAGTGGTTCTGTGTACACACACACACACAGAGGTTTGTGCAGAGGATGCTAGCCATTTTGTATAGCTGGCACAGCAAGGGGGGAAAGTACTGACTGAGACACTGAGATCTTGTCTTTGTGCCTAAATAATTTTAAACTCATGCTTGGCCCTCTCACTGTGCCAAGAAATTAATCATGAGGGAAGAACAGGTTTAAATGTTGTAGGCTGCATGGGTTTGTTTCATCCCGTAGTTTATCAGTCCTTAAAAGGAAGGAGGAAACTCTTCAGGCCAGCAATTTTATGCACGGAGGATATCATCTGCACATGGCAGTTGAGGGGATGGGAGAGTGCTCTATTCACACTGTAGCAGGGACTTGGACTTTGAGGGATCCTCATTCGGAGCTATAGACTATTCTGAAGGGGCAGCCCTGCAGCCAGCCTTCCTTATTAGGTGGGGCAGCCATATTTCTAGGTGGGGCACTTTTGTGGGGGTGGTGCACAGCACCATCCAATCCCCCACCCCCACTCACTGGTGGAAAGGATGTGAGGGGTAGGCCAGGGGAAAGGAAAGGTAGTGTTCTTCACCCTCACTCCTCCATGCAGAGTGTGTTAACATACATGAATGAAGTTTAATTTGTTAAAATTGTCTCAACCTTTTTTGAGAGCTCCCCAGGAATATCAGAAAAAAGCTTGGTTTTGCCTATAGCTGCAGTTCTTCTTTTACCCATGTCCCTGTGTTCTGATTCTTCATGAACTGAACTACTTTGGTAAAGACAGTGAGCTCCTGAGCTTGGCTTTGATGCTGCATTAGGTATCTCAATTTTAGATCCTCCCCCCCAAAAAATACCTTGTCCATACTACAAGTTTAGAAAAGGGCAGAGAGAAAACAACACACTTTAGGGTGTGTTTCTTATCTCCTTCTCGAGGGTCCTTCCTTCTAGTGTTGTCACTGACTTTTAAATTTTTCTGCCTCTTGGACAATCAATGGAAAACTTTTTAGCTGGTTACTATATAAAGGACTTAGCTATTGGAAACTCATTGTGGAAAGCAACTGGGGTTTTTTTTTACTGATGTGCTGGGTTGATTTTTTTTTCTGTCCAGAAACCCTGAAAAGGCCTCATGCTGAACAGCATATATTGGGAAAATTAGACATTAGGCCTGAGTTACACCCTACATGGCCAGCCACCTACTTAATTGTAGTGTGGATAGCAGTGTTTCTATTCCTCTAGGGCTGTTTTCATCCTTAGCCATCAAGTACTCAAGAAAAAGAAGAAAAAATAGCCACTATGACTGTGAGTATAGTGAATACTTTAAAAGAATGAAGGGTGACGTAGGGTAAATATTTTTTTAGATCACTTTATGTTATCTCTTTGTTTCAGCCTTAGCAATAAGCATCCAATCCTGCTCTGCTCATAATAATAGTTGCTGAATAAACAAACTCCTCTTACTGCAGGCAAATATGCTTCTTTATTGTTGGCTGGGTAGAGAACACAACTGAAACAGAAAAGCAAAGCAAAGGAAAGTCTAAGGGGTGGAGTCTAATTCTAGCCCATAGTAAAAAGTTCTAATATTTAACTCTTCAAGGGTCATGCTACTATAAAGGGTGTTTTTTCCAGAATTGCTTAAGTAATTACAGGCAAAGTACAAACTTGACTTGGAGGATGTGGAGTTTCAAGGTATTTTTCCTCCCAGGGTCTGGGAAATTGTAGCAAAACAGACACACTGGAGGCTATGAACGGTTAACACTCCAGAACAAGCTTATCATGAATGAGTCCTATGCTTGTCACATCCAGAGTAAGTTATTAAAAAGACTTGGCATACAAATCCCTTAAAAAGGCAAGATCTCAATTTTCTAATGGTGCTTAAATTAACAGCTTTAAAAAGTTAACAGGATATTATTATACTTTGAAGTAGAAGTAAATCAAAATTTGACATCAGAATAAAGAAGCTATTGAGAATGAAAGGTGCTACGTAAATTTATACATGCCTTTTCATAATCTTAATATGATGGCAACAGTGTTCCCTAGTGAACCAAAACTAAGTAAGGTCAGAAAGTGACTTCTGGACTCCTTTTCTTTAAAAAAAAAAAAAAGAGCTCTTCATATAACTGACACTGATTTATAGTAATGTTCAGGTTTTTTTTAAAATGAGAGTCACCAAACCTGAATCAAGGATCCCTAACAATCTTATTTTCTAACCTGGGGCTCCATTTTACCCCAATCTCAGATGTGTCAGGGGTGATTGGTCTACTTTTAGAGGAGAGTTTTATACTAAAATATACCAGTCAATCACTGCACTCTTCAGGTGAGGGCCTCCTGCAGATACTATCTCAACATAGGAAATGACCATTAATGTTGTAGCACCTATCCTCTGGAATTCCCTCCCCTTAAATATTAGACATCTGTTATCTTTTTGGCACCTACTGAAGACCTTCCTCTTTCAACAAGCCTGTCAAGTAGAGACTTTATCTCAATCTATGTCTGTGTTGGAATTACTTTTTAAGATGCTTTTAAAGATGTTTTGTTTTAAAAGATGTTTTTAGAGAGGTTTTGTTTTTAAGATGTTTTTAAAGGTGTTTTCAGTGTTTTATCATTTCTTGTTTGCTACCCTGGGCTCCCTTTGGGAGAAATGATGGGATATAAGTGTAATAATAAATAAATAAATAATACAAAAGACATAAAATCAAGGGCTCATCTGTACAGTAGTTTACTGTGTGTTTGGTACTACTCACATCTCCTTTAAATTTGCATGGTTCACATGACATTACCGGCAAACAGAAGCTATCACACCATTTCCCCCTGTAAATCTGTACTAACCCAATCCGCTGATAATACAAAAAGTGGAGAGGGGGGGAAAGTCTCCACTCCATCTCTCTAGTGGTTGTAGACACTTTGCTCTGATGCTTTTAGGTGGGTGTGTCAATCATTCCCCTCTCCATGCCCATTATCTCCTCCTCCCTTCTTTCATTTTGCTGCATGTGGGCTGACAAGCAACAGCTGCTCTCCTCCATTCTGCTGGCCTTTATGTTGCTGCAAATGGTTCCTTTATTTTCTTTCCCCCCTAACTTGTGTGCAAAAGCATAACACAGCTCAAACAAAGATTTTATTTCAGCTGTATTCTACCAACCTTAGGCAGGGAAAACACAGATATTTTCACTTTCAGCTTTTTTTTAATGGACCTACTGCAGCTGGTAGAACAGACTGAGTGTGCTCAGTCACCTAGCAACCAGAGGGAGTGGAAATGTACAGTTAGAGGGTGGGGCCACAAGGAAACAGTGAGACTAATCCTACCCAGAGGAATGCCTACTTGTGTGAATGGGAAAAACCAATTGGCAGCTAACATTGAGCAGGAAGTGCAGACGGTGCAAATCTGTTATGAAGGTAAAAGCAGTATGTGTAATATGAAGAAATGCTCCCAGATCCGAATTTGGGTGACACTTCTGCAGCAGTGAGGAAAGCACATGTTATATATGCTCAGAGCAGTCACCTTTTCTCACATATTCCAGGACTGGACCCTGTCGGAAGGCAGAGCTGGGGTCCCAATCCCGGGGAGCTGGATCCTGGAGAGTTGGGAGAAGAGTATCCGGATGGATGGCAGAGGGAAGGGGGAGGAACTTCCCCCCTTTGGAGCGAAGACGAAACAGAGGAACTGCCAGTGATAAGGTCGCTTAGCAACGGGGAGCCTGAGCCCTCCCTGGACATTCTCACGCCTCCCCCTCTTTCAGGCTGAGAGCAAGAGGGGAAAGAGGGAGGGCTGCTCACAGCCGAAAAGCAGGGAGGCAGTTTACCATCAGCCCCTCCCCTATCCCCCATCCTGGAATCGGAAACTTCAGAAGAGGAGGGGGTGATGCTTCCCCCCTCACCGCGCACACGCAGACAGCTGAAAAGACAGGAGAGAAGGGGGGGAAGGCGGGCAGTACCTGAGGGGCAGTTAAGGAGGAGCGAAAGATTGCACACCCGTTTGGCCCCTTCTTAAAGAACAGGCGGGAAGAAGTCCCTTGCTCTGTCAACTTTCTCCCAATGCCGCAGGACCTGTATCCCTGTATTGCTTCATGAGAAAACGCAGTCTTTGTTTGGACATTACCCTAATAAAACACAAATTAACTACAGCCGTTGGTCTGGTTCCTGAGTCACATCCTGGGCCTGACAGCTTGACAGAGCCACCTAAATCACCCTCAACGCTCTCTTCACTTGACTGGGACAAGATGTCAAAGGGAGCAGCGGGGGGGACAAACCCCACTTCTGAGACGGAAGAAGTGGAACTCTTGAGGACTAAGGTAGCTGATTTGCAGACAGATGTTCAAGCCCTGCTAGCAGCAGTCAAGGCGCTGAAGACGGATAATCAAACCTTGAAGGCCACGATAGACCAGATGCGAACAGCCCCTCCAGCTGCCGTAGTAAAGGTTCCCATTGGATTGCCCCCAAAATACGCGGGACAAAGTGATCAGTTGGCAACCTTCATGGCTCAATGTGAGTTATATCTGGATGTCAGGCACACGGAATTTCCAGACGATGGGGCTAAAGTAGCTTTCGTGATTAGCCTCCTGGAGGGAGAAGCTGCAAAATGGGTAACTCCGTATCTCGTGAGAAAGGATACTGTCTTAGGAAGGTACAGAGGATTTATACAGGAGATGACCGAGATGTTTCAAGACCCGCAAAGGGCTGAAACAGTAGCGCGGCAACTAGGCGCTCTGAAGCAAGCTAAAGGGACTGTTTCCGAGTACACTAACGCTTTTAAAATTCTGTCCCAGGAAACTGGTTACAATGACGCCGCCCTGATGTTTATGTACCGGAGTGGATTAAATGCTGAAATCCTGGATGAGTTGGCCAGGACCTCCCCCCCCCCGCTGACCTACCAGGGCTCATCCGGCTATGCCTACAGATAGATCACCGGATGGAAGGAAGGCGCCTGGAAAGGAAGCAGGAGGTCCCGAGATACTCAGCTTCGGCATCCCGCAACAAGACCCTTCCCACTGCAGGGATGGCAGGTAATGCAACTGAGGGACAGGGAGGGGCTAGGCCAAGACTGTCGGAAGAAGAAAAAGAAAGACGACGCCGGGAACGTTTATGCTTTTATTGTTCAAAGCCGGGCCATGTGGCCAGAGACTGTGGACTGAAAGGGGGGAAAGCCGAGCCGTCGGGAAACTAGAACACCCAGTCCACGTGCAGGCCGGTGGACTGGGGGCAGCGTTGTATAAAGGCCCCCCAACGATCCAACCTCCCTCAAAGGGGGTGTTGGTCTTGCCTATTCGGATTACAACTTCCAGAGGAGTGGTGTTTAATTCCACTGCCTTAATTGACAGTGGAGCCTCCACAAATTTTATTGATGCAAAGTTAGTCAAGGGTCATGGAATTTCCCGGTGGAAACTGGACGCTCCCCTAGCTGTGGAGACTATCGATGGGAGACCCCTGAAGTCAGGAGGGGTGACACAAGCCACGGAGGAAGTGAAACTTCAAATCCCTGGGCACAAAGAGTTCATTTCGCTATACGTGTCAGATCTCTCAAACTTTGAGGTGATTCTGGGAATGCCCTGGCTAGCAAAGCATGAACCCAAAATAAGTTGGAAGGAGGCGGTGGTGTGGTTCACCTCACAGTATTGCCAGGAGAACTGTCAACCTGAAGGAATCAAGAACACCCTAGTGGGGGCAGTGCAAGAGATCGAGCAAGTGACCCTGCCGCCAAAGTATGAAGAATTCAAAGATGTGTTTGATGAAAAAGAGGCAGAGACTTTACCCCCCACCGCCCTTACGACTGTGCGATTGATCTAGTGCCAGGAGCCAGCATCCCATCAGGGAAAATCTACTCTCTCACAGAGAATGAGAGGGAGGCCCTGAAGGAATTCCTGGATAAAAACCTGAGGCGAGGATTCATACGCCCCTCACAATCCCCTGCTGGAGCGCCACTATTGTTTGTGAAAAAGAAGGGGGGGAACTCAGACCCTGTAACGACTATCACGCATTGAACCAGATCACCATCCCCAACAGCTACCCGCTGCCCCTGATCTCAGAGTTGCTGGACCGACTGCGCTCTGCAAAAATCTTCACGAAGTTGGATTTGAGAGGAGCGTACAATCTGATCAGAATGAAGGAGGGAGATGAATGGAAAACAGGATTCTTGACCGCTTATGGACAGTATGAATACCTGGTCATGCCGTTCGGGCTTTGTGGAAGTCCAGGAATTTTTCAAAAATTAATGAACGACGTGTTTAGAGACTTGTTGGACACGTATGTAATCTGTTACTTAGATGATATCCTGGTGTTCTCAAAGAACCAGGAAGACCACGAGCAGCATGTGAAGACGGTGTTGAAGAGACTGAGAGAAAATCACCTGTATGCTAAATTAGAGAAATGTGGATTTGACCTCAAGTCTCTAGACTTCCTTGGATATCGAATCTCAGCGGAAGGCGTGGAGATGGACCCAGGGAAAGTAAGCTGCATATTGGACTGGGGCCAACCTGTCACCAAAAAGGATGTACAACGGTTTTTGGGGTTTGCCAATTATTACAGAAAGTTCATTCCAGGGTTTTCCAAATTAACAGCTCCTCTGACTGACTGTTTAAGGGGGAAGAAGAAGTTTCAATGGACAGAGAACGCCACCGAGGCCTTTGAGGAGCTGAAGAGAAGGTTTGCTACTGAGCCCATTCTGCGCTTTGCTGATCCGAACCGCCCTTTCGTAGTGGAAGCAGATGCTTCAGATTTTGCCATCAGGGGGGTCCTGCTACAATTAGACCAAGAAGGGAAGGAGCTGCACCCCTGTGTGTACTTCTCTCGGAAGTTAAAGCCTGCAGAGAAGAACTACACAGTTTGGGAGAAGGAGCTGCTGGCCATCAAGGACTCTTTTGAAAACTGGAGACAATACCTAGAGGGGACCTCTCATCGAATTGAAGTGCGCTCCGACCACAAGAATCTTGAAAGCCTCCAAACCGCCAGAAAGCTGAACCAGAGACAGATAAGATGGTCCCAGTTCTTCACTAGGTTTAACTTCCAGATTACTTACCATGCCCAAGCCAAAAACCAGAGAGCGGATGCCTTATCCAGACAGCCACAATACAAAGAAAGTGAATCCGAGGACCAGCCTCAGTACGTAATCCCGCCAGAGAAATTAACGTTGGGAGTATGCCAGCCTTCATGGGAAGAGGAACTCAAAAAGGCACAACAAGAAGATGCAGACATGCTAAAATATCAGCAGGAGACGGGACAAGGTCAAGACTCAGAAGTAACCTTTCACTGGAGAAATGGACTGTTATGGTTCAAAACCACCAGATATGTGCCAGAAGGGGAATTAAGGCTCAGAATCCTACGCCAGTGTCATGATTCCAACACAGCGGGACACTTTGGGATTTACAAGACCATTCAGAACGTGGCCAAGGACTTCTCGTGGCCTAAAATGCGTCGGGATATTGAGAGTTATGTAAAGTCCTGCTCTGTCTGTCTGCGGACAAAAACACAAACAGGGACACCAGCAGGACTGTTACAACCGTTGCCTGTCCCACACGAACCCTGGAAGGACCTCTCCATGGATTTTATAACTGATCTACCCAAGTCCCAAGGAATGACAGCCATCTTAGTAGTGGTGGATCTACTTACCAAAATGGCACACTTTCTTCCTTGTGCAGGGGCCTTAGAGGCTAAAGAAACGGCCAAGTTATTCATAAAAGAAGTCTACCGGCTGCATGGATTGCCAAACAGCATAGTCTCAGACCGAGGAACTCAGTTCACAGCCAAATTTTGGAGAGCAATGTGGAAACAGTTGCAGACGGAATTAAAACTCTCCTCCGCCCATCACCCCCAGACAGATGGGCAGACGGAACGCTTGAATGCCGTTTTGGAAAGATATTTACGAAGTTATGTGTCCTATCAACAGACTGACTGGGTATCATATTTGCATTTTGCAGAGTTCGCCTACAACAATTCTCTGCACTCCAGCACTCAACAAACCCCGTTCTTCGCTAATTGTGGATTCCATCCTAAAGTCTTTCCAAGCAGCTCAGAAGGAATGCTGGTACCGGCAGCTGAGAACTTCCTTAAGGAATTGCAAGCGGCGCAACAGACACTGAAACAGCAGTTAAACGAAGCCAAAACGGAGTACAAGCGAGTTGCTGACCTGCACAGGAAGGAGGGCCCCCCCTTCAACCGGGAGACCAGGTATGGCTGCCCACCCGCTTCCTCCAGATGCCGGGCAAATATAGAAAATTACAAGACAAGAGGGTGGGTCCTTTCGAAATAGAAACTCAAATCAATCCCGTGGCGTACCGACTGAAGCTGCCTGACACGTTTAAAATACATCCTGTGTTCCATCGATCCCTCTTAACGAAAGCCGCCCCTCCCAGTGAGTTACGGCCGGAGGAACCTGCCGGAGCTCCACTCCTGGTAAATGAGCAGCTTGAGTTTGAAGTTGAGGAGATCTTAGATTCCAGGATTAGACGCCACAAGCTGCAGTACTTGATTCACTGGAAAGGCTATGGGGTGGCTGACAGATCATGGGAAGATGCAGCTGATGTGCATGCTCCAGAATTGGTAAAACTTTTCCATCAACGTTTTCCCCACCGTCCCAAGCCAGACAAGGGGAGGGGGGCACAGCCTGGGAGGGGGGATGGTGTCGGAAGGCAGAGCTGGGGTCCCAATCCCGGGGAGCTGGATCCCGGAGAGTTGGGAAAAGAGTATTTGGATGGGTGGCAGAGGGAAGGGGGAGGAACTTCCCCCCTTTGGAGCGAAGACGAAACAGAGGAACTGCCAGTGATAAGGTCGCTTAGCAACGGGGAGCCTGAGCCCTCCCTGGACATTCTCACGCCTCCCCCTCTTTCAGGCTCAGAGCAAGAGGGGAAAGAGGGAGGGCTGCTCACAGCCGAAAAGCAGGGAGGCAGTTTACCATCAGCCCCTCCCCTATCCCCCATCCTGGAATCGGAAACTTCAGAAGAGGAGGGGGTGATGCTTCCCCCCTCACCGCGCACACGCAGACAGCTGAAAAGACAGGAGAGAAGGGGGGGAAGGCGGGCAGTACCTGAGGGGCAGTTGAGGAGCGAAAGATTGCGCGCCCGTTTGGCCCCTTCTTAAAGAACAGGCGGGAAGAAGTCCCTTGCTCTGTCAACTTTCTCCCAATGCCGCAGGACCTGTATCCCTGTATTGCTTCATGAGAAAACGCAGTCTTTGTTTGGACATTACCCTAATAAAACACAAATTAACTACAGCCGTTGGTCTGGTTCCTGAGTCACATCCTGGGCCTGACAGACCCAGACATTCAAAAGAAGTTCTGGCATTTGGTCTTGGCCAAAGTTTGAGATGGAAAAGTTTAATTGGAACAGATGATTAATGGATTTTTTTCCTTATTGTGGACCATGGGGCTTTGATCTCCAGGAACATGATCCACAGCAGAGCTTGGAAAAGTTACTTTTTTTGAACTACAACTCCCATCAGCCCCAGCCAGCATGGCCACTGTATTGGGCTGATGGGAGTTGTAGTTCAAAAAAGTAACTTTTCCAAGCTCTGATCCACAGCAACCTTGCTGAAGTAGGTCAATGGCTGGATATGAGACCTCCTGGAAAGTGATGTATGCCACCTTGAAAAAATGCATGTAATTAATTTTTAAAAAATTCTTATGGTCCAGGCCTAAGTCCTCACATCAAGGCTAAACACTACCTAGCTGTGTCTCTCATTAAGTCTGGGTTTACAATGCTTGAGTAAGCCTGGCCTTTCAAAGGTTTGATAGGAGGAAGGAAAACCAAAATGCTAGAAAAATAAGTATTTATTGTAATCCAAGCCCAACACATTTCAGCCTTTGCATATTTAGGCCTTCATCAGGGGAATACAGGCTGGCAAGAAGTATCTTCCAATAAGCAAACTGCTTTCACCGATGCAAACACCTCAACGTAAGGCCTACTTTTTTGCTTCAATCCTGTGTCTTCAAATTTCTTCAAGGACTCCCAGTCAAAGATCCCAAAGGAGAAAATTCTCCATCATTTGAACCAATTGTGTGCATGGTTCAATGTACATCCTGATTATGGGTGAATCCATGTTTGATTAACCTACTTTGTGGTATCTTCCAATTGTTAGTTGATCTGTGGCTTGGATTCACAAGCAAACTGAATCAACAACTTGCAGATTAAAAAAAAAAACTTTAGTTGACCTTGGAGGGGAGTTATACCTTGAAGTAGAAAAGAAAGAAAAACTCATTTGAATCAGCCCTTCATGACTTCTAAAGCCTTATTCTGTATATTTTTTGATGACATTTAAGCAACAGCCTTTTTTCTGTTATGGGGCACATTCCTCTGGAGACAATTGGTGGGAGCCCACAATTGGTGGGGCCAGAGCCATCCCCTTTCTTACTGTTTTTCTCCGTCCTTGTCACCTGCATGAATTTAGGCCAAGGACCAGATATGGCCCCTTGGGCCTTAGATTGCACACCTCTGCTCTAGAGTCTGTGACGTCAAGCAGACCATTTTGGTGTAAGTGGTTTCAGGAGTGTGATTAGCACCGTGAGGAAATCCTGTTTATTTGAATTAAGTTTTACTGGGTATTGTGTAACGCATTCTGACATTTATATTTTAATGTGCATTGTAATGTATTTGATGTGGGAAGTTTTCTGTCTGGTCCAGTGAAAGTTAGTTTAACTGTCATGTGAGACCTTAACTGGTGGTTGTGAGTTAGAATTCTCAATATGGAAAAGAAAGATAGAAGGCAAGTATATTTCAAATGTTCTGACTGGACAGAGTGGGACCTAGTATCTCCCTGTTTACTAATATGTTTTTTGCACTAAGGCATCCTGGTGTGGGGGACAAGGCTATGACGGTGAACCTGATCGCCCTGAACTCCAACCAGCTGACTTCACTGGCTTCACTGAGTAACCAAATGCCCTGAATTGACTGGTGAAGGCAGTGTGTTCCCCATCCCTGAAGGCTCCTATCTGTAATCAGGATGATTTTTGCAGCTCTTAGAAGCAAGTTCCTTTGCTGAGGTTTGTGGAGGACAGCCACCAATGAAGAGACCCATGGACCTGGAGTTAGGGGAACCTGAGGGTGGGTGCTCTGAGATATGGCCTTTTGGATGGTGAAGGAGAAACGTAAGGGTCAGGAATGGAAGCATGCCCAGGGGAGGACTCCCTGGCACAATGCCAAGTTTAGAAAGCTGGACAGTGTGATTGGCTGGGACTGGATGAGCGGGGCCAGAAGTTGTCTATATATGGCTTGGTCAGCAAAGGGTGGTTCGTTGTTTGGAAAGTTGGAGTTGATGGTGCTGTGTGTTGGTCGAGTCAGCCAGAAGAGGAAGAAGAAGACAATGATGACAGCAGAAGAAGAGGATTGGAGAAGAAGGAAGACCCGAACAGCAGGTGGAGAGGCTTGATGGATGAAGACTTGCTGGAGATATTGGCTTAGGCTGAAGAGACAAGGGGACAACCTGTCTGTAGCGCTGAGGGGAGAAGTTAGAAGCAGCGTAGGATGCTGTCAGGAGTACCAGAGGGAAGATTTCCAGCACAGTACAGCAAGAGAAACCTGCACTTCAGTAGGTCAGTAAAGGGTTGAAAAGGGAGGCTTCCAACAGAGGCCTCAGTTATAGTGCTGGTGAGGCTTAGCTGGGACAGAGTAAATAAAAGGGCAATTTGGCTAAAGGTTTTTAATAGGGCAACCAACTGCTTCCTTTAAGCTGTCCTAGTTAAATATAAGCTGTTAGTATTTAAAGTGACAGGAACAAGTTAACTAAGCACATACACATTGAAAAATACAGTACTATTTTTAAAGTATCCTGATCAGCTTGTGCACTTAATAATCTTGTAATAAATAAACATAAATACCTTTGTTAAATATAATATCTGTACCTGACTTGCTTTGTACCAGACCTGTACCCTGCAGTTACTAGGTAACTGGAAAGTTAAGGGTTCAGAGGAAATGAGTGAGGCTGAATGGTGGCAGTGGCATGCGTTTAGGAGAACCACTGGAGTGGGAATTGGGTTTTGTTATTATAAAGCAGAGCTTGGAAAAGTTACTTTTTAAAACTACAACTCCCATCAGCCCCAGCCAGCATGACCACTGGATTGGGCTGATGGGAGCTGTAGTTCAAAAAAGTAACTTTTCCAAGCTCTGTTATAAAGTAAGTAAATACTCCCCTTTTCACCACAAGCATGTTAATTTTCAATGATGTCAGTGATGTGACAAGAGGCGAGATCCAGATTCAAACTGTATTTGTTACAGCCTGACATGATAAGAGGCAAAGATTGACCATGACTGATTGAGATGAGAGATAAATAATGCTTCCTTTCACAAACTCAGTTGGTGAGTGAGAATCATAAAGGGTGAACGCATGCTAACATTGTTCTCCAAATAGTTTTTTCATATCTATACAAATCACAGAACGCTACTACTCCACATGATTAAAAATCTGATTTCCAATTAATATGGTTTGTATTTTATAGACTTATTTTCTGTGAGACTATCAAGGCCAACCTAATGCATTTTGCAAAGTAGTGCAAAATTTAAATTAAAAAAGCAGTCGTTTTTATCCTCAGTGCTTGAATTGAAAAGTAGTGGATAGTGAGAGGTGGCAGCAATAGAGACAGGAGAAATAAGGACCTGAGAGGCTCTGCTCACATGAAACAGTCATAATGTCCTATTCATAGCATTTCAGCCCAGGCATACCCAGGTCTGCCATACTCCCATCTGCTACCTCTGTAGAGAAGAGGAGACTCTCCTAATCCATTGGGGCAGAAGGGGTGAGTTGGAGCCCAAGGCATAGCGTACGGAAGTAAGCCAACTATGTCACTTGCCTATTCCAGTGTGCTAGGCCCAGAGCTTGGAAAAGTTACTCTTTTGAACTACAACTCCCATCAGCCCCAGCCAGCGCCATGCCTAGGCCTAGTCCTGATCCCAGCTTTGGCAAGGAGGCCACAGACTGACTTCAGCACAAAGCATTATTCCACTACGAAACACTGTGTTACATGATTTTCATTTCCATGCATCATTTCTGTTGCCAATAAATAATTTTTCTTTAAAACCCTGTAATCTGTACAAAATGCAGCTTCACCATACTGACCCAATCTCCATCTGGTGACTGAGTTGGGAAGGGTGAAATGCAAGCAAGGCTGTCCCACACAGATGGCATTCTATTAATACACACGAGTGAGCCCAAAGAGATACCTTCTTTTAAAAGTAAAATGCTGCATCTTGCTGTTACATCAGAGGGCTTTTGCCATTTGAGCTTTTGGAGGATCCAAGCTGTTAATTAGGAATTCCAGCTGCCAGTTCTATCTCATGGCATATTGTTGCATTCTTGAATTCTAGAGTTTGGAAAAGTCTTAGCATCTAAAGATTGAGGATTTGCTTTTGTGACATATGCAGCCATGCCTTGGTTTAACAAAGAGCATGATAGAAGTTTGGGTTTTGGCTGTGACTTCTTCTCTGGGTTGTGACATGCCTCAGTAGGGAGGGAAATGTGTGACATTACTAACTTTGCTGAGAAGGATGCCACATGTCTCAAAATGCTGTAGCTTAATCTCACATTTTTATAAATTCAATTTCCATTCTGTTGTATGTGTGGTTTCACACTTTGTGTTCTGAGTAAGTTAACAAGAAAGTACATTTTATTTTCATCTCTTTTTTGTTTTTTGCTTTGCGCCTTGTCTCATACACTACAAGACAAAGACTCTTTGTAGGGTTTCAAGATATGCCTATCCCTGTTGATTTCCTTTGTCAACACACACAAGTTCCAGATTAATCCCTTGCAGACACTTGACTCTCATACTACTAGATTTTGCTAATTCTCAGTTATGGTTACTGGGGCAAATATGACACTGGAAGGATTATCCCTTTGCTCTTCTTACTGAAACCCGTGACCTTCTCCCAAATAAATATCACTTTCTGAAGCTAGGATATTGATATCTCTGCCAAGTCACATCTGTCATAGTATTCTAGCAGTCGGTCAAGTTAGCCAGCTATGAAGTCTCTGGTTGGGAAGTGACCCTCTGGAGTCTGATCTTTATCAGTGCTAAGCCTCAGCCCAGTAAATTACAAGCCAGTACAAAGAATCAACGGACTAACATAGCAGAAGTTGTTGTCAACCAGGCAAAAGTTCCAGCTTACTTTGGGAACCTTTATAATCCTCTTGGATTGGAGGGGTGCAGGGAGAACCAATGGGCTGACTGGGGGGACACAAATTAAACCCAATGGCTGTGCTGTGTCAGGAAGTGCTAGGGCTTGAACTGGGAGCTTTTGGTTTTGTGTGTGGCTGCCCCATATGGTGATCCACTGAATTGCATGTGAGAACTTAGTATCTTCAGGATCTGGACTACCTATGCCAATCCAGGCTGGCTACTGGATCCTTCTGGGCAGGATGGAGTATAAGTAGGCTTCCTGCTCTTGTTAAGGCTGAGTGGAGCAACAAAGGGCTTATTCACACGGGAGCCTAACTTCATACTAAAGACACTGCTTTTACCAGAGTAATAGATTTTCAAGGTCCACACTTCTTGCTCAATGGTAGCTTCCAATCTGCTGTTTTCCATTCACACAAGTAGGATGCAGTTGTTCTGGCTTCAACACTGAAGCCGGGAGAGCGCCTCAGCGTGCAATTGACAAGAAACAATGAAACTGACTGGACCCCTTCCCCTTCTGGAAATGAAAGCATGGGGGGGGAAGGCTGGGGGAGAAAGGGGAATTAGATACTCTGGAAACGGAGCCCATTGCTTGCAAATAATAAACTCACTTGATCAATAACATGGAGACTGGGACGGAGAAGGTGGTTGTTTTTTTATAGTAGCTCCCACTGTGAGTGATTCAGACTTTAATTTCACACACACACACACACATAAGAACATAAGAAGAGCCTGCTGGATCAGGCCAGTGGCCCATCTAGTCCAGCATCCTGTTCTCACAGTGGCCAACCAGGTGCCTGGGGGAAGCCCGCAAGCAGGACCTGAGTGCAAGAACACTCTCCCCTCCTGAGGCTTCCGGCAACTGGTTTTCAGAAGCATGCTGCCTCTGACTAGGGTGGCACAGCACAGCCATCATGGCTAGTAGCCATTGATAGCCCTGTCCTCCATGAATTTGTCTAATCTTCTTTTAAAGCCATCCAAGCTGGTGGCCATTACTGCATCTTGTGGGAGCAAATTCCATAGTTTAACTATGCGCTGAGTAAAGAAGTACTTCCTTTTGTCTGTCCTGAATCTTCCAACATTCAGCTTCTTTGAATGTCCACGAGTTCTAGTATTATGAGAGAGGGAGAAGAACTTTTCTCTATCCACTTTCTCAATGCCATGTATAATGTTATACACTTCTATCATGTCTCCTCTGACCCACCTTTTCTCTAAACTAAAAAGCCCCAAATGCTGCAACCTTTCCTCGTAAGGGAGTCATTCCATCCCCTTGATCATTCTGGTTGCCCTCTTCTGAACCTTTTCCAACTCTATAATATCCTTTTTGAGATGAGGCAACCAGAACTGTACACAGTATTCCAAATGCGGCCGCACCATAGATTTATACAACGGCATTATGATATCGGCTGTTTTATTTTCAATACCTTTCCTAATTATCGCTAGCATGGAATTTGCCTTTTTCACAGCTGCCGCACACTGGGTCGACATTTTCATCGTGCTGTCCACTACAACCCCGAGGTCTCTCTCCTGGTCGGTCACCGCCAGTTCAGACCCCATGAGCGTATATGTGAAATTAAGATTTTTTGCTCCAATATGCATAATTTTACACTTGTTTATATTGAATTACATTTGCCATTTTCCCACCCATTCACTCAGTTTGGAGAGGTCTTTTTGGAGCCCTTCGCAATCCCTTTTTGTTTTAACAACCCTGAACAATTTAGTGTCGTCAGCAAACTTGGCCACTTCACTGCTCACTCCTAATTCTAGGTCATTACTGAACAAGTTGAAAAGTACAGGTCCCAATACCAATCCTTGAGGGACTCCACTTTCTACAGCCCTCCATTGGGAGAACTGTCCGTTCATTCCTACTCTCTGCTTTCTGCTTCTTAACCAATCCCTTATCCACAAGAGGACCTCTCCTCTTATTCCATGACTGCTAAGCTTCCTCAGAAGCCTTTGGTGAGGTACCTTGTCAAACGCTTTTTGAAAGTCTAAGTACACTATGTCCACTGGATCACCTCTATCTATATGCTTGTTGACACTCTCAAAGAATTCTAATAGGTTACTGAGACAGGACTTTCCCTTGCAGAAGCCATGCTGGCTCTGCTTCAGTAAAGCTTGTTCTTCTATGTGCTTAGTTAATCTAGCTTTAATAATACTTTCTACCAGTTTTCCAGGGACAGAAGTTAAGCTAACTGGCCTGTAATTTCTGGGATCCCCTCTGGATCCCTTTTTGAATATTGGCGTTACATTTGCCACTTTCCAGTCCTCAGGCACGGAGGACGACCCGAGGGACAAGTTACATATTTTAGTTAGCAGATCAGCAATTTCACCTTTGAGTTCTTTGAGAACTCTCGGGTGGATGCCATCTGGGCCTGGTGATTTGTCAGTTTTTATATTGTCCATTAAGCCTAGAACTTCCTCTCTCGTTACCACTATTTATCTCAGTTCCTCAGAATCTCTTCCTGCAATTGTTAGTTCAGGTTCAGGGATCTGCCCTATATCTTCCACTGTGAAGACAGATGCAAAGAATTCATTTAGCTTCTCTGCAATCTCCTTATCGTTCTTTAGTACACCTTTGACTCCCTTATCATCCAAGGGTCCAATCGCCTCCCTAGATGGTCTCCTGCTTTGAATGTATTTATAGAATTTTTTGTTGGTTTTTATGTTCTTAGCAATGTGCTCCTCAAATTCTTTTTTAGCATCCCTTATTGTCTTCTTGCATTTCTTTTGCCAGAGTTTGTGTTCTTTTTTATTTTCTTCATTCGGACAAGACTTCCATTTTCTGAAGGAAGACTTTTTGCCTCTAAGAGCTTCCTTGACTTTGCTCGTTAACCATGCTGGCATCTTCTTGGCCCCGGCGGTACCTTTTCTGATCTGCGGTGTGCACTCCAGTTGAGCTTCTAATATAGTGTTTTTAAACAACTTCCAAGCATTTTTGAGTGATGTGACCCTCTGGACTTTGTTTTTCAGCTTTCTTTTTACCAATCCCCTCATTTTTGTGAAGTTTGCTCTTTTGAAGTCAAATGTGACCGTGTTGGATTTTCTTGGCAATTGGCCATTTACATGTATGTTTAATTTAATAGCACTGTGGTCACTGCTCCCAATCGGTTCAACAACACTTACATCTCGCACCAGGTCCCGGTCCCCACTGAGGACTAAGTCCAGGGTTGCCGTCCCTCTGGTCGGTTCCATGGCCAACTGGTCTAGGGAATAGTCATTTAGAATATCTAGAAATGTTGCTTCTTTGTCATGACTGGAACGCATATGCGGCCAGTCTATGTCTGGGTAGTTGAAGTCACCCATTACTACCACATTTCCTAGTTTGGATAATTCCTCAATTTCATATCTCTCTCCACCCTCCCCTTCCTTGTCCGGGGCTTACTTTGAAAATGGGAGAGAGCGGCGGAAAGTGCTTTTCAGCCCAGAGGATATGAAATGAATGAAGGGAGGAGGGAGTGGGCGTGGAGAGGGGGACGATTGACACATCCTCCTAAGAGCATTGGAGCAAAGTGTCTGCAAGCCCTAGAAATATGAAGTGGAGACTTTTTTCCCCTTCCCTTTTTGGATTATATCAGGATTGGGTTAATATGGATTTAAAGGGGGAAACTGTGTGATAGCTTCTACTTGTCTGCAACATCATGTGAATCATACAAATGAAAAGAGGATGCAAGTAGCACCAGATACACAGTAAATTGCTATGTGGATAAGCCCACACTTCCTGAGTTCCGATGTATTTATGCATCCTTTGGTTGTTCTGCAGTCCTGAATCCTGACTTGTTCCTTAGTCCTGCCTCCTGTTTTTTCCTTTGGTCCTGACTTGCTGATAGAATCCAATTACTAGCTTGCCCCATGGCTGCTGGCTCATCTTCGACTGCTGCTCCTAGCCCAACCCTGACATCCTGGTGGCTTACTGCATTGGGCAGCAGCAGGCAAATCTGAGGGATTCCCGGTTCTAGCTACGAGAGCTCTTGGCAGCCCCTCTCACCTTAGGGAAGGGAAGATCTGTCCATTTTGGTTCTCTCCCTTTCTTTTTTTTCCAATCTTAAACTCGGTTCTCCACATTTCTGCAGCTGTTTGCATTTTTTAAAAAAATCCTCATGAACCTTCTCCTGCATTTTAACGCAAACTTCTCCTGCTAAACACATTTTTGTAGGGAGCTTTGACCATTGTACACATTTTTGCAAGCAATTTCTCCTAATATAATGCATTTTGTATGTTATTTTCACTCATATATTTATTTTTATGCACACTTGCCTCTAACATATGCATTTTTGTAAACATTGTTGGTAAACTGCATTGCAAAATTTGAGTAAGTGTGAATTTCAAAGGATGGCTCTGCTTTGGTTCTCATATTGTTTCAGAAAGTGCAAATTTGCTTAAAATGCGAACTGAATTGCATTTCTCACCTATCCCTACTCTGCATCTTCTGAAATCATTCAGGACTGCTTCCCAAAGTATGAAAGCCCCTTATCTTATGAACAATGAAACATGGAAAGGATTTGTACCAGTGTCTGACTACAAATTGCCAGGAGCAGGTTTTTCAAAAGGACATTTACATAGCCATTCAGGGGATAATTCCTTTGAATGAAGGCTGTAATATGAAAAAGAGTTCTTAGCTGCTGAGGGAGAACATATTCCCATTCTATTGATTTTGGGCTTATGATTCCTAGAAAAATCCAGGAACTTCTTTATTCTTGGAAAGCAGTATAAAATCTGTAACAACTAGATGTGGGTAAGAACAACAAGACTTATGAGTGCCTCTTAAACTCATAAAGACACTACTACTTCAGCGCTACTGTTTTGTCTGCTGCTGTTTTTTAATTGGTTATTTTTGTATCTTAACAGTGGTTTTTTTGTTTGTTTTTAATTACACTGCCCAGAAAACATATTGTTTATGGGCAATATAAAAATGCTGTAAATAAATAAATATCTTTAAGTGGTCTTGAATTACACAATGGCCCTGAATTAAGCAATGCTGCAGTCAACAGTGCTTGGCACCTAAAGGCCTTTTACGGAAGACTAGTACAAGAAGATTAATCACCCAGTGTGTAGACAGCATCCTCCACTGGCATGGAGGATAACATAAAGGTATAGTAGATTATCTGATAGCCCCTCCCTTGGGTATAGCATAACTACTCTTGGCAAAGTGAACAAAAGACCAGAATGGAATGAGGAGGGACCCCCTGGCATTGATACTTGCTGACTCCAGCTAATTGTACTCACTCCATGCCATTTCGCTGTCAGAAGCCAGAAAGCTCAGTAATTCATCTTCCTAGTCTCTGTGCAATTCTCATATATTGGTTCTGCACCTGTGCAGAGCAAAGTTCAAAACTTTCTAAAAGTTTTGTCTAGGGGACAAAAGTTTTGATGGGAAGCCCCACTTTCACAGCACATGCTCAAGGGGCATAGTTTCCACTTTCTCACTTGACTGCCAAAGCAGTAGCATCTGGAGGGACTTTCAGTAGGCCTATCTCTGAAAACAGCATGGGATAGAGCTCTGTCTTTACTTGTCTTTTTCTCCAGAATAATTTCTTTCTTTCTGTTTTTGCTTTTTATTTTGGACACTTTGCATTCTCCTGTAGCCTGGCTATAACACATTTACATGTTTCCTCCACTCCTGCTAATAACAAGAACATTTATAAAAGTAAAACAGGACAGGGTGAACTGTATTCTCATCATGTTGTGATGGAGTAGGCAGCCATGTTTCACAGCCCTACTGCTCCTGCTGGAGCTATTAAAGTTTGCCAGAAGCATCAGGCTTTCTCTTTAGGGATCAAGGTTAGATTCCCCACTCTGAAGTCTTCCATCTCAGTGTGATAGACCTGCCTCCAATCCTTCTTCCTGACAAAGTAGGTGGGACTGCATGGAGATTACAAAAAAGAAATACAGGTTCCTTACCAGTAACTGTGGTTCTTCAAGTAAGGAATCTGTGCAGTCACACAACCCACCATCCTTTCCCATTGTAGACTTCATTCTGATTCAATTAAGTGTTTTCTTATATAGCTGCTATGGCGACCTGTTAGGAACTAAGTGGGAAGGTAGAAGCAACACCTTTTCAGTGTACATTCATTGTAAGCACCAGGCTTAGGGGTTGGATTTGATGTCCTTATAGGCCTCTTGCAATGCTACGATTCTGTGATTCTTGGGGCACAGTTCCTTAAGAAATTCACTAGTTTTAACATGAATTGGTTTTATCTGTGTTTTGTTAGCTATTCTGAGGATCCTTTTTAGGGCTGAAGGTACTGAATAAATATAAAGCTATAAATAATAAAATGTTGTGGCATCCATCCATTATCTATCATGATTGTAGCATTTGTGAACTGCATGAAGTTGGCAGTCTTTGGTGCAGCTGTTCGGTAGACAGAAAACTTCTGTCTGAAAGGTGCAGTGATGTAATGCCTGGCTGTTTTTCAGCTTGCATGGGATAAACCTGTAATGAACATTCACAAAGATTAATAATTGCATTGAGATACAGTCACTCAGTCAAGTTGGTATGTTGATTACCTCCACGCCATTAATGTACAAATGCACTCTAATAAGACATAGTGTCTTCTAGCACAGGTTGCCCAAACATCTGTGGCAATGCTAAAGAAAACACGGGAATAAAGGGTGGGAAAAAACCTTGAGATGAATATTTCAGTAAAAACGTGAGAAGAAATGCAAAGCAACTCACTCTCAGCCTTCTGTACTGTGTTTCATAAATTAACACAATATAAATTTATATAGGTTTCCATCACACAGGCTTAAACAAAATAAATCTTAGCCTTGTATAGTAGGTGTAAACAAGTGGTACATATGTTTGTTCAAGTTCTGTGAATTACTAGAGTGGTGGTTCCTAAGCTTTATGAGTACGGGACCCCCTTTGTAACCTCAATTTAATTTCTGCCTGCCACAAAGCTGTTAAAGGAACAAGAGCCCTGCTGTCCCCCAATGCCAACCCTAAACCATACAAAGATCTCAAGAGTAAAAACAAAATGTGGGCCACTTAACATATTTTAAAATAAAAAATAATTAAGATGAACATATGGAACTGTATAAAAAACACTCAAAGCATTGATAAACGGCAAGACAAATACACTGAGCATCTGCAATTTCACATTTTAAAACTTATTCATTATTTGCTCACTAATTCTCAGCCTAACCTGCCTCATACAGATGTGAAGATATAGAAGGCAGAATTAAAATGGCTGCAAAAGGAGACTGGCTACATTCCTAAACTCACTTACTTGGGAGCAAGCTTGATTGAATTCTCTAAGACTTAGTTCAGAGTAGACCTGTTTAGGATTGCAGCTTAAGTGCTTGTATTATAGACATATTTTTTACTTCCTTTAACCAGAATGATGCATCTTTGTACTATAAAGCCCCATGTTCCCCACTCCCCCACCTCCAAAGGTAGTATAGCTTCAGAGCTTCAACAGAATCTTAATCTGGTCTGATTACTGCAATCTGATTTACCTGGGAGTAGGGATGAGTGAGAAATTTGATCCAGTTTACATTTAACTCTGAACTTATCAAATTTGCACTTTCCGAAACCATATGAGAACCAAAACAAAGACATCCTTCAAAACTTGCACTTATCTGAATGTGCAATGCAGTTCTCCAACCAAGCAATGTTTACAAAAATGCATATATTAGGGGAAAGTGTGCACAAAATGAATATTTTGGTGAAAACAACATACAAAGATGCATTATATTAAATAAATTGCTTGCAAAAATGTGTACATTAATAAAAATTGCATACAAAAATAGATAAATTTGCACTAAAATGCTGAAGAATTTTCATGAGGATTAAAAAAAAATTAGATTGCTGCAGAAATGTGGAGAACCGAATTTAAGATCAGAAAAATGAGAAACAGAGTGAACCAAAATTGACAGATCATTCCATCCCTACCTGGGCATAAGCTCCATTAAATATGAAGAGACTTACATCTGAGTAGACATGTATACATTGTACTATAATATAACAGCCAACTTTGCTGATGACACTAAATTGTTCAGGGTTGTTAAAACAAAAAGGGATTGCGAAGAGCTCCAAAAAGACCTCTCCAAACTGAGTGAATGGGCAGAAAAATGGCAAATGCAATTCAATATAAACAAGTGTAAAATTATGCATATTGGAGCAAAAAATCTTAATTTCACATATACGCTCATGGGGTCTGAACTGGCGGTGACCGACCAGGAGAGAGACCTCGGGGTTGTAGTGGACAGCACGATGAAAATGTCGACCCAGTGTGCGGCAGCTGTGAAAAAGGCAAATTCCATGCTAGCGATAATTAGGAAAGGTATTGAAAATAAAACAGCCGATATCATAATGCCATTGTATTAATCTATGGTGCGGCCGCATTTGGAATACTGTGTACAGTTCTGGTCGCCTCATCTCAAAAAGGATATTATAGAGTTGGAAAAGGTTCAGAAGAGGGCAACCAGAATGATCAAGGGGATGGAGCGACTCCCTTACGAGGAAAGGTTGCAGCATTTGGGGCTTTTTAGTTTAGAGAAAAGGTGGGTCAGAGGAGACATGATAGAAGTGTATAAAATTATGTTCTTAACTATACAGTGAATATTATATTCTTAATATTCTTAACTATACAGTGAATTTTTAATGAGTGGCCAGGTGTGTATTTGTGGGGGCATGCTCTGAGACTCCATCTCATTACTTTTTTGGCAAGCAGATCCCTCCTGAGATCTCTCTGTCTCTACCATCACAGCAATCAGCTCAACTGATCTTCCCTCACTGCTGCTGACAAAAGAAAAGGGCAGGAGAGGCACTGGTGTTAAACTAAGCTCCAGCCGGCCCTGTAAAGAACTCTCACCAGGGGGTCAGCTCCCGAGCCCAGGGCAATTGATCCTGGCCAGGCACAACCCAGCCTCCCCTATCAGAGCTGAGGTAAACCAACACCAACTCTGTAAGGTAGGTAGATTGCCACCACCCCTTACACCTGGTCACCCACTCTGGGCCAAGAGGAAACCCCAAGTGCCAGAAATACCGTAGAACTGCCAAGGATTCCAAAAGACAAGAGCCAAAGATGTACTCCTTGTCTTGGAGTCTTAAGGGAAAATATCCAGTTATACTGTAGTCTGTGGCTAATTGGCCAAGGTGCTGGATTCCAAGCCAAATTCCCCCTGTAATGAACCCACAGTGGTAAATAAGAATTTGCTTTACTAATATAAAATAATTCCTTAAACCAAACACCCAAAAGGTAAATAAAATACAACAATTACAGAGACTTCAAGTCACAAGAAAAACAACAAATCTGCCTAGTGTATTCTATACACACAGTATAAGAAGACAGGTAAAATAACTTCATGGTTCCACATCTTTCCCCAGAGATGTGTAGCAGATGGAAGATGGAATCCCAACTTCAAGTAGCACCAAGGAACTTTGGGGAACAAAGACCCAGAATCTTAGCTCTACTTTTATTGGGAAAAGGCCCGGCAACAGCTAGGAATTAATTAGCCAATCAGAGGGCTTTCTGATGATGATATCTTCCAGAGCTTTTGCACCTGTCACATGCTTCTCCAACCTTCCCAGGCCTGTGGCCTTGAGGTCCCAGTCTCAAGCTGATAAGCAGGCGTTCTTACGCAGTTCTTACTGGAAGAGGGCTAGTAAACTGAGGCTCAATCCAGGCAAGACTGAGATGCTGCTAGTGGGTGGTGCTTCTGACCGTATGGTGGATGTTCAACCTGTCCTGGATGGGGTTGCACTCCCCCTGAAGGAGCAGGTTTGTAGCTTAGAGGTTCTCCTAGAACCATTTGAGACTCAGGTAGCCTCGATGGCACAGAGTGCCTTCTACCAACTTCAGTTGGTGGCCCAGCTAGGCCCCTATCTGGACAGGGATAACCTGGCTTCAGTTGTCCATGCTCTGATAACCTCCAAGTTAGATTACTGCAATGCACTCTATGTGGGGCTGCCTTTGAAGATGGTGCAGAAACTGCAGCTTGTGCAAAATGCAGCAGCCAGATTGGTAACAGGGACCAGAGGGTTCGAACATATAAAACCGATTCTGGCCCATTTGCATTGGCTGCCTGTATGTTTCCGAGCTCGATTCAAAGTGCTGGTTTTAATCTATAAAGCCTTACATGGCTTGGGACCACAATACCTGATGGAACGCCTCTCCCGACACGAACCCACCTGTATACTACGCTCAACATCAAAGGCCCTCCTCTGGGTGCCTACTCCAAGGGAAGCCCAGAGGCTGGCAACAGGGGAGAGGGCTTTCTCAGTGGTGGCCCCCAAATTATGGAATGATCTTTTTGACAAGGTGTGCCTGGTGCCAACACTGTTATCTTTTCAGCGCCAGGTCAAGAGTTTCCTCTTCTCCCAGGCATTTTAGCATGTGTTTTTTAATTGGTTTTTTTTTAAAGTGTTTTTAAATTTATATATTTGTATATTTGTTTTTAATGTTGTAATTGTTGTAAACCACCCAGAGAGCTTCGGCTATGGGAAGGTATACAAATGTAATAAATAATAATAATTAGTTGGATTCAGCTGTGGGAACTGACAGTCTCATGGCCTTCTTGAGGCCCTAATTCAGACAAGATGTTTTCCCCACAGAAGCATCTTTATGAGCAAACCTTAGCAAACCTGGCATTCTTTTTTTTTTGAAGATATATTATATTGAAATTTTAACGTCTTATATAAACACAAATAGAACAAAACAGTAATCAATATCTAAAGGAGGAGGAGAGAGGAAGGGAAGGAAACAAAAAAAGGGGGAGGGGAGAATAGGGAGTAACCCCCCACAGTCATTGGGCGACCATACACTGGGAAAATACAGTAAACCAGCAGCCTAGCATCAGAGTCTAGTAACCTCCATATAGAATAACCGCTTTAGAAAATTGTCACATCTGAATCATACCCGTCCAAAAGACTGCTTGTGCCCCTTTGGGTTTAAACAGACGCTTATCACTATTAGAAAATTATAGTACTGGCCACTGTGTGCCTTCAAAAGTATTTTTTAGTGGAAGTTCCCTATCCAGACGGCTTTGGTGATTAGGCACTCCATAAGAACAAGATGCCACACCTTTTGCCACCAAAGTTCTATTTTGAGAGGTGAGCACATCAGCAGCAAGCATATTAATGGTATGTGACTCACCCCCTATTTCAATTCCCTCTATAAGTGGACTCTGCCTTATTCTATTTGCTAATGCTTCCATAGATAGAATGAATAAGAGTGGAGATAAAGGACATCCCTGACAAGTTCCCCTTCGCAAGGGAAACGGAGGTGAGTGCATACCATTAACTCTAACCATAGCAAAGACATCAGAATAAAATTGGTATATAACTTGCATAAACCTCACCCCAAAGTTCATTTGTTGTGATACTCCATATAGGTATGGCCATGTAATCCAATCAAAAGCCTTCTAAATGTCCAGTGAAACTAAAGTAATCTGGTCATTTTCATGTCTACTATGTTGCATCACATTCAAGGCCCGATAATAGAGTCTGGTATCTGCCAATTGGGTATGAACTCCTGTTGATCTTTTCCCACATATCACCCCACTATCCTACTCAATCTATGAACCAATATAGCAGAGAGAAGTTTTATATCTTGATTTATCAGGGCAATATGATGTCAAGTGAGTGGGGTCCTGATCTGGTTTGCAGGTAAGTCTTGATGCTTTCCATGAAGATGGCATTGAGCCTCCATCCATAATCTCATTAAATACAGAAGACAAGAAAAGTGCTAAACTGTCCTGGAATGCCTTATAAAATCCCCCCCAAAGCCATCCAAACCAGGAGTTTTGCCATGTTTTAGCTTCTTAATGGCAGCCAATACTTCTTCAGTAGATAAATCTTGTTCTATCAGGTCTACGTGGTCCTGCGATAAAGTTTTCAAGTGTGAGCTGCCCAAATACTCTGCAAGACATGGTGGGTCAGAGCAGTTAGAACTGTGTAACTGAGAGTAAATGTCCTCAAATGCTTTGTTAATACCCTGAGTTGAGTAACAAAGGGCTCTCAAGAGTCTTAATCTGAGCTATACGGTTTCGTTCCCTTTTGTTCTGTAAAGCTTGTGCCAGCATCCTGGAGTTTTTATTACCAAATTCATGGTACATGCAGTTGGTATAGATCATTGCAGCACTAACCTGATCAACATCAAGAGTTTCCAACTCACTGTGTTTGTGTAGCAGCTGTTGAAAAATGTTCAGGCTACCATGTTGTTTATGTGCATTTTCCAAAGCTTCTATTTCAGACAGCAAGAGCTGTCTAGCAGCTAATTTTGATTGTTTCAGCATAGAAGCTTCCATAATGCATCGTCCCCGAATAACTGATTTAAATGCATCCCACACTACTGCTGTACCAAGGTCTGGTGAGATGTTTTCTGCAAAGTAGTGGGTGATGCCTTCCTGTAGTCTGTCTTTGATTTCCTGTCTAAATAATAGGCCAGGTGATAGACGCCAGGAAAAAGAGTTATGAATAGGTGAGTCCAGTTGTAAGGGTATAGTAGCTGGAGCATGGTCAGACACAGAGATCACACCCATTCCCGCCTCCAGCACCTTGTCTGCAGCATCTGGGGATGTGTGAGAATGTAGTCGATCCTTGAATAGGATTTATATCTGGGAGAGAAATGGGTGTAATCTCTGAACTGGGAACACCTATGACGCCAGACATCAGCTAAGCTGAATTCTGATATTAACCTAGAAATAGCTGTTGGGCCCTTCAGTCTTATCAATGAAGATCCACTTCTATCTTAAACATTAATCCATGATGGCATTCAAATACCCACCAAATATCATCATGCCTTATTTAAATGTTTCTAACTTATCCAGTGCCCTTCGTAAAAAGCATTCTTGGCCTTCATTCGGACAATAAAGGGAGCCCAATGTAATAGTCTCCTTCTGCTGTACCTTTAGCATAAACATAGTGACCCTCACAGTCTGTCAGTGTGTCCGTGATCATGATCGGGCATTTCTTTGTCAGCAAGATTGAGACACCCTGTGCCTTTGAAGAGCCAAAAGAACTGGACTACTCTCCTATCCAGTGCCTTCAGATGATGCTTTTATTAGCCGATTTCTGGTGTGTTTTTTGCAAAAATATTACATGCGGGTCTGCTGATTTGATTAGTGTAGCTACTCTAGATCGTTTAAGTGCAGTACCCAGGCCCTTCACATTTAAAGATAATATCTTGAGTTTATTTGTCATCACTCTGAAAAATAGAAAAAAGCAAATTCATCTTCATGGACCCATTTAGTAAAAAGAGATTGGAGAGAGAAAGAGAGGGGGAGGAGGAAAGAAGGGGAAAGGGGGATAAACAGTAACCATGCTAGAAACAAAACCCTCCCAATTGGGGGCAACAAACAGGATGCCCAGGGTGGACAACATTCCACCTCTGAATGGCAGAGGGTAAGTCAACAGTGGCCAGCTGTATTAGCAAAGACACCTTAAAATAATATTTCTCATCTTATGGAGTCTGTTTATCGTTAGCAACATCCTCATGGTAACAGCAACGTATATTAATATTAGTTCAATTTTTCTGTGGACCTAACATTGAGAGTAGGAACAAATATATATTCAGTCATTGTCTCTCAATCTCTATGAGGCACCCCTCTTTTATCCTTCTGCACTCACTTGATGGTCTTCTCTGGAATCACGCTTACAGCAGCGAGCCTTTCCCCTCTTAATGGACCACACATTAGCTATGCCTTCATTGTCTGAATCCACCTCAGAATCCTTTTACTCTGTAGGTATCTCTATATGGAGCTTTGTAAGCAATTTCTTAGCTTCAGCGTTAGTGGAAGCAGCTAGGACTTTATCTTTGTGGCGCACTATTAGTTTGAAGGGAAAACCCCATCTACAGGGCACTTCAGCTTGTTGAGGGGCTTCAGTTATTGGCTTGAAATTGAACCTGCGCTTCAACGTTTCTAGGCTTAAATCTTGATAGACCTGGATTTCTGCAGCCCCACACTGTAAAGTACAAAAATTACGTAGAGCTTTGTAGATTGCCTCCCAACACTGTTTTTCTCAAATCCTATTATCATATCTCGAACACTGCCGCCATTTTGGGTCTTGGGACCCAGCACTCTATACATTTGTTCAATGTCTTTCAGGGCAACATCCCCCACCACTTGCAGATATCTAAGCCATTGTAGTATGAACTCATGGGGGATAACCCCCTCCTCTCCATCAGGCACCCCCTTAAGTGAATATTCAATTTGTGATATTTATCTTTCTGCTCCTCCAAACATACTTGAAGGCTATGTGTAGTTAACTGTAGCATGCCAGGTAAGGAGAACGCGGCCCAGACATGTAGTGGCTGTGCCACGTTCTGGTCCTTCTCATACCCGCAGGGTTGTTGGTTGTCCTATCAGCCAACTCTCAGATCTCCAGTTGCTGCTCTTTTATGCCAGATCGGTACATAATAAAACCTCCCTCGTCCATGATTTGATTGTGGACGAGGTGGCCGATCTGGCATGTATAACCGAGACCTGGGTGGGTGAACAGGGAGGAGTTAGTCTCTCCCAGCTCTGCCCACCGGGGTATCTGGTTCAGCATCATGGTAGATCTGAGGGTCGGGGAGGTGGGGTTGCTGTGGTCTATAAGAATTCCATCTCACTCACCAAGCACCATGTCCATGCAATCACTGGTCTGGAGTGTTTGCACCTTGTGCTGGGCCAGAGGGACAGACTGGGAATCCTTTTGGTGTACCGCCCACCTTGCTGCCCAATGGCTTCCCTAACTGAGCTGACGGAAGTGGTCTCGGAGGTACAGTTGAGATCCCCCAGACTATTAGTACTGGGAGATCTCAACATTCATGCTGAGGCTACTTTGTCTGGGGCAGCTCAGGACTTCATGGCCACCATGACAACCATGGGGCTGTCTCAATATGTTAGTGGCCCAACACATACATCGGGGCATACTCTTGACCTGGTCTTTGCTACCGGACATGGGGATAGTGATCTGGATGTGGGGAGTTTTACATCTCTCCCGTTGTCATGGACAGATCATTGCTTGCTGAAGTTTAGACTTTCAGTAGCCTTTTTCCTCTGCAAGGGTGGGGGACCTATTAAATTGGTCCGCCCCCAGAGACTAATGAATTCTGAAGGTTTTCAAAAGGTTCTGGGGGTTTTTCCGGCTGATAAGACTGGTGCTCCTGTCGAAGCCCTGGCCGATCTGTGGAATACAGAGATGACCCGGGCTGTTGACACGATCGCTCCTGCGCGCCCTCTCCTATGTAGAGCTCATACAGCTCCTTGGTATACTCCGGAGCTGAGAGCGATGAAACAAGACAGGAGGCAGCTTGAACGGAGATGGAGACGAACTCCCGACGAATGCAATTATGAGCTGGTTCGTGCTTCTACTAAGCTCTATGTAGGAGCGGTGAGGGCGGCAAAAAAACAACATTTCGCCGCCACTATTCAGTCATCTCTCTCACGCCCACGGGAGCTTTTTAAAGTGGTTCGTGGCCTACTCCATCCAGGCCTACAAGATACGGCAGATACATCGGTAGCTCGATGTAATAAATTTGCTGAACACTTCCAGCATAAGATCTCATGCATTCGCCGGGACTTAGACTCCTATTTAATAGCAGTTAATCCTACTGAGGTGTCCGGAGCACAGTCTTGTCATGTTTTGTTGGATGAGTTTCAGTTGGTTCAGTTTGAGGACGTGGACAAGGTGCTTGGACAGGTTCGTGCGACCACTTCGGTACTGGATCCTTGCCCCTCTTGGCTAATTAAAACTAGCAAGGAAGGAACAGTTGGCTGGGCCAAGGAAGTGATTAATGCCTCTTTATGAGAGGGAGTGGTCCCTGGCTGTCTGAAAGAGGCGGCAGTGAGACCACTCCTGAAAAAACCTTCCTTGGACCCAGAGGATTTCAGCAGCTACAGACCAGTAGCCAATGTTCCGTTCCTGGGCAAGATCCTGGAACGTGTGGTTGCTGACCAGCTCCAGGCGCTATTGGATGAAACCAATTATCTAGATCCATTTCAATCTGGGTTCAGGCCTGGTTTTGGCACTGAGACTGCCTTGGTCGCCCTGTTTGATGACCTATGTTGGGAGAGAGACAGAGGGAGTGTAACTCTGTTGATTCTCCTTGACCTCTCAGCGGCTTTTGATACCATCGACCATGGTATCCTTCTGGAGAGGCTTGCGGAGTTGGGAGTTGGAGGCACTGCTTGGCAGTGGTTCCGCTCCTACTTAGCGGGTCGTCTCCAGAAGATAGTGCTTGTGGAACATTGCTCGACACCGTGGGTTCTCCAATGTGGGGTCCCGCAGGTTTCGGTTCTGTCTCCCATGCTTTTTAACATTTATATGAAGCCGCTGGGGGCGGTCATCAGGAGTTTTGGAGTGCGTTGTCATCAGGTGAGGCAGTCGACGTGCTGAACCGTTGCCTGGCTGCGACAATGGACTGGATGAGAACTAACAAACTGAGACTCAATCCTGACAAGACTGAGATGCTGTTGGTGGATGGTTTCTCTGATCGGATGGTGGATATATACCCTGTCCTGGATGGGGTTACACTCCCCCTAAAGGAACAGGTGCGTAGTCTGGGAGTCATCTTAGACTCTTCCCTCACACTTGAGGCTCATGTAGCCTCGGTGGCCCGGAATGCGTTCTACCAACTTCGGTTGGTAGCCCAGCTACGTCCCTATCTGAGTAAGGAGGACCTCACATCAATGGTACATGCTATGGTAACCTCGTGTCTGGACTACTGCAATGCGCTTTACGTAGGGCTACCTTTGAAGACGATTCGGAAGCTACAGCTAGTGCAAAATGCGGCGGCCAGACTGCTAACAAGAACTAAGCGGTCTGAGCATATAACACCTGTGCTAGCCCATTTGCACTGGCTTCCAATATGCTTCCGGGCCAGATTCAAAGTGTTGGTACTTACCTATAAAGCCTTATACGGCGCGGGACCACGATATCTGTCAGAACGCCTCTCCCGATATGAACCGGCCCGTACACTACGGTCTACTACGAAGGCCCTCCTCCGGGTTCCGACTCATAGGGAAGCCTGGAGAGTGGTGACAAGATCTAGGGCCTTCTCAATGGTGACCCCCGAACTATGGAATGGTCTCCCCGAGGAGGTGCGCCTGGCGCCGACACTATCATCTTTTCGGCGCCAGGTTAAAACCTTTCTCTTCTCTGAGGCATTTTAATTCCTGTTAATTCTAAATTATTATATTTTGATTTTAGACTGTACAGTTTTTTGTACAGTTTTGTATTGTGATATACTGTATTGTGTTATTTTTATTGTATTTTTAATGTTCACTGCCCAGAGAGCTGTTGCTAGTCGGGCGGTATATAAGCTTAATAAAATAAATAAATAAAATAGCTTGTCCAGTTTAGATTTATTGCAGACACTCAGATCCATCACATCACTAGCTGTTTTAGCAACTTCCAAGAACTGTTCCTGCAGTGAGGTTAATTTAAGGTCTATAGGCTCTAGAGCAGCTTTCAAGTCCCTTGCACTGTCAGTACGTAACAGTCTGAGATGTACTAAAATGTATCCTCCTCTGAGAGCTCTCTAGTCAGTTTCGTGCCTTTCAACCACTTAGCGCCTCTGCGCACCATATCTGTTTCCCCAGCACTTGACAGCTCAGAATCTTCCAAGCGATCATGTGCATTATTGCGAAACTTCTGAGTTTTCTGCTGACTCCAAGTGAGTGCTGGTTGCATATCAAACTTAATTCTGCTATTATAATATAGATCAGGTAAGTATTACTGTCGTATTTAACAGCATAGGCCTCCTCAAGAACGCGATCAGAAGAATTAAGCAGCCATCTTCCTCAATGGCAAGCCACACACCTCACAAACCAGACGTTCTTGACAGGCTCTTTCTCTTTATGCATTCACACCACACACGTGCTGGCCGGAAGGAAGGGGAGGCAGAGGCGCCTGCGTACATACACAGTGAAGGCTTGCAAGTTGATGATGCACAAACTAGCCATTAATTAATTTCTTAAATTAATAAATAATTCCTCTCTTGGCTCTTTGTGACACCCCCCCGCTCGGGATGACATCCCAACCCCCTAAGAGTCCCGACCACGAGATTGGGAACCACCTTACTAGAGAACAAAATGTGTTTTTATGAAATAATGAATGCATTTAAGTAGCCTTCAGCAAGACAGGTTGTTGTAAGGCTAAACATTGCTCTGAGCCCTTAGAGAATGGGTGTGATGTCAATGTAACGAAGGGATAAAGGATCTCTATTATTGGAAACTTTTGAAATTATCAAAAGGCAAGGATTGCTACAGAACCATCTATCTGAAGCAGGAGGGCTCATTGCAGCAAGACTTTTAGGAGTCTGGTGAGGGCTGGACTAACCTCAGGTGTTGATGATGGTGGTAGATATAAGGAACAAGACGCAAGAGCTCCTTCGGCTCTGTTAATGAAGAATGAAAAAGATTGTTCTGACTGGCCTTCTTAGGACTCATCTCTAGGAGGTGGCAATAAGGTGTCTAATAGCAGAAATCACAGACCCATTAAAAAGAAACTGCCAAAATCATATGGCACATATGTAAAACAGGAAGAGAAAAGCAACCCAAACTACACTTAAACTGACAAAATACATATCAGCAAGAAGTACAGCAGCAAAGTGTAGACTGCACCTGCTCTCAAGCTCTTCTACCAAACTTTAATATTTAAACCACTTACGTGACAAAAATGTTGGTATCAAACTTAAGAGGTTGTTCTTTCTGCTCCCTTTTACCTATAGGATTCTGAGCATGTTCATCTTAGCATGCCTCCAGACTGTCAGTATTTTGTGACAGGGATTCAAGCAAATACTGGAAATTTATGTTTGTGCAATTAAAGAAGATTAAAGTGCTCTGTCGCTCTAGCACAACAAAACCACTTTCTTTAAAAAAATATAATTTTTTTGCAGTTTGGAAAGTGACAGGGAAATGGATTGAAAAGTGTGAGATGAGTGAATGACTAATAGGAAGATGTGTGAATACTCCACAAGCAAATCAGCATGAATGCAGGATGAATACTCATTGTCACATAAGCATTCTGTAAACAAATCAGAATGAATGCCGAATGACAGCCAAACACAGTCTAACCACCACGTAAGCTTTGAGCAAGCAAATCAGGATGAATTCTGAATAAACAGGATATCTGGAGGAGCCTTTAAATACAGCTCTTGTAAGGGTATGAACATTTATCCAAACGGTTTCTGATGCCAGGAGTTCCTTCCTTGGAATCATTTTTTCTTTCATTTGCTACCTCCTTGAACACTTCTTCCTGCTGGAGCCAAGAACTCACCAGTAGAGGAACATAGTCTCATGAATCATTGTATTTTCAGGATCTGAACTAACTGTACCAGCAATCTTGTGGGAATAAGTATGATACTAAGATGGGTTGTGGTGGACCAAATGGTTCTTCTGGAATTAGTATCTATTGTATCTATATATTAAGATGAATATTTTGAGACATTGAATATTCTCAATTAAATTACTGCCATTTTCTTACCTAGGTAGCTTCCTATAGTCCTCTATCTGACAACCTGATCCTTAGACCACTCCTTGGAAAGATATTCAATTAATTTTACTAGGATTTACTTTACCTCTAAGTAAATGTGCTTTAAGACTGCATCCTTAGAATAACTGGTTCCATCTTTAATTACTTTCATCAGCATCAGAAAGACACAGATAATATGGTGTTTCTTTCCATGAAGAGTCGTTTATTTAAATTAATCAGATAATCCATCCCATATTAGAAAACAAAAACAAATAGTGTCCATACATGTCCACAAAAAGTTCAGTAGTTTGTGTCACCTCTAATGTTTATTCAATTCCAGGCGTAGCAGTTCTCCCAAAGGGAATTCTAGAATTCCCTGGCTTAAGCTGGGTTAAGAACACTTTATGGCCTTTCTCAACATTTTCATACTTACTATTTCACTTTCGGTCAGCTCCTGAAAATACAGAGATGCATCATGATTTAAAACAAACAAACCAATGCCAATGGGAATAAAGCAAAGCCAAACAAATGGAAGCCAATGGGGAAAGTATAGTCTCAGGTTATTATAATTCAAAATTTAGGTACCAGTACATAACAAATACTGTTTGATGTATCTGGAAACTAAGGCCAGGAAATCTGTGGCCTACTAGATTTGTTGGACTACAACTCCCATCAGCATGGCCAATAGTCAAGAATGATAGGAGTTATAGTCTAACAAAGTCTGGACGGCCATAGGATCCCCACGCCGCTATAAATTTTTAAAAATATACATCCTTCAGTTTTTATTTAAACAATAATTACCAATATATCCAGTATTAGAAATAGAGCTGCAAGCTGGTGTACCCTAAGAATATCTTTCTGCTAGTTGTCAAATATTAAAATAATAAAAACAAAAGTTGAAAATGGAGACCATCAGCATTCTAGCAAACAAAAAGGTGAGCCATGTATTATTTGGCCTTAGAAAGAGACCTCAGTGTTATTGCATACAAAAACAGCAAAAAGTTATGGATCTAAAGAAACAGCTCAGAAATTAACTTCTCATATAGTAATCACATTATTGCACTCAGTATCAGAGAAAAGGTTTCATATGATATTAACAGCATAATTCTATGCATGTCTTCTTAAAAGTTAATCCCACTAAATTCTATGGGATTTACTTCCAAGTAAATGAGTATAGAGTTGCAATCTTACCCTGCAATCCTATCCCTGCTTACCTGAGAGTGAGCCCCACTGAATTCAATAGGACTCAGTTCTGAGCAGAAATTGTTAGGTTTGTGCTATGAAGGAAGATCCTCCATGGCGCAGAATGGTAAGCGGCGGTAACGCAGCCGAAAGCTTTGCTCATGGCCGGAGTTTGATTCCAACAGAAGGAGGAAGTCGAATCTCCAGTAAAAGGGGTCGAGATCCACTCAGCCTTCCATCCATCCGTGGTCGGTAAAATGAGTACCTGGCATATGCTGGGGGGTAAAGAAAGGCCGGGGAAGGAACTGGCAATCCCACCCCATATATACGGTCTGCCTAGTAAACGTCGCAAGACGTCACCCTAAGAGTCGGAAATGACTCTCACTACAAGTGCGGGGACACCTTTACCTTTTTTGTGCTATGAATGGTTTTTCTCACATTTCTATCTAGTATGCTGTACTTTGGAAAACTCCCCCCCATTTGTTTCATTTCCCCCACCCACCCCAATCTGTAGCCCAGCCCATTTAGATTAGAAGTTGCCATAGTAACAGAAGAGATCTAGAGAGGTCAAGATATGCCAAGGTTTTTACTATATAGTTTGAGACTTAATTCACACAAATACATTTTGAAGAAACTGTATGTGAACATGCTTTTGATGTCTAAAGCTATTTTCAGACAGCACTTGATAATGTTTTCCTGATGTTTCCTTACCCATCAATTTTCACATTATATGTGATCTTTCAGATGCCATAAAAACTTCTGGAAATCTAGTGGAATCGAGTGGAAGATGAGTGCTTATTTCCATATTAATTGCTTCCCCCCAAAATATGTTTGCAACCCTGTTAACCTGGAAAATTGCTGGAGGTTGGCATTTTATTTTTCCTGTGGTTTTCTTGGGATCACGCTGTCACCATCACTCACATAATGAAATTTGGAGTGGTATTCCAGCATACAGAAGCATGCATGGTCATAAAGAGTGGGGGTGGCAACGTGTCAGATGGTGTCCGCTGTTGTATCACACCATGCCCACCAGTGTGAATGAAATTTAGTGCGACACGGCGGTATATTGATCAAAAAAACACAGTTCCATAACACAACAGGTACTGCAGTGTGAAAATAACATCAGAAATCAGGACAGAAGCTCTAGCATTATAATCAGGAAAAACAATGCAATAAACTCCATCTGAATAGCAATGGAGTCCGTTGGTTCCAATTCTTAGTCCACCCACCTTGCAGGCGGTTACGGTTTGTGTTCATTAATTTCTGCTTTTCTTCCCTTTTATAGTTTTGTTTTCTTCCCTCCTGAGAAATAGCTTGAATGTTCCTAGCGTTCTTTCATTGAAATGCCCGGGAGGAAGCAGGAGCAACCCAAGCGCCTCTCACTTAAGCGTTTTTATCTCGCCCTCCTTGCCATGTCCTTCTTCTCTTCCCCTCTGCCTGCCTCCTTCCCCTTTACAGCCTCCTCCATAGTTTGGGGCCCTTTAAAAAATTTTCTCTATCCCTCCATGTGCGTGCGTGCATGCTTGTGTGTGTGATGTGTGTCTCTCACTCGCTCTCCATCCCCTCTCTTTCTTTGCTCTACCTGCCCTCTTCCCTCCCCTTTCTTGTGATTGTGTGTGTGAAAGGAGTTTTCTTTCTCTACAGAGCCTCAAAACAGCAGGAGGAGGAAGAAGAGAATGGAAAGAAAACAAATAAAACACACTATAGAACATAACAATAAACAACAACAAAACAATAGCAACACCACCCCCACATAGCCACAGGAAGATTTGGCAGAGTATTAGAACAAAACATCATCTCAACCTTTATCTGGCATCTTTACCTGGCATCAAAAATATGACAATGAAGGTGCCAGGCGGACGTCACTGGGGAACATATTCATAGATAGGGAGCCACAACTGAAAAGGTCCTCTCCATTGTCACCACCCTCCGAGCCTCCCTTGGAGCAGGGACCTGAAGAAGAGCCTCAGAGGAAGATCTAAGGGTCCAGGAAGGTTCATATCGGGGGAGGAGGACTCTTGAGAAGGACATGGCAGGAGAGCACTGATAGCATTACACTTGCAAAAGGAGGAAGGGGGGAGTGGAAGGAGCCTGGGCTGTGACTGAGTGAAGCCAAAGAGACTCTGCAGGTCACCTGCATATTTAATCTCTTCCTCTGCCTGGTGCTTCTGCAAACCTCATTATGGTGAAGGTCAACCTGCAAAGCCCTGGCTCTGAAAGCAGGCACTTTGGGGAGGAGGGAGAGAGAGAAGGGAGGTGGCAGAGGCAGCAACCCTGAGTTGCGTTGATCTTCAAAGTGATTTAAAATTCAGCTAGCAAAAGTGCAGATTGTAACAAAGTCCAGCACCAAGTTCGATATTTGAGAAATTCTCGGCCATCCCTACGTCTGAATGCAGCCTTAGTGCATAGTCCAGTCAGCATTATAATACTGTAGGTCAAGCCTGTGAAACTCATCCCTCTTTTCCCTCCTCCCCTGACAGTACACAGAATACTGGTCATCACTGCAGCCATCAGGTGTGTAAGTATTTCCCTGATTCTGTTAGTCCACCTCAGATGACTAGTCATCCAACTGGCAACCACAGTATACTACCGTACAAGTCACTGGCTGTGAGTTTGACAGGCCAGCTGTAGTTGAAGTGATCTATCAACTTTAGAATACCTTCCAGAAAGCAGTAGGCACACGTGCTAAATAACTCTGGCAGTCCTATGTTCACTCTGATTATAGATTGCTGATACAGATTGCGTAACTAGATAGGGAGGAGGTGTATAGCTAGTTTGGATAAACAGTGGGCTTGGATAAATGAGCTAGGTAGTGAATTGCACTAGGCGCTAGTGATTTTTTGGAAAATCCACAGCTTCCCTGGTCAATATTTGCTACTTATTTAGGAAATATCCAGAAAAATGCAGAAAGGTAAAGGATGTTCAGGCAAGAAACCTGACTAGAATTTACACATTTTAGAAGGGAAATCAGGAGCAGAACTATATTTAGTTTTTCTAATGAAAAAAGCAACTGTATTTTAAAAAGCAAGATAATGTATTACATGAAGTCTATGGCAGTGTCCACCAGTTTCTGGTGTTTATGGACACTAGCGAAATGAAGGTTTTACAGCATAAGGAAGCATGACATACTCAAAGCCAGTCATCCCAAATATTCACATGGTGTTTAGTGCCAGTCTGGTGTAGTGGTTAGAATGTTGGACTAGGACATGGGAGACCAGGGTACAAATCCCCAGTCAGCCATGATTATTACTGGGTGAACTGGGCCATTCACAGTCTTTCAGCCTAACCTACCTCACAGGGTTGTTGTGAGGATAAAACCATGTATGCCACCTTGAACTCCCTGGAAAAAAGGTAGGATATAAATGTAATAATAAACAAACATACAACAAATAACAAGTTTGGTGAGTAAATGGCTTCGGGCTTTCAGTGGGGATCTAAACTTTGTTATAATGAGCTTCTATTTATTTATTTATTTCATTTATACCCCACCCTTCTTTTCATGATAGAAACCCAAGGCGACTTACATATGGTTCCCAGGCGGCCTCCCATTCAGGCAATGACCAGACCTGACCCTGCTTAACTTCAGCAGGGTGCTGGCCTCATGTGCCTCATGTGCCTCCAGGAAATTGATTATTTTCATCAACCAAAATAAGAATGCAAGTCTACTCTCTATAGATACTGTTTGAATGGATTGATATTGAAACCAGGGGTTCCCAAAACTGTGGTCTATGCACCACTAACGGTCTGCAAGATCCATTCAGGTGGTTTGCAGAATATCATACAGCACCTAATACAGTACATTACAATTGCTAGTACAGACAGAAAAAGCATTAAGTGGTCTGCTAAGACTAGGGTTGCCATATTCCAGTTCCACAAATCTGGCAGGCTAGTTTGCATATTATGCAAATTATTTGCTAATTATGTGAATTATGCATATTAATGGTTGCATTGTTTTTGTTGCCTAGTAATTGCCACCAAAATCTGTGGGAGGATGTAAGGAACCCTTTTTTTAAAAAAGCAACTTACATTTTCAGCTTTAAATGCACAGACCCTAGTTTCCAGCACTATGGAATACGAACACACCACTACAACTTGTAACACAGATAGAAAACAATATTTCAATATTATCAGTTCAATCAATCATCTTATCTAAAGAGAGTAATGTCTGAGCATGTGAGAAACGTCTTTAGGACACTGATTCTCACAAACCAGATCAGGGAGATGGAAAAATGCAGCCTTCTATGATACAGGCTGGAACTTGATGGAGACTTGAGTGATGGCACCTCCTCTTTTTTAAAAATACAGGGAATTCCAGACACCTGGCAAGCTGTGCTAGCATGAGACAGGGCAGCTGTTCCATTCTTATTGGTCTTGGGGGGGGACCATTCCTATTGGTCTTATGGAATGCACTGCATTTAATATGTGTGTGTGTGCGCACGCACGCGTGCCCATGCACACATTCATCCCTGGAGAGGAAATGAAGTAGGGTGATCTTTGGTGGGGAGATGCCCACCAGACATTTTGAAGAAGGATAAGTATTAAAAATACTTCTTAGCCTTTTCTGAATTGCTGAACAGAGACTCTGCTGTGCAACAGGGTGGGTGAGGCTGCATTCCAATGCAACTTTACTTGGGAGTAAGCACAATTTAACAGGGTGAGGGCAAGGCCGAATAAACCAAATGCTAATACCTCAGCCTTTTCTACAGAGAGATTTGCTTTTCTTGTATTTGTATGTTGTATTTGTTCAGGGGAGGGAGCATTTGGTGGATTCAAACCCCTTTATTCCATCCTCTATGATGGCAGGCAGACACTCCCATTGCGTTCACCATTTAAGACACATACCCTCAGACACAGAAGCAATTGAGATGAAGGCTGCTTCTCCTTGATGACTCAACCAGAAAGTCTACAGATAAGGGGCAGAGCTGCATGTGTTAATCAAGTACAGTTTCTGCATATGCAGCAGGCAGGTGGACAGAAGTTCTTGATTTTCCCAGGACAGCTGTGGTGTCCCTCATTGGCTAAGAACAATGAAAAGTAGGCTGTTTTCTCACAAAATGGGCAAAACACTGCCTCCACATTTTGTATCTCTGGATCCACAAAGGCTAGAGATTGTGCAGAAATTTCAGTCATTGGCTAAACGTTAGGTGGGAGCCCAACATGCAGAATTCCATGGATATCCAAGGTCTTCTCTCTGGTCTGGTTGTCTCCTGGTCCATGGGCAGAGCTTCAGGCCCCTGTGTGCAAATATGCATGATTAACACAAACCATTGTGTGATCTTAACAAATATGCATGATTAAGACAACACCATGTGTGTTGAACCTGTGGCCCTCTACATCTCCCATCCTCCCTGACCATTGACCATGCTGGCTTGGGCTGATGGGAGATAGAATCCAGCAACATCTGGAGGGTGACAGGTTTCCCATCCCTGGATTAGAGACTGAGCACTCTCTTGGTGTACTACTTTTGTATAGCAGTTCACCCAGTCTTTCCCTGCCAAAGTGTCCAACGCTAGCAATGTGCCACTATTTCATTTAAACATTTGCATCTTTTAAATGTATTTTATTTAGTTAGGCTCTCCTCCTCTCTAAAACTGACATCAATTTTGTTTTAAAGTGGCAATGGCAATCTTCTTGAAGCAAATCGTCCCACCCCATCCATTCCATGACCAAAACTGTAAAGTGCTTACTCCGCCACTGGAAAAAAAAAAGAATGTTAGTTATGCTTTCATGTAATCAGTACCAAACAACAAGATAGGATCTTACTTTTATATATACCAAACTAAAGTACATCTGTCTCTTTCCATGAAATCTAGCTCTCTGGTTTTTTTCAGAGGTGAAAGAGAGCCAATTTTGCCCCCCACAGAAATCTTTGAAACTGCATTTTGAACATTATTCAAAATGTCTATGCTTTTAAAAAACATACTCATGGTATAATTACAGTAATTGAGAACACTTTTTTTAAAAGAGGCATTTACATTTTTCTCCGATACCTCACTCTCAGTAGGTTTTGTTAGATATTTATGAAGCTTTAAAAGGAAACAGATTTACCTGCTGACTCAGTCAAAAGCAAAAGTGCAACTATTATAAGTATTCCAAACCTGCTGGTTTTTGTTTTTTTTTACTCTTTACAAAAATGTTTAAGAAGAAAGTACAACATTTGAGGAGGGAAGGTTCCTCAAGGTCAAAACAAGGCCACAGTTCGTTTAAGCTGCTATGCTGTGATCCTCAGTGTAATAATCAACAAGCACAGGCTGAGATAAAACACAGCACTCTTCCTTTCCCAGTGACATGAAGGGAACAGGGCTGAGACTGAGATGTGGGGGGAGGGGGGGAGACAGACAGACAGACAGATCGCATTGATGATGTGGGTGAATGCAAGCAAGGTCCAAGCATCATCTTTTTGTGCTTAATACAAGCTTGTAACACAGTCCCTCTCACACACACATACTATGATCCTATTTAGGGTGGCCAGGTCAAAAGCTTCCCAAACCCTGAAATTTCAGGGGTGGGCTCTAGTGATGTCATAGGGGGCATCACCTAATGATGTCATTAAGCATGGTACATTAAGCATCAACCACAGTTGCTTCAAGCATACCACTCAAACAAAAAAAATCTTTAAATCCTGTTTTCTTCAGGATTGAGCTGTGTCAGTGACACTAATTATGACAGAAATACAAAAGAAATAATGAAAAATGCTGCCATAGCAGACAAGATGAATAAGGTAGTATTTGGTAGAAAATGAAATGCAGTCTGCAGTGGAATGGAGAGAGTGCAGATTATGACAAATAAGGCTGGGATGGAAATTTGCTCCCGAGCCAAGTTCAAGGTTCTAGTTTTTGGTGTAAAAAAGCCCTACATAGCTTGGGACTAGTATACCTGAAAGACCGTCTTATCCCTTAAATTGATCACAGGTGAGAGCCTCCTGCAGATACCTTCTTATCAGGAGGTCCGTTCTGCTCAACATAGGAAACAAACATTTAGCGTGGTGGCACCTACCCTGTGGAATTCCCTCCCCTTAAATATTCGACAGGCGCCATCTCTGTTATCTTTTCAGCACCTACTGAAGACCTTCCTCTTTCAACAAGCCTTTAAGTTGAGACCTTACCGCAGTGTGAGGCTGTGTTGGAATTGCTTTTTAACATGTTTTTAAAACTTTTTTAAAAAAATATGTGTTTATAAAGCTTTTTTAAAAAAGGTTTTTAATGATGTTTTGTTTTAATACATTTTAAAGTCTGTTTTTATGATGTTTTAAAGTGCTTCTAGTGCTTGTGTTTGCTGCCCTGGGCTCCTATTGGGAGGAAGTACAGGATATAAATCAAATAATAAATAAATTGCTGCCTTTTCACATCCCTAATTGCAGGTATATGTTAATGTGGTTGCCATCTAGTGGCCAAAAGGCAAAATGTTTTCTTTAGAAAAGTTGGAAATGAGCATGCTCTAGGCCTGTGCCTAGAGTGGTTCCAAGATGGATGCCAGACTAGGGTTGCCAGGTCTCCGGTTTTCTGCCGGAGTCTCCAGCAAAAGTGGGCCGTCTCCGGCCTCCGGCCATATTTGGTGTGAAGAGGCTGATCTCCGGCTTTTGGACGTCCCCCTCAGGCACGCATGCGTGATTGACACACATGGCTGCTGGGTGGGAGGACGGCCGCGATGGGCGTTTCTGGCTGCGGTTTGCATCGCGGCCGATAGAGCAGTTTGGAATCTCGTTTGGAAGCAGAAGGCTGCTGGGTGGCAGGAACTGGAGCAGGTTGGACTGCGGCTGATTGCACAGAGAGAGAGAGAGAGAGAGAGAGAGAGGCCAGAGAGAGAGAGGCCAGAGAGAGAGAGAGAGAGAGGCCTGAGAGAGAGAGAGAGAGGCCTGAGAGAGAGAGAGGGAGAGAGGCCTGAGAGAGAGAGAGAGAGAGGGGCCTGAGAGAGAGAGAGAGGCCTGAGAGAGAGAGAGAGAGAGAGAGGCCTGAGAGAGAGAGAGAGAGAGAGAGAGGCCTGAGAGGCCAGAGAGAGAGAGAGAGAGAGGCCTGAGGCCAGAGAGAGAGAGAGAGGCCTGAGAGGCCTGAGAGAGAGAGAGAGAGGCCTGAGAGAGAGAGAGAGAGGCCTGAGAGAGAGAGAGAGAGAGAGAGAGAGGCCTGAGAGATGGGGCTCAGCAGTCTCTGGCCATCACCACACCTTGGGGGAGGAAATTCCATCACACACACACACACTCTCACACCCTGGGCCCCCCCTCTTCCTTTTCTGATTGTGGAAAGCTGGTGGTCCCATGTCTGCCACTGCTCCTTGGATTGTTGAAAACCAAATGTTTAAATAAGCAAAATGTATAGCAGGATGAGGTTGCCATGTGATTTTTCCAGCTGGGTTTGTGTGTGTATGGAACTTCAGCAGGTGAACAGGCCCGTCCCCTCATCTCTGTGACAATGAAAGTTCTACGTCTTGAATTTCTGGCTGCCACCCAAAGAAAGCTGGCAGCCCCGGGAACAGGTGGGTGCAGAGTGGGTCTTAAAATAAAGAAAGAATCTTGCAGATGGAAGGCAGGGAAAACCAGGCCAGGTTCCCCAGGAACAATGTCTGTTTCCTAATCCCTGTCCCTGATAAATCACAGTTTCCATTTTAAGCATCACTTGTGTTGGAATTGTGGAAATGCAACTCAATTTGGGTGTTTCCACGTCTGGAGGGAGACAGAGAGGAGACCTCCAGGTTGCTAGGCTGTGCCTTTCCTTTGGTCATATGCTCATCTTCCTTCCTGAAAACTGATACCTCTTAGGAATGCTGACCACACCTTCCAACTCTCTCCTTCCTGCTTCTTCTCTGTCTCTTGAAGAGAAGAGATGTCTTTGCTTTGTCTCTCTCACCTGCAGCATGAGGGCAAAGGCCTTGTCAGGTCCATGAACCTCCAATGCAGGTAGTTTACTAGAACTAGAATCCCTTTCCTATCTATTGTGTATTTCCTTCAATGAAGCAAGCTGTTCCTTATTTTACTAAGTCTGAATCCTTTTTTTTTTTTCAATAATTTTTATTCAGATTTTCATAAAGCATACAAGACAAAATCATAAAACATTCAAAGACAAAAAACAAAATCAAAAATAGTTAAACAAAAAGAAAAAAAGAAAAAAAAAACAAAAATAAAAAATAAAGAGTAAAATATTGACTTCCCATTTGTCAAAGATCAAATCAGTTATAAGTCTATAATATATAACAATCCTGTCTCTTAAGTCATATTATAAAATCACTTTCCTCCAGTAGTTATCTTACTTAATCATCAAATCTCATAAACATTACTTTATTCTTTCCACAAAAAGTCAAAGAGAGGTTTCAATTCTTTAAGAAATATATCTATCAATTTTTTTTTCCAGATAAGCATATCGATTAATCCATCTCATTACTAATTATGATAATCTTATTGTCATAACCATAGTCAAAATAAACATTTCAATTAATCCATCACATCAGAATCTGTTAGGTTCAGTAATTTCAGTAGCCATTGTTCTATTATCCCTATTAGTTCCATTTTCCATCTTCCATCTTCAGTAGTCTTGTTAAGTCCAGTAATTTCAGTATCCAATCTTCCATTATCAGTATTCCATAATAATCTTGCTGTCAAAGCCATAGTCATATAGTAAGAGTCTGATGGGAATTACCTCTATCCCAAATATTTTCTTGCCATCCATTCTGAATAGGTTGCTGAAATACTGCTGTAAAATCATATCTCTGTTCTTTTTTTCAAAATACACTGGGTCATCTCTTGAAAGTTTTTCCATTGTCACATGGCTGCAGTTAATTCCATAGATTTTCTCTATATTGGGCTCCATCACATCATTCCAGTCCAGAAGATTATCCATGCCATTGATAACTTTATCTCTAGAATCTTCATTAATTTCTTCAGAGATAACATTGAATTCCAAACAATAGATTTTATTTCTAAAGTCCATAGACTCCAAATCTTGTTCCTGTTCCACGTTTGTTCCAATCTCCGGGATCTCCTCTCTCACAGGGACCCCTGTTCCAGTCTCCAGGGTCTCCTCTCTCACAGGGACCCCTGTTCCAGTCTCCAGGGTCTCCTCTCTCACAAGGACCCCTATGTCTTTAATCTCCTGTGTCTCCAAACAATAGATTTTGTTTCTAAAGTCCATAGACTCCAAATCTTTTTCCTGTTCCACGTTTGTTCCAATCTCCGGGGTCTCCTCTCTCACAGGGACCCCTTCCAGGGTCACCTCTCTCACAGGGACCCCTATATCTTTAATCTCCTGCTTCATTTTACTCAATTCAATTTTCAGCTCCTTACAACCCTGTCGCAGGTTTTGTTTCGTTATCTCAATCTCATCCATTATTTTCTGAAACATAGTTATTTCCAGCTTCTCAGCCACTTTCTTAATTGCCATTTTAAAAGAAAAATATAGGAAAACCACTTCTTATTTCAGCAACAATTGGGTTAATACTCCAAACTTGGTGACATCACAGTATAAACAGAGCAGACAGCCTTATCTCTCCATGCTTAAGTAAACAAAATGCAGTTCCCAGGATCGAAACAATTAATGGCGATCGTCAGAAAACAGATTCGTCAAAATAAAATAGACCAAAAAGAGAGTAGTCTCAGACAATATAATATTCTTCAAAATAAAAATCTGGAATAGAAATCCCTCTTCTGTGTATATCTTTAGAATGCAAATCCAGGACAGCTTTTTGCAACAAAAACAGAGATAAGCTATTAATTAGTGAGTAGCAGAGAGAAGTTATGGCTCCCCAGTGAGATGTCAAAAACCGATCAATCTGGCAAATCTCTTTTAAACAGCAACAATTTAAGTCAAGTAAAAGAAAAATATAGAAAGAAGGGTGCTTGCCTGTTAGTGCGTTCTCTCTTAGAAGATAAGATGAACGTTCGCTTTTCCAGATAGAGCTTGTTGTTAAAAATCCGTCCCACCTTCGTCGGCTGGACCTCGTCCCATAAATTAATGAGATCTGGTCGTCCCAACAAAAATAGGCTTTGAGGTTAATCTCTTCGTTTCTCCCTACCCGGGAGAAGTTTAATCAGTCAAAAAAAGAAAAAATCTGACTGATATATCTGAATAAGCTTCTTTTGAGGCAGGAGCCCGTCTCAAAAGCAGGCACAGGCTAAGTCACCCTTCCCGGAAGTCCACTAAGTCTGAATCCTCAGTTATTGCTGCAGCGTAAAAGTCTGCTACTTCAAAGGGAAAGTCTCTCTCTCTCTCTCTCTCTCTCTCTCTCTCACACACACACACACACATACACACACACACACACATCAGCGCTGGGTCTGCTCTTGATCCCAAACCTAACTCTGCTAACAAGTTTCTAGTCTTTTTTCAGCATTGAGTTGCCTCCACTCAAGACTCTGGAAGTTAAACCTCTCAGTGTGCGTGCAAAGCCCCCCGCAGCAGAGTAGGAAGCCTCTTTTTGTCCGTCAAGAGCCATTGACCACCAGCAGCCAAATCAACCTGAGGCCCCAGCTGGCTTTGTCTGTGGGTCAGTGGCCTGAGGAGATGCCTTGGGTCAGCTGCCAGCCTGCCCAATGTGCACTTTCAAAATTCTCCTCAAGCAGAGACTGCCCAGTGCTGAACACCCTCCCGCCTGAGAAGAGCCTGTGGAGCAGGTGATATTGGGGGACCTGCAGGCCAGAGCCCGTCCCCCCCTTTTAAATCAAGGGAAGATGGCCGTAACTCAGTGGTAGAGAACATGGACAGTCTCTGCCAGTCGCTGTAGACAGTGCTGATGCTGAACCAGATGGACCAATGGCCTAACTCAGTATAAAGCAGCTCCCTGTTTAAATCACCCTTCATTCAGAACCATAAGGACTAGAATCTTACTTTATTTTTAGGGAAACTGTTGCGCATGCAGAAGGGCCCAGGTTCAGTCCTCAGCGGCATCTCCAGGTAGGGCTGAGAGACACCCCTGCCTGAAGCCCTGAGAGCCACTGCCAGTGCAGACAGCACTGGGCTAGAGAGCATCCATGGGTCTGCATCCAACATTCCTGGATAAATGAAGCGGATCCTCGCATCTGGTCCAATCCTGCCTCAGGCCAGGGCTCAGAGTCTTAGTTTGCCTTGGCCACCCTGCTTCATCCGCCCGTGCTGGGAGCTGCACAGCAGGAGTTGGGCCCATCTGTTCTCCTGGTACCTTTCAGTAGTTTTCAGGTTCCCTTAAGGACATAAGAAAATCTAGTTCCTCACCCCAACCATAATAGGAAGCCTGCAAGCAGGACCCTTCTGGGAGGAACGGCGGGATATCAGTTTAATAGATAAATAAAATAAATAAGCGCAACTGGCCTTCAGAGGCATATTGCCTCCAAATGTTAATGCAGCTTCAAATAGCATTTGCCTTTTTTGCAGCCACATCACACTGTTGGCTCATATTCAGTTTGTGATCAACAACAATCCCAAGATCCTTCTTGCATGTAGTATTGCTGAGCCAAGTATCCCCCATCTTAATAACTGCATTTGGTTTCTTTTTCCTAGGTGTAGAACTTTACACTTATCCCTGTTAAATTTCATTCTGCTGTTTTTAGCCCAATGCTCCAGCCTATTAAGATCCCTTTGAATTTTGTTTCTGTCTTCCAGGGAATTAGGTATTCCTCCCAATTTTGCATCATCTACAAGTTTGATAAGCATTCCCTGCCCCTCCTCATCCAAGTCATTAATAAAAATGTTGAAGAGCACTGGGTCCAAGACCAAGCCCTATAGTAGCCCGCTAGTTACCCCCCCCCCCAGGTTGAGAAGAAACCATTGATTAGCACTCTGAATTTGATTGTGTAGCCAACTATGGATCCACCCAATAGCCGTTCCATCCAGTCCACATTCAGCTAGCTTGCTAATCAGAATATCATGTGGCATTTTGTCAAAAGCTTTGCTAAAGTTGAAATATATTGTGTCCACAGCATTCCCACAGTCTATCAGGGAGGTTTGTTGTTGTTGTTATGTGCCTTCAAGTCGATTATAACTTATAGCGACCCTATGAATCAGTGACCTCCAAGAGCATCTGTCATGAACCACCCTGTTCAAATCTTGTAAGTTCAGGTCTGTGGCTTCCTGTATGGAATCAATCCATCTCTTGTTTGGCCTTCCTCTTTTTCTATTCCCTTCTGTTTTTCGCAGCATTATTGTCTTTTCTAGTGAATCGTGTCTTCTCATGATGTGTCCAAAGTATGATAACCTCAGTTTCATCATTTTAGCTTCTAGTGATAGTTCTGGTTTAATTTGTTCTGACACCCAATTATTTGTCTGTTTTGCCTAGAATGCCCTCCCTTGTCCTTAACATGGCTGCAACCATATCTACTCAGAAGTAAGTCCTATTGAGTTCTATGGGGCTTAGTTCCTTAATAAGCATGCTTACAGTTGCTGCCTTCAGGGGCATCTATCTGTGCTCCCATCTAATGTCTCTGCAACACTAAGCTCCTTTCTTCCAATAATGGCCTGGCCTGAGGGCACGTAAACCCTTCTTGCCAGAAGCAAGTAAGCTAGATTAAATGTTCCCTAAAGGTGTTGAACTGTGACCTGGCAGACCAGGTTTTGAATCCCCACACAGCCATGAAGCTCCCTGGGTGACCTTGGGCCAGTCACTACCTCTCAGATTCAGAGGAAGGCAATAGTAAACCACCTCTGTCTGAGTACTGCTTACCATGAAGACCCTATCTGGGATCAACTTGAAGGCAGTCCATTTCCATTTTGCATCACCCTAAGATTGTGAGAAAGAATGACCTTGTCACTTCAGATGGATCTAGGAACACCCTATTTTAGGTAAGATTTCTATTTTAATCTCCAGAGACTAGGGCCGGCCCCCTGACATCACTAGGGCCCGCCCCCATTTTCTCAGGTTTTTGGATGGTTCCGACCTGGCAACCCTATGCCAGACTGAGAACTGTGTAAAAGAAACCAAGAAATAAAACCAGCTATTATTTTCCTCATACTGGTGTAATCTACATATATTATACTGGCAACGAAGGCAAACTGGATACATCAGTCTCCTTGGGTTCTTCACACATTGTAAGCAGTGTGACTGGAAAAAGGCTGTCTATGGACTTCTGAAGGAGCTTGATGCTACTTTGAAGAACTGGATGCAATATGCAGAGAGACTCTCCCAGTACTTCATTGCTAATGATACTGATGATGATAGCAAAAAGTGTGCCATTTGCTGAGTGTTTGTGAAGCAAAGACATATGGACTTTGTAGCTCTGGAAAAACCCAGTGCAAACTCCTTTGAGGACCTGATTGGGCTTGTCTCAAATCACCACAACCCTATGCCATCTGAGATTGTGCAGCAATTTAACAGTTTTTCACACTCTCCTAGGATGTCTATGGTAGTCTATGTAGCAGAACTATGGCACCTGTCAGAGCATTGTCGGTTTGAAGACACCTTCAATGCAATGCTGAGGGACTGGCTGGTCTGTGGCATCAGTAATTAGAGGATTGAGAGGTGCTTATTGGCAGAATCCAGTTTAGATTTTTAAAAAGACCTGGAAATTGCACAAAGCATGGAGGTTGCAGCTCGGCATACTTTAGATTTACAGTATGTAATGATTGTTTTTTAATGATTGCTTTTTAATATGTTCTTAAACCTTTTTAAAAATGTTTTTAATCTTAGACAATGTTTTGAAAGCTTTTTTTGAAACATTTTTAAAGATGCTTTGTTTTAATGTGTTTTAAAGTTTATTTTTATGATGTTTTCAAGTTTTTAGTGCTTTTGTTTGCCACCCTGAGCTCCTGTATCTTGATGATATTGTGATTACAGGAAAAACAGGCAGCACCTATGTAGAACCTAGACCAAGTACTGTCAAATCTGTCGACTGCAGGCATGCGTCTCAAGAAAGAAAAGTGCATTTTTCAGGCTTCAGAAGTTGTGTATCTAGGACACAAAATGGATGCAGCTGGCATACATCCTGTGGAAGAGAAGGTACATGCCATTAGGGAGGCACCTGTCCCAAAGTCAGTGACAGAAGTCCTTTTTGGGGTTGCTAAACTGATATGACAAATTCTTACCCCAGTTTGGCAACAGTATTGGCACCATTACATAGACTCTTACAAAAGGGGATAAGATTCCATTGGGGTCAAGAACAGGCAAGAGCTTTTGTAGCCAGAAAGAACCTGTTGAAATTATCCATGTTTCTAATTCATGATGATACTCATAAATAACTTTTCTTGTCTTGTGATGCATCTCCATATGGCATGGGAGTAGCATTAGCCCACTGAATGCCTGATGGATCAGAGTGTTCCATTAATTATGCATCAAGATCACTGGCACCAGCAGAAAAAAAACCTATTCACAACTAGAATATGAAGGGTTACCAATGGTTTTTGCTGTAATGAAATTCCATTCATATTTTTATTGCAGACGTTTTGTCATACAATTAGATCATAAACCCCTTCAGGGTCTGATGGTAGAGAACAACCCAGTGCCCCCAAAGGCATTGCTAGAATCCAGAGATGGGCCTTGACATTGTCTGTGTATGACTACAAATTGGATTTTAAACCAGGTCAAGCCCTGGGTAATGCTTATGCTCTTAGCAGATTTCCACTACCAGATTGCCCAAACTCAGTACCTCAACCTACTGAAATAATTCTTCTTATTGAATTGATGTCCACATCCCTGATAGATGCAGTAAAGGTTAAATGGGAGATGGACCAAGCTCCTGTGTTATCTAGAGTGCAAAGAATGGCTACAAATGGATGGACTGAGGGGAGAAGCACAGATTTACAGCCCGACTAACAGTGTAGGAGGTCCTAGATGGATGTTTATTATTGGGGTCTCTGATACCCAGTGCCTGGATGGGAGTCCACCTGGGAACCATATGTAAGCCACCTTGGGTTTCAATCATGAAAAGAAAAGGTGGAGTATAAATGTAATAAATAAATAAATAAATAATAAATAAGTTGTACCACCAGGGAGTCGATCTGCTGTGCTAAAGTTGGTGCATGAAGCACATCCTGGCATTGTATGGATGAAGGGAATAGCATGTAGTTATGTGTGGTGGCCTGGAATAGACCAGCAGATTGAGACAGTGGTGCGACAGTGTGAGACTTGTCAATCAACCCCTGATGCTCCTCCAAAAGCACCCTTACACCCATGGGAATGGCCACAACGACCCTGGGCATGACTTCATACCGATTATGCTGGTCCATTTATGGGGAAAATGTTCTTAATAACAGATGCATATTCCAAATGGTTTGAAGTTCACATTATTTAATTAATTAATTAATTTGTATCCCACCCTTCCTCCCAGCAGGAGCCCAGGGCGGCAAACAAAGCACCAAAAAATGTTTAAACTTCATAAAAACAGATCTTAAAATACATTAATACAAAACAGCATTAAAAACAATTTAAAAAACAACCTTAAAAAGGGTTAAAAACATTATTAAAAAACATATTAAACAGACTTCCGGGAAGGGTGACTTAGCCTGTGCCTGCTTTTGGGACGGGCTCCCGCCGCAAAAGAAGCTTATTCAGATATAAATCAGTCAAAACATTTTTTTTTTGACTGATGAAACTTCTCCCGGGCAGGGAGAAACGAAGAGATTAACCTCAAAGCCTATTTTTGTTGGGAGGACTAGATTTCATTGATTTATGAGACGAGGTCCAGCCAACAAGGAAGGACGGATTTTCAACAAGCTCTATCTGATAAAGCGACACGTTCATCTTTTCTTTAGAGAGAGAACGGACTAACAGGCAAGCACCCTTCTTTCTATATTTTTTTACTTGACTTAAACTGTTGCAGTAAAAGGAGATTTGCCAGATGGATCGGCTTTGGACATCTTTTCGGTGAGCTATAACTCTTCTCTGCTATGCACTAATTAACAGCTTATCTCTGTTTTTGTTGCAAAAAGCTGTCCTGGATTTGCATTCTAAAGATATACACAGAAGAGAGATTTCTATTCCTGATTTCTATTCTGAAGAATATTATATTGTCTGAGATTACTCTCTTTTTGGTTTATTTTATTTTGACGAATCTGTTTCCTGACGACGCCATTAATTGTTTCGATCCTGGGAAGTACATTTTGTTTTCCTAAGCATAGTGAGATAAGGCTGGCTGTTCTGTTTATACTGTGATGTCATCAAGTTTGGAGTATTAACCCAATTGTTGCTGAAATAAGAAGTGGTTCTCTTATATTTTTCTTTTAAAATGGCAATCAAGAAAGTGGCTGAGAATCTGGAAGTAACTAGGTTTCAGAAAATAATGGATGAGATTGAGATAACGAAACGAACCCTGCGACAGGGTTGTAAGGAGCTGAAAATTGAATTGTGCAAAATGATCCAGGAGTTCAAAGAAATAGGGGTCCCTGTGAGAGAGGAGACCCTGGAGCCTGGAACAAACGTGGAACAGGAAAAAGATTTGGAATTTATGGATTTTAGAAATAAAATCTACTGTTTGGAATTCAATGTTATCTCTGAAGAAATTAATGAAGATATTGGAGATAAGGTTGTCAATGGCATGGATAATCTTCTGGACTGGAATGATGTGATGGAGCCTAATATGGAGAAGACCTATGGAATTAACTGCAGCCATGTGACAAGGGAAAAACTTTCAAGAGATGAGCCAGTACATTTTGTAAAAAAGAACAGAGATATGTTTTTACTGCAGTATTCCAGCAACCTATTCAGAATGGATGGCAAGAAAATATTTGGGATAGAGGAAATTCCCATTAGACTCTTACTATATGACTATGGTTATGACAGCAAGATTATTACGGAATACTGATAATGGAAGATTGGACACTGAAATTACTGGAGTTAACAAGACTATTGAAGATGGAAGATGGAAGATGGAACTAATAGGGATAATAGAATAATGGCTATTGAAATTATTGAACCTAATAGACTCTGATGAGATGGATTAATCGAAATGTTTATTTTGACTATGGTTATGACAATAAGATTATTATAATTATTAATGAGATGGATTAATCGACATGCTTATCTGGAGAAAAATTGATAGATATATTTCTTAAAGAATTGAAACCTCTCTTTGACTTTTTGTGGAAAGAATAAAGTAATGTTTATGAGATTTGATGATTAAGTAAGATAACTACTGGAGGAAAGTGATTTTATAATATGATTTAAGAGACAGGATTGTTATACATTGTAGACCTATAACTGATTTGATCTGTGACAAATGGGAAGTTAATATTTCTATGGTTATGACAGCAAGATTATTACGGAATACTGATAATGGAAGATTGGACACTGAAATTACTGGACTTAACAAGACTATTGAAGATGGAAGATGGAAGATGGAACTAATAGGGATAATAGAATAATGGCTATTGAAATTATTGAACCTAACAGATTCTGATGAGATGGATTAATCGAAATGTTTATTTTGACTATGGTTATGACAATAAGATTATTATAATTATTAATGAGATGGATTAATCGACATGCTTTTCTGGAGAAAAATTGATAGATATATTTCTTAAAGAATTGAAACCTCTCTTTGACTTTTTGTGGAAAGAATAAAGTAATGTTTATGAGATTTGATGATTAAGTAAGATAACTACTGGAGGAAAGTGATTTTATAATATGATTTAAGAGACAGGATTGTTATACATTGTAGACCTATAACTGATTTGATCTGTGACAAATGGGAAGTCAATATTTTACTTTTTATTTTTTTTTGTTTAACTATTTTTGATTTTGTTTTTTGTCTTTGAATGTTTTATGGTTTTGTTTTGTATGTTTTATGAAAATCTGAATAAAAATTATTGTAAAAAAAAAAAAAACATATTAAACAATTCTGACACAGATACAGACTGGGATAGGCAGTACCGCCCCTAGGCACCGGGACGCGGGGCAGTTGCCCCAGGCCCCGCATTTTGGGGGGGAACGCTTGGCAATCTGCACAGTGGCATACCAAGGGGGGTGGGGGGCAGGCCACCCCAGGTGCAAAAAATAAAGGGGTGCTGCCGCCAGAGGAGGAGGAGGCAGCAGCCGCACGACGGGGACGTGCTCGCTGCCACCTGTCCTGCTCCTGCCACCACTGCCGCAGTCAGCCTTGGCCGGGCAGCGCCAGTGCTTGGGCGCCTGCTGGATGTCCGGGGGCGCTATGCTGCAGCTGCTGTAGCGTGGCAGGAGCGGCAACCTGGGAAGGAGCATGTGCACCGCGGTGGGCTGCAAGTGAATAGGCGGCTCGCTGCGGGTTTCAAGACTGCTCCCTCCCTCCGGTGAGCAAGCTTAGGGGGTGTAGTTCGTCTGCAAATGGAGCCCAGCAGGGCGAGGAGGCTCCTGGTGGCAGGCACCAAGCGAGCCCAGTGTTGGATGGTGGTGTGACCGCCAGGCCCAAGAATCAGCAACAGAAAAGGCAAGCGAAAGCCTATATCTAAAACAGCCCCCAACAGACACCCAACCTGTAGATAATGTACAAAAAAACCCCACAATTGTTTTAAATCAAAGTGAAAAATAAGAGAGCTAGATTTAAAAAAAAAAAAGCTGAACTCTTATTAGGTGTTCTGCACAGAAGCACCATTGGAAGACATTCATATCTGCAAATCCCAAAGTCATAAAATTGCAAAATGGTTTAGTAAGTATGTAATTGCTTCCAAAGAAAATGGTAAATCTCCAATTGGTCTCCAGATGTGGGTTTATCACTTCCCTGTCCAATTCACAGAGTGGTTTTAAAAGCTATATTCCTTTTTAAAAAATGGACAATGTAAATAAACGAACTCCTCTTTAAATCTTTTTTATTAGTCTATTAAGGAATGCATTTAATTTATCCTTTGTTTGTTTTCCTTTGGGGTATGTACTGTATGTGTATTCTTTACTTTGACACAATCCCTCATCTTACTTCTGTCTCATAGGTGGGCCACAATATGTTACTAAGGTCACAGGGCATGGCCTGGAATAGTGCGGAGCTGAATCCTGACCCCTACTTTTATAAATGACTTTGCTTTCTCAGTATGAGGCCGGGTTTTTTTCTGTCTCATTTGCAAAAGGAAGAAATTTGGTGAAGAGTCAAGGAGGGGTTGGTATGATGCTTACCATGGGGTCGCCAGTAGGAATGTGGGAGGAATTTGATTCTGTTTGCATTTAAAGGTGAACCTACCTGATTCACACTTTCTAAGACAATATGCAAACAATACACATTGAGGATACACTCTGCAAAACTAAAAGATGCTTTCTCCAGCTTAAAAAGGCCTCAAAGTTTATTTAAAACACACACACACACACACTTGGAATAGCATAGTGGATCATCAGAGTGCACCGACTGATGGTGTGTAGACAATCATAGTAGCATCCAGCCAATATCAATGCAAATTTAGGCCAATTTACACCTGGAGTGACCTGGTAGCTATTTCTGTGGTTCTTCCTCATATCTGGGTGATGTCATGGTGGGCTTTATCTATTGTTAGCCCTATTCATTGAAAATAATCAGCATGACTACATGTGGCCCATTGGTTCTATCTTGAATATACCTTAGTTGTCTAACAACCATGAGTGTCTCTGTTGTGATCACTATATTTTGTGAAGAATAGGTCTAGACAAATTTGGAGTGTGAAATTTTTCAGTCTAGTAAAGGGATTTGGGGGGGGAGATGCCCCTTGAATCCTTGCCATATCACACATCCCCATCTGTTCACAGCCCATCTCAACAGATTGAACTTGAGCACAGTCTATCTTAAGAAAAGGTTTTTCTAGTTGGCTACATGGTCAAGCCAATCAAGGGTCATGAGTTGGTTACATGAAGGCCTATTTTTTTCTTGAAATATCTTCTCCCAGGTTTGGGCTTTGGACTCTCTCACTTCTTCTTTCCTCCCAGACATGTATGTAGCAGAATAAAGTGGCTAGTTCCTAAGCAAATAAAAAACCACCGGGCAGCTTCATTCCTTCAAGGGATAGATAGCATATGTTGTTGCCGCCTCCCCACCCCGGCCGGGGCTAACTGGGGCAAATGTCTTCCACCATTTCGCGATCTTTGGGAATTTGTAGGTCAGACTTCTGAATTTGCACCACAGTCAGCTTTTTCCTTCCCAGGAATGGTCTTGAAATGATACTGTTTTGTAAGCTGTTCATAGTTGTCTCTGTTACATTGAAAGAATGTGGGGGGGGGCAACTATGCTTTTGCCCCGGGCCCCACACATGCTAAGGGCGGGCCTGGGGATAGGTCTCAACTTAAAAGGATTGTTGAAAGAGGAAAGTCTTCAAAAGGCAGCAAAAAGATAGCAGAGATGGCGCCTGCCTAATTTTCAAGGGGAGGGAATTCCACAGGGTAGGTGCCACCACACTAAATGTTCGTTCCCTATGTTGTGCAGAACGAACCTCCTGATAAGATGATATCTGCAGAGCGCAGTGATTGACTGGGTATATAAGGGGTAAGATGGTCTTTCAGGTATCCTGGTCCCAAGATGTATAGGGCTTTGTACACCATACATTCCATAAAGCATACATTCCATAAAGGCAGAAAAGCATACATAAGCGTAATATCGCAAATACAAACAAGCAAGCAAGCAGGCTTCACATGGGTAGACCTGGTGGCCTGGTGTACCCGTTGAAATGCATAGACTTTCCGGACGCCAGGTCTACCCATTGAAATGCCAGATCTACTCATTGAAATGCATTGGCTGTTGTGACGCCAGGTCTACCCATTGAGACGCATGGGCTTTTCTGCCCCCAGTTCTCCCCATTGAAAGTAATGGGCATTCCCTGCCCTGGATATGAGTGGTTTGCTACAGCGCCCCCACCGCCCGGAACCATAGAGACTGGAGAACCATAGAGCAAGAAACGTGACACCCCCCTGCTTCTCCCTTTCCTTCCCATGGCAAAATGATTTGAAACAAAAACCCCAGCAAGTAGAATGAAATTGATAAAGCTTTCTGGAGGCAGGCATGAAACCGACCAGCAGCCCCTTTCTTGTTTGTATTTGCGATATTACACTTAAACGAATGTATGCTTTTCTGCCTTTATGGATATTTAAGGAGATACACACGCTGGCAATTGCACTTATTTCTCCAAAAAAGCAAGAAACGTGTCACCCCCCTCCTTCTCCCTTTCCTTCCCTCTGCAAAATGATTTGAAACAAAACCCAAGCCAGTGGAATGAAATTGACAAAGCTTTCCGGAGGCAGGCGTGAAACTGACCAGCAGCCCCTTTCTTGTTTGTATTTGCGATATTACGCTTAAACGAATGTATGCTTTTCTGCCTTTATGGATATTTAAGGAGATACATACGCTGGCAATTGCACTTATTTCTCCAAAAAATCAAGAAATGTGTCACCCCCCCTTCTCCCTTTCCTTCCCACAGCGAAATGATTTGAAGCAAAAACCCCAGCGAGTAGAATGAAATTGACATAGCTTTCCGGAGGCAGGCTGAAACCAACCACCCCCCTCCTTCTCCTTTTCCTTCCGTGGGGAGAACTCCTTTACAGACATATTGTGCTTTGTTGCAAAGGGGGAGAGGAGCATACATCATTTTTTTGCTGACCAATTGGTTGATAGGGGGAGGTTTTAGAGGCGGAGCTTGGAAAAAGCAAAAAGAATGTAGGGGTCTTACCGCTGTGTGTGCGGGTGCAAAAAAGCATTTTTTTAATTGGGAAAGAGCGAACTAAAAGGCAAAGTGAGGACTATCAGATGACAAACTGAATATGGAAACTGTGGATTATCCCACTCCGTTTGGATAAGCCCTTAATCTCCGGACTCTCAGCTTCAATTTTTTAAAAAAAGTTTCTGAGTGGTCTGGTTCCCGAGATATACACCAAAATGTCAGCTGCCGCCCCCCCCAACTGTTTAATCTATTTAACTGATACGACGCTGAAGTTGGTTCCTAGTTCCCAGTTCCTTATTTGCTTGAAAGTTCAAAACACTAAAAAAGAAGAAGAGTTGACAACTACAGCAACTTCAAACCAAACTTAACATGTCTCTGAACCCCAAAATATATGTTGGGGTACCCTGTATGATATATCACTGTGATTGGGGGACTCTCCCATCAAGAATAACAATATATTATGCAATCAAAATCATCAGGCTTCTGAGATTATCATAAATACATAATGATGTCATAAAATCATAAAAAATAAGTAACTGGGGGTGCCTACCCCAAACTCTGCTCTGGGACAGGACAAATCATATACCCCAGGAAAGGGGAGGGTGTCCTCTACGAGATGCCACTGCATCCCACCTGGACCAGAGCTTCTGCTGGGCGCAGGGCACAGAGGAGGGCATCTATGCAAAATCAAAGCAAACCTAAACATACAGGAAAAAATAACTAATTGGGGGTGCCCACCCCGAACTCTGCTCTGGGCCAGGACAAATTATATACCCCAGGAAAGGAGAGGGTGTCCTCTACGAGGTGCCACTGCATCCCGCCTGGCCTAGAGCTTCTGCTGAGCGCAGGGCACAGAAAAGTGCATCTATACAAAAACAAAGCAGAAAAAGACATACAGGAAAAATAAGTAATTGGGGGTGCCCACCCCAAAATCTGCTCTGGGCCAGGACAAATCATACACCCCATGAAAGGGGAGGGTGTCCTCTATGAGATGCCACTGCATCCCACCTGGCCCAGAGCTTCTGCTGGGCGCAGGGGAAGGATGACAGCATCTATGCAGACAGAAATGGTATAGAATCTTCTTACTCTTACTCATTTCTCAGACCTCTTTCTGAAGTGAAGGGTCAAATCTGTAAAGAAATTTGGAGCAGCCACATTAAAAGATAAGGGCAGGGCATTCCAGGCAGGGGGTTGCCAACCCTGCTTGGATATGGATGTCTTTGCAAAGGATCCCTAGTCAAGCTTTACCAACAGCACAATCCAAATTATATCTACTCAGAAGTAAGTCCTGTTGAGTTCTATGGGGGCTTAGTCCCTTAGTACGTGTGTTTAGAATTGCAGCCTTCAGGGGCATCCATCTTTACTCCTGAGTGCTCCCATCTAACATCTCCACAACACTAGGCTCCTTTCTTCCTACAGTGACCTTCTGGTGACTGGCCTGGCCTGAAGGCACTTAAACCCTTCTTGCCGAAAGCAAGTAGGCTAGATTAAATGTTCCCTACTCAGGCTCCATCTTTTAGCTAAGATGTCTAGCTTAATTTCCAGTCAGATATTTTTTTAAATTGTACGCTCCAAGCAACTGTGATTGATGCTTAATGTATCATGCTTAATGACATCACTTGGGCCCGTCCCTAAAATCTCAGGTTTTGGGATGCTTCTGACCTGGCAACCTTATTCCAAACCTATTTGCCTTAACCACTGGTGCAATCAGAAGGAAGACCTACCAAGGAAACCAGGCTGGGTCCAGAATACCTTCTTTCTCCAGACACTCTTATCTCCAGACACTTTATTGCATACCCTCATGTGGCACAGAGTGGGAACTGTAAAAAAAACTGAGTAAAGATCTGCTTGCTCCAACAGTTCTTCCAATGACCTCAAGCAGAGTAAACAAATGTCCTGCCAATCCAGTCTCAAATCTTGTAGCCAGTTCTGGCTCATCAAGGTTAGGCCCTTTCCTTCCATCAACCACAAAAGTACATTCTTTTATGTACGTCACTGGCACAAACACTCTGCTGGTCAGAGGAATAATCTTTCCTGCATATGATTGAAGCTGTACCCTTACAGGTTATAAGAGTGGTGGTATGGCTAGGGATCATAGGCTCGAAAAGTTGTCCTCAGTTTTGGAAAATGATCCTCCAGTGCCCATTTCTGTGTCTAAAGTGTTACCTGCAATCATCGTATACCCATATTGGTTGTGAATGGTGATCACCTAATATATATATGGCAAAGATTCTCACTCATTGCATGTCCCCATCAACTGGCTCTTCTTGGCTAACATTGTGGATTCACTGTTTCATTCTAAGTATATAATTGCATCATGTGCTCCTGTAGTAACATCGTCAGCAAACAGTGGGTCAGTCTCGATGTGACACTAAACTCATCAACTGCAGTTGCATTACTAAGGGGGGGAAATTCACAGCAGGCATATGAAAAGGGAGGCTTAATCCTTTCCTCCCCCATCATGGTCTCAACAAAAATACCCCTCATAGCTGCACCACTGGGAACTTCCTTCTGGAGGCTAATAGCAGCTTATTGGGGCTAACTTTCATCAGAACCATGATATCATGCATCATTGCTAAACACTGCTGGCTTATACAGGCATACACCGCTTAACATCGCTTCACTTAATGTTGCCTCGCTATAACGTACATGCTCCATATGTCCCCATACCCCGCTTAACGTTCGCGCGCTTCACAATAACGTACACTTTATTGGCATGATGCCGCTGCCATCTAGTGGTAATTGTGTGCAGTACAAGTGAAGACAATTGCTTCACTTAAAATTTATTTTCGCTTAAAGTATACTCTCCAGTCCCATTGCAAACGTTAAAGCGGGGTATGCCTGTATGTTGTCGTATTAGACTGCATAATTCTTTCAAGCTTTTCTTGCCAGGCTGTTGTGGTTTCATAACAGGACTCCCAGCAAACAGTCAAAAGTATAGGTCCCTCCTGATCTGCATCCTCAGTCTAGTTTGCTTTAAAATAACACTCTAGCCCGGGGTCACCAAACCCTTTGGGCCCATGGCCACATTTGCAAACCAGAGAAACTGTCATTCCCCACCACCATCACACACACACTGCAAGCAAGAGGACACCCACAATCTATTATATTGGCTACACTGGTATGCGTCTTTCAAGGCTAATTTCAGGAGAGGAAAATGACCCTACAAGTGCCAAGGAAGGCCTGTGTGGGCACATGTGTGCCCACAGGTGCTATACTAGTGACCCTTGGGCCTCTCTCTCTCTCTCTCTCTCTCTCTCCCCAACTCTGGCACTGCACCACACATCACCATACTCAGTGCAGTTTTATCCTAAGTCACTAATGGAATGATTCAACAGGCGCACAGCAGAAGACGATAAAATTGGATCTGGAGCAGGACCTGCCTGGACAAAAGCAGAGCTACGAACAACAGAAATGGAAAGTGAAACTAGACAAAAATAACACCTGTGCCTCTAAGGGGTTGTCTCAGACTTGCTACTCCCTGAGAGGGAACATCAACAGATTTCCAGTTGCCAACAACGGTTATCTCCCGTGACATGGTTTCTTATATGGTTACTCTTTTAGACAAACCCTGTCTCCTAGTTCTCAGTTACAATCAAGCAGCATATTAGGTGGGAAACCTCTGTTGGATTGAACAATTTTGAACTACAGATGGAAGCTCATATGGAGGACTGAATGCAATATATGTATACATATGTATATCACATAGAAACCCAGCGTTTAGGGGAAAGGGTTCTAGCCTTCTCTTCTGCCTGACATGCTAGTTTTCTATGTGTAGGAAACTTTGTATAGGACCAGTATGTCATGTGAGCCCCACCTGTCATTTGAAGTAGTTCTCTCTTCAGACATAGATTTATCTTCTTATTTGATGTTTGTGAGAACTAAGCCTTAGAAATGAATCCCTCTTGTACAAAGAAGGTCAGTTGCGCAATAGAGACTAATCCAGCCAGTGTGGTATAGTGGTTAGAGTTCACATCCTGGGAGAACAGAGTTCAAATCCTCACTCAGCCATGAAGCTCACTGGGTGGCCTCGGGCCTTGGGTCACAATCTCTCAGCTTAATTTCCCTCATGGGGTTGATGTGAGGATAAAATGGATAGGGGGAGAACCATGTACGCCACCTTGAGCTCCTTGAAGGGAGCGTGGGATATAAATGTAGTTGCCATCACCATCATCATGGTGTGTGAAGTGATCTGCCTAACATCATACTTAAATAGTCATGAGGGCCACCATAGCTAAGTCTACGCACAGCAGCTGAGGGTCGGGGAGGGGGAGTGGCGGTTATTTATCAAAAGTCTTTGGTTTTCATCAGACCTCCTCTCTGTGAGACCAAGGTGGCAGATTGCATGTACTGGAGGTTGGGCCCAAAGGGCAGTCTAGGGATTTTGCTTGTGTACCGTCCACCCCGCTGCACGACGGACTCCCTGGCCAAGGTGCTAGAGGTGGTCTCGGATGTACGAGTGCAGTCCCCAAACCTTTTGGTATTGGGGGACTTCAATGTGCATTCGGAGGCCACTCTCACTGGGGCACCTCGGGACTTCTTGGAAACCATGGCTTCCTGGGAGCTGCACCTTATGTCTATGGGGCCCACCCATGTAGCCGGTCATGCACTCGACCTTGTGTTTGTCTCGGGAGAGGAGGGAAGTGATCTGAAAATTGGGGGTACATCCATCACCCCCGTGTCATGGTCAGATCACTATTTGGTGAAGTTAGACTGATTGATGCCACAAACCTTCCGTGGGGGTGGAGGACCTATTAAGATGGTCCGCCCCAGGCGTTTGATGGATCCAGATGGATTCCTGAACGTGCTTGGGGATTTACCGGAGCAGGCACACAGCCACTCAGCTGAGGCCCTGGTAGAAGGTTGGAATACCACAATCACCAGGGCATTAGACCAGGTGGCTCCGAAACGTCCTCTCCCCCTGAATAGAGCTCAGACCGCACCGTGGTTTACCCCACGGTTGCGAATTCTGAGGCGGGAGGTGAGATGACTAGAACGCCGGTGGCGGAAGTCTCGCTCTGACGACGATCGAACACATGTTAGAGCTGCGGCGGCAACCTATCATGTGGCAATAAGGGCAGCAAAAAGAGATTTTTATGCTGCCTCTATTGCTTCTGCAGAGTGCTGTCCCAGGAGACTGTTCCAAGTGGTCCGGAGCCTGGTCGGTCCAGTTGCTCCGGAACCGATGGAACATGATAAAGTCTCCTGTGACGAATTTGCAAAACACTTTGCGGAGAAAATCGATCGTATTAAGAGTGCCATTCCGTACACTGTGGATACAGTGAGTGAGCCAGAGGTGACCAGTAAAGCTCCGGTGCTGTGGGATTGGTTCCAGCTTCTTCCATCTGATGAAGTGGACAAGGTGCTTTCAACCTTAAAGCCAACCACCTGCTTACTCGACCCTTGCCCATCATGGCTCGTTATGAGCTGCAAAGATAGACTGGGTGAGGGGATAAAGCTGGTGGTAAATGCTTCACTCGAAGAGGGAGTAATGCCATCAGCGCTCAAGGAGTCAATAATAAAACCAGTTTTAAAGAAGCCCTCCTTGGACCCTCAAAATTTGAACAACTTCCGCCCAGTTTCAAATTTACCATTCTTAGGCAAGGCGATTGAACGGGTGGTGGCAAAGCAATTGCAAGCGCACTTGGAGGAAGCAGATTATCTGGATCCATCTCAATCGGGCTTCAGGCCTGGACATGGGACTGAAACAGCCTTGGTCGCCTTGGTGGATGATATGAGGAGGGCATGGGATAGAGGCGAATGCACCTTCCTTGTCCTCCTTGACCTCTCAGCGGCTTTTGATACCGTTGACCATGCTATCCTCTTGGATCGCCTGGAGAGGTTAGGCGTAGGAGGCACTGTATTGCAGTGGTCCCACTCCTTCCTCTCTGGTAGGTACCAAAGAGTAGCATTGGAGGAGGAGATGTCGGATCCTTGGCCTCTCACTTGTGGGGTGCCACAGGGTTCCATCCTCTGTCCGATACTGTTTAACATCTATATAAAGCCGCTGGGGGCAATCATCAGGAGTTTTGGGCTGCGGTGTCATCAATATGCGGATGACACGCAGCTCTATCTCTCATTTAAATCTTCACCAAGGTTGGCTGTAGAAACCCTGTCCAAGTGCCTGAAGTCAGTGAGTGGCTGGATGGGAAGGAATAAGCTGAAGCTGAACCCAGACAAAACCGAGGTACTGTTTGTGGGAGACAAGGGAAGGTTAGGGGATATAGACCTGGTACTCAATGGGGTATGTTTGCCCCTGAAAGACCAGGTCTGCAGCCTGGGGGTCATTCTTGACTCCCAGCTGTCCATGGAGGCTCAGGTTTCGGCTGTGAGCCGGGCGGCGCTGTATCAACTCCATCTGATACGGAGGCTGCACCCCTACCTTTCCAACCATCTGCTCCCACCAGTAGTACATGCCCTGGTCACCTCTCGCCTAGACTACTGTAATGTGCTCTACGTGGGGTTACCCTTGAAAATGGTCCGGAAGTTGCAACTGGTACAGAATGCAGCGGCTCGTCTGATTAAAGGCAGCCGCCGGCAGGATCACATCACTCCAGTGCTAAAGGAGTTGCACTGGTTACCGGTTGCTTACCGAGCCCAATTCAAGGTGTTGGTTCTGACCTTTAAATCCCTATACGGTTTCGGGCCAGTCTATCTGAAGGAGCGCCTCCAGCATCGGCAGGGATGCCGCTCAACAAGATCAGCCTCAGAAGACCTTCTCTCGATCCCACAGGTTAAAACAGCCAGACTGGTGAGGACCAGAGGGAGGGCCTTTTCAATAGTGGCCCCAACCCTGTGGAATTCTCTCCCAAATGATCTCCGCCATGCCCCTTCGATGATGAGCTTCCGGCGGACTTTGAAGACCTGGTTCTTCAGGCAAGCCTTTGGTTTGGGTTAAGTTTTTATTATTGGGTTCTAATATTTTAACATTTTAATGTTTAATGTATTTTACTTGTACGTCGCCCAGAGTGGCTGGACAACCAGCCAGATGGGCGACTAATAAATATAATATAAATAAATAAATAGGTGCTGAACATGTGGCAACATTTCTGTAGCACTATAGACAAAAGAAACACAGAACCAATAAAAATCCATAATAAACCTGAAAAATTCAACCCAGGATATAAAAAAGAAATACAAAAGACTAAAATAATATAATGCAATACAAATCCCAAGAGCTAGAACAACTGGCAAATACAAGCACTAAAACCACCAGCCACACCACAGAGGCTAAAATAATATGGTCTTAAAATGCTTGGAAGAACAATTTTTTTAGCTTGATGCCAGGTGGCCTTTCCTAGGGAAAGCATTCCATAGCTGGGGGAGGGGGGGAAGGCACCACTGAAAAGGTCCTCTCTCTCTCAAGTCCATACTCCAGGGTCTTCATAAATTATCTTAAGTATGGGTAGGTATATATGGAAGGAAGAGTTCCATCTGATACTGAGGTCTTTGATAGTGTATCGCTTTGTAGGTCAAAACCAGCACTTTGAGTGTCATGGCCCTGTCGGGGGGCTCCTCAGAGGAGGAGGAAGACTTGGGGGCAGCAGCAGCAGCCCCAGGAGAAGGAACAAGCAAAATTCCAGAGGATGCAGCTCCATCTCTCCCTCAGCTGGAGAGTGTCCAGGACACAACTGAAGCTCCCCAATCGGATTCAGGGAATGAACTGGAGGCTCCCCTTCCCCCTACAGAGTGAAGACGCCAGTGAGTATCGTAACAGTGCCATAGGTCTGGCCATTTAAGACAAGCAAGCTCTTAGAAGCCGGGAGGCTGATTACTTCCACCTGTCTTAAGGAGTGGGATTTAAAAGGTTGTGACTGCAGCAGACTGCTGACTACAACATCGGCCGTGACCTCCACGTGAGACCCAGCTTCCAGAACCCAGACCCTCGGACTGAACTCTAGGCTCCCTGGACCCAGATCTCCCTGACTGCTCTTTTTGGACACTGTCTTGGTATGTTGCTTGGAAACTCTCATCCCGTTCCTGTTATCTGCCTAGCTTTGGCAGATTTACGACCCAGCTAGCTGCTGGCTAATGAGTTTACAGCCCAGCTATCACCCCTCCAAAGCTGACATTGAGTTGGACCCAGAAATCAATTGGCCACCAGTGAAGGCAAGGCATAGATACATAACTCCTGGTCCCAATTAACATTTGCACTGTCATATTGGCACCAGCTGAAGTTTCTGGGCTGTCTTTAAAGTCAGTCCCATGTACAATGCATTACAGTAATCCAAAAGGAAGGTTACCAAAGCAAGGGCCATGATAGCCAGTTTATCCACTTCTAGATAGGATTATAACTGGTAAAAGACAGCCCACATCACCAAGCCACTTGAGCCTCTAATGACAAAGAAGGATCCAAGACCACCCCCCGAGCTGCATTCTCAGGACTCTTAGCAGAACCTTCTAGCAAATGTTAAATTCTGTAAGAATGTACATAATTTTACAAAACATAAGCAATGATTCTTACTGAAATGAGGAAAGCTCAAGTGAGGCTTATTAAGGAGTGGTAATCTAAAGCCTATAGTAACTTTTTTTCCTGGAAACCCTATCTGTTAGCATTAGCTGTGATTCTGGCTCTGAGTAAAGGTTAGATTTCTCTTTATTCTGTATTTTCATTACGGTTAATATTTAAGCCCTGCCTCTGGTGTGCTCAGCAGAACAGTTGGTCCTTTTATGACTATAAATGGCAGAGAGCAAGCCCTGGTCTCAGAACGTGTCTGTCAGCTGTTTGAACAAGACAAGCACCTTGATGCAGCTGGCCTTGAAGCGTGTGTATCTCCACAGCTCTCATGCTATTTATTTCTACCAGCTTTGTGATTGGTCAAGACTGCCATCCTCCCTGCATCCTCCAGTGACTGCAGCTGACAGAGTATCTCTCCTCAGCTGAGATTACTGCATATGACCTACTTTGAAAATGGTGTGAACCAAGGTTCACAAATTACCTTGGAAGGGTGCCATGGGGCTGGTGTGCAAAGAGAAGTAATCCAGGAGGATTTGCCAGAACCAAATAAAACAAAACACACAGTGTGTTGTGTCCTTTCAGATGCAATGTCTACATTCTTTTTTATGGGGCCTAGGCTTGACAGTTTATTATCTGTGTTCTTCATGATCCCAGTGCATTGATTTATTGTGCAGGCCTGCAAAATTAGTCAGTCTGGCCAATTAAAGAGAGGACCTGTCTGAAAAGCAAAAGTACTAACGACTGCAGGATTTCAGGCTGAGCTCCCTACCTATCTGTGGTAGTAGCTATAGTACATTGGCAATCAATGGTCCCTTCACTCAAATCAATATTATTACATAAATAGTCCATCTGTTTACTAAATGGTGTGCCTTGTTCTCTGTTGCTGAGGTCTTCCTGTCTATCAGAAGAGAACTCTTGGGCATCTCAGTCATTCCAAAATACCAGTTGCAGTGAAAAAAGATAAACTGATTGCCTGGAACACTCTTTTTGAAAATTGCTTTTTCTACTTCTTTGTGAAATTATTGTGCTTCTGCAGAAGGTTTGCATTGAATCCAAGGGTGATGGAGTTTCCTTGGAGCTACAAATCAACTTTAAAGAAGAACACATTTATCTTCCTCCCTCCCCCCCCCCTGCTTTTCTGAGGCTAACACATTTCATATGGAACAGAGCAACGTTTGTGTTTGCCATCTGATCAGATAATTAGCATCAGTTACAAGGTAAAGTAGTTGTATTTGTAAAGTGCAGCGCTGCTGTACATCAAGAGAAATAACAACGTTGCATGTAAAGGTGTTTCTCATAGAGAAGGATTTTCCTTCCTCATCTTTATAGGTCAAAAAGCTCCTTCATAAGTAAACAATGTAAATGTATTTTAATGTATAGCTGTACAATGTTAAAATACTTAATGGCATTTTGAGCCTTCCTGCAAATTTTGTTCTAGAAATAAATTAAAAAAGGGTTTAAACAATGCTTTGCACAGAGTTGTTGAGTGTCCAAAGCCCTTCACATACATTACCTCAGTAATCATTACAACAGTCCTGTACAGTAGGTAGCTCAGCATTAGATTTCTTATATTTCAAATGGAAATGAGGGGGTTGGGGTTTTTAAATAAAAACTGTTTATATATCCTGCTTTTCTTCCAAGGAGCTCAAGATGGCGTATATGGTTCTCTCTCCTCTTTCCTTGTTTGGTACCTCAGGTAGGTTAGGCTGAGAGATAGCAATTGGCCCAAATTCATGCTGAGTAGGAATTTGAATCCTGGTCTCTCCAGTTTAAGTCCAACATTCTAACCATTATACCAAGTGGCTGTTAATTGATGCCACTGGTTGAGAGGATGGCTTGTCTTAGATCACATAGGCTACAATCCTATACACATTTACCTGTGAGTAGACATGCATTGCTTATTGAGTAAATATGCATTGAAGAAATATTGCTTATTGAGTAAAAATGCATTGAAGAATTGGTACTCTCGTCGGGCTCTTGACACGGTTGCCCCCAAGAGCCCTCTCCGGCATTGTGGAGCCTGGCTTGCACCTTGGCACACTGTTGAGCTAAGGGCAGTGAAACAGGCTGGACGACGGCTAGAGCGCAAGTGGCAAAAGATGTGCTGTGAGGCTGATTGGGCACAAGTAAAACATCATAACCGTGCCTACTGTGTGGAGGTGAGGGCAGCGAAGAAGGCCCACTTCTCTGCCTCCATTGCATCCTCAAGTAGTCATCCAGTGGAGCTTTTCTGTATTGTCAGGGGTCTGTTGACATCAACTCCACGAAATGGAGTTTTAGACCCTTCTGAGGCCCACTGTGAATTGTTTCCAAGGCACTTTGAGAGTAAAGTTGCTCACCTCCATAGCAGTCTGGATGCCCAATCCACATCTACTGTAGTTCCCAATGAGGTGTCCAGTGCAACGTCTGCTGCAACTTCTTGGGAACGGTTTCAGTTGATGTGACCTGGTAACGTGGACAAAGTGCTTGCGATGCTGCTGCCAGCAACGTGTCCTCTCGACTCTTGCCCTTCTTATTAAAGCTTGCCAAGGGAGTCTGACCGAGTGGATCCAGGGTGTGGTCAACGCATCATTGTGGGAGGGAGTGGTTCCAGCTGCCTTGAAAGAGGCAGTGATCCGACCACTCCTGAAAAAGGCCACCCTGGACCCATTGGTTTATGACAACTACTGGCTGGTTGCAAATACCCCCCTTTTTAGGGAAGGTGATTGAGAGGGTTGTGGCACAGCAGTTCTTGGATGAAACAGATTATCTTGACCCATCCCAGTCTGGGTTCAGGACTGGTTATGGGACTGAATTGGCCTTGGTTGCCCTGATGGATGACCTTTATCAGGAGAAGGACAGGGGGAGTGTGACCCTGTTATTCTTACTTGATCTCTCAGCAGCTTTGATACCATTGACCACGGTATCCTTCTGGGCCGACTTGGTGAGATGGGTATTGGAGGCACTATTTTAGAGTGGTTCCAATCCTATCTCCAGGGTCGTTCTCAGATAACAGCATTGGGTGACTGTCTTTTGGCCCCCTGTCAGTTGTGCTGTGGGGTGCCGCAGGTACCATCTTGTTCCCCATGCTGTTTAACATCTATATGAAGCCCTTGGGAGCAGTCATCAGGAGCTTTGGGGCGAGGTGTCAGCAGTATGCGGATGATACCCAGCTCTATTTCTCCGTAACATCTGAATCAGGAGAAGCCATGCAAGCCCTGGCCGCTGCCTGGACTCAGTGGTGAGCTGGATGAGGGCCAATAAACAGAGTCTGAGTTCTAGCAAGACAGAGGCACTGTGGGTTGGTGGTTCCCAAGTTTGGATAATTGGTCAGTTGCCTGGTTTGGATGGGGTCATACTCCCTCTGAAAGAGCAGGTCCGTAGTCTGGGGGTGCTCCTGGATCTATCTTTGTCGCTAGAGGCCCAGGTGACCTCTGTGGCTAGGAGTGCCTTTTACCAGCTTCGGCTGGTAAGACAGCTGCGGCAGTTACTGGACCGGGATAGCCTGACCACTGTTGTCCATGCAGTGGTAACCTCCAGGCTGGATTACTGTAATGTGCTCTATGTGGGGCTGCCCTTGAGGTTGGTCCGGAAGCTGCAGCTGGTGCAAAATGCAGCGGTGAGACTGCTCACTGGGGCAGGGTATCGCCAGAATGTTACCCTGCTGCTGAAAGAAGTGCACTGGCTGCCCATTTGCTACCAGGCCAAGTTCAAGGTTCTAGTTTTGGTGTACAAAGCCCTATACAGCTTGGGACCAGGATACCTGAAAGACCATCTTACCCCTTATATACCCAGTTGATCACTGCGCTTCACCTGTTTTGGCCCGCTTGCACTGGCTTCCAATACGCTTCCGGGCCAAATTCAAAGTGTTGGTATTAACCTATAAAGCCTTATACGGCGCGGGACCTCGATATCTGTCGGAACGCCTCTCCCGCTATGAACCGGCTCGTACACTACGGTCTGCTACGAAGGCCCTCCTCCGGGTCCCGACTCATAGGGAGGCCCGGAGGGCAGTGACAAGATCAAGGGCCTTCTCAGTGGTGGCCCCCGAACTATGGAATAGTCTCCCCGAGGAGGTTCGCCTGGCGCCGACACTATCATCCTTTCGGCGCCAGTTTAAAACCTTTCTCTATTCCGAGGCATTTTAATTTTTTGTTAATGATTGTAATGTTTGTAATTTGATTTTAGCCTTTGCTGTTTTTAGATTGTGAAATTTGATTTTAGACTGATGTTTTTGTATTATATTGTATTTTATTGTATCTATGTTCACCGCCCAGAGAGCTATTGCTAGTCGGGCGGTATATAAGTTTTAAAAATAAATAAAATAAAATAAATAAATAAACATAGGAAATGGACCTTTAGTGTGGCAGCACCTACCCTGTGGAATTCCCTCCCCTTGAAAATTAGGCAGGCGCCATCTCTGCTATCTTTTTGCTGCCTTTTGAAGACTTTCCTCTTTCAACAAGCTTTTTAAGTTGAGACCTGTCCCAGTCTGCGTCTTTGTTAGAGTTGCTTGTTAATATGTTTTTTTAATGTTTTAAACCCTTTTTTTAAAAGATGTTTTAAAAGCTTTTTAAAATGTTTTTAACGTTGTTTTGTTTTAATGTATTTTAAGGTCTGTTTTTATGATGTTTTAAAGTGTTTTTAGCACTTCTGTTTGCCACCCTGGGCGGGATCTAAATCAAATAATAAATAAATAAATAAATACTTACCAGTTTATAGCCAACAAGTATTGCCAGACAGCTAGAAAAAATAAGGTCAGGCAGGGTTATATATATATATATATATATATATATATATATATATAATAAATGCCAGAATTTATTTTTCCTGATTAAACTTGGAACTTTCTGAGGGCTCATCCAGATGACTGTATAATCTGCGATATGATCGGTTTGTGTGTTCATTAATTTTCCATGGTCCATATGACATCACTTGTTAAAGTGGACTTTCTCGCAGTTAAATCCGCTTTGGCATTACCACAAAAAATGCGATTTCCTTTTTTAAACCAGGAATTATCCGCTGTACCTTCAGGCACTCGGATGCAATACCGCAGACTTTAGAGCAGGAGCCGTTCCATGGGAGGTGCTTGGGCATTTCACCATACCCCTTCTCTCATTCACAGCCAATCATGTATTTCCACTTTTGCGCATGTTCAAAAATGACCAGGGAAAGCCTGGGAAAACTGAACCAATCAGAGCAATGGGGTGGTATTCCGGGGGGTTCTGCAACTTCTACTGCGCGGATGCAAAAAAGCACATTTGCGCAGAAGCAGAAGCAGTGTTACTGGGCGGCAATTGTGGTCGTTCGTAAAGCCCCCCTTTTCCTGGCTGGTCTCACTCAAGTGCGGCTGGTTGGTGCAGGGAGCTTGCTTTGCTCTTTCCTCCTTGCTGGGAGGCAGACAGACACGCACAGGCACACACAGGGGAGAAAAGCGAGACCCTGGTGCTTTGCAAAGGGCCACTGGAAGGAAAGGGAGAAGGAGGGGGTGAAGCCTCTCTCGGTGGCTCTTCCCTGACGCTGACGCCTTTGCGGAGAGCGAGAGGCAGGCAGAGTGAGAGCGAGAGAGAGAAAATGGGGAGGAGCTGGGAGCTGCCACCAAGCGCTGCACTCTAGAAAAGCTTTGGGGGTGCTCCCCATTAAACGCTCAGTTTCCCTGCCATTCTTTACAAAAGAAGCAAGTAGTAGCAGCTCCTCAGTGCCCCAATACCTCCCCTTTCAGTTCTGGAGAAATAAGTGGAATTGCCAGCCGTGTGTATCTCCAGAAACTGTAATATGCATAAAGGCAGAAAAGCATACAGTCGGTTTTGCAAAATATCACAAACAGAACCAAATAAAAACACAGGAATTATTGGCATATAAGTGGTTTGCTGGGGGGGAAATACAAAAGTGAAATGTGAACGGGAGCGATCAAATCAAAATTGGGAGAGGGAGGGTTGATGGGGGGGAATCAGAAGAGCGGTAAGGAAGAACAGAGCAAATCAGGGGGCTGCATCGTTACGTGTCCAAGGCTGGGCGAGCAAAGGGAGGCTTTGGGGGTTATTCAAGGGCTGCTCTTCCCCCCTCCTTTCCCTGTATATGTGTGTGTGTGTGTGTGTGGTAAGCGCACGCGTGTGCGTGAAATCATCAGATCTGGAGAAATAAGTGGAATTGCCAGCCTTGTGTATCTCCAGAATGTTTAGTATGCATAAAGGCAAAAACACATACATCCGTTTTTGTGTAATATCGCACATACAAGCAGCGAGCTGCAAGGAACTCCATAACAGCCACAGGAAATTCAAACTTTCGCGCTCTTACGTTCAACCACATTCTCACTCTCTCTCTGCCTGCCTCTCTCTCTCAGCTTAGGAGGCCTTGGCGGCGTCAGGGAAGAGTCCGAAACTCACTTACCTGGGCATAAGCCCTACTGAACACAGTGGGACTTACTTCTGAGTAGACATGTAGTGGATTGCGCTTTAAATGAGGTTTGCTTGTTTTTCGTCTGTGTTTGTTTTGATCACTTTCCCTCTTTTGTTCCCCTTGACTAAGGCTGCAATCCAAGACATGCCTACTTGGAAGTAAGCTCGGTTGGGTTCAGTGGGATTTACTCCCAGGTAAGGCTGCAATCCCAGACACACAATGCCCAACGGAGCTTACTTCTGAGTAGACATATCTAGGATTGCAGCCCACGTTCCTTTTGTCTTTCTTTCGCATTAACTAACTTTTTCTCTTCCTCATTCATTTTCTGTTTTCCTTTCCATCTACCGACATAGTACTGGATATATACCCAGGCAGAGAGGAGATTTCCCTCATGCGCACACACCGTGCGCTGCTTATCTCCTCCCATTATCTGCGCCGCCCTCCCCGCCCCCGCCCAGCCACTCCTGCCAAGACCTGCTTGCTCTCTGTGTGTGTGTGTGTTTAAAAACAATAAACTCCTCGTTACCTGCGTTTCTGGAGAAATAAGTGAAATTGCCAGCCATGTGTATCTCCAGAAATGTTAATATGCATAAAGGTAAAAAAGCATACAGTCGGTTTTGCAAAATATCGCAAAACAAGCTAACAAAAATACAGGAATTATTGGCATATAAGTGGTTTGCACATTTCTTTTATCAGAGGGAACACCGCAAAGCCTGTGCTTGGCACTTCAGCACAGCTTGGAACAGCAGCGCGTGGGGCTGTTTGCCTGCATTCCCTGCCCGAGCCAAGAGCAGCCACCCACGCGGGGGGGCTGTTTGCTTCCCTCAGGGGCAGCATTCCTGGGGAGAAGCTGGGAGCCGCAGCCAAGCGCTGCACTCTAGAAAAGCTCAGCAAAAACACATACATTCGTTTTTGTGTAATATCATAGATACAAGCAAACCAAAATACAGGAATTATTGTCCTATAGGCACCTGGAGACACACACCCAGCCGACCCTGCTCCAGAGTGGCGAGCGGCAAGGAACTCCATTACAGCCACAGGAAATTCAAACTTTCACGCTCTTACGTTCAAGCGCATGTGCCTAATTTTGCTTCGTTGCAAAGGGGGAGAGGAGCATACATCATATTTTGTGGACCAATTGGCTGATAGGGGGAGTGTTATGGGCAGAGCTGGGAAAAAATGAGAAGTACGGGTCCTCCCTCTGCGTGTGTGGGTGCAAAAAAAGTGTTTTTTTTATCGGGAAAGAGTGAACAAACAGGCAAAGTGAGGACTGTCAGATGACAAACTGAATATCGAAAACATGGATTATGCCGCTCCGTTTGGATGAGCCCTGAGTAACATCATTTTCACTAACACCTTAATGCATACCCCAAAACACTGTTTCATACATTACTGCATAAGAAACTGCAGGGTGTCTGTGGTTGCCTCCTCTCTAGATGACCTCACAAAGTCTGATGAGCTGAGTGAGCCAGAATGGGTGGTGGCAGAGCAATGGGGTGCAGAGAATTGTTAGGAGACCCCCTCACAGAGCTACAACTCCCAGCACCCTTAACAAACTATAGTTCCCAGGGTTCTTTGGGGGAAGCCATGACTGTTAAAGTGGTATAAGAATGCTTTAAGTGCGTGGTACAGATGTGATTAGACAGGTGGTGAAGGTTATTTTATTTCAGTGGACTTTCCTAGAACTGTGAGGACAGAACTTTCTGCTACTGCATTTTTAATCTGCTGTTTTAATCTGTTCTTCTTTTCTTGGTGCAGTTCTTTTTTCCCCTTTTGTATTTATCTGTGTTGCTTTTCAACCTTTGCTTCTGTAAGCCATTTTGAATGCCCCTTGCGGAAAGGTTGGATAAACATTAATACATAATAATGAAATTATAATAAAATCTCATTCACAACTAAATAAGATGGTAAGAGTTCCACACAAAAATTCTCTGTTGGCCTGCACCCTACAGATAAGACTGTCCATTAGGGAAACATTCCCAGTCATTAGCTGCCATTGAAGAAATATCAGCTGGTCAGCCCTGACTACTAGCAAGCAATCTGCCTAAACAAAAGAGCATCACTCAACAGCCAGTCTTCCTGTGAACGTTAATTTAGTAGTATGCTCAGAGTACATTTATAGAGGTAAACGTTTGAAATCAAGCTTCCGTGGTTTAAAAATAAGGGAAAGGAGACAAAAGACCTTTAATAATTCTACAATTGGAGGGTTATCTGTTTCAGACAGTATTGACACTACCATGTCAGGGACAGTGCCTTTGCTAGTTGCTAAACAGCTACACAGAGGTCATTGGAGAAGGGAGGGGAGGATATGAAACAGGAGCTTGGCTTCTAATGGTTGTCAGTCTGGCTCATTAAGTGACTGGCCCAGAATCAAGAGGGCTTTGCTGTCACTGGCTGACCAGTCTTCCATACAACTTGCTGAGACATTCTGCTGCAATGTATTCTAGCTGAACAGATGCAATAATATAAATTGCCACTCTGTTGACAGTTTGGCCTAGCAGGGTCATTCATAGGTCTCAGGCAGCAGTGTACATTTTAATGAAAACTGTTTGTTGAAAGTTTTTTTTAAAAAAATCTCAGGGAAATGGAGAGGAACACTTTTCATTCTTACTGTAGTTAGTAAAAAAGTGTGTAAGCTTTCAATCTGGTTCCTAAAAGAACAGAAAAAGAGGTATTCAGGATCAGGCCAATGCCCCGTCTAGTCCAACATTCTGTTCATACAGTGGCCAACCAGATGCCTATGGGAAGCTCACAAGCAAAACCTGAGCACAACAGTTCTCTCCCCAGTTGTGATTCCCAGCAACTGGTATTGAGAAGCATACTGCCTCTGACAGTGCAAGGAGAACATAGTCATTGTGCCTAGTATCCATAGATTGCCATATCATGCATTAATTTGTCTCATCCTCTTTTAAAGCGTCTGGTTGGTGGCCATTACTACCTCTTGTAGGAGCAAATTCCATAGTTTAACTATGTGCTGTGTGAAGTACTTTCTTTTGTCTGTCCTGAATCTTCCAATATTTAATTTCATTGGATAACCCCAGGTTCTAGCATTATTGTGAAAGAGGGAGGGGGAAAAACTCCCTATCCACTTTTCCCACACCATGTATAATTTTATACACCTCCATCATGTCCCCCCTTTTTTTCTTAACTAAAAAGCCCCAAATCTTATAACCTTTCCTCACAGGGTCATTTTCTCAACCTTTTCCAATCCTACAATATCCTCTTTAAGGTGAGGCAACCAGAATTGTACACAGTATACCACAAAGTATACCAAGTGTGATCTCACCACTGATTAAAATCTTGCTCTAGAAATCACCAATTCTGCTGCCAAAATTTGCTTCCAGTCTGTAAGGGGAAAAAGAGGTCTCTGTCAATATGCCACAAGAACAAATATATGGTCAATGTTGTATCAATTTTACTGTGTACATCAATTAAATAGCAGGACTGTCAAAAGGATGCCTGAAGTACAGAAGGCAGAAGGGGAGCGTATTATTATTATTATTATTATTATTATTATTATTATTATCATTGTTTATACCCCACCATTTTTCCAAACTGGAACTCAAGGCGGCTTCCAGATAAAAAGTACACATAATTAAGAACATACAAAAATCTTCATTAAAATATAATTAAACTATTGAAATATTAAAACCATTTAACAACATTTAAAATACTGCAAACTCACTTTTAATAGCCAGGCAGATAAAACAATGACAGCACCCACTTCAAGCCCTGTCCTTAAGACCTTCAGGTCCCAAAGCCTGTAGGAAGAGAAAAGTCTTTACCTGCCGACGGAAGGACTCCACAGAGGAGGCCATTCTTACCTCCCTAGGAAGGGAGTTCCACAACCTAGGGGCTGCCACTGAAAAGGCCCTATCTCGCGTCCCCACCAGTCTAGCTTGTGAAGGTGTTGGGACTGAGAGAAGGGCCTCTCCTGAAGATCTCAGGGCCCGGGCAGGTTCATATAGGGAGATACGGTCTGAAAGATAGCCTGGACCTAAGCCGTATAGAGCTTTATAGGTCATAACCAGCACTTTGAATTTTGTCCGGAAACAGACTGGCAGCCAGTGGAGCTGTTGTAACAAGGGAGTTGTATGATCCCTGTAACCAGCCCCAGTTAGCATTCTGGCTGCAGCTCGTTGCACCAGCTGAAGTTTCTGAACAGTCTTCAAAGGCAGCCCCACATAGAGCGCGTTACAGTAATCTAAACAGGAGCTTAGCTCTTTCTTTGCACTAGGTTGGGAGACAGTGGGGGCACCCACAACTGAGGTGGCTTTGGGGAGCAAAGAAATTACAGCACATCGGCTGATTATTTATTTATTTGTTACATTTATTCACCGCTTTTTCTCCAAAAGAAACTCAAAGCAACTTACAACCTTAAAAATACAATGGATACAAAACCAAGAACACAATCATCATGAAATACCCAAGAAATACATAAAACAAAACCCACCTCCTCCCCACCTGATTAAAAACAAACAGAAAATTAAACTCCAAAGGCCTGGGTGAATAAAAATGTTTTTACCTGGTGCCTAAAAACAGGCAATGATGGCACCAGGCCACCTCCTGCTGCCCTGAATGACTTCCAAAGTTATTGCAACTCACTTTTTCTCATTTGGTCTCAACTGGTCATGTACTATAATCAAGTCAGCACCACCTGGCTGCTAACAGTGAAAGTGTCAAAGCTGAGGAACACATCCTCACTGACAGTAATAGGTTGCTATTCAGCAGAAGAGACCATTTTCTTCACTTCCCCACCCTTTTCCCTATTTTATTATTATTTTATTTTATTTATTTATTAGATTTATATCCCGTCGTTCCTTCCAGTAGGAGCCCATGGCCCTGTGAAACCATGGCCAGGGATCACATCTGGGACCTGTTGTATATGAGTTGCTGTTCCACCTGGCTGACAGCCCTGCACTGGGTCTTTTTAGTTCAGTCAATATGGCTGTACTCCCTGGATACCATGAATGAGGCTTATGGGGGGAGGAATGGAAGGGGGATGTTATGGGCCGGGCCTTTGAGAGACTACAAAGCCTCATCATGTGTCTATCATCTGTCCTATGGCTGTGCAGTTAAAGGAGCTGTTATCTAGAATAGAAGGCTTTCATTCTAGTCCCATCAACCCACTATATCTAAGATAATTGTTGCTGGAATCACACCCCCAAAATAAGCTTTATTTTTTCTACAGGTTATGTCACCGTCTCTTATTTTTTTAGTACCCAAACTCCATGGCAGGACTCAAACCAACAACTGCTGTTTCTAATTTTTGTGTTCTTTCCCACTTATCTACTAGATGGCTTCTCATGCTGCCCCCCGAGACCTTCTTGTGTTATTTCCTCTTCTTCTTGTGCATGTGGCCCTCAGCCTTACAAAAAGCTTGTTGTCCTCAGTACAGCTGTGTTATGCAAATGGCCTGATTAGTATTTGTGTTGGAGCAGTGTTGCCACAACAGAACTTGTGCCCTTTTCCTGGGGAGTCTATGGGTTCTCCATCCATGCCTCCATCTCACTGGGCTATGGAGCTGGCTGGGTTTTGTGATTGGAATAGTATTCCTTCCTTCCCAGTCTGACTCTGACTTTTTGCAAAACAGTGCCTGTTTTCAAAATATCTGTGTTTGTTCTGCCCATGGATTCAAACCCTTGACTGCAGGGAGCCCTGTTGTTAACAACTACAGCAGCCTTACCCAAGCTGGTGCCCTCCAGATGTTGCAGGACTACAACTCCCGTTATCCCTGATCACTGGCCATGCTGGCTGGGGCTGAAGGGAGATGGAATCCAACATTTGCAGGGCATTAGGGTGGGGAAGGCTGGGGCTATAGGGACAGGCACAGCCCTCCTGTCAGTGTGCCATGGTGGTCTGTACTGGAGAGAGTGCTATAAACTCTCCCTTTCTCTTTCTGTGTGTTTTGTGTACTGGGTTGTTTGGCTGTCACTATGCACTCACTGGTACCTTCCCTGCATAGCTAATAGTAGGGTGGGCAAAAACATTCGTGATTGGTGGCTAATGCTGAGGAGGTAACTGTGGGGTCACCAGGCATGTTTAAGTAGTGTTTCTACTTTTGTTTCTATAGCTATTGTGCTGTTGTGCCTACTGCTGTCCGAGCATAGGAATGCAGCTACCTTGTGCTGCCATTAACCTTGGCATAGCAGCCACCCAGCACAGCAGGAACACTAGATTTTTCTGCTTGACTTGCAGAAATGTTACAGACATAAGTTGAATAGCAGTTCTAGGTCACTGAGCACATATTGGCATCACATTTTTTTTATCTGAAAGGTTAGAGGTAGTTTTTTAAATGCAGAGAGGGGCAGACTCTTAAGATTTTAATAACATCCCGTGCAGTCACACAAAAGCATCTGACAGCAATTTTAGCCTGTAGGCTGTTTATTACCAACCCATGCAACCAGCCTTTCTTCATAGAAGAAATGGAAAGGCCATAGCTCAGTGGGAAAGTATCTGCTTTGCATGCAGAAGGTCCCAGGTTCAATCTCTGGCATCTCCAGCTACAGCTAGGAAAGAAGCCTGCCTGAAATCCTGGAGAGCCATTGCCAGTCAGTGTGGACAATACTGAGCTAGATGGACCAAGGGTCTGATTCGGTATAAGGTGTTCTGTGTTTTATTTTATTTATTTATTAGATTTATATTCAGTCCTTCTTCCCAGTAGGAGCTTCCTTCAAAAAATGGAAGTCTTGTCCAAATGAAGAAAATAAAAAAGAACACAAACTCTGGCAAAAGAAATGCAAGAAGACAATAAGGGATGCTAAAAAACAATTTGAGGAGCACATTGCTAAGAACATAAAAACCAACAACAAAAAATTCTATAAATACATTCAAAGCAGGAGACCATCTAGGGAGACAATTGGACCCTTGGATGATAAGGGAGTCAAAGGTGTACTAAAGAATGATAAGGAGATTGCAGAGAAGCTAAATGAATTCTTTGCATCTGTCTTCACAGTGGAAGATATAGGGCAGATCCCTGAACCTGAACTAACATTTGCAGGAAGGGATTCTGAGGAACTGAGACAAATAGTGGTAACGAGAGAGGAAGTTCTAAGCTTAATGGACAATATAAAAACTGACAAATCACCGGGTCCAGATGGCATCCACCCGAGAGTTCTCAAAGAACTCAAAGGTGAAATTGCTGATCTGCTAACTAAAATATGTAACTTGTCCCTCGGGTCCTCCTCCGTGCCTGAGGACTGGAAAGTGGCAAATGTAACGCCAATCTTCAAAAAGGGATCCAGAGGGGATCCCGGAAATTACAGGCCAGTTAGCTTAACTTCTGTCCCTGGAAAACTGGTAGAAAGTATGATTAAAGCTAGATTAACTAAGCACATAGAAGAACAAGCCTTGCTGAAGCAGAGCCAGCATGGCTTCTGCAAGGGAAAGTCCTGTCTCAGTAACCTATTAGAATTCTTTGAGAGTGTCAACAAGCATATAGATAGAGGTGATCCAGTGGACATAGTGTACTTAGACTTTCAAAAAGCGTTTGACAAGGTACCTCACCAAAGGCTTCTGAGGAAGCTTAGCAGTCATGGAATAAGAGGAGAGGTCCTCTTGTGGATAAGAAATTGGTTAAGAAGCAGAAAGCAGAGAGTAGGAATAAACGGACAGTTCTCCCAATGGAGGGCTGTAGAAAGTGGAGTCCCTCAAGGATCGGTATTGGGACCTGTACTTTTCAACTTGTTCATTAATGACCTAGAATTAGGAGTGAGCAGTGAAGTGGCCAAGTTTGCTGATGACACTAAATTGTTCAGGGTTGTTAAAACCAAAAGGGATTGCGAAGAGCTCCAAAAAGACCTCTCCAAACTGAGTGAATGGGCAGAAAAATGGCAAATGTAATTCAATATAAACAAGTGTAAAATTATGCATATTGGAGCAAAAAATCTTAATTTCACATATACGCTCATGGGGTCTGAACTGGCGGTGACCGACCAGGAGAGAGACCTCGGGGTTGTAGTGGACAGCACGATGAAAATGTCGACCCAGTGTGCGGCAGCTGTGAAAAAGGCAAATTCCATGCTAGCGATAATTAGGAAAGGTATTGAAAATAAAACAGCCGATATCATAATGCCGTTGTATAAATCTATGGTGCGGCCGCATTTGGAATACTGTGTACAGTTCTGGTCGCCTCATCTCAAAAAGGATATTATAGAGTTGGAAAAGGTTCAGAAGAGGGCAACCAGAATGATCAAGGGGATGGAGCGACTCCCTTACGAGGAAAGGTTGCAGCATTTGGGGCTTTTTAGTTTAGAGAAAAGGTGGGTCAGAGGAGACATGATAGAAGTGTATAAAATTATGCATGGCATTGAGAAAGTGGATAGAGAAAAGTTCTTCTCCCTCTCTCATAATACTAGAACTCGTGGACATTCAAAGAAGCTGAATGCTGGAAGATTCAGGACAGACAAAAGGAAGTACTTCTTTACTCAGCGCATAGTTAAACTATGGAATTTGCTCCCACAAGATGCAGTAATGGCCACCAGCTTGGACAGCTTTAAAAGAAGATTAGACAAATTCATGGAGGACAGGGCTATCAATGGCTACTAGCCATGATGGCTGTGCTGTGCCACCCTAGTCAGAGGCAGCATGCTTCTGAAAACCAGTTGCCGGAAGCCTCAGGAGGGGAGAGTGTTCTTGCACTCGGGTCCTGCTTGCAGGCTTCCCCCAGGCACCTGGTTGGCCACTGTGAGAACAGGATGCTGGACTAGATGGGCCACTGGCCTGATCCAGCAGGCTCTTCTTATGTTCTTATGTTCTTATGAGCTCAGGGTGGCTGTGTTCCATGAAAACATGCAGTATTTTGTTAAAAATTAGTATGTTACTTACTCCAAATAGGAGGATATCTTTAGAGCAATAGCATTATCAGATGGAGGTCTCCAGAATTTAGTTCATAGCTGGAGCTGTGAAAAAGATGTTCTCGTCGGTGGTTTGTAAGCTGGTTTTGTTATAAGGAAGCAAGTTGTCTGTGTGCAACAAAACCATCAACAGCTTTATTAGACCAGATTGCCCTATTTCCAAGTCATGGAACTACACAGAACCATCCAAAACACTGTAAAACTTTTATAGCATTCCCCTGTGCTGAAGAAGCTGGATGGCAATAATAACAACAACAATCATCATCATCATCATCATCTGGCCCTAAGTAAGTAAAAGAATTTTGTAATCATTGCACTGTTCAAAAAAGCCAGAGACATGAGATGTTCTTTTAATATTGGAGCTTTATGATAGACAGATGTGGATCCTGAAGGGAATTCTGACAGGTCAGTCTGGCAGAAAGTTAGCTTTAGGGGAAAACAATATATCATATGAATTAATGCAGGTGAACAAGACTATCAACATTTTGCTTGGGGGAAAATGTACATGTGTGTTCTCTGGATTGCAGCCAAGTACTGGAAGAGAGATGAACATAGGGAACAGAGCAGTTGGTGAATGGGTAAGAGAAGAGAGAACAGGAGGCTGAGTCAGGCATGAGGAGTAGACCAAAAGGGATTGAGGAGCAGGAAGCTTGTGATGGAAGAACAGAGCAGCTGAACCCAAGCATGGGCTCAGGGAAGCCATGACACTATTCACACAGGCTATAATGTGCTTCTATTCACATCTAGAGCACACTGTTTTACAACCTAGGAAATAAACATGGAACCAGATATACCAGGAGAACATGGGGAAAGAAAACAGTGCTGGACTGGTTTAGGGATGTGAAGACGGGGGGGGGGGGAATCGGAAAGGAACAATTTTTTTCCTTTGTCTCCCCTCCCTCCCCCCATTTTCACAGGGTTTTTTTCCAAAAAATTAGAGGGAAAAGTTCCCCCCTAATTTTCCATCCCCCCCAGGCCTTCACTAGAAAGGTTAGAAAAGAAGTTTCGCTAGGACTCTCCAGAGGCAACAGTAAAAGAGGGATCTATAGTAGATATGTACCAGGGAAACCCAATTGTCTATGACACTTTGACACATGTTTACTATGTATTTACAGACATGTGCCTCTGGGTGACTCCAGACTGTCAGCATTCATAGGAGGGATTCAAGCACACACTGGAAGTTTAGGTTTGTTCAGTTAAAGTGGATTAAAGTGCTCTGTTGCCGTAATGCAACAAATCCACTTTAAAAAATAATATGACTTTATGCAGTTGGGAAAGTTACAGGAAAATGCATTGAAAACTGAGATGCACGAATGACCAACCAGATGATGTGTAAATGCCCTATAAGCAAATCAGGATGAATGTAAGATGAATGGTTATTGTTGTATAACCTCCCCACAAAAAATTAAAACAAATACTCAAGAAAGACCAGATATAATCTAACCTCCATGTAAGCTTTGTACAAGGAAATCAGGATGAACGCCCGATAATAAGTTGCCCAGAGAGCCCTCTGCTTCACAGTTGAAACACATAGCAAACCCACCATTTAAAATGTGTACTGGGCCCTGAAATTATTATAAGTTCAGCAGTGAGAGAAGTCCAGACCAGTTCAGTTCTAAGTTGAGACCAAAAAGAGAATGTAGAGAACTACCAGGGCTCTATGGGGCTTGGTTATAAAAGCCCACAGAGTAAAAGCAGTGAACACTTTTTGGTGTGACTAAAGTGATGTGATGTCTATACCCATAATGGGACAAGCTTCTAACTTATTTTGTTTTGTGTTTGGTGAGTGAAAGGCAGTGACATATTTTTCCTACAATTTTTTTAAAGCTTGATTGAGATCTTTTGAAGATCAGTGTAGCTAGATTCCCTACAGTGCAGCTGTAGGTGATAATATTAAAGCTCACAGTTATCTTTTCTGACATAGCTATTTTTCTGGCTACCTTTTCAGTTTGGGAGATTTCCTGGAACTGAAGGGAAGGGCAGCAATTATGGCTGTAAGGGGAAGGGCTGTAGCTCTAGATCATGTTTTATAGCAGAAGGCCCCAGGTTCAAACCCTAGGATCTCCCAATATGACTGGGAAGGACTCTTGTCTAATATCCTGGAGTCAGTGAATACGATAGTGAGCTAGATAATGATGTGATTAATTATAAGGCAGCTGTCTATGCTCCTATGGCAGTTAACAACTATTTTTCTGACATAATCTGTCCCATTACTCTGCAAACACAACTATTCCCTTGCTACATTAAAAAGTGATCAGAGAATCTCATTATGCCTACAAAATGATTTGTAATTAAAATATGTCACATTAAGTTCATCCATAGCATAGCATGGATGAACATAGCATAGAATAGCATGTGTTTTAACTTGCCTGTCGGTTTCTATGGGTTTTAATTTGGTATGGTTTAAATTTGTATACTTGTTTTTAATGTTCTTAATTGTTGTAAACTGCCCAGAGAGCTTTGGCTATGAAGCTGTATATAAATGCAATAAATAAATAAATAAATAAATGGCCCATTTTGGTTTGGGAAACCATAAACAGCATCTTTATTATAGTTCCAGGTTAAGATTGTGTACCATCAGCTCTAAGGCTCTGGAGATTCCAGAAGTCTATAAATATTGTGAGAAACATCACAGCAAGATGTTTTGATACAAACTGGAAGGCTGGTTTATGTTATCCTGCTGGAGAGTTGATAGCAGAAGCAAATCTTATTAGACATATTCATCTAAAGAAATCTGATTATCTGATCGGAACCAGTTTCAAAAGGAATTATAAACTTTGTACTGACTCAATAGATTTATATATCCACAGTGGCTTGCGTAAATTTTTAATACCTGCGAGAACCATTCTGATCACTTCTGTGTACTGCATGTCCTGCAACTATCCTATTTACTTTCCTAATTGTCACAGCTCAAAAACAAGCAACCTGGGTAGATAGCTCAGGCCACCAGATTGCTCAAGCAAGCCACAACCCACACAAGAGCAGGGAAGCCACCAAAACATACTAAGCACTCTCTAAATGAGAAAAAGATTACGAAAGCTGCAGATAGAAACACTGGATAAAATTCAACATAATCTAGAAAAAAAAAGATCTAAACAACTCAAAAGCGTCTAACAAATTGCTTCTGGTTAACACAAAACACATCACATTCTCACTCCATAATTCATTAACTCATTCATTATTCTTCCTGCCCCTTTTTGGAGCTTACCTTGTTCCTGTTCCTCTCTACTCCATAGTGCTTTCTCTCCCCCTATGTAGATGTAACTCGGAGGAGTAGCCAAGATGGTGCCCTCCAAGTGTTGTTGAACTACAGCTCCCATCATCCCTTACTGTTAGCCATGTTGGCTGGGGCTGATGGAACTTTTAGTCCATCATCATCTGGAGGGCACCATACTGGCTACTCGTAAAGTCCTTTAATTTTAGAAGGGGAGAGAGAGGAGCACTCTGAAGATGTGCATGCTCAATTGGTTTTTGTTGTTAACTTCTCAGTAGTTGCCTTTACACTTTGTACTTGTTGCTGGTGGAGTTACAGGCCTAGTTTGGAGAAAGTACATGAGAGAGATATTTTGTTTTGAACAGTTTAGCTCTGGTAATGTATAAGTAGTATAGAAAGACCACCTCCTGTCAAAATGATTGATGATGCCTCCTGACCTCTGACCTCTCACCCCTGACCCCTTCCCCCAACCCCAGCCCTTACCCCCCCTTCCAAATGACATCACCGATCCCAACCCCATCTGTGGACCTAGGAGTGTTGATTTATGACCCCTAACCTGCCCCCCTCCCCCCTCCCCCACCCACAACCCTTTGGAAATGGACCCCTTTCTGAGCAGTGTTTTAATAGCATGTTGTTTTCCAGTATGCTGCAACCTCAATGCTAAAAAAGTGCCCTTTTTTTTCTACAGGAAGATGTGCAGCCTGATGGTGTTTATGAAAATCCACACATCAAGAGTTCACTGACTGTTAATATTTGCTGCATTTCATGTGTGTGTCCTCAGCCTGAAGCCTGAAAGCAGAAGGTTTTTATACCAATAAAAATAGTTTGTTTTAATACTCTGTGTCCATACTTGCATCAATCAGCGATATGGATGAGCATGAAGAAATTCTAAAAAACATATATTACTCACCCGGGGAGGTTGGAAGCTTTGGGGTGTGAATCCTCTATTTCAGGAGGCAAAAAAGCAGAGTAATACACTAAGAAGGAAACATGTTTTGACATGGCTTTCAGACCACGATGCTTACACGCTGCATAAACTGGTCAGAATCCATTTTAAAAGAAACAAGACTATTGTGCCAGATATTGATGCCCATTGGCAGGCTGACTTAGTAGATACGCAGCAATTTTCTAAGCACAACAAGAACTATAGGTACATTTTATCAGTCATAGATATTCTGTCTAAGTATGCATGGGCATTGCCTTTAAAAGACAAGACAGGCAAATCAGTCTCTAAGGCTTTTAATGTTATATTCAGTCAGAGTGGAAGAAAGCCCAGAAAGCTCCAAATGGATCGTGGCAAAGAATTTCTAAACAGAGTCATAAGCTGTTTGTTAAAACAGCATGGAGTTCACAACTTTGTCACCAATAATGGAGTAAAAGCAGCTATCATTGAAAGATTTAACAGAACTTTGAAATCAAAAATGTGGAGGTATTTTACAGCTAACAATACCTATAGTTATATTGATGTCCTGCCACAACTCGTAAGAAGTTATAATCACAGCTTTCACAGAACTATCAGAGCGAGACCGGTTGATATTACCCATTCTAATGCCTTGTCAGTATGGAAAACAATGTATGGAGATTGCTTTTACAGAAAAGATGTACCACAGCTATTCAGTAAAGGTGACCACATGAGGATTTCTAAAAGCAGAGGGGTATTTGTCAAGGGCTATGAACAAAATTTCACCACAGAGCTGTTCATAGTGGATCAGATCATCAGAAGAGGTGGGAGACCCGTCTTCCTGTTACAAGATTATGCTGGGGAGCCGGTAGTTGGTTCTTTCTATTCTGAAGAATTGCAGAAGGTTAATCCCAATCAGGACAAGGTGTACAGGATTGAAACATTTTTATCAACAAAAGGCAGGGGTAGGAGAAAGTATCATCTAGTGAAATGGTTAGGCTGGCCCAGTAAGTTAAACAGTTGGGTACTTACTTCTGATCTTTGTGAACCTACTCAGAAGGATGGGAACTAACAGTTTTTATATTACCCTACCTAGCAATGCCTGTATAACTGTTTTTCCACAGATCACCATCGCAGCCTTTACTATACACCTAGCAAAGCCCCTGAAACTACCAGGGGCTTGGGAAGTCGGGTTAGTTGAGATACAGTACCCACACAGTTGGAACAATCTAACATCCGATGCCCACTTTGAAATTTCTAATGGTATAAAAATATGGCCCTACCATCTGCCACGTAGCTATTACTCAAGCATCCCTGAACTGTTGGAAAACATGAACAACATTATACAAAACCAGAGCGGCAAACGGACCGATGCCATCCTACACTATGACCGAGTGACTAGAAAGGTTAGCCTTAAATCAGAGGAGGGTTACGCATTTAAAGCCAGTGAAGAACTAGCCCACATATTAGGGATGTTTCCCAACACCCATGCGCAACAGCTGCCCTTTACAGCAGACATTACAGGAGGGTTCAACATGATGTACATTTACACAGACATGGTAGAGCATCAAATAGTTGGGGACTTCTATGTACCCTTATTGTGCTCCGTACCGGTGCGTAGTCAGAATAGCAAATGTGTCAACATTGTTTATGACAAACCACACTACATTCCTGTGAGTAAGAATCATATTGACACCATTAATGTTGAGATAAAGATGGATCAGAACAAAAATGTGCCATTTCGTTTTGGAAAGGTGATTGTGAAGCTACACTTTCACCAGGGTAGAGCTCTGTTGGTTTAAAAATGGTGATGCTGAAAACTTATGGAGACCTAACCCTTTACCGGAATTATTACAAGGCTCAGGCAGGAAATGCTCTTCCAGGTTACCATGGCGCCCCTGTTATGTATGGGGCAGGACTTGGGAGAATATTCTGGAGACTTTTTCCAAAAGCCATCCCACTTTTGAGAAGAGGCTTAGAGATTTTTAAACCACATGCTAAAATAGCTGCACGGAATATTGCTAACGATGTGCTTGGACAGGTTACTCAGACAGTTTTGAAAAGAGTTAATCCACAAGAGGGATCAGGGCTGATGTATATTAAAAGGAGAAAAGCCCTGAAAAGAAAAGCATCACGGGTACAACTAACAGGTCTGCCCATACCTTTTAAAAGAACATCACGGGTGAGGAAAAAACCTCAGAAGCAGAAAGCCGCAAGAAAGAAGAGGCGTGCAGCATCAGCTCAAAAAGAGATATATTTTAGACCATCATGGCTTTCATCCATTGCAGTTCTGAGGAATGCACTAAATCTGAATTAGACCTATTCCAGATTGGACCTACGCAGACATGTATCGAGAGAAGCCTGTTTATCGAAGTGCCACCCTTGGCTGCACTGACGGAAACAGCACCGCTAGAATTTTACATTGCTGGAAATGGCAAAGATTATATGGACTTAAACAATACATTGCTATACGTGTGTTGCAAAATTGTGAATCATGATGGAACAAACCTAGCCAGAGATGTTAATGTGGGGCTGGTGAATTATCCATTAGCCTCCATCTTTAGCCAATTGGATGTGACTCTGAGAGACCGACTCATCAGTCAGAACAATAACTGTTACCCTTATAGAGCCTTCATAGAATCTGTGCTGAGCTACGGCGAAGACACCCTAGCCACACATTCTCTGAAGGGTTGTTTTACAAAGACACACCCGGAGAACATGAATCAGCAACCCTGGATGGGGAAAATTCAGATTTTGTTAGAAGGGCTAGGTTGACGGCTGAAAGCCGAAAATTAGACCTCCTGGGGCATCTCCATACTGATCTGTTTTTTCAAGAAAAATTGCTTCTGAAGGGTGTGGATGTGAAAATTAAATTGACACGCAACAAAGACGCTTTCTGCTTGATGGCCAATGATGCAAACAGTCGATACAAACTGCAGATTTTATCAGCCTCACTTTTTGTAAAGAAGGTGAGAGTGGCACCGGGTGTCCAGCTAGGACATGCAGAGGCGTTGTTGACATCCAACGCCAAATACCCAGTGGATCGGGTCAGTATGAAAGTGTTTAGCATCCCCCTTGGAAGCTGTGTCAGCAATCAGGAGAATCTGTTTTTGGGCCAGCTACCCAAGCAAGTGGTTATAGGGTTGGTCGATAATGATTCCTTTAGCGGAGTTTACAATAAAAACCCCTTCAACTTTAAGCATTATGACATCAGTTTTGTATCTCTGTATGTCGATGGCTTCCAAATTCCCACAAAACCTCTCCAGACTGAATTTGAAACACAAAACTGCGTTCAAGACTACATGAGTCTTGTGCAGACAACAGGCAAGCACATGAAAGATAGGGCACTGTTAATTTACCGCGAGGAGTTCGCAAGAGGCTACACTCTTTTTGCTTTTGACCTGTCTCCAGACCAAGAATGCGGGGAACACTATTCTTTGATCAAAACAGGGAGTCTGAGAGCAGAAGTTCGATTTGCAAGGGCTCTTCCAGCCACAGTCAACATGATAGTGTATGGAGTTTTTGACAACGTGATAGAGATAAATCATAGAAGAAATGTTTTGTACTACTATATGTAAACATGGACAGCGTACAGTTAACCAGCATCCTCTCTTCAAACACCTACACGTGTAAGGGTTTCTACGGTGTGTTTCCCTGTGACAGACTCCCCAAAGAGAGATTACTACAAAGACCTGTGGGGTTAGTAGTCAACACCCACCCTCACAACCTACCCGGAGAACACTGGCTAGCCATCTACTTGGCAGAAGATAAGAGTGGAGAATTTTTTTATTCCTATGGTCATCCTCCAGACCACCCAAGGATTCCCAAGGCCATTATGAAATTTCTAAGAAAAAATACCAACAGGATTGCATTTCAACCCAGACAATTACAAGCCCCAGACTCTGTCACTTGTGGCTACCATTGTGTGTTTTTCTACGTTGTAAGGGTCTAACATTTAAACAGTTCAAGAACTGTAGTCTTATGATTTAGAGATAAATGACCGGATGGTGGAACAAATTGTAAACAACAAGAGACATAGGTCCAGACCTTCCTCAGTTGTGTTTCAACCAACCCAAGGCTGTATATCCTGCAATGATTTTCATAGATGTGTTTCCCAATAAAGCACCCCCAAGGGGCTTAAATAATTTACCGTGTTGTTTTTTTCTTTTATACCTGTAAAACAATCAATCACAGACGGTATACAAGGTTAAGTACACTTTTGAAAATTTTATTGGTTTATAATATATACAACAGAGTTACTAGAAGTCAAGCCATGCAGTGGTCTTTTTCTTTTTTTTCTTTTTCTTTTCTTTAGAAGAGACGGGGGGTTCTTTAGGTTGTCTAAAGCTTCTCTATTGGTAGGATTGCCCACAACAGATGTAGGTACGTTTAGTTCAGTTAGGGCAGCCAGAAAATCATCCCAGCCTTTAGGGATATGTTTGGTGGATAGGGCCTGGGTTTGAGTGATTCCCTTAATCAAGTCCAACATATTCGAGCCATCTATAGCATCACCCTTATACACAAAAGCACCTTTTTCATTCCAGGAAGAAACACTTTTGTTCTGCATCATTTTGTTTAACAGCACCCTTGCATGATTCTTAAATCTAGCAGGCAGGTTGTCCAGTACTTCCTGAATGAGTGCACCAGAATTTACAGAGGCTTCTGCAGAGGTCTGGGGCAGAATCAGGTTTAGTTTTTCTTTCTCCACCTCCCTATGTCTTACATGAATGAGATACCTTTGAAGAAGAGCATCACAAAGTTTGACTTTTTCAAATTCTGTTAAGTGGGTCCTATGAAGAATCCCCAGCATTTCAGTATCGAGGGTGTTGATGGAGACTTTCCTGATGTTTTCCTCCTTAGGAGGGGTTCCCTTCAATTGTTCTAACTGATGGCTGGGAACCAGATACATCTTTTCAGTATATTCCATCACCTTTTAGCTAAAAGTCCAGTTATTAGGGGGATGGCAATACTCAACAATGGTGCAAGATACCCCCCAGACTGCTTCACTAATTGTTTCTTCCTTCTTAGTGATACCCTCTTGTTGCTTAGGCTTTTGATAAGGGTGCATTTTTTCCTTAATATACGCACCTGATGGGGAGTCAGGGGAACATTGCCTTTTAAAGTGTTGAGCGCTATCTCAGAAATTGCCGCGATGAGATCATCTGATGCTGCACATAAAATAGCTTTCCTATGATGTGGAGGGGCCTTAATAAGATTTAATAGGGGGAGGTTTCTTTTTATATGGTTGGACATGTTGACTAGTCAGGTAGGCAGCTCAACAGAATGCAGAGTGATGATGTCACCGCCTTTTGTACCTGTGGGTGGGCTTTTTCAAGGTGTATACCACAGGCCAGTCTGGAGGGAAAAGTCCAGCTCTTAATCTGTATGGCTCAGGTGTGGAGGCATTTAAATCCACAACCAAGTAACCATAAGGTTTTTGTGTAGCATCTGCAAAAGCCTCCATGAAGAACTGAGCATTTCTAGGATACATCTGCCGTGCTAAAGTTGCAATTTGTAATTTATCTCTGGGATTCTTAAACAGCACCATATATTTAGCATTTAGGCTAATGGTGCAGTTGCTTTTTCCCTTGCAGAAAATATTCTGTGTAATGAAAAAAATACTCAGATTTCTATGATGTACATATTGAGTAAAAGCTTTTTCCACTTCTTGATCCTGTGATGCACAATTCATCAAATCATCAATAATAACATAATTTGTTCTATTAGGAGGTAGTAAATTGTCATCATCAAATTTCTCAGACAAGCCCTTCACAAAATTAATAAAAGGGTATTTACATAGTAATTCTTGGTATAGAGGCTGCCAAACATTGTAAAACCATAGAATATTATCAGGAGGTGTTGAAAGTATACTATGAGCATTGTCCAGCATGTTTTTTATAAAAAAAACTTTTCCCACAGTTACTAGGTCCTGCTAAAATGGCTGAGAATGGATGGTGTCATCCTGTATCCATTACTTAAAATCTGTATGGAATGGTTTTAAAGCCTTGGGTAATTACCCTCTTGTCATACACAACTTTCTGTGTTTTCTTGAGAGTTTTTGTTTCAAGAGTCCAGAGCCATTTGTTTCGAACAATACCCTGGTGATGCACAACTATCTCGCGTTGTGGCCCCTCTTCCCTGTCTGGGTCATGTGCAAAAACTAAGTCTTCAGACTGTTGAGATTAATTTTTGTACAGTTATCCACTGTCAAGGTTATCCCTTTGACCTTCAGGCACGCAGTCCCTCCTGACAGCTTGTAACCATATGTTTTAGGTCCTGCTGACACATACTCTGTGATATATTGTCCGTTAGGTACCTCGCTTTTGAGTTCACCTAAAAAAACACCTAGAGGTGGATTCCAGTGTCCTTTCCGACTCACAAATATAACAGAATCTGTGTCATGATACAGGCAGTGCTCTTGCAGCTTGTATAGCAAACTGTAGAGCTCCAGACATGCATAAGCTGTTGTAAAGCATGCTATGAACACTTTCTTACCGCCAGAGACTGCCATGCAATCTTTCGAGTGTTTCCAAGTCACACAAGCAGCTTCATCATCAACAAATTCACACATTGAAACCTCAAAAGCATCAGAGAACAGAACGTTAAACAAATCATCAGGATCTCTAACCACCTGTGTGTTAGGCAGATTAGATTTCTGAGCAAATTTCCCCCACAGAGAATTCAAAAACAGTTTGGCAATATTTCATTTGGCTTTGTTTTCAGAGATCAGTTCGTGGCGCAAGAGCACCCCCTCTTTTTTGAGAAACCCCTCTACATATTTCTGTTTATCATCTCCACTGACACACCACTCGGGACACCCTGATGCCTCCTGTTTCTGATGAAGGTGCATGTCTATATACTGAAAACAGCTGTGTAGATGTCCTTTCAAAATGCCACACTTCATAGATTTCTACCACCCTGTACCCCTTCTCTACAGCAACATTCAGTTCCACAATACACCACATTCCTACCAGAGCCCTCTCCTCATCAGAATGGGTGCATGTTTCCATCTGTGCTTTTGCACAAGCTGCACACAGGGGAAACATGAGTTTTCCATTCGTCTTGACAGGCAGCACTGGAAAGAAAAGGCCTCTGGGAGGGTACACTTTTACCTTTGCAATTCCAAAATAATTAGAGAGGGGTTCAAAGTTCTCATAGATTACCTTTGGATGTGCTACGGGGAAGGATTTCCATTTAAGTACGAACGGATATAAACTGCAAAAATCATAATAATGTATCTGCTCATCAGCGTTTGGTTTATAGTAAAGACTGATAGCATTAGTGCGTCCGCCATAGAGAGCGTCTCTAGGTTCTAGAGGCTCTGGAAACTGTGCTGCAGTGAGAAAGTTTTTAAGTTCCTCATCTGTTTTCAGCATTTGCTTCCATTCATGCTCCCAGATGCTCCTGACTTCATAACCCATCCCTTTCAGTTCAGCAGCCTTTTTCTCTGTAGAGTTGTACAGAAACTCATAAGATTTACCCAGCAGATGATTCCTTTTTTCTGGAGCATAACACAGGACACAGCCGTGCCAAAGCATCCGTTAAATTCAAAGGCTGTTTTCTTATTATCTAGGATAGCATAACCATCAAGAAAATAAGTCTCAGCCTGGTATTCGCCACCCTTCAAGGCATGTTGAATTTGAATATTTTCTTTATGCTCTATGTATGAGAGCCACTGGATTGAAGGGGTGGAGAATCTCTTGCGCTGTTTGTGATAGTTGTCAGGCTGGGAGATGGCTATGGTATTCTCCTTCAGAAACTTAAACCTGTACATGGCCAGGCTCACACTGGCTAGAGTAAGGTATTGGAATGGATCTGTAGCAAGCCATTTAGTCACACACTTCTTCCCCATCTTTACTTCTCTCCTCTCCTTTGTCATTTCTATGATTTCATGTCTGTACTTGGTGCACCCCTGCACCAGAATGGCTACATCTTGCTTGCAATAAAATGCCAGCTCTTTCTGCATGTCAAAAGTGTTTGATTTGTTCTTCTCATACGATAAAAATTTCTCCCTTTCTTCAGACATCATCTGATGTACACCATAGTTCTCGACTCTGGGCATGGGCCCCACATAATTCCAGTTCTCAGGAGTATTAAAATAATGGGGAAAATAGCCCTTACAACCTTCAAAACCCAAAGCTGATGGAAACTTAGAGAGAGCCATGGGTAGATGACTAAGGGAAATCAATGAAATTGATGTCTAAACTTTTTACAGTTACACATAGCAGTTTTCCCCGCTGAGCAACAATGTCTACATCCAGTTTTTCTCTGATCAATTGACTGATTATAAAATAACCATCGTAGCCTTTTGATTTGAGCTATAAATGTGCAGTTGCTCAACTGACTATCCTTAGTGATGGTCTTGCTAAAGTCAGCAAGGCACGACTCACCTTTAAATTCCCACGATTTGCCTGCAGGGGGCCACTCATTCTCAGCATTCTCCTTTTTGTTTGTCTTGTTCTGTTTCTTTCCCCCCTTCTGTTTCTTTCCCTTCTTTTCTACGTCCTTGGGCCTAACCTTAAAGCATTTCACAGTTTCCCCTGCAAATGCTTGTGCAAAGCAATAATTTGGAATGTGAACACCTGTTGATTGGTGACACTCAAAATCATAAAACACATATTTTACAGACACGTCAGGTTTCTTAATAGGTGCCATGTGGCACTGATGGTTTTTGTCCTTTGTGATAAAGCCCCAGCAGACGGTGCACTGCCTACCCTTGCATTTTTCCTCATCGTGCCCTGATTTCTGGAAAGTGCTGCAGTTTACACAATAGTTTCTACGTTTGCATTTTACATCTTTCTTAGAGGCCAATTGATTATGTCTATTTAAACAGGATGTAGATCTGCAGAACATCTTACAATTATTACATCTCTGCACTGTCCCAACATTACTAGCACATTCTGTACTCAAACAAAGTCTGCAACAATACATACAGTTATGCGTGTGGGTGTATAATGTTCTGCAATATGCACAATAGTTTTTAGACCCAAAAAGTGCTTTCACATTGAGCACTCCATAGTAATGTTCATCATGGAGAAACATGGTATAGGTTTTGGGGTAGTTTGAACCTGATGTGTTAAGCAGATTCCATCCCTTTTTATTGAAACACCCCATCTGAATGTTGACCTTCAAATGGTCTTCAATAATGGAAACATCACTAAGGGCAACTTTCTTTTGATCGGTCCATCCTAATACCCTATGCAATTCCCTGGCCACTGCCAACAACTCAGCATCTGCAGGGATCTTGTCAGCCATAACAGCTAAAAGTCCCCCAGCAAAGCAGAGATTGTTACCTATGGCGTTTAAATCTACCAGGTACTGCCTTTTTTTACTGATGATTTCACTGTGGGGTATAGAGCCTATTGCCCGATGACCTCCGACATTTGGTGACCTCACAATGGTGACAATCATTTAATTTTTTAAATTTTGTATTAAATTGTTTTTTAAAAGATGTATCTTAAATTGTATTTGTTTTTAGTTACTGTAAACCACCTAGAAAGCTTCGGCTATGGGGCGGTATACAAGTATAATAAATAAATAAACCAAACGCAAAGATACATCTGCAAGTATTTGTGCATTGCTCTGCAAGAGACTGGTGATGTGTGCTAGAAAGCCCTCAGCATTCAAGTCGTCCCTGCCCCTTCTAACAGAAAACAACGGATTCGATAAGCCCCTGCCCACCAGGCACAGCTGAACAAAATCCTGAGGGCCTATTCTCTGGTTAATGCCATCAAGAATCTGTTGAATCCCATCATATAATCCTGCCACAGCCTGGACATAGGAAGTTATACGCTCAAGATTAATAAACTAGAAGACCTCAGTAATACGTAAAGCATGAAACCCCTCAAATTCCTGAGGAAACTGGGCCACATGCTGTACTTATACCCGGGGCTGATCTTCATCAGAGGGTGCACATTCAACTTCGCTATCAGGGGGTGGTGTAGATGAACGTGAATGGGCCCCTATAGGCACGTTGTCTGTTTCAACATCCTGAGAAGGTGTAGACAGCTGTGAACTTGAAGGTACAATATCTGACTCATCATTTTTAGAGCCTTTTTTACTAGAACGCTTTTGTTTTTTAGAGGCTGAGAGGGTTTTTTTTAGCCATAATATTTTTGAACCCTCCTCCTCCAGTACAGCTGGTGCTGGGTTGGTTTGCTTTTCCTAAACCTTTTTTTGGGTTTACCACCACCCCATTGTACATGTTTAGCAGTAGTATTATGTGAGACGTGATACTGTTGGTGCTTTTTAATCTCATTAGCAAGAGCCATCAGAGCTGTTAAATCAGTACATCCGCTACAAAGCTGATTCATTCATACTGATTAGCTTTCATCATCAAATTCTTAGCTTTTTTCATCATTTTCTCTATAGCCTCGTATGTATTCGTTATCAGTCTATACTGCTCAACACGCGTATGTAAATCTTGCTCCTTAAGCCCCTGGGATGTCTGTTGAGGAATGTCACAATTTCTCCATTTAGGCTGTGGGTCAGAAACATCACGCATCGGCGCACCATTACGCTTTTTATTCTCATCTGCAGAGTATAAAAATAATTGTGTCATTTACGGCTGTAGCCAGGGTATGTTTACACACACACACACACACACATGTCTTACCCTTGCCTGTGCTCTGGCCACATGTAACTTTAGGGGATAGAGAAGGACTTCCAGTGATGTACGCTGCCAAGGAATAACAACATATTAGATGTTTTACGTTTACACACACACACACACACGTCTTACCCTTGCCAGTGCCCTTGCCTGCACCCTGGCCTTTGGTAACTTTAGCCATCAGTGGTGGACTGTCACTGATGTACACTGTGAAAAGATAACAGACATTTTAGATGATTCCTGGGATGTCTTATGGACCCCCCTTTTAAAACTTAAAAAATGTCTTATTTACCTGTATCATCATAGGGCTGATCCACGATATGTTTAGTTTTCTTTTTTTTCTTATGGGGTTGTTCCTCACCCCCGCCAGCTAAGAGCAAGGATAACATATCAGCATTTTAATCTGAAATTAGAAAAGCTTCTTTACACAGTCCATTTTAGTCACTTTAGCTGATCATAGGTTTTCTTAGGGATCCCTCTTCCAACATTAAAAAGTGTCTTATTTACCTGCATCATTAGAGGATAGCTGTCCTTGATCCGCGATATGGTTAGCATTCTTAAGGGGCTGTCCTGATCCTTCAGCTTGCTCACCCCCGCCAGCTAAAAGCAAGGAAACATATCAGCATTTTAAAACTGAAATTAGAAACATTTCATTTTAGAGGATAGCCTAGCGTCTGGTCCTGGAGTGTCTGAAGGAATACATGCAGGCATTGTGAGACTAAGGAATACATGTAGGCATGCTGAGACTAAGAAATACATGGCGAGCCAGGGGAATACAGGCAGGCATGTTGAGACTTGCCCAGCCAGGAACCAATATATAGGACATCAGGGGGGTTATGTGTATCAGTAGCACATTCAGAAAAGATGGAGAAACAGACATTGCTAATGGTTGAAATATCCTTGAAACTGGTTTGTGGGAAAACAGCACCCAATATACATTTCAGACCAGCGCTAGTTTTTCAAGATATTGCTCCCCCACTTTTAGATGAACTTCAAAGAAAAATAACCCCCCTTTTGGACTCTCTTGAAATTAAATCTATAGAGACCGCATGCAAAACTTTTAGCAGAGTGGTAGAATTAGAATTTGCTGATGGAAAAACTAATTGGGGCCGTCTTTTAACAGCTTTGTTGTTTGGTGGGATTATTGCTAAAAAATTACAGTTACAAGGGATTCCTCTGACACAGAACAATAGGATCAGCTTACACATTATATCACAGACTACATAACGAGTGCAAAATCGGAATGGATCTTGGAAAATAGAGGTTGGGTGAGTATGACAAACAAATATTGCTCTTAAGTTTGAGAAAATTAGCTGGCTTCAGCCATAACAATAACTGCTATCTATCTTTTATTGTAGGAACAAGGCTTTGCTAAGCATTTTGAGAGACCTCTCTACAATGTGAAGACCAGAATTATGGACTTATTCAAGGCTTATTCTATGCTTTGGTTAATAGCCCCTGTTTAAATTTCTAGCTGAGAAATAAATAAATAAATAAATAAATAAAAGCTCTCTTTACTTGGATGTTGCATGGCTTCTGTTTAAAGCGAACAGTTTCTGGCAAAAGGGGAGTGGGTGGGTGGGTGCTGGGGGGGAAGAGGGGGGCTGACTTAGCAGCCTTCAATAAACTTAGCATACATGCAAACACATGGTGACAAAGATTAAGTCATACATTACTTAAATACCTTCTAACAGATTAGCTATATCTGGTTGATTTCCAGCCAGATCAGCATTCTCCGGGAAAATGTCTTCAAAGTAATCTAAAATAACACTGAATTAGCATACAATTTAAACTATTTTAAACCACAACTTCTGAAAAAGAAATATATAGAGATATCTGAGCCTTGTTTTATTATTTTATGATCCATGCTGTAAAACAGCTCTCTGATAGAAATGGCAGAAACAAAGTTTTTAACTTGAGAACAAACATTTAAAAGAGGCAGCTGCTAGCTTACATATATAGAGGTAGTTTTATACTTAATTTAAACTATTTTGAACCACAACTTCCGGAAAAGAAATAGAGAGATATATCTGAGCCTTGTTTTATTGTTTTACGATCCAGGTTGTAAAACAGCTCTCTGGTAGAATTGGCAGAAACAAAGTTTTTAACTTGAGAACAAACATTTAAAAGAGGTAGCAACTAGCCACACATTAATATTTTTTAAAAATAAAGGAACTAGTAGTTTTAAAATAAAGGAACCGGTTGCTTTAAAATAAAGGAACCAGTATTTTTAAACCACAACTTCTGAAAAAGAAATAGAGAGAGAGATCTGAGCCTTGTTTTATTGTTTTACGATCCAGGTTGTAAAACAGCTCTCTGGTAGAATTGGCAGAAACAAAGTTTTTAACTTGAGAATAAACATTTAAAAGAGGTAGCAACTAGCCACGCAGTAACTAAGTAAGTCTCATACCGTCTAAGGAGTTTTCCTGCATGACCGATGATGATTTTTGTCCAGCCCTGGAACATCAGTCTCTGGGATAACAAGGCTAACTGAACTCTGTGTATGCTCATATATATGAGCACAGCTATGGGGACTCGCATGGCTCCATCATATGCAAATCTCTTTATGGGTAAACTGGAACAGGAGATCCTCAAAAAGGCCATCAACAAACCACTTATATGGTGGCGATACATTGACGACATCTTTATGGTCTGGATGAATGGTAAAGAGAGTTTGGAACAATTTAAAAATTACATCAACTCTATCCATCTCTCTATTAAGTTTACATTTAATAGTACAAATGATAATCTGCACATCCCTTTTCTGGATGTCCTTCTTACCACTGAAAACAACAAAATAGCCACGGATCTCTACAGCAAACCCACTGATGCCCACACCTATTTAAACTGGAAATCCTGCCATCCTAGGCATATAAAGAATATATATATGTGTGTATAGCTTAGCTCTGAGAATCAAACTTATTTGCAACACTGAAGATAAATACCAGAGAAGGATCAGTGAACTTAAAGAACACCTTCTTCAAAGAGGATATTCTTCACATATTATGAATTGCAACATCCACCGAGCCTCCATTCTGTCCAGAGAAAACCTCCTCCATCATACTGAGGTGTTAAAGAGCAGAGAGCAACAGATTCCATTTGTGGTAGATTTCCATCCAGCATCTCCTAACTATCACTGAGCAATCAGGAAGAGCTACCCATTGCTGGTAAACTCTGAACATCTTACCAGAGCCATCAGCAGGTCTCCTGTTATCACATTTCGCCAACCTCCTAATTTGCACAGACTGTTGGTGAGAGCTGTGCTTAAGCCACCTATCACCAATCCAGGGTCTCATCCTTGTCACTCCAAACGCTGTATCACCTGTGTGTACCTCAGGGAGACAGACACTTTTACAAGCACTAGGACAGGCAGGACATATTACATCAAACAGAATATCACCTGCAGGTCCTGCAATGTAGTTTACATCATCGAGTGCAAAAGACCAGGATGTCATATCCAATACGTAGGAAAGACCACAACTGACCTACACACGCACTTCAGGAACCACAAGTCGGCAATTTTGACAAAAAAACTGGAGCAACCAGTTGCAAAGCATTTTAACATCGAGGGTCACAGCCTGTTGGACTTTTCCATTACAGCGATAGAGATGCCAGCAGATCCAGCAGCATTGACTAAAAGGGAGAACTTTTGGATTTACTGTCTGGACACATTGGCACCACATGGCCTGAACCTGGAGGACAGTACCACCACTACTCAGCTTCTGCAAATGAAGCCCTTCTGAGCATTCCATCCTCAAAGCTCTATAACTGCCACCTTGGTAACAGCATTTGTATGTTGGCAGCTGATAAAGGCGGAAGCTGAAACGTTTTGTTAATATAATAAAAACCTCTGTTTGGTTAATCACAATTTCGTTCATATATATATATTAGGTGATTAACGGAATCCTTATAGGGATCCAGAGCAAGCTTGAGTGAAGTTCTGTTTGTTGCTTTCAAATATACATAGATATATATAGAACCAGCCCATTTTGTATGCATACCTGAGCATGGCGATTGGCTTATGGTATGGGATTTATTTATTTAATTATTTTACCTTAAGTTGTGAGTTTTTTACTGGCTGTCCTATATCACGGGGTCCACCGCAAAATTCCCCTAGAACAAATGCTTGGGACCATTTGTTCTTCCAAACTTTGTAGAGCAACATTTTCTAGGCTGCTTTGGAAATTCCACACGTTTTTACAAAATAACATGGATAACTGCTTTACAAGATTAAACAGGTATGTTTCAGCCTCAATGAGTATCTATATATTTTATATAGGTTGTGACTGCTTGTTTTTAAATGATACATAGGTCTGATTGATTATATATACCTACATTGCTGACTTTTAAAACAAAGGCTGTAAAGGAGGGATAGAGGTTGGGTGGCTTGGGGGGGGGTTCACCCATGTAGACTATCTACTGCCTGCTACCCTGTAATGTTTTCTGTATAATTCCCATGCTTTTAAACAGAGCTTTGGCATGTAAGGCATCTCATTAAGATTGTATAAACCTACATTGCTGGCTTTAAACAAAATGATGTAATGGGGAGCTGTTATCATTGCAGGTTTTAAAAAGCCAGCATTGGGGAAGTGTTTTAGCTTCCCATCTCACTTATAGTATCACCCTCAATATAATATCTGTTACAGTTCGTTGGGAACCTATGTATTTTATTGTTTTCTATTTAAAAGTAATGAACAAAGGGAATTGGGTTCCATAGCAAAATTAAATAAATAAATAGATCCCTGGAACAAATGATGGGGACCATTTGTCCCTCCCAAACTTTTGTAGAGCTGGCTTGGGAAATCTAACTTTCCACATGTGTGGTTTTAAACATACAGCAACGGAGAACAGTTTTATTTATTTATTTATTTAATTAATTTAATTTATATACCGCCCTAAGCCCAAGGGCTCTCTGGGCGGTGTACATAACAATAAAACAATCAGAAAATATATAAATACAATAATACAATGGAATCAAACCAAACAGACGTAAACAAAAATCAAAGCAGCAGCAAAATACATCAATAAATACTAATAGTACACATTAAAATGCACCCCAATGCAGGGTTTAAAAAGACTGCCATGGGAAACTGTTTTAGTAACCCATCTGGCTTATAGTATCACCCTCAATATAATATCTGATACAGAGCATTGGGAACCTATGTATTTTATTTATTGTTTTCTATTTAAAAGTAATGAACAAAGGAATGCTGCCTTAGGATTGGGTATCACTGTATGGCTTTATGGGTTGTGGGGATAAGGGCTGGGGGTTGGGGTAAGGGCTAGGGGTGGGGGAATGGGGGGAGGAGGCTAGGGGAGGGGAGGGGGAGGAAGGGGCCAGGGAGGGTATCAATCATTTTGTCAGGATGTTTTCTGTTTAAACTATAATTCTCAAACTTTTAAACAGACTTTAAATACAACATGTTTTCAAATATAAACTTTATTGTTCAACAACTTTAACTGCGAGAGGGGGTGGTCCCTGGCTGCCTGAAAGAGGCAGTAGTGAGACCACTCCTGAAGAGGCCCTTCCTCGACCCAGAAAATCTTAATAACTATAGGCTGGTAGCAAATGTTCCATTCCTGGGCAAGGTCCTGGAACGAGTGGTTGCAGGCCAGCTCCAGACACTCTTGGATGAGACCGATTATCTGGATCCATTTCAGTTGGGTTTCAGGCCTGGTTTTGGCACGGAAACAGCCTTGGTCGCCCTGTATTATGACCTTTGTAGGGAGAGAGACAGGGGGAGTGTGACTCTGTTGATTCACCTTGATCTCTCAGTGGCTTTCGATACCATCAACCATGGTATCCTTCTGGGGAGACTAGCTGAGTTGGGAGTGGGAGGGACTGCATTGTAGTGGTTCCACTCCTACTTGGCAGGTCGCCTCCAGAAGGTGGTGCTTGGGGAACATTACTCGGCACCCTGGACTCTCCAGTATGTGGTTCCACAGGGGTCAGTTCTGTCCCCCATGCTGTTCAACATCTACATGAAACCATTGGGTGCGGTCATACGGAGCTTTGGAGTGCTTTGCCATCAGTATGCTGATGACGCGCAGCTCTATTTCTCCTTTTCATCTTCTTCAGGTGAGGCTGTCAATGCACTGAACTGGTGACTGGCTGCGACAATGGACTGGATGAGGGCTAATAAACTGAGGCTTAATCCAGACAAGACTGAGATTATGTTAGTGGGTGGTTCTTCTGACCATATGGTGGATGTCCAACCTGTTCTGGATGGGGTTCCACTCCACCTGAAGGAGCAGGTTCGTAGCTTGGGGGTTCTCCTAGAACTATCTCTGTCACTTGAGGCTCAGGTAGCCTCAGTGGCACAGAGTGCCTTCTACCAACTTCAGTTGGTGGCCCAACTATGTCCCTATCTGGACAGGGATAACCTGGCTTCAGTTGTCCATGCTCTGGTAACCTCCAAATTAGATTACTGCAATGCACTCTACGTGGGGCTGCCTTTGAAGATGGCTCAGAAACTGCAGCTTGTGCAAAATGCAGCAGCCAGATTGGTAACAGGGACCAGACGGTCCGAACATATAAAACCGATTCTGGCCCGCTTGCATTGCATTGGCTGCCTGTATGTTTCCAAGCTCGATTCAAGGTGCTGGTTTTGACCTATAAAGCCTTACACGGCTTGGGACCACAATACCTGTTGGAACTCCTCTCCTGATACGAACCCACCCGTACACTACGTTCAAGATCAAAGGCCCTCCTCCGGGTGCCTACTCCAAGGGACGCTCAGAGGGTGGCAACAAGGGAGAGGGCCTTCTCAGTGGTGGCCACCCAAATTATGGAATGATTTGCCTGACGAGGTGCGCCTGGTGCAAACACTGTTATCTTTTCGGCGCCAGGTCAAGACTTTCCTCTTCTCCCAGGCATATTAGCATGTGTTTTTAAATTGTTTTTATATTGTTTTGAATTTTAAAATTGTGTTTTAAATTGTTTTTAAAATATGTTTTTAAATTGTGTATTTGTTTTTGATTGTTGTAAACCACCCAGAGAGCTTCGGCTATGGGGCGGTATACAAGTGCAATAAATAAATAAATAAATAAATAATTCCCAAGCTTTTAAACAGACTTTAAATACAACATGTTTTCAAATATAAACTTTGTTGTTCAACAACTTTAACATCCTTAGTCACCAGAGAAAATTTCATCTGTTGTTTCTTGTGTTAGAACAAGACAATTCATACTGTAAGCTGATAAGATAACAACATGGAGCACGCATTCTCAATTTTAGAGGATGAAATCTGCCCTCTAAAATTGAGAACTGAAAAAACTTCTATAGCCTCTGTTTCTGATGATGCTTTCAACATGTTTTAGAAATGTTTGGTCAGTGTGCTTCAGGAACTGATCAACAATTTTAACAGAGTCCTGGGAATGGGCTACTTTTGTAACCAGATTAATATCTCATTAACAGTTTCTTGTGGTAGAACAAGACAATTCAGGCTGTAAGCTGTTAAGATAACAACATGGAGCACATTTTTAAAACATATTTTGCCACTAATAAATTGTAACGTCCTAGAAATCTCAGTTTCCCTCCAGAAAAGACACTCATGAGAACTCTGTCCCGGGGCATCTATGACACAGCCAGTGCATGACTCCCTCATGTGTTGCATTAAACAGTGCTTTAAAATGGCATACACAGTTGTTGTGACAATGGCTTTCATTGCCCCCCTACGTTTTCTTGGTAAATTATTGTCCATTTCATCGGATTGAATCCCAAGAATGCTTCTAAGGATGAGATGGGAGGGCTGATTTAATGTCAGATCTGCAGAATCCTAAATAATAATAATAATAATTTAGAAAATCATACACAGACCTTTCTTTGGTTTTATACTACATCATGGAAATAATGACTCCACAAACCTGCATTTTAATGCTTCCTATTGATGCCATTTTCCAAAGAGCTGAAGGTGTTGGCTGTTGACAAACTTCAACAGAGTTTTCAGTTGTTGAAGGACCCTTGAAAATTAAGCACATGCTTTAACATTTTTGCAATCTTTATTTTACACCTCCTCAATAATTTGCTTTCCAAATAAAAGCTTACCGGCATTACAGTGTTATCTGAGGCAATCGTCTCCAACATGCTGATCCATCTTTGGTTGACCTCATTCACTACCTCTTTTAGCAGTTTAGCTGGTGGAAAACAATCATCTTCATCAGAACTTGTGCTAATATAGCACTTTCGAGGTTTAGGCTCCTCTACTGCTGGTTGCTTGGTTAATTCCCCTGGACTCTTAGGAGTGCTGGCTGCTTCCATGTTCAAAACTCAGATTGTGTTCAAAGCTCAGAACAAGCCTGGGCATGCAATACTGGCTGGGGGATGTGTTCAAGGCACAGAACATGCCTGGGCATGCAAAATGCCTGTTCTGACCGCCCCCTTTCCTGATTGGTTCAAAACCTTGGCTTGATGGTTGCCATAGCAACAGTGGGGCCATCTGGAGGGGGAGGGTTGGAAATGGACCCCAAAGGGGTCATAAATCAACACTCCTAGGTCCACAGACAGGGGTTGGGATCAGTGATGTCATTTGGTAGGGGGGTAAGGGCTGGGGTTGGGGGAAGGGGTCAGAGGTCAGGGGGCATCATCAATCATTTTTACAGGAGGTGGTCTTTCTATACTACTTCTATATATTCAGAAATTAAAGTTTAGGTATTGTCTTTTTGTTCCTGTTTTAAGCTGGCACATCCTGTCAAGTGTTTTTTAATTATTGCTTGTCTTCTTCTTTTACCTTTTATATTCTTGGTCTATTGCCTTAAGGATGAGTGTGGATGGGATTACCTCTCTACAGCTGAAGCTGGAAAGATATGGACAGAGATTGGCATCTTTCTGGCTAGTGTCTTGCAAGGAAATGTGTGTTTTGGTACTGGTATCTAAATAAGAGGATTGATCAAACATTAACATTTTTGAGAATTCAAGTAGAACTGTATTTTGTACTGGTTTTGTAAAGATTTGCAGGAGACCTGGTAATAAATGGAGATCATTTGTGGTTATTTCTAGCATAAATATGCATTAGTGATGGATTCTCCAATCTTCACCCCCACCCCTCTGACAACTGACTTTGAGTCTGCTTTAACATTATTCTCTACAGCTTTGACCCTGGCAAAAAAAGAGATGGTTACACAGACACAGGGCTGCAGTAACAGCAGACTCTTCTGAAGGGAGAACAGAGAACTACACAATGGCCAGAAATTATTTGCCTTCTCCTTCTCAATCAACCTCAGGCCATTACAGTTCAGAAAAAAGATGGAGTCATGTGTAGGAAATTGTGTGCCTGCTAGGGGGTCAAGTTCCCTTAGTTTTCCATGACAAAGACTTCCATGATTTTTGACCATCATCACTGGGTTTATTGGATGCCATTTTAAACACAAGCTGCTTCCACACTGGGCCTGTGTAGGTTGTTGTAGGTATTTCCTGACTCTATGGTTTGTTCCTTCTAGGAATGAATCCTCAGTCCTTTAAAAATGCTTCCATCTATTTCAACCTTCCCTGCACCTGCTGCCACCCTCTAATTGCCACCTGAAGGGATGGGGAATCTACCATTCAGGATCAGGGCTACAGTGAGCCCCCCCCGAGAATGTCTAATTATTATCATCCACACCATGGTCCTGATTAAAATTGCCCCCCTAACATTTGGTGCTGGGGAAAGGGGATGGCTTTTTATTTATTTTAAAACAAATTTTACCGGGAAGTTTTAAAAGGTGTCTCTTTGTATCATTGTTATTCTAAGCTAAGGTAAGGTTCCTGACATTTGTGGAAAAATTAACACAAAGGTTAAGATTAACCAGCAGTCAGATTTAAAAAGAAAATTCTTCCCCGCCATATTTATTATTATTTCTTTATGAGATTTATATCCCACCCTTTCTCCAAGCAAGAGCCCAGGGTGGCAAACAAAAGCACTAAAAACACTTTAACACATAATAAAAACAGACTTTAAAATATATTAAAACAAATATGGTTGGTTTTGGATTTTTGTATAAGTAAACCTAAAAAGTGAAGACCAATTCCAACAGCACTTATACAGCTATGGAATCAACAGGAGATGTTACAAGAGAAAATAGCTTAAGATTTTGTTCTTCAGGATGGCAAACACAGAAGGAATCCTAAAACGAACACAGAAATCAGATAATATTTTAGTTATTGTGTAACTAAAGTTATGGCTAATTTTGTTGGATTATAAATCTGAAAGTTTAAATTAAATTAAAATTGTGGGGAGGGAAACATTTCACCCTGCTTGTCAGCCATCTGGGCACTGACAGCAAAGTTCATATTCCGTTTGCAGTTTGAATCAGAAAAACAATGATTGGATGGCACTAAATCACCCACACTGAAGCACTGACAATGTGCCAGGATGCAGGACAAAGCCAACAATTAGGGAAGAGAAGCAGATAGTCTGGGTACAAAGATGTGTGCTTTAAAATAGCTAACTGAAAAGAGCCATATGATGCCTAGGCAATATTTTTTTAAAGATTACCTTATTTTGTCCACATTAATTATTTTGTTTTACTTGGCAGCATGGGAGCACTTATTGTGGAAGAACATGGGATATGTCCCCTTATCACCAAGGGACCATTTAGCTCCTGGGACTCAAAAAGATGGGCTTTCCAGCCCATCAGAGCTTGGCCTCCAATGATGACTTGCTGCTGCTTTAATCTTCAATATTAAAAGCCCATCATTTATCCATGAATGCATAGAGAGGCTATTACTGCATCAAGCTGTGGCCACTTACAGACCAGAGAAAAAGAAATGTGTCTCCAATGGAAATCAACCGCATTACTTATATTGGTCTCTAGGTGGCAGCAAGCCAAGATTGTTCAGAGGATAGTTTTTAATACTCTCTCAACTTTCTGCTTCCACTACATTGCATTGGCTATCTGAGCCTCTTAGGATCACTTAGTTATCTTGAGTTTAAAACCTAAAACATACAATTTCACAGCCTTTCCAGAAACAGTTGCCTTTATTTGCCTTGTCTGCAAACCTTTTAGCAGGCTAGAAAAGCTTTGATTGTTTGAAAATCCTAGTACACATTCTATAACATCACCTACAATAATACACAACCTTGTGGGACAGATTTACCCTTGAAAATATTAGTAATGTATTTCTTTCTAACATTAACTAGCCACTACCTGAACAGTTGTAAAATGTGTGTTGAGTTTTTATCCCTGATTCTTGCTCAGTCACTTAAGAAGTGGAAATATCTGCTAAACTGGGTTGCTGCTTTTGGTCTCTAGTTTGTAGGCCTGAGGGAAATGCACAGTGCATTCTGGGATCTCCCCTGCAACAGGAGTGGGGAAACTCAGGTCCCAGGGCTGAATGCAGCCCTCCAAGCTAGCTTCTCTCTCTCCAGCCATTGGAACTCTCCCCAGGCCACACCCCTCCCTGTTTCACACTCCAAGTGGTTTTGCATGGCTAGAATGTGTCCTTGAGGGGGCGTGGCTTGGGAGCTGCATAATGGCTGCCTAATCTCCCTGCTCTGCTTCCCCCTGGAGTAAAACAACCCCAAAACGGCACTAAAGACTCTAAATATTCCCACTGAAAACTCTGAAACCCCTCAGGGAATTATTCCAACCCCTCCTAGAAATAAAGAAGGAGATTTAATGGGCTACTTTAAGCCACTGGACACAGACGGCCCAAGTGCAGCTAAGAAGCCTGTGTTAGACAGTATGGCTCCAGGCCAATCGAGGAACACTAAGATGACGCCTCAAGAGGTAGGAGCTAATGCCCCACTTTCAAAAGAAGACTTGATAGCTCAATTAAAAATCTTTAAAACAGATATGGAAGATAGCTGGAATGTAGCCCTGAAGCCTTTACAAGATAAAATTGAGGCATTTGGTGAGTGACTTGATAACATAGCAGCCTCAGCATCGGAGGCTTTAGATTTGGGCCTAACAAATGTAGAGGACATTTCAATTCTAAAGTGGGAAAATCAAATTATCAAAAATAAGCTTGAGGAATTACAAAATTATGCACGTCGCTCGAACGTTCGTTTTAAAAGAATTAAAGAAGGAGCGGAAGAACATTCTCCCTCAATGGCATCATTTATTACCGCATGGTTGACTACAATCATCCCAGAATTCGAACTCGTTCCTTTGGATTTGGAATGTGCACACCGGGCAATAGCAGCCAAACCTTCAGGCAAAGCCCCCCCCCCAAGGTATATCATAGTATGCTTTGCAAGGTACATCAAAAAAGAACTCATGCAAAAAGTAAGAAAAATGAAGGAACTGTTTTATGACAATAAAGCAGTCATGGTGTTACAAGATCTATGCCCAGAAACTTTGCAGAGACACAGGGACTTTCGACTGATAACAACTGCTCTTCAAAAAGCAAATGTTAAATACCGCTGGGGCTTCCCATTCAGGCTGCTAGTAACACATAACAGTCAACTTCTTTCGGCATCTACATTGAGAGAAGCTCGGGGTTTGCTCACAGCATGTAACATAGAACAGCTGGATATTGCAGAATTGGAAGAAACAACAGGACAACAAGGCTTCCTCACTGTTAGAGGAACGAGATGGGAAAAACAACACACAAGGGGAACGCAGCATAAGCATGACACTCTGCAAGAGGAATCATCACATCCTCCACTTTTACAAAATCGCAGCTAAAGTCAACATTCTGTTCCTTATCTGAATGACTCCTTGTATAAGGATGTGGCTTTCATCATAATTTCTACTTTCTCTTGGGGAGACAGAGATTGCAGGAACAAGAGGTTATTAAAAAAGAGAGAGATAACTTTAAACTATTTTCAGATATATATGCTTTAGTGCTAAAGGGTCAGACTGAGGGTTCAGGGGGGGAATAACTTCTTATACCATGGACCTGAATCTAGTTTTATTGAACGATACTCCGGGGGGGGCAGGGGGGAAATAAGAAGATATTGACAGTATTTGTTTTGATCTTCTTGTAGTCATTGCCCAGTAATATAGTGCTTATAGTACCTTGGGCCAAAAAGCTTGAGCCAGTCGGCACAAGCGCTAGCCAGACTATAGTAATCTGGGCTAGCCTACTTTGGACCCTTCTTTGGAAGGGAAATTTGTTTAGTTAAGATTTTACTATTTTGAAGAAATGGCTATTAGTGAAGTTGGGGGGGAAAGGGCTAGGGGATGTTTGGGGGCAGGGGTGGGTACTTTGGCTGCAGAGGGAAATATTTTTTTCAGTCAATCAGTTGCATCATTTTAGATGTGGTTAAACTGCAGGTAATCGTTGATGAAAGCCCAGTAAGATGAACAATACAAAAGTAGTGACCCTGAATGTTAAGGGCTTAGGAAATGTAATTAAAAGAAGGCGCATACTTTCATATGTTAAGCAAATGAATCCTTCTGTTTTATTTCTACAAGAAATTCATAATCCCAAAAAATCAGAGACTCTATTAAAACATGCCTATTTTGGAAATCAATATTTAACCAGAGGCACATCCAAAGCATGAGGTGTGGCAATAATTTTTATGTCTAATTTCCCTTTTAAAGTTAAAAAGATCCTAAGAGACCCTGAAGGGAGATTTATATTTGTAGCTGGGTTACTAGATAGAAAGGAGCTATGCACTTTTGGCTCTATATACGCCCTTAATAAAGGACAAGAAATTTTTTTTGCAAGTCTTTCCAAAAATCTCTTCAAATTCAAATTAGGAAATATAATTTTGGGTGGCGATTTCAATATTAACTTGAAAGCCACTAACTCAGCAAAAAAAAATTAAAAAATTAAAACTGGACTGAAATCAAGCAATGCTCAAACAATGAGCCAAACCAAAACACAATTTTTATGCATCTTACAATGTTATAATTTGAAAGAAGTATGGTGAGAATTATACCCAACTGATCATAGGCACACCTTTTTCTCGTCAGTTTATAAAACTCATTCACAGCTAGATGGTATAGTGCTCTCAGACACTCTGTTTTCTCTTGTACAAAATGCTGATATAGGAGTAATAAGGATCACATATCATGCCCCAGTATCAACCATATTGCAGCTTGCTCAGTCAAAAGCCACTATGCCTTCATGGCATTTTCGCCCTTGGTTGCTTACCAGACAACCCTGCAAAGACAAAATCAGAGAAGCTCTAATAAATTATTTTAAAGAAAATGAAACTCCAGAAACTTCGATAGGCACACAATGGGAAGCAATGAAGGCAGTCATCAGGGGAATATGCATTAAGGAACTCTCAGAGGTTAAGAAATCAAATAGGGCACAGACTAGTATGCTAGAACAGGAAATTGCACTGCTACAGAACCAATATGGTCTCACAGGGTCATGGCAGACATATAAGATGCTTACATTAAAAAGAAATGAACTGGACTTGATTGAAACAAACAAAATTTTAATTGATATGCTATACACAAAGCAAAAATTCTTTGAGCACAGCAGTAAGAGCTCAAGGTTATTAGCAAATGACTAAACCGTAAACGTAAAAAACGCACAATACATGTAATCCAAAAATCAGATGGCTCCAGAGTTTGGACAAGTGCAGATATAGGACAAGCTTTCGCAGAATTCTTCTCAAATCTATATGAAGACCGGCAGGTAGACCATTCAGCTATAGAATCATATGTAAATAAGGCCAACCTTTGCTCTTTAATAGGAGAGGAGAGAGAGACTTTAATAAGAGAAATACAGGCTGATGAAACAAATACAACAATTGACAAATTAAAGTCCTACAAATCTCCCAGACCTGATGATTTTACTAATGAATTTTACAAAAACTTTAAAGAGATTTTAACTCCTAAATTGTTACAATTATTTAATGGCATTCCTCATGGAGACCCCTTCCCTCAAACATGGAAAACAGCTAGAATTGCAGTGATCCCTTTAAGGATCCCTCAAATGTAGAATCTTATAGACCAATAGCATTATTAAATAATGACTATAGCTATTTACATTCCTGCTGGCAAATAGACTAAAGACTGTGGTCACAAATTTAATTCATGAAGATCAAACAGGATTTATACCCAGAAGACAAATTGCAGACCCAATATGTTGAATACTAAATTTAATCCGTTACAGTAAATCTAATAGTATCCCTATGGTTTTTTTATCTCTAAAAATATATAAAACATTTGATTGTGTACACTGGCCCTTTTTAATTGAGGAAGCAAAAAGAATGAATTTTGGGAAACAATTTTTAACAATTTTAAACCAAATTTACTCACCTTCTACAGCAGTGATTAGGATAAATGGCAGAGATTCTCCACAATTCAGAGGAACGAAACAAGGATACCCTCTCTCTCTTCTCCTATTCTTGATGGTGATGGAACCTTTAGCACAACATCTGAGACAAAACCAAAATATTAAAGGGATACAGATAAACCAGGATACACACCTTCTTATTATGTATGCTGATGACATGGCACTGACAATGACCAATCCTTCAGAAGTGGCACTCCCATTAAAGACAGAATTAGAGCAATTTGCAGGGGTTTCTGGCCTACAAGTTAATCTACCAAAATCGGAAGCAATGTGCTTCCACTTATCTCCAGAGACTCAGCACCAATTCTCAGCTGCTCTGGGCATTCATTTGTGCCCAAAGCAGCTACAATACCTGGGAGTGCAAGTGCATAGAAACCTTAATAAACTATTTATGGTTAACTACAGACCAATTTGGTATGTATTAAAAGCTGATATGAATAAGTGGGCTAAATTACAACTTTCACTATCAGCAAGGATCTCCGCAATAAAAATGACATTTTTACCTAAGTTAACCTTTTTATTTCATGCACTCCCTGTTCACATCTCGGAAAAACAATTAAAGATTTGGCAAAAAGAAATTGAACAATTTATTTTTAATAAAAAATTACCCAGAATTAAAAAAAACATTATTATACCAACACTCCAAAAAAGGGGGGTGGGGAATTCCACACTTAAAACACTATTTTGATGCCAACCAATTATATCATCTTATTTTTATAATATTGGATAATAAAACAAAAAGATGGGTTCAACTAGAAAATATTTTAGTGAAAGGTATTCTATTAGGGGTAATACTCTCCAGAAAACCGTCAAAAACTTTGTTACAACAATTAAAAGAAAATCCATTCACTAATACTTTACTACAACGCTGGCAAAGATGGGGAAAATATCTTTTATCTAAGACATCATCTATGACACCACTCTTTTTTCACCCAGAATTTTATATCAATAGATAATTACTGTGGCAGCAATGGAGAGAGAAGGGGTTTTATCGTCTTCATGATTTTTATGTTAATGGTTCCCCAATAACACACCAGGCCTTTACAACAGCACTGGAGGGACAAAAACGTCAATGGCTACACTGGAGACAGTTAGCAGACTTTATACACCATCCCAACATTAAAGAAGCAGGAAGGACAAGTTTATCCCCCTTTGAAAATATTATATTGGCAGCAAGAGACAGGGATAGGGGTATTGTGTCAAAAATTTATCAACTTTTATTAGATAAAGAAGGAGAGAACTTATCTGGATTAAAGAAAGTATGGGAAGGTGATTGGCAAGTAGAAGTTGAGGAGGAAGAATGGAAAAAGTTTTGGAATAAACCTCTGGTGAAAACCTCTTCCAACCAAATAAGAGAAACCATGTTAAAAATAGCTCACAGATGGTTTTTGACACCAATACATCTATCTTGAATTAATCGGATACACTCCCCCAGATGTTGGAGAGGGTGTATAATGGCTGGAACTTATCACCACTTGTGGTGGGAGTATGCCTCAGTGCAAAAAGTTTGGACTTTAATCTTTAATGAAATTGAAATAATCATCTCCAAACAAATAGACAGAACACCACAATTGGCAGTGCTGAATCTATTTGAAGGAGCAAACAAAGGTATAATCTACAAAACTCTATTAGGCCATTTACTGATGGCTGCCAGAATTACTATAGCTACGCATTGGAAAACATTAAAAGGAGCTACAGTAGATTATTGGCATAGGAAAACATGGTATCTTGGTTTCATGGAAAAATTAACAATCAAATTGAGAGTATGCCAAGGTATCACCAAGAAAGACAATTTCTATGAAACTTGGCATCCATTTATAGTCTATGTAAATCAAAAAGAACATGGTAGAGAACCTCCACCACATTACATTCAAATCTGGAATGCCTAACATTGTATGTGAGTTAATTTTGTCTTTTTTGTTTCAGTATTTATAAGTTGATAGACAATGATAGGTGCTTTAAAAACTCATATTGATATATGTATGTGTCCTATATTTGTTTTTTGTTTTTAACTTTATCTTAAGAATTTTCTAATCTCTATTATATATGGGCTTTAAATTCAATATTCTGCAGCAAATGGGAGGGGGGAGTTTCAGGTTTGTTCTGGATATAATTTTTCTTTTTATGTCAAGCAGCATTCGTGTTTGGAGGCTGTAATTCTGTATCAAAAAAAGTTAATAAACAAAAAAAAGAATGTGTCGAGCTCTGAACGTGTCTCTTGCTTCTCTGGATGAAGGATAGAGAGGGATGTGTGAGTATGTGTAGACACTAGCCTACTGTACAAAAATAAAATGTTCATTTGTTGCTTTGCCTACTTTAGCCTCTGGCCCTCCTCACCGCTGGCATGTGGCCCTTGAATTGTTACGCAGAAGAGAATGTGGCTAACGGGTTGAAAAAGGTTTCCCAGCCCTGCTCTACAAATTCAGGAATGCACTAAAATGTCCTCACTGAAAATCTGCTACATTTGGGTCATCAGCTCAGCAGGCTGTCTTTTCACTGTTGTTTGATGTTGAGTTTCCATTGGGAGAGTAAGCATATAAATTGGGCAAATAAATAAAATGACAGCTTCTGCAAATAAATGAATGTCAGTCAAGTACAAGATTCTTTCTCATGTCAGCAGAGATGGGTTATTTGTAGCACTGTATATTTCTAAAGTGACATGTAGATTTCTTTTTCCTTCTAAGGTTTATCTTTTCTCATTCCTTTCTCCACATCCCAAATAGTTGGAAGAGCAAGTGGGACATCCCTTGTGATATTTTAATAGATATTATGATGAAGCGTACTATCTCAAATGTACATAAATCAGTTATTTTTTAAAGTTGCAATTTTGATTTTTTAAATTCTATATCAAACCTCTGCTTTTCTGTAGTAATAAAGGGGCAAAGTCCAAGTGAACATCTGTAATTCAAGTTTAGCCAGTGGGGTTTGCATCTGATTTTGGAAAGGAAAACAGCAACTGCAACAACCCTATACTGAAATTTCAGGTGCAGCAAATTTGAACTGAATATCCATATAACAACATGGATTTGAACACTCCTGTGCTTGTGCTTAAGTAGAGAAAACTGCACTACCAGTTCATAACAGAGTGGTAGCAGGAGATAGGATGGGGGGGCAATCCCTAAGTACACACAAGAACAAAACATCTGCAGGGGAAAAACCCTAAGGGGGGCAGCCTCCCAAACAGCTACATAATAACTTGAGGGCACAGAATGTTGTAAGACTTAAGATAAAGGAAAAAAACCTGACAACTTGGTAGGAGGAGAGAACAGGAGCACAGAGACATACAGGTAGATATAAAGCAGTGATAGGGAGCTTCAGGTCTGGAGGCCAAGCACAGATCTCTCTCTCTGGCCCCCAGGGTTATCCGCAGGCCATGACGCCTCCCCAGGCCACACACACCTCACAATGGCTCTGCTCCAAACTATCCTCAAGTGCCTTTGCTTGGCAGGAATATGTCTTTGAACTTTAATAATGCCTCTTGCTTGCCTGGAAGGAGAGACCGTTGGGTAGGTGTGTAGAAACCTCTGACGTTTGCATGTCTGGAATGTCACCTATTGTACAAAGGTAAAAGTCACAGTCATTGCCCTGCCCAGTGTTTGCCTCAGGCTATACCCACCAGTGCCATGCAGCCCCAAGAAGGCTGACCACTCGCCCTGAAAAAAAGTTCACCACCCCGGTACAAAGTGTAGAAAGAACCATCATTTTTTGATTGCCCCTACCCTGCACCCTCCCTTCCAAAAAAGCCCCAAAAGGTAGCAGCAAAAATAGAGATCCTTTTTAACTCCATTCTTATTTGCACCATAAATACACTGCAACATTCTATTGCAAGACCCTGCTTGTATGAACAAAATGTCCAGTAGCTCATTGGAAGATGCCATTTTTCTGAAACATAATCTTTGTGTTCTTCAAAGAATGCAAACTATAAGTTTGTAAATGCATGTTAAATATTTAAAAGTTGGCAGAATAAAGGATTAGGGGATTAGTTTTCACCAGGTATATCTACTTAGTGTTTGGGATAGGCTTCAGATTCTTGGAATTTACCCTGTTACCTAGAATAAGGCAAGAGGTTTTTCAGCCTATCTGCACAGAAGTTTAGTGACAGAGACCTATAGAGTAGTAACTCTGCTAGCCAATCAGATCATGCTTCTAATCCAAGGCACTTTCATTTGATCTAATAATAAATGCTGAAATCTAGAGTTAAGTCAGCATACAAAGATACCATTTAATACACACAATTTGGATTATATCTGGAACTTTATATCCAGTCTACAATGACTATATTGTTTCCTTCTCTCCCGTTCCTCCTCCAGGTTATTGTTAATTCCACAAAAGTATAAAAGAGCATCATGCTATGGGCAGCAGTTTGAAGTGGAACTGCAGAGGATTTTAACAGAAAGTTGATTTATTTCAGGGAATTATGAGAGCCCAGGGATAAAGCTGGCACCCCGCCATAGGGAGAGCCCTTGACCTAGAAGCAAGGAACAGTTACCCAGCTGTTCGTGTACATAACTGAACAGAACACTTTAATTTTGTGCAAAGCGTACCTGAATTCTTTCTCCAAGAGAAGATGAAAGAAACAAGCCCTGCTGCTTTGTAGGACATTGTATCTAAGGTTCCTTGCCTTCTTTACATCTTACTCAGCAGGACTGCAAGAAGCAATTGTTTGTGACAGAGGGCATTTTGTTATTATCTTTTTTAAAAAGTGGAAAATTAATTAAGATGCCACTCATAAAACTAGATGTGGACTCAGAAATCATTCAGTATTCCAATCGGCAAAAGAAACTAACCGGCCATAAAGCCATCCCAGGTAGCTCTGCATTAATGCATGAAACCTAATTTCTCTTTCTCTCTCTCAGCCTTGAGCTGTAATTATAAAGACTTCTCCCTGGTGATATCAGACAGTTAACAAAATGTGAATCATGGAAGGGAAGCAACCCGTAGCCTCCTTGCTATAGCATTGTTCACACTCCAGAAAAGACAATCGTTTTCATGGGAGATCATTCCACCACTGTGGCTTATTCATTTTCATGGTTACTTTTCAGTAAACCTCACATAAGGATTCAAATAATCAATCTTGCACCTCAGACAAAGAGTGTACAGTATAGCATAATAACACAGTGGCAGACTTGTGTTTCTGCAAAATCATGTTATGAAACATTTACTAAGGCCTTGCACTAAACCAAACATGCCTAATAATTACATTCGCTTTCTTATTTTTTTTTTTTTTAACCAGCTCTGGCTGCTTCCAGACCAGTGGCTCCAAATACATTCCCTGTATTTGGTTGGCTCCAGTAATGCTACTCAATCATTGCTCTTCCATTGTAAGGCACAACTACAAGCAGAATTGCAAGTGACTTTTCCATGCTATCCGGAGTCTTGTGTTTCTTTGCATATCAACATCTCACTTTGTTCTGTCCACTCCCATGGATGTGACATAGCTGCTGTGGGTGGGGACGTTTGCAACTCAGCACACATTCACTGTAACACTTGTGGTGGGTGACATTTTATGACTCCATTTTTATTTTTTAAATTATAGGCCCCTTCCAACTCTCTGATTCTATGAGACTATGATTCTATTACTTTTCTGGCTTTTTTTTGTAATGAAAAAGAGGTTTAGTGCTTTATAAGACAAAACTGCTAGACGTTTTAACATTACAACAATAATGCTATGGCAGTATGATGTTACAGCACTATGCCTCTCTTTCATTACAAAAATATAGCTGGAACTGGAAGAATCATTTAGCAATAATTAAAAGACTGATTCAAAGAATATAAACAGGATCATAAAATGGCATCCACCAAAAATATTATAATGAATGTATGCTGAGCTCACATGTACTCACTTGCTCAATATATCACTTCCCAATGCCTCACTCTTTTAAAAAGGTGAAAGATTAGTGCTGAAGGCATCTACCTCTGTGGAAACTGTGCCACTTTTTCATTCTTCTGAAAAAAACTGGATTTTCTGCAGTCTGAGAAAAGCCAGAAGACACACAGGGAAAATACAAGATGTTAATGACTGGATGACTACATCATGTGGATGCATCAGAAAGGTAAGTAAACAAAACATGGCAATTCCACACAAAATGCCTTGTGTGAGTGAGAATTCCAATTCAGTTTGCATTTGAGCAGAATTTATCAAATTTGCAATTTCCAGAACAATATGAGAACCGAAACACATGCATCCTTCGAAATTCGCATTTATTAGAATGTTGGGATGCAGTTCACCAACTAAACAACATCTACAAAAATGCATATGTTTGGGGAAAGTGTGCATAAAAATAACAATATGAGCAGAAATAACATGCAAAAAGGCATGAAATTATGAGAAATGGCTTGCAAAAATGTGTACTTTTGTCAAAACTGCCTACAAAAATGTGTTTATTTTGGAGAAATTCGCACTAAAATGGTGGAGAATTTTCATGAGGATTTGAAAAAGAAATTCATTAATCGCTGTAGAAATGTAGAGAGCTAAATTAAACATTGGAAAAATGAGAAACAGAGAGAACCAAAACAGATAGATCTTTCCATCCCTATGTCGGAACACCATTTAACTGAGACATACACTGTCTACATGTTTGGATTTGGAAACATTCCCTGTATTTGGTTAGTTCCTCATAGTAGAGAGCTGGTGCAGTGCAATAATGAAAAGAATCAGCTACAAGAGAGGAAGTCTGTGGGCTGAATATCAGTGCTGTCATGAACTCACTAGGTGGCCGCAAGCAGGCCTCTCCACCATTGTCTTTCACCCTCAGGAAACCCATCTGCAACACGATGCTAGCCTACCTTTATAGGCTTGTTGCAAGGTTTATGCAAAATTATTTGAGCAATCAAAAGCACTTCATACATGCTAAATAGTATTATTATTAGCATGAGAACTACTCTACTGGTGCTTGTGATTTATATTGGTTCTCATGTTTTATGTATTCTATGTATATAGAATAGATACAAATATGGATGCCATTACTTTCATACAAAGTCAAAATCCTTCATCAGCAAAGGGTTGCCTATGATTGTAACAGTTATTAGCACCATATATGTTATGATCCCAGAGAAGAGAAAAATATGATCATTTTGTATAGGCTATGATAGCCTCAACTAAGGATGGCAGATCCACCAGAAAGACATTAGCGGTTATTATCTTTCCTTCTGTAAATCCCTCCTAATGCACTTCTTGGCTTACTGACATTGTCTGGCATGTGACATCACAAATACCAGAAGTCTCATTTGCAAACCTTGGAATTCAGAGTATTTTGAATAACCTAGAATTCATCCATCTGTAAAGCTTCAGTAAATTAGAAAGCAACTGAAGGATTTCTTGAGTGAGAAGAAGAAGTAAAGTATAATTAAAAGATCAGGATAGGCTTGTGCATTGAATGCACTCTGTGGTTGGGGGATGCTCAGTGCAGAAAACCAGTGCTTTAAACTCTGCTTTAGCACTAGACCCTAGATAGCCAGCCACTTTTTTCTGCTGCATTTATCTAATGTAAATGTACTACCTTCAAGTCGATGCCAACTTATGGCGACCCTATGAATAAGGTTTTAATGAGGCTGAGAGGCAGTGACTGGCCCAAAGTCACCCAGTGAGCTTCATGGCTGTGTGAGGATTCGAACCCTGGTCTCCCAGGTCGTGGTCCAACACCTTAACCACTAGGACACACTAGCTCTATCTAGCAGTTTATTAATGTCTCTGAATTGTCACCTCCTTCCCCCCCCCGGACAGTGCAGCGAGCCAGCAACAGGGCGACTCTGAGGGGAAGGCAAGAGGACTGCGGGCTGCCGCTGCTGCTATCATCACCGCCACCATACAGAGGCCCCATGGCTTTTCAATGGAGGAGCAGCCCGGTCTGCAGCAGCAGCAGCACTCACTTTCACCGCTGCCGCTGCCCCACCACCGCTAATATTACAACCACCACCAACAGCACCAGCAGTACTTGGCCGAGGGCAGCGGACCCGGTAAGGCCCAGCCGCAGGGGAAGGCACCCCTGCAAGCGTTCAAGCCTCCAGCCTCCACAGCAAGAAGCACCCCTCAAGAAAGCAGCCCTGCAGTGTTGGTTTGCTGGAGGGAAGATGATGGTCCCAAGGTCATCTAGGGAGCTGAGCAGAGACTTGAACCTGGGGCTCCCCAGTACTTTCAATTTAACTAATAACTTCTTCAGATTAGAACCCTGGGCTCTCCCTGCTTTTAATTAATAATATTATGATAATGTTATTTGTTATTTAATTTAATTTTTGTAAATTATATTGTTTTATTGTATTTTATACCTGTTTTATTTTTCTTTGTAAGCCGCCTTGAGGACCTTTGGCCAAAAGGCAGGGTATAAATAAAATTTATTAATAATAATAATAATAATTGTGCAGCAGTAAATGGTAATTCAGACTAGTAAAATAATGTTAAAATTCTGTATAGCCATGGAGTAGTCCTTCATACTCAGCCTCGCACTCTGTTTCAGGAGCCTGCATTAGGCATTACAAGTATCAGACACTGTGATCTTTCCCTCCCTCTTTCCGTAATACAGGAAACACTCCCTTTCATCAGTTAGCAGTAACCTATGCTCTAGACACCCGCCCCCAAGCATCCAAACTCCTCAGTATCTCTTTGAGCACATTCAACTAGCCCTAGGAGCCTGTCTGTAGGCCTAATGGACTTTGTCCTGTGGATTTTTGTAATTTTAAAAGTTATTTTATAGCCCATTTTATATCCCTTCAACAGGCCTCCATGGTAGTTCAAAATTAAAACAATATACAATCCCTAAAACAATACAAACAAAACAAAAACACCAAACAAACAAAAAATAAATATAAGAAAGGGCAAGCAACGGTATGTAACAAAAAGGGTTTGGTAGTAAAGAAAAACACCACTAAAGCAGAGGCTAAGTGAGTCTCCTGAGTCAAGAAGTTTCAAAAGAGCCTCACAACGTAGGGCACCACAATGGAAAAGGCCCTATCCCATGTCCCCCACTCAACCGGATCTCTGACAGTAACATGACACAAAGCAGGACCTCAAGTGAAGATTACAGTCATGCAAGGCTCATATGTGAGAAGGCAGACCTTCAAAATCTTGGTCCCCAAACATTTATGCTTTATAAATAATAACCAGGACTTTTGAATGATGCTTCATAAAAAAATGGTAGTAATCAATGAAGACTGAACAATATTGGAATTATCTGCTCTGGAAATACATATCCTAGTCACTGGCTACCACATGTTGCACCAGCTGAAGTTTCCAGCCATTTTCCAGAAGCAGCTCCCCAAATAGTGTGTACAGGAATAATCTAATCTGGTTGTAGTCAAGGACCCTTCCCTCCTTTCCTGAGCACTCTCTCAAAGGGCAAATTCTATGTTTTTAATTTTTTTAGTCAAATATGTCCACGTGTACCCTCTGTTGCCTCCTCTTAGGGCCTAACTACATGTTACATTAGCAGTAACAATCATGCTGTGGTTTATTTTTCATTACATTCGAGGGGTAAGGGGACCTGAGGGGACAATTGTAAGCAGCACTGTAGTCCACAGGAAGGTAGGGATGGAATGATCTGTCAGTTTTGTGTTCTTTCAGTTTCTAATTTTTCTAATCTTAAATTTGGTTCTCCACATTTCTGCAGCAATTTGCAAATTTTTAAATAAAAAATCTTAATGAAAATTCTTCAGCAGTTTAATGCGAATTTATCCTAATAAATACATTTTTGTATGCAGCTTTCACTAATGTACACATTTTTGCAAGCAATTTATCCTGATATAACACATTTGTGTTTTATTTTCACCAATATATTCATTTTTTGCACACTTTCCCTTAATATATGCATTTTTGTAAACACTGCTTGGCTGGAGAACTGCATTGCAAAATTCGGATAAGTTAATTTTGAAAGATGGCTGTGTTTTGGTTTTAATGCTGTTTTGGCTTGACATGCAAACTGAACTGAATTTCTTCCCCATCTCTACAAGAAGGCGAGGTTTAAGTCTTCCCTCATCAGCCACTATGTTGGAGATGGATGGACCCATGCAGCAGTCAGTATTAGGAGAGGAAAAACTCCCATTGGAACCATTAGACTGGTCCCTTTATGTTTCCCTTGGCTAGGGTTGCCATATTGCCCGGTTAGCCGGGTTTTACCCAGATTCTATGCATGCCACCCGGCGCCCGGCTAGCCCTTTAGGTGGCCCGGATTCTCAGCTTTAATTAAAAAAAAATTAAGTTTCTAGGTGGTCCGGTTCTCGAGATATACATAAAAACATCAGCCGCCCCCCCGACTGTTAACTCTTTCTTTAAACAGTACTGTATACAGTACTACAGCACTTCCTAGCTTTAACCCCGCCCGTTCAGGATTGCAGCCAATCAGGGATTGTGTTTCAGTTTCATTGACCTTAGGCAGTGTCTAGAAAACAAAATGGTGGTTTCACCCCCTGTTTATCTGAAAATCTCATAAATTGGGTAAGTATATACATTTCAGTTTTTTTTCCTCTTGTGTGCAGGAGACAGATCTTGGGCAGTGTTTTGAAAACCTTCCCAATGCTTGCTTTTTGTAAAAGCAATGCTAATCCCATATGCCCAGAGTAAATCCCATTGAATTCAATAGGACTTACTTTTGAGTAGACATGGTTATGAATGTGCTGAAAATCAATAGGACTTTGGAGTGAATGTAAAAAAGAATTGTGTTTGTGCCCTCCAGTCCTATTTTAAAGCAAGTAGGCAGGGCTTACTTAGGTATTACAGTTTTTATTCTGTAGGAAAGTAATACTGATTTTTTTAAAACTAATACTGATTTTTCTGCAATGACCAACTGGTTTGACAATAAAGTATTATATGGGCTGTATGTATTTGTACATCTGCAGTGTCTGCGTGTGCGTGTGCGTGTATGGAATCTTTCCGACACCCCTGTGAGGTAGGGTTGGAAACCAAGGCAGCTCACAACAAGAAATAAAGCCATTTAAAATCCAATAACCATAAAAACAAGTATAAACAGTTGCAAAACAGCGTAAAGTGGCATGATTCGGAATTTTGGGTTGTGTGAATGAAGTTGCTTATCACTTGAAGTTGCATTTCTGTCCCTGTTTGAGTAAGCCCCACTGAATACGCTGGGACTTGCTTCTGAATAAATAAACCTAGGATTGCACTATAAATATCTTTACAGTTTGTGTAAATAATAAATATATTTGATAGTCATGCTTTTATATAAATATTTCTTCATTCATCATATTTTTGGTTGTGAGATGCTTAGTTTTCTGCCTTACTCATAGGAATCTTGTTGTGGTTGGTATGGTATTACACTTAGGAAAGTGTTACTGCCTTTTGTGTTGTTTTTTTCCTATTTGCATTTCACTTATCTTTAACCTCACTCCGTTACAGCCATAGAAGCAACAGCAGCATATGCAAGATAATTAACTCCCATTAGTGATAAGAACAAGAATTTATAATTATTATTTCAATTAAAACAAGAGGCTTATCAATACTTTGAAGAGGACCAGATATTTATTTTCTTTCTGAGCCCAGGACTGGGTCTTTCATGATGCCCGGGGCGGGGGAGCAGGAGAGTAGTCCATAAGACAGACATCCTGGCATTGGTAATCTAATTAGCAAAGTATGTGTGGGGTTGTTGCACACTTCCAGGCCCAGTTTCATTTTGAGTATGGAGGTGGAACCTGTGTAGATGTGGTTGATCAAAGGGAGAAGAAATTTTGAGTTAAGCAAAGCTCTGCTTTTGTAAAACCTAAGAAACATACAGATACTTTGAATGTCTGAGTGCCTGCACCAGTGGAACACTGGAGGAACTTGTAAAGCTTGCTGCAACAGTATTTACAACTGAGCATGTGGTGTGAAAGACTCCTTTTCCTAACATTTTGGCTTCTTGTTTTTCTCCACCCACCACATCTTTGAAATATATCGTATATGGTTAACCGTACTGTTGCCCTGACTTACTTTATGTTTGTTGCTATTTTGTGTTTTTATTATGTTTTTATATTGATTGTGTATTTTTATTGTTTTTATTATATTTGTAAGCTGTGCTGAGCTCTGTTTTTAACAGCAAAAGGGCAGGATATAAATTCTCTTAATCAATCAATAAATACTCCATAGTGTTGGAAATTAGAGTCTAGGCATTTAAGGCTAAAAATGTTGCTTTAAAAAAAAGATTTCTCACATCTTTCCCCAGTTTTTGGTGGTAATTCCTAGGCACAAAAACAAAACAACTGGACAATCCAAGTATTAATATGCAAATATTTGCATAATATGCAAATAATATGCAAATAATTTGCATAATATGCAAATACTTTACATAATATGCAGATTAACCTGCCCGGATTGTGGAACTGGAATATGGCAACCCTACCCTTGGCCCACAGTGAACTTGCACAGTGTCTACTGCTCTGCCTGTCTGGCACTATACTAAAATTTCAGCTTGGTCTTGCTTTGGGACTCTCTGGCCCATAGAGTTGCTCTACGCTTGGCTTGGGCCTCGGTCTGATGACTATGAGCAGTGCCAGCTCTCTTCTTGCCAGTCTTTTCCTCCAGCCCTGATTCTGCAACCACCACCTCTTCTTCTGCTTAGGCAGTCTTTTGTTTTCCTCCATTTGATTTACAAACATGCCTGGCTGATGAAGCTTCCCCATTCCTGCATTCATTTTCTACTTACGGAAGGATTGTTTGTAATTTACAGTTTTAAGTTGGCATGCTGTTATTTTATGCTGTCAAAAAGCATCTGTTGCAATCGCTGTCTCTTTGCATGTACAGACTTAAAATAAATCAAACCAGCAACATTAGCCAGCCGACTTTATCAGAGACATTAACAAAGGCTGCTCAAAAGTTTACTTAGTATATTTGGGGGAATGATCTACAAAGCTACACAACTTTTTAGGGTGCCGTATATGAAAGCTGCTGCTCTCTAAGCAGTTTAACTATTGCAGGCACATTCATGTGCCTCTGCATCTATCCCGATTATCTGGCACTGAGCCCAAGCACACATAATTAGCAAAACGCTCATGATGGGCAAGTAATACAGTGTTCAGTGCTACATGTATGTTTCATATTTTTAAAAGATTAAGATGCAGTTCTGTTCAACATATTTAGGGGCTATCAGTGATCATGGCAGTGGAGGCTGGTCCATTAGGGTGAGTGGGGCATTGCTCCACCATCCTCAGTCTACCCTGAGCCAGCCCCTACTTGCCTGTTATCTTACTGACAACTAATCAAGGAGCGGCTCTTGCCTGACAGTGGCTCTGGCTCCACCTATTGCTAGTCTCTCTGCCTTCTACCTTACCAGTCCCAAAGGGCACTAGCCACCACTGGATCATGGAGTCTATTCCCCACCCCACCCCCTCTTTAAACTAAAACATAGTAACTTATTCTGGTACATATCTATTATGGAATAATTTGGGGGGGGGAAATTTCAAACATATGCATAACCCCCCCACACACAAAACCCTGGTATTTTACACTGAGAAAACAGGTTAGATTTAAATAAGCAGGGATATGCAGACTCCTTCATTCTGTTGGTTCATATTCCTTAAAACTCCCGTCCCCCTCACCAGTTGTTTGCTGTTTCCAGTGCTTCCCAAAATGCACCTAAGTGCACTGGTTATTCTGGAGTATGCTGGTTTCACTGGTGCCACTTAAATCAGTGTTTGTTTTTTTAAAAATTGTATCTGTTAACTGATTTTTGAAACCTAACCTATGGGAATGTAGGTTCAATTTTAAAATGGCTCCCTTATCTTTCTGGCTCACATTAACATTCACATGTAACACAGAGACACATTCAAGAGACAACTAGACAGCCACCTGTCGGGTATGTTTTAATTTGGATTCCTGTATTGAGCAGAGGGCTGGACTTGATGGCTTTATAGGCCCCTTCCAACTCTTCTATTCTATGATTAAAGACTGAAAAGGCATTGGAGTCACATGTGAAAGTGCCCTAAGTACTTGTTGCTATTGTTTGGTTTCTGCAGTCCGCTTAGATCATGTCACCCTGGGCTCCTGCTGGGAGGAAGGGCAGGATATAAATCAAATAAATCTTTCCAATTTTCCCAGGCATTTTAGCATGTGTTTTTTAAAAGTTTTAAAAATTTTAAATTGTGTTTTAAATTGTTTTTAAAAGACGTGTTTTAAATTTGTATATTTGTTTTTAATGTTTTTAGTTACTGTAAACTGCCCAGAGAGCTTTGGCTATGGGGCGGTATACAAACACAAATACAATAAATAAATAAATAAATCAAATCATAATCGTCATCATCATGTCATATTTTCTTCTTAAATCTCTCATGAGAATTACACAGTGATGCATTTTTATTGTGCCTGGTTTTCAGTAAGCACATTTCTGATATTGCATACTTGTGCAAAGTATATAAACAGAAAAAGGTCTAAAATCTACAAACCCTGGCCTTTTGACCCAGACTGTGACAAGAAAATGTAGAAGGTAGGGTGGAGGGATTTATACTATGGGTATCTATTGTGGTCTGATTTCTATGGACATTTTTATTGTACAAAATGTTGCAGTTTGCCTCTTTCAGAACAGTACCCCACACCTTCATAGGGGAAAGGGCTGACTCTTCCTATGCAATCCTATAAATATCTACTAATTGAGTTCAATGGGACATACTCCCAGGTGTGTATAAGAATGCAGCCTCAGATAAGTTCATTGTAGTAATTACAGGTCTCTTGAATTGTCTGAAAACAAAAGACGTTGCAGCATTCCTAAAGACCTGATCAGTAACTCTGATCTTGTATGTTACTTTTACATGAGGCTCCCAGTTTACAGATCATCTGGGATTGTCCTGTCAATCAGCTTCAAAATTCAAGGATGACCCTAGCATGAAATGCTGAAACAATATATTCAAAATGTTTCATGATACCATCTCCAGCACTGCAGGTGGAAGCTCAATCCAACATGCACAGACCAGAAAGTATTTTTATCGAGCAACCAGCTTCATCTATCACAGCCAGACATTTGTACAGACTTGGATCTCCTGCAGAGCAGCATACATGAAAGGGGCCAATGTTATCCAGATCACTATCCAGAGGCTTTATTTGTGATCTCTCCCTTCTGTGACTACACAAAAGTGTTTTCATATGTAATTTTGTTTTCATTACATCCTTCTTGAAGAGAATAACTGTCCTGTTATGGATATTTTTATATCTATGCAGCCTAAGGATATAGAGAAGATCCTTGGAAATGTGAGGGTGACCACATGAATGCTTGATCCTTGGCCATCCTAGCTTATTAAAGAAACCAGAGGAGGCTTTTGCAAGTGGATTGTGTGAGTAGTTAGGCCCTCTCTAGCAGAGGGTATACTTTCATCCTGCCTTAAAGGCGGTGTAGTCACTACCACAATGAATATAGTGTGGGGTGGCTAACCTTGTGGCCCTCCCAATGTTCTTGACTAAAACTCGCATCAGCCCTGACCATCAGCCCTACTGGCTGGGGCTGAAAGGAGTTGAAGTCCAACAACATCTTGGAAGGCCACAGTTTAGCCCTCCTTGGTGTAGTGAGACTTTTACTGAAGAAACTCTCTCTATATCCTACAGTCTTGGATAATTTCTGACCACTCTCTAATATTCCTTTCTTAGGCAAGGTGCTTAAGCATGTGGTGACACCACACAGCTTCATTTATCACTATTAAAACTATGTAGATTCTGTAATCAATTAATTATGGAGAGTTGATCTAGCAAGAAATGATTCAAATACATGCTTTTCTAAGCTTTTTGTGTCCATGCCCAAATGTTTAACAGAAGTGTCTTAATTTGGAGTGTTGATCTTGAGCTGCCGTATCTTCTGCTTTGCGTTCCATCTTGTGTCTGCCCAGTTTTAGAAAGGACTGCCGTTTTGTTTTCCACGCACATTCTGGTGTGCTGCTGTTGTGTAACAACATATAGTATGTAAAAGAAAACACCCTTCTTATTATAGCATAGCTGAGAGGCCTGACAGTATTTCCATATGAAATTCCTATTTTCAGGGACTTGCTAGTGAGCTGTAACAAATTGCAGGCAGGAAACCTGCCTCTCCCCAGCATAGGAACAATTTCCCCCCAACTCACTCACAATAAAGAAAATTAATTAATATTAATGGCCTGTCCTTCCAGCAACCTGGAATTATTTGTCCTTTGAGTATGACTGAAACAGGGTAACTGCTTCTTGCAGCAGAGATATTGGTATCTATAAGTATTAATCAATAGACAGGAGACATAAAGGGGAAGCAGGAAAAGGGTGGTATGTATATCCACCGTATTTCTAATGCCTGCAAGCAGCATTAGACAATGGAAAACTGGTAAAGGTGAAATGATTTGTGTAAGGATAAGAGAACTGGAGAGCAAAGGAGAAACATCTGTTGGGGATCAGTGTGGATCAGGAAGTTCTGGATCCAATAATCCCAATCATGGGATGTTTGTACAGGGTGCTTTTTAAAAAAAAAAAACATCTGCACTAGAATACATATCTGGGATCAAGATATCAGATTCTTAAAGGGCACTTGAGCACTTCTGAAAGTAGACCAACTTAGAGGCAGTGAAGCTGTTTTCTTGTATTTGCTAAACATGTAGCAAATGGAGAATGATGACAGGAATATAGGAAGCTACCAAGTCAGGCCATTGGTCCATCTAGCTCATTATTGTCTACACTAACTGACAGTGGCTCTCCAGAGTTTCAGGTAGGAGACATTCCCAAGTCCACAAGAAAATGCTAGAGATTGAACTGGGGACCTTCTTCAAGCAAAGCAAATGTTCTACCGGTGAGCTAAGAGCCTTCCCTATGGTCAGGTGGTTGATGGATATGCTACATGTTTTTGTGGCACTGCTGGCTACACCCATACATCTCAATCTTTGGTCAACAAAAGCCCCCAATAAACAAAATTTATTCTGTGAGGCAACTTACCAGAGTTACTGGCCACTAATCACAGTGCTGGATGTAGCTGGGAGTCAAGATTTTTCAGAGCTGAGATAAAAAAATTAAAAACAGAGTTATTCCACACATGTGGAGTAGTTTAAATGTATGGGGATCATCAGACCTTGGACTGCTGTTGTGTAACGCCAGGTCTGTGTCACAAAAAACATCTATCATCCATGATATGATTTTGGATGAATGCGCAGACCTGGTGTGTATCACGGAAACTTGGCTGGACGAGGCCTCGGCTCCCATTCTTGAGGCCATGTGTCCACCAGGTTTTCGTTACGCACAGCAGTCGAGGGCGGGAAGGCGGGGAGGGGGAGTGGCAGTCATTTATCGGGAATCTTTGGTTTTTACCAGACCTCCGCTCCCGGGGACCAAGTTTGTTGATTGCATGTACTGGAGGTTGGGCCCGAAGGGCAGTTTAGGGATCCTGCTTGTGTACCGCCCGCCCCGCAACACGGCAGACTCCCTGGCTGAGGTGCTTGAGGTGGTCTCGGATGTACGAGCGTTGTCCCCAGAGCTGTTAATTCTCGGGGACTTCAACGTGCATGCTGAGGCCACTCTCGTTGGAGCCCCTCGGGATTTCCTGGAAACCATGGCTTCCTGGGAACTGCACCTAAGTAATATTGAGCCCACCCATGTAGCCGGTCATGCTCTCGACCTTGTATTTGTCCTGGGAGTGGAGGGAAGTGTTCTGAAGTTGGGGGCTACTTCTTTTACCCCTGTGTCATGGTCAGATCACTATCTGGTGAATATAGATTTCTCGATGTCACACGCCCTCCACAGGGGTAAAGGACCTATTAGAATGGTCCGCCCCAGGCGCTTGATGGATCCAGATGGATTCCTGACTGCGCTTGGGGAATTGGAACCTGCTGAAGGTCGCTCGGTCGAAACCCTGGTGATGGAGTGGAATGAGGGGATCACCAGGGCATTGGACCGGGTGGCTCCGAAACGTCCTCTCCCCCTGAACAGAACTCAGATAGCACTGTGGTATACACCCCGGCTGCGTAATCTGAGGCGGGAGGTGAGACGACTAGAACGCCGGTCGCGGAAGTCTCGCTCCGAAGGTGCTCGGACACAGGTCAGAACAGCAGTAGCTGCCTACCAGATGGCAGTAAAGGCAACAAAGAAGGAGTTCTTTGCTGCCTCTATTGCATCCGCAGAGTGCTGTCCCAGGAGGTTGTTCCAAGTGGTCCGAAGCCTGGTCAGTCCAGTTGCTCAGGTACCCCTGGAGCATTCTAAGACCTCCTGTGACAAATTGGCAAAGCACTTCGCTGATAAAATCGAACACCTAAATCCGGTCCAGTGGGATCAATTTCGGCCTCTCCCTTCTGAGGAAGTGGACAAGGTGCTTTCATCTGTGAAGCCTACCACCTGTCTGATTGATCCTTGCCCATCATGGCTCCTTGTGAGTTGCAAGGAGAAAGTGGGCGAAGGGATTAGGGCGGTGATAAACACATCCTTAGCGGAGGGTGTGATGCCACTGGCCCTCAAGGAGGCAATTATAAAACCTATCTTAAAGAAGTCCTCCTTGGATCCCCAAGTTTTGAACAACTTTCGCCCAGTTTCCAATTTGCCATTTTTGGGCAAGATCATTGAGTGAGTGGTGGCTAACCAATTGTCAGCACACTTGGATGAAACGGATTATCTGGATCCATACCAATGGGGTTTCAGGATTGGACATGGAACTGAAACAGCCTTGGTCGCTCTGGTGGATGATATGAGGAGGGCATTAGATAGGGGAGAATTCACCTTTCTTGTCCTCCTGGATCTTTCAGCGGCTTTTGATACCGTTGACCACAGTATCCTGTTGGATCGCCTGGAAGGATTGGGAATTGGAGGCACTGTTCTACGGTGGTTCCGTTCCTTTCTCTCTGACAGGCGTCAACAGGTAGCACTGGGAGATGAGGTTTCAGACCCTTGGCCTCTCACTTGTGGAGTGCTACAGGGTTCTATCCTCTCTCCCATGCTATTTAACATCTATATGAAGCCGCTGGGATCCATCATCAGGAGATTTGGGCTGCGGTGTCACCAATATGCGGATGAGTTGGCTGTGGAGACCATGTCCAAGTGCCTGGAATCCGTGAGTGGATGGATGGGAAGGAACAGGCTGAAGCTAAATCCTGACAAGACCGAGGTGCTGCTTGTGGGAGACAGGGGAAGGTTGGGTCCTGTTGACCTGAGATTTAATGGGGTACAATTACCCCTGAAGGACTAGGTCCGCAGCCTCGGGGTTGTTCTTGACTCCAGGCTGTCCATGGAGGCTCAGATTTCGGCAGTGAGCTGGGCAGCCTGGTACCAATTACACCTCATACGTAGGCTGCAACCCTACCTCCCTGTTCATCAGCTCCCACTGGTAGTACATGCCCTGGTCACCTCTCGATTAGTCTACTGCAACGCGCTCTACGTGGGGTTACCCTTGAAAACGGTCCGGAAACTTCAACTGGTACAGAATGCGGCGGCTCGTTTACTTACAAACAGTCGTCGCCGTGATCATATTACGCCAGTATTATTTAATCTACACTGGCTTCCAGTAGTTTTCCGGGCCCAATTCAAGGTGTTGGTGTTAACCTTTAAATCCCTATACGGTCTCGGCCCAGTTTATCTGAAGGAGCACCTCCAGCATCACCAATTATGCCGCCCGACAAGATCAGCCACGCAGGGCCTTCTCTCAATCCCATCAACAAAAGCAGCTAGATTGGTGGGGACTAGCGAAAGGGCTTTTTTGGTGGCGGCCCCCACTCTCTGGAATTCCCTCCCGTCTGATCTTCGGCATGCCCCTTCCGTAGATATCTTCCGCCGAGCCTTAAAAACTTGGCTGTTTGGACAGGCCTTTGGGACCGCCGGGATGGGCTATTTACATACTGAAGGCCCGTTGTTGTGTACTGCATATGCTGTTATTTTTATTACTGCTGATTATATTGTATTTTATTGTATTTACTGTATTTTATTGCATTTTATTGAAATTTGATATGTACGTCGCCTAGAGTGGCTTCGGCCAGATAGGCGACCTAAAAATTAAATTTACATTTACATTTTACATTTGATGACCACCATACCACATGGTTTCCATCATATTTAAGAAATAACAGTGCTCCCCAAATTGGTGTAGACAGCCAGTCTTTGTGTGATTTTAGCTGCATAAAAGTTCCTATTTTGAAAATCTGTGTTACGGAGGTGTATTTCAAATAATGTTGCCAGCTAACCAGAAAACAACCAGCCTGGCTTATTTTGGAACAACTGCTTTCTCTTTCTAGCAAACACATGTATGCCCTGTTTCTAAAAAGGGGGGAAATGTTTTATCTATCCCATCTAGTTTTCCTTTAAACAATGTTACATTTTCTTTATTTTGTACAAGCATGCATTTTGCAGGTCTAGTATGAGTACACATGGTCAGAAATTGAAATGGGTGCTTACTACTATCTGACACTGCACCCACCTTTTGTATCCTGGCCTAGTCCTCCCCATCATAAGTTGCAAGGTGGAATGTGCTGCAGGCAGCTACTGAGTTGACACAGCCCGTGGCAGTCAGTAACAAAGAAGAAGCTGGAAGCAGCAGGGATGAGGAGGGGGCAATATTCAATGGGTAAAATGTTTTGTAGATGATTTATTTCTTAACCATGTAATGGATATACAAACTGTTACTTGATCTGCAGTCTGTGGCTTGGCTTATTTTCTTGAGTGATCTGCTCTGCATTTATTTTGAATTATTTGCCATGGATTCATTGATTGTCTTTGGGACTAGCCTCAGATGCATACCTGCATATTACACATCTGACTTAATGGGTAGCCTGTGGATGTCCTTGTCCACTTTGCTGATTGGCTCCCCACCCAGATTCTATTCCATGATCTGCTAGGCTCCAGCCCTTGACCTTTCCTGTCTCCTCCCCCTTTGACCCACAAGATTCCATCCCCTGATCTCCAGGTCCAGATAAGATAACCATGTTTTCTTCCAAAAGTTGGCAACTCTGCTTTTAAAGCCTGCTGGAGGGAATGGGAAGTTGCTCCACTAACTAGAAAAGGATTTGAATCAGCCCCAGATTGGGAATGAAAGAAAATAAGAGAAGTTGTCACAGTGACCGTGGACTGTGAGTTTTGCGATATGACATGCACAAACTGCAGCTAACTAGAAAGAAAATTATGAGGAAGTATATAATATGCACACAATATGAAGGGCCACAGGGAAAATTGTGTTAATTTTGCACTCAGATATAATGTAGTAGGAGCACAAAAAGTGTATAAAAAAAGTGTTTCATAGACTGAAATTTATTTGAAGTAGTTAAAATTATGTATTGAACATTTTCAAAAATACTTGAAAATCTAAGCTGCTGTAACTAGTTGTTGTTTCATAGTGATAGGAAACCTGTCCTAAGGCACAGCGTTTCAAGGAGGCGGTGTAACAAAACAAAGGGTAAAGGTAAACAGCAACATGACCTTGAAGAGGGAGATGCATTAAGATAAGAACAGTGAAGGCTTTGTTTTGCATTTTCATTAGTGATCTGGGAAAGATCTTGGTTGAAAAAAGCAATGAAATATGGAGATAGGGCCAAATTGTGTGAGGATTTGAAAGGCCAGTGAAAATTCAACCAAAGGACCCTCAAGTGAAGGTGAAGACAATGCAAAACAATCTTACATGATCTAATTTGGTACACAAACAGGCTGATTATTCAATCAGTCCTTGAAGCATAACCCCCCTGAACAGTTAAGACAGTCCATGTAATACATAATTCTGTGAACGGAATCAGTGCTGTATAAATTTATCACATAAAAATATGGCTCTAAGCAGCAACTCCGTGAAGGCTTCCCAAGTGAGGACTGATGAGACCACATTATCTATGCAAATATTTATTCTACTCTGGCACCTGACCATAGGGACCTTATATATCCAGTCCTCCAGACATGAGGGGGCCTAGGGATGGATGAATCTATCCCAGTCCATCTTATCCAATTTCAATCTGTGGATATCTTAAAGTATGTCCTGTCCCATTCCTGTGCTGATATTTTAGGACAATGAGAAAATCCTAAAAAATCTGCACATAAAAATAGTCACCTTGCCCCATCCCAAAAAAACTCAAATTGAGGAGCACTTATGAGGTATGCGGGCTATTCAGCATTTTTTCTTGCTTTTAACTGTGAAAAGCTGCTTGGAGCAGCTTCAAAGCACCTCTGCCACACCAGGTTTTTTAAAAATGCTTTTAAAATAGTGCAGGAAGTGACTGTACCTTGCTTCCTGTGTAATTTATTTATTTATTTTATTTATTTATTAAATTTATTAGTCGCCCATCTGGCTGGCTGTCCAGCCACTCTGGGTGACTTACAAAATAAAAACATACAAATACATTAAAAAATTTAAAATCTCAACAATAATAATAAAACCTAACCCACCCCAAAAGCCTGCCTGAAGAGCCAGGTCTTCAAGGCCCGGCGGAAGCTCATCATAGCATGGCGGAGATCATTTGGGAGGAAATTCCACAAAGTAGGGGCCACAATTGAAAAAGCCTTCTTTTACATACATAATTGTGTATGTAATGGCTGCTGACATTCAGTGCTGGAATGCTGGGGTGGGGGGATAAATATAATTTTAAAGTTTTTATTTATTTATTTACTGACTGACTGACTTAAAAAGAGGGGACCTAGGGCAGTCTTTAGCAATAGGCTTCCTTACAGTGCTGAGGCCCTAGCCTCCACCTGAAGTGGTCAGGTGATGATGATGATTTAGGGTCAAACTACAGACTGAGCCAGAGATCTTCCCTTAAAGCTTAAACTAACAATCTCCCCCCCCAAAAAAAAATTTGGATCACAAACATGGTGTTATGGGAGAAGACTTAACACTTCATCCCTCAAAGACCACTTATCTTTACTTAAGTTACTCTCTTGAAGCTGGTTTTAGCTGTGGAAGGGCAAAAAGACTTTAAGATTATTTATGACTACCTGGTCTGCTTCACATACAGTTTGACCCTTGCTTACCTGGGTAAAAGATAAGATACATGACTATAAGATACACAACCTTCATCTCATGGCATGGAAAATTTACCCCTCTTTTTTTGGTTTGCCAATTTTCTAATAAATTCACAACTATTCCACAGAACATTTGAACAGTCTTTGATGATACCTAGAGGTCTCCTGTCTACAAGGCATACAGTAAGAAGTAAATCCAGTTATAGGCATGGTCACTATCTTGAAGTCTAAGAATATCCTCAGCATCTAAAAACTATAATTTAGAGTACCATCCTAACTGGGACGTTTTAATCATGAAAAATTAGTAGGAGGGAAGTTTTTATTTTTACATTGGGCAATCAAGCAAACCTAACAACCTCTTTACTGTGATCAAGGCCTTCTGAAAAGAGTGCAAGAAGAGGATCAAGCCCCTGCAGAGTTCCTAAAGAAGCCTTGAGGTCAGAGCCCTTGGGATGCATTACTTCAAGTATCTCTCAGTGTTGTACCTCAAACATGCCAGCTTGCTTATCCATTTAGCTGAAGAAAATGGCTTTGGGGAAGGTGACCAACATTAACAAAGGCTCTGGCCCCCATGATTACAGATATCCTCAGAATATGATTTCCACCACGTAAACCATAGCCAAAAGGCAAAAGAGTAATTACCAGCAGTCACTGACTAATCTCCAAAGACTAAAAATTAGGGGTGCAATCCTATGCACACTTACCTGGGAGTAAGCACATTGAACTCAATCCAACTTACTTTGGACTTACTTCTAAAAAGACATGTATAAGGTTGTGCTGTAAGGCTGTCCTGTACATCATGTGAGTTGTGGTAGCATTATGACAGATACAGAGACAAGGAAGAGAGGCTTGTGAACCAGGCTGTTGGTAACAAGAAACTAGGAAAACAATATATTATTGTGTTTATCATCCATTATGAAGACGGGAATGAAGTTCCATTGCTTTGGAAGAGACACACCTGTGATCACTTCTAAATGCCAATTTAAGAACCACTGGGTATAAGGATGTACTTTAAAATAATAACTCTCTAGCCATAAGAATTAAAGTGTGGCAGATTTTTTTCTTCTCTGAACATCACAGAAAGTGCAGTCAAGATAGACTACACCACTTGCCTAGGGACCAGTGGTGGGAGAAGGGTTAAATCCTGACACACCCACTGGCAAGTCCCAATTATTACCCCACCCCACCTGCAATTATAGCTGGCACAATTAAACTTTAAAAAACGGTGAGAGATTTGATTATGGATCTCCCACTGTTACTATTAGCTTAGCCCAGAGACTCATGAGGAACAATGCCCATTATTGAGGCACGTTGTTATAGTAACAGTGACATCTCCTCCCGCTGTGACATCTCCTCAAGCTGGCTTACCTGTCAGATGGCCAGGGGAGCTGTATGAGGGAAGGTACTTGGCCCCTTTCTCTGCCATTTTGTTAGCATTTCATACCAGCTATGTTTTGAGAGAAAACAAAAAGAAAGGAGACATAGAAAGATTAATATATTTAGAGATTTTAGATGTTAATAGGGTTTTTTAATGGCTTCTGCATTCTGGTTCTACCATTGTCCATGATACTTCAGGTAGGTCCGAGGGAGCAGCCTCAGACAGAATGTTATGAAATATTATATTGAGGATAAGTCTAAATTCTTCAGCAGAGTAGCTAGCTTTTCTTTTGTGGGAATCTTCAATGTTTTCTCAAAAATGAGATGACAATGATGGAAGGGCCTTTTCATTTGTTCCTTCACTTCAGCTTCCCCAGTGTCTGGAGGCCATAAACTCCTAAATAAATGTATAACACTGGCTCTGTGATGCCCGCTCCTATGACATCATAAAGCGCTGGGCTGGCAAAGGGTGGGGCTTAGAATAACGGAGACAGTGAGGGGAAATGTCTGTTGGTGTCAGTTGGAGAAGAAACAGACTATAAAGCTCAGAGGGAGAAATGGAGGAAGAGTGAACATAAGCAAAAGGAACTGATAATGACAGATTTGTGGATAGAAATTCAACAACAATTAAACAGCACTCTGAAAGTAGTGGCTTTGAGGATGGGAAATATTATCTGACTGTTGTTTGTTCACTGTCATTTGGGGGAATTGGTTTTGTTACTTATTTTGTTTACAGTTTATAAAATAAATATCCCCGAAACACATTGGACTCCAGAATTGGTTCCACCTTGGCTCATCCTCATCCATAGTAAAACAAAACAAAACAAATAAAAAAAACCTGTGTGCACAACCAATCAAACTCATAACTGACTTGTGTGCATAACGATGTCAAGGAATTCCTTATGTGGTAATAATTGTGTAGTTCCATTGTCAAATATATATTCATAACACAAAATGAGTACACAACGTAACAATATATTTTGAAGGAAGGTTCTACTTAACAAGGAGGGAATTGATCCGTGTGATGGCCACATCCAACCACTCTGGGCCCCTGGCCATCTGGGAAAGGGAAATCTGGCTGCAACTGTTAAATCCACCCTCCCTGTTGCGGGTCTCACCACCACCTGATAAGGAATTATGTAAATAATTTAAGAAGGCTGTCCCTTATCTAACAGCCCCCAAATTTCCCTGGGATCTCTCTGAAGCCTCTTGAGACAGTGTGGTATTATGCTTTCAGGCATGCACGGTGAAAATAAGAGACCTCACTAGCTTTATAAAATAAAGAGTGTACTGAAACAGAATGAAAGATATGCAATACTGAAAAAAATTACAGGAAATCTGTATATTCTGTTGGTCAGTGACGCAGGTTGTGAGACTTACAGATAAGGTTTTTAGCAGAGAGAGAGAGAAACCTGAAGCAGAAGGGTTAAACTGTGAGAACAGAGTTCCAGACAATCAAGGTCAGTGTGGCTAGCTGAGAGTGTGATAAGCTGGGAACTGGCAGGAACTCGAGTGTGGGGGAAGAATTGTCAATGGAGGAAGATGTCTCTAATGTCTTTGCCTAGTAAAGACTCTTACATGAAACTTGCCTGGCCTGTCTTATTCCTGTTCTAAACGGCTCTTGGATTCATACCACGTCTCACCTACACACGCAGTGCGCTACAGGGGTTATGGGCCCAGATTATGAGGCGTTGTAGCGGGTTCGAGAACTGGTGAAGTGGCGTTGTTGCAGAGAGAAACAAAACGCAAATGAGAGGCAAGTAAGAGTGAGCAACATGGCTGTAAATCTGTCTTCCGGGATGCCGATGGAGAGACTGAATGCTGTAAATTACTCCAGCTGGAAGTGGAGGATGAGAGCTGTTCTGATTAAAGAGGATTTAAATGATGTCGTGGAAAACCCCCCTCCGGCAGCTCCTTCAGCAGCGTGGCTGAAGAAAGACGAGAAAGCGAAGGCTTTTATTACTCTGGGGCTATCAGATTCACAACTGTTGCTGGTGAGTAATGAGCCGACTGCTAATCAGATGTGGGAAAAGTTAAGAGCTGCACACGTGCAACAAACTGCGGGAAGCAGGCTGTGTTTGGCACGGAAGCTTTATCAGATGCGTTTTACTGATGATGTGACTATGGAAGAGCATTTGGCTGAATTTCGTAGATTAAATGTAGAGCTGCAAGATCGAGGCGTTCATCATAATGACTTGCAGATGGTTTATCTCCTGTTATCTTCATTGGATCAAAAATGGGACGTGCTGGTTGCTGGTCTTGAAAGTCAACCTGACGGGACTCTATCTTTGGACTTTGTGGAACAGAAACTTCAACAAGAGTGGTGCAGGAGACAAGAAAACAAGAAAATGGACTTAAAAGAGGCTGAGACTGTGTCTGTACAACGGAATCAAAGAAGCAGGGAAGAGACTAAAACATGTTATTTTTGCGGGTCACGTGGGCATATACAGAGACATTGTTTAAAGAAGAGGAATTACAGAGACTTTGAAAGTCAGAGGGCAAGCGTGAACTTTGTTTCTAAGGAAAGCAATAAACTGATTAACACTAAGTAGCTTCTTGACAGTGGAGCGTCTAATTGCCTAATCACAGACTCTAGTTTATTTTACACTTCAAAGCCGACGCAGGAGAAGCTTTATCTGGCTGACGGATCCACTCAGGACGCGACTGCAAGAGGAACGCTGAAGATGGGTAATTTGGGAATTTTAACAGATGTATTATTGATTTCTGGTTTAAAATATAACATTCTATCAGTGAGAAAATTGGCTCAAATAGGTTGTAAAGTTACATTTGAAGGGGATAGATGTTTTGTGAGAAAAGATGGTGAAATATGCATGCAAGGGAAATTACAGAACAAAATGTTTATAGTTGAATGCAAGATTGATAAAGACATGTGTGCTTGGATAGCAGTAAATAAAGAGAAACATGAGAATTGTGTCCATGAATGGCACAGAAAATTAGCACACGGACATTTTCAAAAGATACAAAACACCCCAAAATATAGTCAAGATTTGAAGTTAACACACTGTGAGCATGTGGATGAGTGTGAGGTATGTTATAAAACAAAAATGACTGTGAAGCCAGTAAATAAGAGCTGTGAAAGCACGACTTCAGAACCATATCAGCTTATACATGTCGATTTAGCTGGTCCTTTTCAGTGCTCAAAAGGTGGAGCAAGGTTTTATTTAGTGATTGTGGATGATTTTTCCAGATTTACACATGTGTTCTTATTGAAAAAGAAAAGTGACGCAGAAGAGAAATTAAAGGCATTCATACAGAAAACAGAGACACAACATGGGGCTGTTATCAAAAATATCAGATCAGATAGAGGAGGAGAATTTACCAGTAATTCATTTCAAACATATTTGGAAAAGAAGGGAATAATTCATAGTCTCACCGCTCCCTTCAGCCCATCCTCCAACGGCACGGCAGAGAGGAGGAACCGGTCATTGCAGGATTCATTGAGAGCAATGCTAGCAGATGCTGATTTGAATAACACTTATTGGGGTGAATGTATACTGTACACTGTTTATATTCAGAACCGCCTAATGCACAGAACAATAGGCATGTCTCCCTATGAGAAACTGACTGGAAGAAAATCCAGGGTGAAACACATAGAACGTTTTGGGGCAAAATGCTGGGTACATGTTGCAAAACACTCAAGAGCACAAGCAGGACGCATTTTGGGATTTCAGAATTCATATTACAGAATTTGGTTACCTGAGAAACAACAAGTAGTGTTAAGCAGAAACATAAAGGTGATAGATAAACCTTGGAGACACAGCCAAACAGTGATCTTAGAGAGTGAAAACAAACAGGAAGCTGCAGATGTTCCTTTCGGGCAGCAAATTCCATTAAAACCTGCATTAACAGATTTGATTCAGAGTGGCAAACGTACTGTTAAAAGGCTGAGAAGTGAAGACATAACAACACATGATACAGAAATGCCAAGTACGAGTGCTGGTCCAACTAAAGTTGAAAGTGAGGAAGAAATGGAAATAGATAATGTCAGGAGATCAGAGAGAAAAACGAAAGGTCAACCTCCTCAGAGATTTGCATTTAATGTTACACAACAGAATAATGAAATAGATGAAATTCCAGAGGAATGGGAAAAAGAGGGGCCTATAGATAAAGAAACAATGGGTCTAATGTGGAAGTATTGTGTTGAAGAATGAAATGTAATGTATCATCAAATAAAAGCAAACATGAATCTGTGAAACTTGTGTAAATAAAGAATAAAGAGAAACTGAACTGAACTGAAACTGTAAATAGAAACTGTAAGAATCCATGTACTGAAATGTATTTGTAATGAAAGTTAACGTTGTAGAAATGTAATAATTGTAACTTGATGTTTTGAAGTCTGCAAGTCTCAGGTGGGGGCTGTTGGTCAGTGACGCAGGTTGTGAGACTTATAGATAAGGTTTTTAGCAGAGAGAGAGAAACCTGAAGCAGAAGGGTTAAACTGTGAGAACAGAGTTCCAGACAATCAAGGTCAGTGTGGCTAGCTGAGAGTGTGATAAGCTGGGAACTGGCAGGAACTCGAGTGTGGGGGAAGAATTGTCAATGGAGGAAGATGTCTCTAATGTCTTTGCCTAGTAAAGACTCTTACATGAAACTTGCCTGGCCTGTCTTATTCCTGTTCTAAACGGCTCTTGGATTCATACCACGTCTCACCTACACACGCAGTGCGCTACATATTCCCCTTTGGAGCAAAGTAACAAAATAAAATGGATTAAAATGCCATCCTGTATCCCTAGTCTAAAACAGTCCCTAAACTCACTAGGCTCTCAGGAGACTCTTACTCTTGAGTAGCTGGTTTACCTCCCAGGTTGCCAAGATTTTCCTTATCATACTGAGAAGCACCTTATTCTAAAGGTCTTGTTATCAGGAGTCTCACCTTGAACTAAAAAAAACTCCAGGATGTCTACTACTTCCTAAATACTCTCCTTGTCAGTCATATGCCCCACCCCAGTAGATCACAGGAAGTCACTGAGATGTGACTTTCCACCCATATGCAATGGCAGCTACACTACACTAACTTGATAGTTGTGCCCCCAGGCCAGGTCATGTGATCAGCTGGACCTGGTTATTTGGGCAAGTTAACCCTATAAAATTCCTGAAGTAAAAACATGCATTCCCATTGTATACACAACATTTTGTAAAAAGGCATAGTCCATGTTAATAAGTCAGGACATCAAAGTCGAATTCCTTCACAATCTTGAAAAAAGAAAATATAAAATAATGTAATTCTAGCTAATTAGATTTAATATATTAATGTCAAACAAAAGACAACATGAAACAGAAATACTGTGGCTCAGTGCACATGCCACAGAAAATAACAATTATTGGTTTGCTGTGAATGTACTGATGTGGGCCACTTTGCAGCTTCCCACCAGTGCACAGGAGAAATAAACCATGTTTCTCAAACAAACAAACATAGTTTTAAATTTCTCAGTTTATTCCATTAAATATATACATTTGGCTGTGAAGTAAGGATGTTTAAGTATAAAAAATAAAATTTTGACTGTGAAGGAATCACAACCCTTGTTATGGTAATTACACAGGTCAAAGAACTTCACTTGATAACTCTGGTTCAAAGTCCAGTAACTTGTAATTGCATACTGTAGGGTGTTTTTTTTAAAACAATCCAGACTTGATTTAAATCTGAAGCTGAAGACTTGGAAGTATTGTTTGTAAAACTAATCCAGTGACTGAAAACGTGCAGTAAAATATGGTGATTCCTTGAAATGTAAGAGAAGTTGTGCACAAGCACTATTGCCCTGCCAGTTTATATGTGAATGTTAAACATAATTTTAACAATGTATCTTTCCCTGATAATTGCTAAGACTCTCTCTTCTTTCTCCTGTCACTTCTAATTTTGTTCAGTTCCTCTTCTTTATAACAATCTAAATCTAAAATAGTTCATACCATTCCAAGCAATGCAACCAAATTAAATCAAATTGTTATTAATTTCTTTGCTTTTTATATAAAGTTGTTTCCATAATGCTTTGATCTATGTGGGGCGCTACATTGCTTTCCTGCTGTAGCAACACCTCCATTTTGGCTACAAAGCCTCTCTCTATCACAGGGGTTAAGGTGCTAGTATAGGCCTGATTCACACATCACGGTAAGCCAAGATATGGCTTACTGTGACCACATCAACATGAATGGTACCACAGAGGAGCTCACAGATGCTTTGCTTCTTCTTAGTCTTTTTTATTCCCATGCTCTACTGGGTTAAGCCAGGATTCTGGTTACAGCTTGTGGTTAGCGAGGAGAGAGCTTAACCATGAGCCTGGATTCAGATAACATGCTACGCCAGACTTTGACTTAGCTCAGTGTAGCATAGGAGCAAAAAAAAGACCAGGGCAGAGCAGAGCAGCTGCAAGCTCCTCTTTGGGAGTCTGCATGTTCACATACTCGCAGTAAGGCATAGTTTGGCAAATAAGGCATAGTTTGATGAGCAAATGAGGCCTATTAACTGGCAGGTAGGTCAGTGTTGCTTACTGAGAGGGAGAGAGGGGAGGCAGTGGGGAGGTCGGGATGGTGCAAACTCACTATTGAAGCCAATCCGTAGTTCCTGCTAGTGCATTCGTACTGCACCAATGTCCCCACAGTATTGTCCCTCCCTCTCTCCCTTCAGATAAGCAACAGCAGCCTACCTGACAGGAATCTAGTGTAACGGCTGCACTCTACCCAACAAGCCACTTCTTAGGGTTTATCCACTTGGGAGCATAACTTTGTGCTAAAGATGCTGTTTTTACCTCTGTTTTCTGTTTGCACCGTCCACAGTAAGGGCTCAATGCCAGCTGTAAACACAGTGTTTTCTAGTCACACTTGAGGGAAAGCATCAATCACACCGTTTCCTAAAGACCACACCCTCTTATTTAACATTTCCAGTCCCTCTGGTTACCTGGCAAATGAGCATGCTCAGTTTGTTCTACCAGTATGTTTCATTTAAAACAACAACAACCCAGAAGTGCAATTATTTGCATTTTCACTGGTACAATACAGATTAAATACAAAGTTTTGCTTGAACAGTGTTATGCTTTTGTGCATAAGTTAAGGGGAAAAGAAAAATAAGGCACCATGTGCAGCAACATAAAAAAGGCTTGCAGAACAGGAAAAAGCAGCGTATGTTTCTCTCCAGCCTACAAGAAATGAAATGAAGGAAGGGAGGAGGAAGGAGTGTGTGTGGAGAGGGGGAACAATTGACACACCCACCTAAAAGCATTGGAGCAAAGCGTCTACAAGCCCTAGAGATACAGAGTGAAGATGTTTTTTCCTTCCCTTTTTGGATTATCAGAGGATTGGGTTAATATGGATTTACAGGGGAAAACTATGTGATAGCTTCTGTTTGCCAGTAACGTCATGTGAACCATGCTAATTAAAAGAGGATGTGAGTAGCACCACACACACACTAAACCACCGTGAAGATGAGCCCTCTGTCTTTTATGGATAAAGGTATAGAGAGCAATGCTTATGTCCATTGTGCCAGTAGAATATTTTTCTTTTTCTTTCCTTGTTTTCCTATACTGAGATTCTGTATTCACCATTTAACATCCTTGTGATTTTGCAACCAATGTCCCACTCTGGCCAAAGTAGCAAACTATTTTGTAAAGTCCCATACAGTTTATAGGCTGGGACAGAGAGATTCCATTGTAGTTGAATATGAAACAGTCTCTTGTGCTGACTATGGAAAATATGACAGTATCATCCATATGTGTTCATTTGTGTTCATTTGTTGTGGAGCGGAATACAAAATGTATATCCCTGATTGAATATGGGTAGCTGTATGCATTCTGACAGCACTCATCACCTGCTTTGTGGTGGTGGTGGAGGAAAGGGGTCTGGATTCAATCCTGAGTAGGTGATAAGCAGTGAAAGAGCTGACAGTGCCAGCATTCTCGATCAGAGCTGTACTTGTGATTCCTTATCCAGCGATGAAACTCACACAGTTAGTTCTAGAAAGTTAATACAACCTGGAACCATGTGTGTAGCCAGGGCCGCCGCCAGACATGCTGGGGCCCTTGAGCACCAGCTTGCCCTGGGCCCCAGCACACATGCATGCACGCCTACATGTCTGTCGTAGGGAGGGAGCTTCTTCCACCTGCCCATTTGCTTGCTCCATCTCTCCTGTCTTTTGCGGCTACGCGGGCTGCTACAAGCGCGCATCGCTCACATCAGCCAAGATGGCGCTGGAGGCTTCAGCCCCTTAGGGAAACCTCAGCTGCCATCTTGGCAGTCCTGCACGCACAGTTGTAAAAGATAGGAGAGACAGGTAGGTGGAGCCAGCAAACAGGCAGGCGGAAGAAGCTCCCTCCCTGCGATCCACAGCAGCTACTCTGCTGCAGATTGCAGAAAAGGAGCACTACTACTCTCCCACCCTATCAAAACAGTCAATTTTTATCAAAGCAGTCAATTTTTAATGTTTAAAAATTAAATTACAAATTTTGAGATGGGTCACAAAAAATCTCTTGAGGTGGAGCAGATGTGGCCCATGAGCCACAGGTGAGCCACCTCTGTAATTCACATATAGTAAATTACGAGTGTCAGTCTGCTATGTCACCACAGAGTGCCTACTGGACAATGTGTGTGTAGTTAGAATGTCCTTCAGAGTCATACCTTATGTTCCTGAATTCAGTCAGAAAAGAATAATAGGTACTGTATCACCAGAATGGAAATGGGCTGCCTTCAAGTCAATTCCGACTTATGGTGACCCTATGAATAGGGTTTTCATGGTAAGTGGTATTCAGAGGGGGTTTACCATTGCCTTCCTCTGAGAGGCAGTGACTGGCCCAAGGTCACCCAGTGAGCTTCATGGCTGCGTGGGGATTCGAACCCTGGTCTCCCCAACAGTAATGAAAACTGTATGTAAAGCATCATTATATAGTTTAGTAATTTGGTGGCACAGGACTTACTTGTATCTGGGTGGAGTCAGGAGCATCATGTGTCTGTTCTGTTCTTGTTTAAAAGAGACCATTAAGTTCATGTATAGCTTCCCAACTGGTGTTCCTCTAAGTCTTCCATGACATAAACTAATTGAAATTGATGTCTAACAACTCCACTTCTGGCACTTTAATTTATATTTTTATCACTTTTATCATCAGCATGCACATCAGTAAGAATTAGAATGTTAGCAGACTTTATTAAATGATATGTGGGCCCTGTGATAAGCATCCTACATGCCCCAGGCCCATAATGTGTATGTTTACCTTTCCCTGTATTCTCACAAACATATGCGGGTTTAAGCACCACACTTTAGTTCTGGGTGGTGTAGGGGGTACAGCCATTCTACTCATGCCATGTAAGTTCCATTTTGTTAAAGTTCCCCACCACTTGGTATGTATAATCTCTCGGCATATCCATATAGAGTTTTAATGATCCATTCATGAGAATAGTGGTGTCAGCACGAGTAGGACAGTTCACGTGGGAATGCTGCACAAAAATGGCAACAACTTTGCAACTCTTTTTTGGGTGGTTCAGCTTCTTGCATCTTCAGTTTAGCACCAATGCACCAAACCAGCTCCATGGAAAGAAGCAAACCATGCAAGGTGACCGTTTAGAATTCGAAAGATATACATCTTAAGTAGGAATAATTTGTACAGTAATACTCATTACCCATGTAGTGACAAAATGCCTTACCACAGGTGATGTTGGTATGCACAGTTTTTCGTACCTGAATATTCTAGATCAGCCTTCCCTAACTTGGGTGTCTCAAAACTTCTCTTTGAAGTTTTGCTATATTCGAACTATGAGCATGAAAGAATTTATTTGGTTCGTTTTTTGGTTGCCAGCTGTTAAGATGTAATATGGAAACATTTCATTGGGGACTGACATTTATTTATATTTCAGCTTTTTTTTAGCCCATTTTTCAATCCTGTTAAGATTCCCAAAAGGTGGGTACATCTTATCAGTTGTGATCTGTGAAGGGTGCACACTTTATCACAGCCACCAGTGCTAAGTAGCAAACAAGGACAGAGGTGCCTGTATACATTCCATTTGCAACCATTAAGTCAAGTGATAACAGAGGAGAAGGGAGGCCCCAGTTTGGACTGCTAATGAGGCCTAGAGCATAACACTGCAGAATTGCATTTGTGAGATTTAAACGTTTGCAAACTGCTATGGCCACTGCAGAGCTTGGAAAAGTTACTTTTTTGAACTACAACTCCCATCAGCCCAATCCAGTGGCCATGCTGGCTGGGGCTGATGGGAGTTGTAGTTTAAAAAAGTAACTTTTCCAAGCTCTGCACTGTGCAAAGTACTCTGTACTTCATCAGCTGTACTCTGCCCCTCCCCAGTTACAATTAAGTAGTGGAGGGCAGAACATACAGCACACACAAATGTCTGGGAGACAATATAATCTCCTTGTGGCTTTAAGGGTTTAAAATGTGTTTATATTGTATATGTAGGTAAATGTATGGTGTTAAATACATTGGCCATTCTGAGCTCATAAAATAGGGTGGCTAAATGATTAATAAAGCTGAAAATGGTGAGTAAGCCCCATTGAATCCAGTGAGTTTTATTTCTGAGTAAACATTAATAAGATTGGGCTGCATGTCTCTTTGTACATTCTTCTTTATAACCCTCTCGCTGCAGTGGAAGCTCCAAATTATATGGCTCTCCTTGGTTCAGGGCAACAAGTGACTTCTGAAATATGCAGGACAATCAATTGATTTATTTGGACCATAAAGATAATATTTTGGCTTGGGTCCTAACCCTGCAATCCTATACATATCTACTCAGAATTAAATCTCATAAAATTCAGTGCGGCTTTCTAACAGGTAAATGGGTTTGGAATAGTTTCCTATCATTTTATGATAAATTAATGGAAGGCATATCCTTCTTTTTGGCCCCTGTTCAATCCCACATTTAGGTTCTATGCTCCTTCAGAGGAAAGCAAAAAGGTAGGCTTTTATTCCTTTATCATTTCATTTCTTTCTCTTCCTCTCTTCAATCTGCTTTGACTGTGTGTGTGATTTTCTGTGCTGACTGGCACTTTGTCAGTGTCAACAGGGTGCCTGTGGTGCAGGGGGTGCTTTCACCTAGTTTGCTGCTGCTGTTCAGGTAGCAGTCTGCCTGCAAGCCGTCTTTAAGAAGATACAACAGGATTCTGCGATGGAGTCCAGAGAAATCCAGGCCACTGGATCTACATCTGAGGGTCCTTCAGATCAGATCCCTCCCAAATAAGTGATCTCTCACCTCAGTGGCGAGACTCTTGTTCCCTAAGCTGTGACTTAGTCACTCTCCAGGGGACTCTTGCACCTTCCCACGATCATGGGGAAGGGCCATAGTTCAGTGGCAGAGCATCTGCTTTGTATGCAGAAGCTCCCAGGCTCAATTCTTGATATCTCCAGGTGGGGCTGGAAAAGACTGGAAAAACCTGGGCGAGCTGTTGCCAGAGTAGCCAGTGCTGATGCCCCAATGGTTTGACTCTGAATAAGGCAGCTTTCTATACTGACTTCCTATGGAGGTCTTCCCCAGTTCCAGGTCGTCAGCCCAGGATTGCTATTGCTTTAGCCGCAAGTACCTGCTGGACCCTGGCTATCTCTGCAATCTGGTTGGCAAGGAGCTGCCTCATTATTGGTATTCTAAATTGGCATCTTCTCATTGGGATTCTAGGAATTCTCAAGACCGATTATCATACTGTACTCCACATCATGAAGAATGAACTACTGTGGCCTTGTGGTATGAACTTGGTGGTTTATACTTCCTCAGGAGCTTGGACCAGCAAGTGCATCAGCTTCATCCTCTGACTGCTGCATTAGTGCACCTGACTGATGCAGCACCAATTACTGTTGCCAGTGCTTAAGATCCTACCATGCTTATGGTGGTGACCCCACTCATTTTTCCACTCGCTCTGCAGCTCCTGACTCACTCCAGTACTGGCAGTCATCATCACAATGTCTTGATTGCCTCCCACTTTGTCCAACTTGTTGCTGTCTTCAGTATCTCAGCTGGGCCCTCTGACCCTCGAGAGAGGCTTTTTGGGGGCCTAGGTGGCTGCAGGAGGAGCAAGCGACACAAGTTTTTTCCCATGAACTTCTTTAAGCTAACTTAGGATCCAAGCCATTGGTGCTGCAAGTTTATACCTCTTTCTTCGTGTGGCAAACAGGTGGCCGAGGGACTTCCTTCCCAGGACTCCGGGTGGGGGCAATATATCTTAATGCCTGCTCAGAAGCCCTCTCTGGTGCAAGGCTTCTATATTATAAATAAGAAAGAGGCTGATAGATGTGCCACAATTTGGATGTGCTTCTAGCTTGCAGCAGTTGGTGAAAATATACATGCTTGCATCATTTAGTCTGCCAGGAACAAAATGGGTAGATTGTGCTCAGATGAAGAGCAAACAGAAGTAGGGGTGTGGTGACAGCGAACATAACATGACAAACCACCCACTCACCCAAAAAATGCACTAAAGAGCTTCTACACCAACTCCTGGTGTGGATATACTGTTATACTGTCGATGTATAACAAGTTTTTTTATCCAGTAAGGGGAAATCTGGATTAAATGGGGAAACTATATGGTGTGATACTTTGATGCCGATGATCTTGTGCAGACACTGTAGAAAACTTGCATGCATGGGCAACACTGATTCCAGAATAAACTCTCATCTAAAAGCACCCAATATGTGAGGACTCAAGGTATTGCATAGGCACTAAAGGTTGAGCTCTCTAAAGGAACAGAAGAGCTTGTAAGCTTAGGGTCATGCAACTAGCTGTCCGGGGGAACAGAAGTTTAAAAAACTGAGGACTAAAAGCAACTTTTGCTACATTATACAAATTTGGTGGTCTGTACCATATACTTTCTCTAAAATGTCTCCCTGAGAGTTATTGTATCAGACTGTACATCAAGCTGGCCACTTTTTCTAATTATAACAATGGCTCAAATCTGTTCCCTCCCCCTTTTAGTGGTGTACAGTAGGGCCCCATTCATACGGCGGGTTACATTCCAGACTCCTGCCGAAAAGCGAAACCTGCCTAAAAGCAGAACTCCGTCAATAAAATGGTGCCCGACGCCCAAAAAACAAAAACAAAAAACCGCTGTATTAGTGGAACGCCGAAAAGCGGGGCTCTACTGTATTCTATTTGAGTACAAGTGTACTAGAGTAGTGTACTCTGTTAGAGTACAAGTTTATAACAGAGTGAACCCCTTTATGAGGAAGAAAAATGCTAATTAACAGTTATTCCCTCAGTTCATCACAGAGGGTTGATTCCCATCTCTGGCTCTCTCTTGGCTAAGGCCTAATTTTAAATGACAGTTACCAATGCAATAGAATGCCAAAGCTGTATATTTTTTCCCTTTCAGCAGTATAAAAAAACTTAAGGGGCAACTGTCTCCTAAACACATCAACTCAATATATTTTGGGACAATATGCTTCAATCTCTCTCTCTCTCTCTAGTGCATTGTTGAATTTGTTTGTGTACATGGTGTGGGCACCTATTGGGTGCCTCTGATATTACTAATGATGTGTGACAAAATCCCTCCCTCCATGCCTGTGCTATTTTGTGAATGTTTAAAATGTGTCCTGCTTTTTCTTTTTAAATCTTTAGAGAGTGAGGTCTCCTTCAGTAAACCACTCAGATCTAGTATAGAGTGGGCTTAGGCAAACTTCCCTAGAAGCCCTAGGTCTCAGGCTATGGTCTAAAGGCACATAAGGCCTGCTCCCTGCTGAAGCTAACAGGGTCAAGTCTGGTCAGTGCCTGGATGGGAGACTGCATGGGAACCATATGTAAGCTACCTTGGCTTTCTATCATGAAAAGAAAGGCAGGGTATAAATGTAATAAATAAATAAATAAATAGAGGTAAGGCCCGAGTTCTAAGTAAATATGCATAGGACCAGGCTGCAAGACTAATAACAAAAAATGTATTTTTTTAATTATCTGAAAAGCCCATTAATGAATGTGTTTCCTCACATCTTCTCGTGGTACTAAGGGGCTTTGGGATCCCAGGGCAGGAGAATGTAGAGTGGCACAATAATTATCTGTCCAGTATAATATGGGGTGATGGACATAGTCTCAAAACATACATTTCAGTAAAAACAAAAATCCAAATCCCTTCCTGGAAGCTGAGAAGAAACCCTGGAAAGGGTTAAGGCTGGTTTGGCCAGGCTCTGTTGTGCGTATGCAATAATCTGTGTGGCTCTCTTGGCCGCCTGACAAAGTGTTGCCTCCTTCTCCTCCTCCCCTCCCTTCCCTCCCACCCTTTGCATGAAGTAGGATCCTTGAGCTGATGCAGAGGCAGCCAACTGCTCCATATTTGGCTTCTATTACACATTTACATGCTGGAGAAGAGAGGAGCGAGCTTCTACACCGCAGACATCATTTCTGCTACAGTTGGTGAGGAGACATCCGTGTCACAGCGAGGGAGAAGAGAAATAAAACATTTTTTTTGTTATAAAAAAGCCCAAGCCCTTGCGATCAGCTGGCAAGACACTGTGAGTCTTTTTTTTGTCCGCCCCCTACCCTTCACCCGCCCGTCCACTGACACTTTACAGTAAGTGTTAAAAAAAATCCTCTGCTTTCGCTTCTCCGTCTCAACTCCCACCGGGTCCAACCTCGATTGAAAACCTCCAACGATTTCCAACTGGGGGAAAACATACGCACACTTCCAGGGCTGGCTGTTGAAAACGGGGAAGGGTACAGCGATGTACTGTCATCTCAAGGGGCTGAAGTCTCCCTTACTCGAATCCAGTCATCGCATTTCTCGCTCTCCCCCCCCCATCCCGGGCTAAAGAGGCTGGAGGTGTAGGAGGAAGGGGAAGCCAGGCCAGGAAACGATTGTGTGTGAGTGAGATGGGGGGGTGTCGTTGGAATGAATTCTTTGCGCGCGGTGTATGCGAGAAATGTCCTCCCTATGTAAGCAAAGAAACATAAAGTAAAGAACTGGAGGTTGTCATTTTCCCAACCTCCCTCCCCCCGGTATTTGGCTTGTTTTCTTGCTCGCTCTGATTCCTCTCAGACTACAGCGGATGCCTGCGTACATCGGTGTTAGGAAGGCAGGAAAGCTGGGTGGCTGTGGCCGCCTGCCTTTGGCTCTGTTATATTGCGTCGCTGCGTTCTGAGCGACATTGGCGAAAGAACCCGGACGAGGGCGAGTGTGTAGAGTTCATACAGGGCCCGTGTTTTGTGTGTCCCAAAGCAACGCCCTCCGCCGGTTGGGCTGCAGCCGTCGCCGCCGTCTGGCTGGAGCTACGTCCTCTTGCTGCTGCTCCTGCTCCTGAAGGCCGGCTCAGCTGCTGTGGGCGAGCGGAGCAGCGCGCTCCCCCCCTCCCCCCTCCCCGGCTTCATAGTAGGGAGGGCCGTTCCTCGCTGCACTGTGTAGTACGGGGCTGGGTGGTTGCCGGAGGGGTGAATGAAGCGAGGAGGTGGTGGCGGAGGAGGAGGAGGAGGAGGCGGCGGCGGCGCTGGGATTGGGATGTGCCCGGCACCAGCAGCAGCAGCAGCTCCTCTTCCACTATGCTCCTACGTTCAGGGCCCAGGTCGGCTGGAGGCTCCTCCGGGCACTTCAGCAAGGAGTCAGTGAGAGAGTGAAGGCCATTGCTGGGCACCAGGAGAGGAGGTAGGGGTCTGTTTGAAGGGGAGGCCTGCGCTCCCCCTTCTCTTCACCTTGACACCATTCTGCAAGCCTCCTTCCTCCAGGCAAGAAAATATGCACGGTCTAGTTTCTCCAAGGGATTGCCAAGATTCTTCTTGTGTTCAGGAACTGATGGTCTTATCTCTGCATATTACAGGGTTCCCTCCCTCCCTTTAAATTTGTGTGTGTGTGTGGGGGGGAAGAGGTTTCTGACCCTGACAGTTTTTAATTTGTTACATGCCTCCACTGCTCTCCTGTTTACTTAGTCACGTTCAAAAATATTTTTTAAAGTTAAGCTTATTTTAGTTTTCCGAAGCTTGAATCTGTATGAATAAGATAGTTGTATATCTTAAGAATATGAGAAGCAGTTCAGGCATTTTCTTGAATGTTGACTGCCTGCTACTGAAATATTATAGTAATGATAACAATAAAACGTTAAAAAGGCAGTATTGGAGGTGTTCGGGGTTTTGTAAAAAGAGCAGGCAAAATGATCAGAAAGCAATGATAGAAAAGAGCAAATTCGAAGCTTGTTATATAATGCCACACTATGTGGATAACAAGAACAAGCTATTTTTATTTTGTTTACCGTATGGTATGCAATAGGGACTCCACCAAAATAATATTTCTGCTCTTTGATCCTGAACCCCTCATACAACTAGAGGAGAAAAGAAGCCCACAACTTGACATATGCATAATACTGCTTTGCACAATTATCTGTTTATACATGCGCTCACACACACAGTTGTGCAGATGCATCTCTTATGGACCCTTTCATCTGTGAACATATGGATAAGGCGATTAAATATTTAGTGACTCCTTTTATATATTTTATGTAGTTATTGGTTAGTTACATGTGTTTGAATATAGCCAATTACTTTGCTGACATTTGCAGCAGTAGTTTTCAGTTTCTGATGAAACCCTTAGCAGCAAATTCAGATTGCAACTGTGTATGTAGGTTTGTTTGTCTGGCTGGTGAGGACAGCCTAGTTTTGTTGCTCTCAGGAACAGAGGTTATGAATGAGGAAGAGATAATTGAAAGAGGGAGAGAGACGATTGCTAGAGTTATTTTGAGACACTAAAAAGATATGTTTTCATACCAGATTATCGTAGTTAACTCTCCTTTTTTAAAAAACCAACAACATAATTTTACAGGTCACAGTTCTGTGGAACAGACAGCTTTAATCTCATCACTTGTGTACAGCAGGACAAAATACTAATAGATTTTTCACAGCTTGCTCTCTGTGTGTGTGTATGTGTGATCATGTAGAGACATGTCAGTGGTGTAGGTTTTCGGTGCACTCACTCGAGCCTGATCACTCATGTAATTAGATCAGGCTGCCATGGTAACAGACAGTATTCATCCTCCATTCAGGTGCGTTTTTCTTGTGACTGGGATATCTCAAATGGTGACTTTACTGCAGGGATGGGCAACTTGTTAAGCTGTGTGTATTGTGTGCAGCAGCTTTTTTGCATGTGATTAACATAATTTGCATGTAATTTGAAATGGATGGTGTCAGTTGTTGCACATACCAGCACTTCTTGATATCAGAAGTAGTTTGTATTGTCAGTCTGAAGTTTCTCTAGATGATTATTTTCTCTAGATTATTAGTAATTATTTGAAGTTTTGGTCAACACTGCTTTAGAGGTGGACATAATGCCAGAGAGAAATTGTCTTGTTGCTCCCAGTTAATTTTTTTAGTTTTTTTCCCCTAGAGACTGCTAAAATTCTGGATGGTGGCGATATGCCCCCCATCAGCTTTGGGAGGTGTATGGGTCAGCTGGCTCTCTGTGCAGCTGTAATATTTTACTAAAGGGCTTGTTAACAGCAGATAGCATTCCATATTATCTTTTAAAACTTGGAGAAGCTTCTTTTTAACTCCAGCCGTGCTTGTGCTGTATGTTTATGACGTTTGGTATTTTCAAAGGAAAAAGCCATTAGTGGCCTCTTTAGAGGTGTAGGGAGCCCCTCCTTGCTTCTTACATCTTATATTCATCTGGCCACTCAAGATTATTTGGGATGATAGCAGAATTGTAATACAACTCAAAATATGACAACAGCTCTTCAATAGTATGAGATTTGAAAACAATAAAAATAGGATTTTAAAAAATTTGACACTTAATTTTTAAATGCTAATAAATTGTGTTTTCAAGTTTTTCTTCTTTCCCCCCTCTTCTCATGAAGAGATTTACTTAGGGTTTAAATGAGATCCTTTAGGGCCTAAAGGAATCTGGACCTTGGGCTGAGAGATACATTGTGGTGTGATACACTTATAAAAAGTTAAGTATCTTTGCATTACAACTCTGTCTAAGCTGTTCAAAGCATCCCATTACTTTAGGAATTTAAGGGTTTCAATCCTAAAAAACAAAGAACTTACAGAAGTATGAGCTTGTTGCTTCTTGGAATGAGTCTGCTGGCCATGCTGTTATCTGATTGACTTGTACAAACCAATTTCTGAAATTTGCACCACATTTGACAATAGTGCACAGGCTTGAAAGTAGTTATTGCTTTTGATAATATGCTTCTTGTATTTGGTTTCTAATGAGTGAAAACTTTAAGTAAATTCTGAATCATACAGCATCAGTAGATTTCCCCACAAATAGATTTTGCTTAGATAGACAGTGAAATTTGCATACAGATAGTATGGGTGTGTGGTGTTAGTGAGCCAGCGAATATCTGTGGCTTCTTAAAACTTCTTCAGAGTTTGTATTGGAAAATTTCTATTGCAGTCTGGTGCTTTCTGTTGGGTGTTAAACCATTTTAAGGTAAGAATTACATGTAAACCTTGAAAAGTGTTAAAGATAATGTTTGTAAATTTGCAACTCAGAATGGTAGAACTTAAATGATTAAGTGTTAAATGCACTGTGGCATGAATGAGAGCTTGTTTTATGGGATATTTCCATTTGCTGTCTTGAAAAAAGTTTATAGAGAATATAAAACCAACTTGAAATTCAAATTATTTTCTCAGTTCTCAGGTAATTGGTCAGTAGTTCTATATCTTACCCAGTTTCACTGTTTTGATCATAATATTAAATGGAGGGAACAGCAAAGACTTTCTAAATGCTTTATAAATGTAAATTAAAAGAATTTAATATTAAAAATGGTTTATATTTTCACATTGCCATTTCTGGCATATATTTAACAGACATATTTTGCCAGATTCAAAAGCTGAATTTTGATTGATAATAAAGATTGAAAGTTAAATTACCATGTTGTTAAACAAATTGTTCAGAGCTAAAATGAAAACAACAACAACAAATAACCTAAATCGTTAATAGTATTGAGACTGGAAATGTTTTTTTATTATTTTTATTATTATTATTAGATTTATATCCCACCCTTCCTCCCAGCAGGAGCAGTTTATAATGTGATACCATTTTTTTAGTATTTTAGATCATGCACTGTATGTTCATAGTTCCTGATGGAGTGCAACTGACCTGGCAGGTTTCACTCTGTCTTGCCAAGCCTCATCTGATTGGCTTTGGGAGCAGTTTCTCACACTGAAAAGGCCCAAACCTTGCATGCTGTGAGCCAGCCTGGGCATCACTATTATGGAAGGTTGTATATAGTTTCTAGTCTGCATCACATTCACTTCAATTTTTGTTTTGGGTCAGTGTGTCCAAGCCACTTGACTCAAAACAGAATGCAGACATTAGAATTAATAGTATAGAATATTATGAGTCTCTGTATTGTATCTGTCTTGGTACATCTTGTTGTATATTGCTTTGTTTATAATGTGAAGCTTTATGTGCTTCCAGGAATGCTTTAGATGTGTGATTGAGATGTCTGGAAAACCAATTGCATGTTTCCCCCCTGGAATTTATTATACAAACACTTAGCAAAAGGGCTTTTATTTTAAAGGATTATAAAGCTGCTTCCCAGCTTATTTTTTTGATCATATCAATTGTAGTATTTTACAGAAGAATAAGCTATAAGAGATGTGGTCTTGTTCTTTGCTTGCTGACAGCCAGAGGCAATTCTTGGTTTGGTGTCTGTGGGAGCAAGAACCGACCTCACTTTTCCTTTCCTACCATAATAGTGAATTTGTCTGAAATATGTACAGATTTTCAAGCATAATTTGGTAAGAGACTGTTTCTGTGAGACATCCTGAACAAAACCTTGAGTTGTTAGTTGACCCTATGAGCTGTTGAATGATTAACTGTTTAGGTACAATTCTTGCATTTAGTTTAAATAATGGACAGACTTCAATCCTGTACCCACTTACCTGGGAGTAAGCCTCATTGAACTCAATGACTAAGGCATTCATCTGAGCAGACATGTATAGGATTGTGCTGTAAGCTGAGCGTTTTATTGGGGACAAATGTAAATTGTATAGAAACTCCATCACCAAACTATGGCAGTTAGAGATTAGCTGGAAAGTACTTTATTATCCCCAAAGTGAGATTTACTGTGATATTTACACTTACTGTAAAACAGCTCCTCCTCCTCCAAATCTTTTCCAGTTACTTGGTACAGCTTCGTGGCCACTTCTGCCTATCTATACACAGTGTCAACATTCAATTGATATGTCTGGAATATGACATGGAAATATTTCACTGCAAATTCATATTTTGTCTTGTTTAAGATGAGAACTATATATTTTTAACTCGTGTGTATCAAACTGCAGTGTTCTGCATACAGACTTGTCCATGGGACAATTCTGTGATTTTTATCATGTGAGTATCAATCTAAATTAATATGGGGTGGGGGGGAGAGGATGAATTTAACTTTTTTTTCCTTTTGCAGGTGGTGGTGATTTAATGATCCAATGATTTTTTTCCAATATAATTCTACCAAGAAAATCATCAAATGTGGGCACAATCCACTAGGAAAGTTCTTTTGCACAAGCTTTATTTAGATGGAACTTGCATAGGCAAACATCCTGGTAGATTGATCCCTATGCATTCATCCAAATTAAGCAGAGACGTTAATGTTTAAGGGGTATAAGTCAGGAGTGGAAAATTTGTGGCCCTCCAGAATGTTACTGGACCTCAAATCCCATCATTCCTGACCTCTGGCCATACTGGCTGGGGCTGATGAAGATTGGAGGGCTGTAGATTTCCCATCTCTGGTGTAAGAGGTGGAGGTATGTATGAGTTTATAGGCACACACTTTCAATAAGGAAACGTTTAGCTGCTTTTCTTTATTTCTTTCAGGCTTATGCTATCAAGAGTAACATGGGTGGTGTGTGTCTTTTAAAATAGTGTGGCAGGAAAAAGGAACAATGTAACATACTTGTTTACTTTTTTGAGAATTTATTCTGTGGATATTGGGTGTTACCTGAAAGAGCACCTGTCCATATACTGTCCTGCCTGTGAGCTGAGATCTGCCATTACCAGCTGAAATCCAGTTGGTCAGAACGGAATAGTGGTGATGGCATCCTCACTGAGGAACTCTGCCCCCCCCTTAGATCAGGCGGATTTTTCTCTTTTATCAGGCCTTTGAGGAAGAGTAGTAGCTTATATTTTAGAATGTAGCAGACAAAGTGACTTGCATATTTAATTTTAAACAAGGGATTGTATAATTGTTTTGTATTGTTTTATGTTGATTTCCTGTAACCCTACCTGAGATCATGGGGAATATAAATTAAAAATAAGTAAATATGATTGTTATTTTTATATTTGTTATAGCTAAATTTTTTCTTTTCTTTCTTAATTTGTACTGTATGTTATCTTAAATAAAGGTTGTTGGGAAAAATAAGTAAATGTAATGTGTCAGGGTTCAATGTTAAGCTATAGATATGGAGAAAGATTATAAACTTCTTCAGATGGCATTTCTGCTCCTCTTGCAAAACACATATTCCTGTTTTATTGTTTAAGCTAGAGGGTTTCAGTTGAAAGCTTGGCATATAGTGCATCCCAACAGAGAAGTAAACATTTTAATATATTATGGTATTTTATTATTTAATATTTGCTCTGTTATTGGGTGTGCTAATTATATTTTGAGATAAGGTGGGGATATGTTTTTTTAAAAATCCTAATATATATATGGGGTAATTTAAGAGATATGTATACAAATCATATGCTACTACAGTGACACTTATTTTCTGACACTTTTCTTTGTTGTAATGGGGAGGCTTCTGCATTCATTATTCTGTAAGATGAGATATGCTATCCTAGTCCTTTAGCATAGCTGGTATTGTGCTGTAACTGCAGTGGCATCCTGCAACTGGTACAAGTCCTCTTAGACTGCTTGCTATCGGCAATCCCATGATTGGTCGCTAACATATACTCAGCAGGTAGAAGTATGTCAATGTAGCTAACTCTGTGATGGCCAAAATCCTTTAAGAGAATGTGTAGGTGAATTGTCCTTGTATTTGCATCTGCTGTGCTCCTTCAGCCTAATTTTGCCCTCTCCTAGCAGGTTTGAATAGCATTGCTATGTGGCATCTGGCAACATTGGCTGCTGTTATGTCATGCCAACACAACTCTTGACATTGTGTTGACAAATCGGGCAATGTTGTATGTCCAAAATGCTTATTTGCTGGTACAGTAATTCATCAGATAGGGGCTTTCATATGCTACATTCTCAAAATTATGAAAACATCTTGAATGCTCATATATAATTTTTTTAGTACTTTACTGCAGTTCTTTCAGTAAGTACAACTGACATGTTGCCTGCTTTCCCACTGCATTGCATTCTGTCTTGCAGGTTACTCTGTACCATACTATCAGGGCTTTATGGTCAGAAAGAGAGAGCTACATTAAAAGTTCATTAAAATCAGGCTAAAATAAAATGTGCAAAAAAAATCTCTCATACCTCTAAAAACATTAATTGATGTAAAAGTTGGAAAATGAAAAATGATTCTAGAGTTCTGCTTATGATACATTTTTATTTTCATTTTGCTTAGGATTTCACAATTACAAAGTTATGGTAGAATCTGGCTTTCAAGCAATTTTCTGCAGCTCTTTGCTAGAAAACTTTAGGTATTTGCTATCCAAGGTTGGTTGCGAATACAATTTTACTAAATCAAGTATCCTTTCCAAGAGACAGAGAGCTGGTTTTCCAAAAATACTTTTGGATTCCTCTTTGAAGTAACATCTGTCCAGGCCCATTTTTAAAATAATAATAAAAATATGCTGTCAGTTCAGTTTCGAGAGGGGTAGCTGTGCTAGTCTCTTGCAACAAACATAGCAGAGTCTTGTGGCATTTTAAGACTAATATATTTATAGCGGCTTACATTTTTCTGGACTACAGCCGGTTTCATCAGTTACATTATTCTCCACTGTTAAAAACAGGCTTTGGATTTTGGTGGGAGTGTTCTAGCACTTTATAAATGAGTGGCAAATTAACAGGTTTTGTTTGTTTTTCCCCCCTTCAGTTTTTGGAGCAAGAGTCACAGCAACTTAAACAAGCAGTCTAAGCACTGAATTTCTTCTTGACCTCTAAGATCACCACCACGACAGTTTTAATCTTCATATTTGAAAGGTGCTGTGCAAATAAGGTGAGAACTGAAAATTGTCTTTCTCTTCTGTTCATGTATGGTATCTTGCAGAAAAATGTATTGTGAGGCTTGGAAAAACCTTATAACGTTTTATTGACAAGGGATAATGTGATTTTTGTGTGTGAAATAATTTTTACTACTCATTCCTGGGAGTTGCACTCATCAGCAACATCTCACATTTTTTATATTTTCCCCCAAATTCTAATTATTTCCAAAACAAAGTCCAGCCATTATGATTCTGTTGTTGCTGTTGATTTCAGCCGTAGGTAGTAGTGTCATTTGTTCTGAGAGGGGAAAAGGAGATTTCATCTAAAATATATATACTTAACTGATTTATATGTCCACATTTTAAATTGTTTTGTTAGTTCATCTCCTAGAGGGTGAGCCATAAAAACACCCTCTGTAGTGGTGGTGACCCTAAACGTAGGCCAGAAACCTGATCAGCCACAAATAGTAAAGTATGAATGAAAAAAGTTGAAGTATTTGAGCTGTGTAAAGTGAAGCATAAAGAACAGAAATCCTGTTTGCATTTTATTGGCTACTTTTTTTTTTAATAGTTGTATAAATATTTTAGCACTCAAAGTCTCAGAACTATTCCAACTTCCTGTTTTTGTTTTTGTTTCCTAAGAACTTTGCATATAAGACTCCAATTTTAAGTTTTTGGTTTATAGTCTTACCAAGTAAGCAACTGGTGACAGAAATACTTCTCTTCTACTTCTGCTTTAATATGGTTTAACTAAGATAAACAAAATACCAAAAAATTTAGAATAATGTGTTAAATAGTAATTCAAAGTGTTGAAGTGTAAAGAATTTGCACAAATCTATAAAATTACATTACTATAGTATTCTTATGAAAATCTGATAAAGATATCCTTGGAAGAGCTTTTTAACGTATGCAGAATGCCTTAGTGAATTACACAATGCACAATTTACATTTTATTGTGGCTTTGAGCTGGGGTGTTACACGTTAAAGGAGAATTATTTCATCAACCATCTGCATGTAAAGACATGCACTTTACAGTTCACAGTATCTTGCTGGAATGGAGGAGTCTGTTTAAATCATGTCACTTAGAAATATTACTCTTTCTGAATGATTAATGCCAGACAAAACACTGTAATACTTGTACATGTATAACCTTTGTTTTTTTTGAAGGAAAATTACATAATGAATAATAGATCAACAAGTGGCATAACTTGTGTTGTAATAGCACTAATGTTTATTTGGAGCCAGTAGCAGTGTGTGTATGATGTACATTTTACTTACTAGTCACCACCACTGTGCACTACTGCTGGGTAGAGGGAGTCCTGATTTGCACAGTGCAGGTAGAATGCTGCATGTGCCTATAGCAAACTGCACATGATGGCAATGTAATTGGTTCACACTGGTACAGATTCCTGTAGGCTTCTACAAAAGCTCAGTGTGAATTCTTGCACATCCCCTGTCAACTCCCCAATCACTTGACAGCATCAGCTAGGATTTTAAAGGCTGCTGCTGCTTGAAGCACAATGTATTTGTAGAATTGTCATAGCAATGTTTTTATTTGATATGATGACTGCTGTAGAAAATACTCATATTTAATAGACAAAATTATTCTTCATAATATTAATCAAGCCTAAGTGACTCATGAAAGCCTATAGTGTATTGCTGGAAATGTATACAACATTTAGTATTTCCATTTCCTGTATCTTAGACCAATATTGTATACATTAAGATAACATTTTGCAGGGATAGTTTAATATTGTGGGCAAATCCATCAGTGGTAAAGGTGGCTTTTCTAAGGAGATGGTGGTTAGAATAAGAATTGCTAATGTAGGCACAGTCATGTATGTTTTTGTTTGTTCTTGCACATAAACCTGACAAGAATATAGCATTGGCTTATACAGTGTTGGTTGCAAAATTAGCAAAGCTCTGATATAGCCATCCTGATCTAGCAAGGTGAAAAGTGCACAGAGCACAACTGAAATAATTTTTTACAATGTTTAAACAATAAAGATTGTATCCAATATTAGTTCTACTCAGAGTAAACCCAATGAAATTAAAAATGTCAGTATGATGTGAATAGAATTTACTTGGATACTACCCCAAGAATTGCATGCAGTACCCTTTGTTGGATTGGAACTGCATATGTATCTGATGAATAGATGGTTGGCACTGACAGCTACAGCAATGCTGATTACCTGTTTAAGGGTGACTGATCCAGAAACACACTTTTCTCCTCAAATCATTAGGTGATCGATGCTGTCAGTGCCAACCATCTTTGGGTAAGTTCTTTTCCACAGAGCACATAAAGGGCCTGTGGTTCTTGAACATGGATATAGTAAGCACTTTTTGATTGGATTTCCATAAGCTCAAATTCTAGAGTCATGATTTACTCCTGCATGCAGTTACATACTTATGCAGGTAACTTGTGTTCACAGGCTCTACTGGAGGGGTGGCTCACCACTAGCTTGGGGGACTGATACTGGCCCATCAAGATCCTACTGACTTTGGCAGTGATGGCAATTTTTTTTTTTAAGTGAAGAGAGTGCTGGGGTGGTCAGTGTAATTGAGTTGACCAGCAACTTTGTAGCAATTTTTGCTTTCTTTGGCAAATTTCATACCCCACAATGCAACTTTATTCATTTATTGGATTTATATACTGCCCTCCCTCCCAGTAGGAGCCCAGGGCAGCACCTTTGAGCTTATTTTTATGGAATTGTTATATGAATGAGTATTAACGTAGTGATTTATAGAATATATATTTTAAACAAAGAGATTTTTGCAATTGTGGGGGAAGATATTACCCTGCTGTTTATTTGAGAGCAGTGTTTGTCTTCCTTACCAGCAATGTTTTGTTATGCATGTTACATTGCATATATAAGGACCTGAAGAAGTATAAAAACAAAATTGAAAAAATTTTACTGAACAGAAAAAATTAGGAGAATGAATTTCAATTTAATTTCAGTGTAACTTGATAGTAATTAGGAAACTTTTAAAATGGAAGTACTTCTACATGGAGGTGAGGAACTGATAATGTTGAAATACTGTATTTTGTGAATTTAGCTCCTAATCGTGACTGGCTTAACAATCGTGAAATTTTTATTTATTTATTTATTATTTAATTTATATCCCACCCTTCCTCCCAGCAGGAGCCTGGGGCAGCAAACGAAAGCACTAAAAATACTTTAAAACATCATAAAAACAGACTTTAAAATAGATTAAAACAAATTATCTTTAAAAACATTTTTTTAAGTTTAAAAACATATTAAAAAACAATTCCAACACAGATGCAGACTGGGATGAGGTCTCAACTTAAAAGGCTTGTTGAAAGAGCAAAGTCTTCAAAAGGCACCGAAAACAGAGGCGCCTGCCTAATATTTAAGGGGAGGGAATTCCACAGGGTAGGTGCAACCACACTAAAGGTTCATTTCCTATGTTGTGCAGAACAGACCTCCTGATAAGATGGTATCTGCAGGAGGCCCTCACCTGCAGAGCACAGTGATTAACTGGGTATGTAAGGGATAAGACGGTCTTTCAGGTATCCTGGTCCCAAGCTGTATAGGGGTTTGTACACCAAAACTAGAACCTTGAACTTGGCCCAGTAGCAAATGGGCAACCTCTGCAGTTCTTTCAGCAGCAGGGTGACATGTTGGCGATACCCTGCTCCAGTGAGCGGTTTCACTGCTGCATTTTACACCAGTTGCAGCTTCCGGACCAACCTCAAGGGCAGCCCCACATAGAGTGCATTACATTAATGCAGTCTGGAGGTTATATATGCATGGACAACAGTGGTCAGGCTATCCCGGTCCAGAAATGGGTGCAGTTGTCCTATCAGCAGAAGCTGGTAAAAGGCACTTCTAGCCACTGAGGTCACCTGGGCCCCTAGCGACAAAGATGGTCCCAGGAGCACCCCCAGACTACGGACCTGCTCTTTCAGAGGGAGTATGACCCCATCCAAAGCAGACAAATGACCAGTTATCTGAACTCGGGAACCACCAACCCACAGTGCCTCTGTCTTGCTAGGATTCAGACTCAGTTTATTGGCCCTCACCCAGCCCACCACCGAGTCCAGGCAGTGGTCCAGGGCTTGCATGGCCTCTCCCAATTCAGATGTTACAGAGAAATGGAGCTGGGTATCACCAGCGTATTGCTGACACCTTGCCCCAAAGATCCTGATGACTGCTCCCAAGGGCTTCATATAGATGTTAAACAGCATGGGGGACCAGATGGTACCCTGCGGCACCCCCCAGCACAACTGCCAGGGGGCTGAAAGACAATCACCCAATGCTATTCTCTGAAAATGACCTTGGAGAACCACTCTAAACCAGTGCCTTAAATACCCATCTCACCACTTCAGCCCAAAAGGATACCATGGTCAGTGGTATCAGAAGCCACTGAGATCAAGTAAGAGTAACAGGGTCGCACTCCCCCTGTCCTTCTCCCTATAAAGGTCATCCATCAGGGCGACCAAGGCCAATTCAGTCCCATAACCAGGCCTGAATCCAGACTGGAATGGGTCAAGATAATCTGTTTCATCCAAGATAATCTATTTCATCTGTTGCTGTGCCACAGTCCTCTCAATCACCTTCCCTAAGAACCGGGTATTTGTGACCGGTCAGTAATTGTCACAAACCAATGGGTCCAGGGTGGGTATTTTTCAGGTGCGGTTAGATCACTGCCTCTTTCAGGCCGGCTGGAACCACTTCCTCCCACAATGATGCGTTGACCACACCCTAGATCCACTTGGTCAAACCCCCTCAGCAAGCTTTAACAAACCAAGAAGGGCAAGGGTTGAGAGGACACGTTGCTGGTCGCATCATTGCAAGCACCGTGTCTATGTCATCAGGCCGCATCAACTGAAACCGTTCCCAAGAAGTTGCAGCAGACGTTGCACTAGACACCTCATTGGGAACTACTGTAGATGTGGATGGGGCATCCAGACTGCTACAGAGGTAAACAACGTTACCCTCAAAGTGCCTTGCAAACAATTCATAGTGGACCTCCGAAGGGTCTAAAACTCCATTTCGTGGAGTTGATGTCAACAGACCCCTGACAATATGGAAAAGCTCCACTGGATGGCTACTTGAGGGTGCGATGGAGGCAGAGAAGTGGGCCTTTTTTACCGCTGTTGCCACACAGTAGGCACGGTTATGATGTTTTACTCGTGCCCGATCAGCCTCACAGCACATCTTTCACCACTTATGCTCTAGCTGTCATCCAGCCTGTTTCATTACCCTCAACTCACTGAAATTTTTGAAAGCCTTATCTTTATTTTATGAGTTCAAAACTCTTAGGATACATTTATCGGGAGAAGGACAGGGGGAGTATGACCATGTTATTCTTACTTGATCTCTCAGCGGCTTTTGATACCATTGACCATGGTATCCGTCTGGGCCGACTTGGTGAGCTGGGTATTGGAGGCACTATTTTAGAGTGGTTCCGATCCTATCTCCAGGGTCGCTCTCAGAGAATAGCATTGGGTGACTGTCTTTTGGCCCCCTGGCAGCTGTGTTGTGGGGTGCCGCAGGGTACCATCTGGTCCCCCATGCTGTTTAACATCTATATGAAGCCCTTGGGAGCAGTCATCAGGATCTTTGGGGCGAGGTGTCAGCAGTATGCTGGTGATACCCAGCTCTGTTTCTCTGTAACATCTGAATTGGGAGAGGCTGTGCAAGCCCTGGACCACTGCCTGGACTCGGTGGTGGGCTGGATGAGGGCCAATAAACTGAGTCTGAATCTTAGCAAGACGGAGGCGCTGTGGGTTGGTGGTTCCTGAGTTCAGATAATTGGTCATTTGTCTGCTTTGGATGGGGTCGTACTCACTCTGAAAGAACAGGTCTGTAGTCTGGGGGTACTCCTGGATCCATCTTCGTTGCTAGAGGCCCAGGTGACCTCAGTGGCTAGGAGTGCCTTTTACCAGCTTCGGCTGGTGAGACAGCTGCAGCTGTTTCTGGACCGGGATAGCCTGACCACTGTTGTCCATGCACTGGTAACCTCCAGGCTGGATTACTGTAATGTGCTCTATGTGGGGCTGCCCTTGACGTTGGTCTGGAAGCTGCAGCTGGTGCAAAATGCAGCGGCGAGACTGCACACTGGGACAGGGTATCGCCAACATGTAACCCCACTGCTGAAAGAATTGCACTGGCTGCTCATTTGTCTTACCCCTTATATACCCAGCCGATCACTATGCTGTGCAGGTGAGGGGATCCTGCAGATACCATCTTATCAGGAGGTTCATTCTGCACAATATAGGAAACGGACCTTTAGTGTGGTGGCACCTAGCCTGTGGAATTCCCTCCCCTTAAATATTAGGCAGGCGCCATCTCTGCTGTTCTCGGCGCCTTTTGAAGACTTTCCTCTTTCAACAAGCCTTTTAGGTTGAGACAATCCCAGTCTGCGTATGTTAGCATTGCTTAATATGTTTTTTAATAATGTTTTTAACCCTTTTTTAAATTTGTTTTTTTAAATGTTTTTAATGCTGTTTTGTTTTAATGTATTTTAAGATCTGTTTTTATGATGTTTTAAAGTGTTTTTAGCGCTTTGTTTGCTGCCCTTGGCTCCTGCTGGGAGGAAGGGTGGGATACAAATTAAATAATAATAAATAAATAATACAATTTGGTTTGTGTAATTTTCCCCCTGTAGTTTTGGAGGAAAAATTAACCTATTGTATTCTATTCTAACCTAGAGTTAACATTTTCAAATGCATATTTTTATGACCAAGATTGGAACGAAGCAGAAAAGGCGAAATGTTTTTTTTAATCTGTTATCAGTGTTGTGCCCTTTTCTCTCTACCTTTATCTAAAATAGGTTGTCACACGTTTGCTGTAGATGCACACATGCAAAGCAGATGGTGGTTCTGAAGTCATTGTGTACTACAATCCAATCTGATTGGAAATTAATAATGGAATTGTATTCTTTTGAGGGGGGCTGAGATTCAAACCCCAGTATTTTAGAATATAGTTTCAAATATGTTATTTTTAATTATTTAGATACATAATAAATTTCAGTCAAATGATTACTGAAAAAGGCTTGATCCAGGCAAATCTAAATGCTTTATAATTACTACTGGCTTCAATGAGTTAAGCATATGCTTAGATTTCACATGGTGAGATTAAGGTGCTTAATTTTGGTTGGATTGGGCAAACCATGGTTTACCGTTACTAGGACGCACCACAACAAGCCTCTGGTGTAGTCATGAAGAGGAGATCAGAAGCTTCTGCTTCTGTTTTAGATCAACTGTGGTTTAGAGTTGTCTCCAAATCCCAAATTCTGAGTCAAACCATAAACCATGGTTTGAAGCTGGCTTATTTCCACTAACTGTAGTTAAGACTGACCACAGTTTGTCTTTGTTCAGATGACTTAAGCAGTGGTTTAATCCATTTTAGATTTAAATGGAAGTGAAAGCTTCTGAACTCCCCTTACTCCTGTGTCAGAGGGGCAGGAGGGAGCATGCTTGGGATCGTTCTTATAACACTAAACTAGGATTTAGTGTTAACATCTAGCTAGCCCAATATGGACATTGTTGTCCTCATCTCTTGTGCAGTGAGGTAAGGGCAACTGTGATGGTCTGGATGCAAGGGCTGGAAATACAGAGCTTGAAGGTACTCCAGCAAGGAATAAATCCTCTGAGTTAGAGGGTACCATGACCACATCCTCAGGCAGGAGGAGATGGTACCGGCCCCACAGGTTAATCTGATACCAGTTCTTCTGGGTTTGTCCTTGCACGCCCTTCCGCTTCAGGTTTGGAATTCTTGCCTCCATCACAGGATGAAGAAGAATCCGATTCCTGAACCCTGAGAAGTGTTCCATCTTGGAAAGAAAATAAGGACATCAGAAGTCTTTGGTCTTTGCTCCACCATCATATGTATTTCTTAGTAGTGCTTTTTCAGGTCAGTTTTGTGCTGTAGTTAATTTACCAAGATCTTAGTGAAAATAGTTGGCTGGCTATTCTCCAAATTACCAAGTTCTATTATTGTATGAGAAGGAGAATAACTTCTCTCTGTCTACTTTTTCCATATCGTGCATAATTTTATAAACCCCTAACAAGTCTCTTCTCCCCCCATTACTCCTCTTTTTTTCTAAATTAAAAGTCCCAAAGATTGCAACCTTCATGTGGAAGATATTTCAGCCTTTTTCTGCACTTTAGAAAACTCTTATAATAATGTTTATGAGATGGTATGCTCAGAACTGTATACAGTATTCCAATTTTGGCCACATCATACATTTATATAGGGGCATTGTGATATTGCTAGTTCTGTTTTCACTAATAATCCCTAGCATTAAACTCTCCTTTTTCACAGCTGCCACACATTGCTGACCACAGTGCCATATTTGCTACCATCCCTTTGGAAGCATCACAGTCCTTGTAGCAATTAATTATACCTTCTTGACCCCCACATTGAGGCATTTATATTTTCCTGTATTTCAGTTACCCACTTCTGGAAATAGTAGTCAGGCGCTGGGTCCTTACCTATAAGATCTAGGCTTGTTTATGACATAGAGCTGAATCCCTAAGAAAAATAACAGCATATGCTGAAAGCTATGTTGCCATTTTAACCAGGAATACTTGTTGTTTAGCGTAATGGTAAAATATTATTATTGGTATTTCAGCAAATGAATATAGCTGCCCATCAATAAATATCACTTACAAACAAACAAAACCATGCTTAAAAACACAATATAATAAAAATAAGCAAAAAACAGTAAGACAGCAAAAAAAATTGAAGCATATACAGCATAAAACAGTCAAGATTAAAACACAATAAAAAGATATTCATGTGGCACTAAAAAAACCACAGAGAAGGTGCCAGGTGAGCTTTTCTGAGGAGGCTATTCTATAGTCAGGTTGCCACTGCTGAAAAGGCTGTCTCCTTGGAGTCTCACTTCACTTGGGACAGGCACCTGGAACAGGTCCTCTGAAAACAGTCTTAAGTTTTGGGTAGGCATATGTGTGAGGAGGTTGGTCCTAAGCAGGGCTGGCTCCAGGAATGCCGGGGACCTTGGGCATGAGCTTGCCCTGGGCGTGCGCATTCTCACTCGCGCATGCACACAGCCCACCCCACCTACCTGTCTCCTGTCTTTTACTATTGCCATTAATCAAGATGGCGGCCACGGTTTCCTTAAGGGGATGAAGCCTCCGCTGCCATCTTTGTTGATGGCACATATGCGTGCTACGCGTGTGCATCTCTGCCATCAACTAAGATGGCGGCAGGGGCTTCAGTACCTTAGGGAAACCATGGCCACCATCTTTGTTAAGGGCAACAGTAAAAGACAGCAGACAGGTAAGTAGGGGGATGTGGGGGGGCACGGATCGCAGAGGGGCGTCTGAGGGGGCCCCTGTAGCTCCAGGGGCCATCGGACCAGTGCCCAACCTGGCCGCCCTTTAGAACCGGCCCTGGTCCTAAGTCATATGAAAATTCATGGTTTAAAACCAGCACTTTAAATTGGGCCCAGCTGGTAAAGCAGTGGCATAATATGATCAAAACACCCAGTCTGAGTTAACAATCTTGCGGCCCTATTTTGAAAAAACTGCAGACCTCAGACTAATTTTTAAAGGCAGCCTCATGAACAACATATTATAATAAGTCTTAAACAGAAGGTTACAGAGCATGGCTAACTGTGGCTAACCGTGGTTAAGCGATCTCTATCTTAGTATGGCTGCAGCTGGCATATTAGCTGAAGCTGATAAAAGGCACTTTGGGCTACAGATGCTATTTGAAATTCTAATGACAATGCTGGATCTCAACCCCCCTCCCCAAATTGTGAACCTGATCCTTTAGGGGCAGTGCAACTCTTTCCAGAACAGGATTGCCCACCAACAGTACTACAGTCTTGTCTGGATTGAATCTCAGTTTGCTCACACTCATCCAATCCATTACTGCACCCAAGCCCAAATTCAGGATGTCCACAGCTTTATTTGTGTCTGATGGAAATGACATAGAGAGTGTGTGTCACTTGCATACTGGTGGCATCTTGGCCCAAATCCCCAGGGGACCCCTCCCGCAGTTTCATTAAACCAGGTGTCGGGAACCTTTGGGCCTCCAGACGTTGCTGAACTACAACTCCCATCAGCCTTAGCAAATATGGCCAATGGCCAGGAATGATAGGAGTTGTAGTTCAGCAACTAGAGGTTCCCTACACCTGTATTAAACAGTTTAGGGAAAATACTACATCCCCATAGGACCCTGAAGCACAGTTTCCAAGAGGTTGAGCAATAATCTCCTTCTGCAACTTTTGGAATTGTCCCCTATCCCAGAAGGAGCACAACTGCTGCCAAACAGTGCCTTCAACATCCAGGTTAGAGAGCTTCCCCAGAAGAATATCATGGCTGATGGTATTCAAAGCCACTGAGTTGTCTAGAAGAATGAACACAATCATGCTCTTCCCGTGTCTCTGCTGATCATCCCATAGAGTGACCAAGATAGTTCCTGTCCGAAACCTGGGCCTGAAGACTGCTTTTTATAAATCTATAAATATAAATTATAAATACTTGCTGAATCCAAGAGTGACTGACTGGCCACCCGTAAAGTACATATGTCAATTCATGATGTTAGACAGTCCCTTGATACCTTCAGTTTCTTTGTGAAGTCAATATGAACGACTCCGGTGCCTTAATTGTATGAATGATATTCTAGTATGCCCAGAATGCATTCTTTGGAGATCATATTAATGCCTCCCTGGATTAAACTGGGAAGGTGTCCATGATAGAAATAGAGCTAGAAAATTTAAAAATTTAGATGCAGTGGTTTCTGTTTTGGATGGGGTGAACCTAGGAAAAATTCTGTGTAGTAACCAAAGTATATTGGATTATTTGACACAACTGAATCTCAGGTTTATTATCAACATGCTGCTAGTAATTAAAAATCTTACGGTTCTATTTTAGTATTTTTATTTACTGATTAGGAGGCTTTAGTTCTGACATATGGCTAAGAAGGAGCTCCTTTTAGTAGTTGAATGTCATCTGCTTCTGAGAAATAATTATGTGGCAATTCTCATTTGATAATTCCTTCTTTATTTTCTGATGAGTTACTTAATAGTGATGCAATTGTTGAACAAACTGCATTTAATATTTATTTATTTATTTAATTGATTTATTATTTGATTTATATCCTGCCCTTCCTCCCAGCAGGAGCCCAGGGTGGCAAACAAAAGCACTAAAAACACTTTAAAACATCATAAAAACAGACCTTAAAATACATTAAAACAAAACAACTTTAAAAACATTTTTTTAAGTTTATAAAAAGGGTTAAAAACATGTTTAGAAAAAAAGGTTTAAAAATGAGTTTCAGAAGGTTTTGAATGGATCTGGAGATATCATAGTATATGTATTTATGTTGTTCGGTTTTGCCATAAGAATACTGAAACTGGTGGAAGACAACAGTTGATAACAGTGAATAATTGCTTTTTAATGAGTAATCCATCTCTTAAATCAAAGCCTGGATTTTACATTTTAGCATGAGTGTTAAACATATGTTGCATAAATGGACTCTAAGAAGGATTTCCAAAAACAATTGTTTCAAAGTCAATACATAAATTTTAAAAGCAGTCACACTACCTGTACATTTTAGAAATAAAAATTGCATAATAATTGTAGCTTTACATCCATCTGTGTCCACATTCTGATATATCTTATTCCTCCCACCTCATATAATTAATAATCTGGCATATTTTACAACATTTTAATTGTCTTGTGTCAGATCATTATAAAATATTATTCTTATTAGCATTTTGTATTTCAGCGTTGCTTTATACTTCAGTCATTATATGTGTTCTCCCTCCCCTCCCCAATCCTGGCTATTATGACCAGTCAGATTAATTTCTTCTTGAGGAATTAATCATGGTTCTCCGGGTTGCTTATTGCATGCAAGGCTTCCAGAGAACATGAGTACTGCATTTTTATGACTATTTGCCAAGATAGTAATAAAAAAATACTGATCTGCTTTTGCAATGCTTTCCTGTGAAAAAGTTATAGATGTGGTTATGGGCCTTTTTTTTTTTAAAACTTGAAGGGGTTAAACAACTTTCTGATCAGAAAGGGTTTAACTACTCAATACAGATGGAAGCATATTGTGTGAATTGGCTTGTATCACATTGCATCATTTGACAGACCAGAAGTTAATTATTGTCATAGGCTCAGTTGTGCCCAGTGAACATAAAAAACTTTAATTGTTGACTTACTGTTTCTGGCTTTTCTCTCTCCTTAAATTTGCCATTGCAATAATGAGTCACAAATTTTGTTCACTCTATAGATTAATGTTTATATCTTTAACTGTATTAGTTATATTGAATTTGGCATGCATTGATGAAAGTACTACTAAAACCTTTTGGATTTGTTTTTCCCCTAGTTCCGATGTATATATTCTCTTTTCATTCAGGAAAACAAAGTGGTTAAAATGTTATTGTTTTGGTAAATCTCTTTTTAAAGCTTGGCGCATTCCCTTGGGCAGGGATGGGGAAACCTGTGGTTCTCCAGGTGTTGTTGCACTAGTATTGTTGTTGCTGCTGTATTGTTTATATATTGTATTAATGTATTTTATCCCATTGTGTTTTAACTGTTTACATGTACGTCGCCTAGAGTGGCCATCGGCCAGATAGGCGACACATAAATTAAATTTTATTATTATTATTATTATTATCAGCCCCAGCTAGCACAGCAAATGGTCAGGAATGTTGTCTGACAAAATGGAGGGCCACAGGTCCCTTGTCCCTGCTCTTAAGGTTCAAGAGCACTACATGGTGCATTCCACAACCGCCTTGGTTTGACTAGGTATGCTGCTGGCATGCTGACAGACTTGGTTCAGCAGTTTGCACCAGAGTAGAATTTTTTTCAGCACTTACTATGTCAGATATAGATTATGAACTGGGAGGCTTGCAATTCATTTGTAGGGTTCAGATGCATACAAGTTAAATTTAAATTAGCAAATAGTTCATGTGTGTGACAGATCTAAAATACATATAACGAACTTCCTACACTTATTCTAAAAGCAGATTACTTAAAAATTACCATAATTCCTGAAGAGCTTTGAGAAAGTTGGAAACAATAGATTTGATAACATTGGGTCTTACCTTATTTGCTTCTTTTCCTCTTGAATCCGTTGTTTTTTGGCATAGGGATACTGAACTAAGCGCACTCAGCTCTGACTGCCATTTTTTGGACCTTATACCTCCCATTTCACATTGGATGTAGCCATGTGTGCTTCTTCTGTCAGAGCAAGTGACCCATGCAGCAGTATATGAGAGAAAACCTAGATGTTTCTAGAGTGATGGAGAAGCCCAGAGGTGGTTTATATTTCATGCTATGAAAGATGTGCTGCTGGATCAGAAGTCATGCCTTTTGTATTGCATTTGCTTGGACAGTGGTACTCCATAAAAAAATCTTGCTCTCAAAGCTAAGTGTCTTTTTTCTCTTTTTAAGATTTTTAACTTGTGGTGAAAAAAATGGTACCTGGGTAAGGTTTTGAGGGCACTGTCTTCTGTGTTCAAGGGCACAGCCCAGTAATTTGTGGGTTTTTTTGGTGCTTTGATAACAAAAATGATTGCCTAATATTAACATAAATAGGATGGCCTTCAGTCTCTCAGAGCACACAGAGCCCTAGAGTTTCTAAAATAGGGTAAACAACTTAATTCTATGTGTAACTCTCTTTTGCAATAAGCTATACATCTTAAATGTGTTTCAGAAAAATGCAGGATAAGTGATTTAAAATGCTTGGGTTATATTCCAGTTCCCACCAGATAGCACTGTGTATATTAAGCTGAAGTCAAGAATATGTTTTTAATAACAGGAATAGGCATAGAAAATGTGTTTTTCTTGTATTAAACAGAGCCAGACAATATACTCCCTTGTCAGAAGTTCAACTTGTGTGGAATGTTATTTAGGAGAAAAGGAATGGGAGAAATGCAAACCAAGTGACACTTCACCAACATTTATAACAGCCAGGCATACTGGAAAGTGTTTAGTGCTTTTTAAAATAGCTTTTGCTTGCAAGAGTATCCTAACAAACAGTTTTGTATTGTGCATGTTGTACCTATCAGAACGTTATGCTCCTTATTTTGCTTAATGTGTTTTTGTATCTTTTTAGAAGATAGCCAGTGTGGTGTAGTGCTTAAGGTGTTTGACTACGACCTGGGAGACCAGGGTTTGAATTCCCACACAGCCATGAAGCTCACTGAGTGACCGTGGGCCAGTCACTGCCTCTCAGCCTCAGAGGAAGGCAATGGTAAACCCCCTCTGAACACCGCTTACCATGAGAACCCTATACATAGGGCCGCCATAAGTCGGAATCAACTTGAAGGCAGTCCATTTCCATTTTCAGTAGGCTTCATAGGCAGAAGTTAAATGTCAGAAGCTGGATTAACTTCTGCAAGTTTACACTGGTGGGTTATAAGGATATGCGCTGGTGAAGGGAGGCAGGGTAGCTGGAATGGTGAACCTCCACTTGAGCCAAGATCTCTGTTAGGGGTTGGGGATGTGTTGGTTTACAGGGAAAATAAATGAACTGCTGTTGTGCTTGGTGGCTTAAAAATAATGTATTCTCTGAACATCAGGAGCATCTTTTCTTCTCTCTGTGCCACTGATATGTAGGATGTTTCTGTTCAACATGGCAAAACTGTCCAATGAAAGGATGAGGAGAAATGGTTATATCTTATTGTCCTCCTCACGTCTTTGCCACAGTTAAATATCTTGTTGCTAACAACGTGCTTTTTTACTGGGATTTCCTTCTGCAGATACTGTGCTGTTTATCATGATGATCGAGTTCTGCTTTTTTCCAGGGTCATTATTTTTGTAGTGTGTTGCAGTCCTCCCCTTCCCCCGGCCTTGTCTGTGGCCCTTGGTTAACTGAAGGATTTGTAAAGCTGTCAGCATTTCTGCAGAATTGTAACGAGTGTGCATTTTTTGTACCTGCTTGCCTTCCTTATTAGTAATAAATGAGTTCCAAGTCTCTCCAGTTCATATGATTTGTCTGTAGTAGCCTGTCATTCCAGGAACCCTGGCACTCCCACTTCACTCATGGGAAAATCTTTATATATACACATTCCTCAGAAACTTACTGGGATTTTAAAAATCTTGCATGTCCCTCCCAGCCTTTTTTTAATGTGTGTTCTAGTTTCAGTTCATTTCCATGGCTGCTAGTGGTTTACATGCAAGTAGATGCATGCAACTTATCTTTTACTTTATGGACGTACAAAAAAACAGCTGCATGTTCTTTCTTTTTTTATCAGTACCTCATCAGGGAGTCGTACATTTAGTTCACCAGCTTAAGGGAAACGAATACTGCTATGTTGAATGAGAGACGATGCTTGCAAATCCCACATCAGGAAGCCCCAAATCTAATGGGTTAAAGCTGTGTTTGAGGCTGGAAAGCAATTGATGATGGCTGATTGTTCTGTGTGGTGGTTCTTATACCACAAGGAGCAATAACAATAGGCATTCCTATAATTAGCATTTTTCTTTGTTGAAAAAGCATAAATCATGAGTGGTAAAGCTACAGAATGGATGTTGAAAGAGGCAGCAGGGGCTTGTGGCACTCCCTGTTTGCACAGCAAGAGTGGGAAATTGAATTTAGCCTGTGGGCCAGATCCTTACTTCCCCCATCCCCCACGGGCAAACGAGGACGGGTGGGCGGATCCATCCACCTGCCAGTCACCTGATGTCATAATAAAGTTCAGAGGAGCGGTTACAGCAGCCTCCTTTAAAGATACACTTTCAGCTCCAATCAGCTGACTGCTTCGTTTAGCCCCTTGGTTGTACTAGTGTAGCTGATCTCAGCTGATTGTCAGGACTTTGGCTGTACAGGGCTTTCTTCAAACACTGACAATCAGCTGATTGGGGGGGCACGAGCATGGGGGGGGAAACAGGCAGTAGAAAAATCTGGAGTCAACAACAGGCATCCTAGTGGCTTCTCTCTTACGTTTTCCAGGCTGAGGGTGTATCCACGGGCATTAGGCAGAATTGGTTCTCCTGGATCATGTGACTCCAAAATTCGGGGGTTATTCTGGTAAGTGGTGTGAAATGACTTGACCTGCCCCACATCTAACATTATGTATGACATCGGGTGTAAGACAGGTGGGTGTGGCTTGGCCAAAATGGCCTTGTGGGTCAGGTGGGGAGACCTGGTAGGCCTAACTAGGACCGTGGGCTGGACATTTCCCCACCCCTGCAGTACAAGAACGGGAGGGCATTGGATCTACTTGTGACATTGCCAGGCCTCTGCACTGTCTGTGCCACTTCTCCCTATTCACTGGCTTAGTAGAAAAGAGCCAAAACCACATCAAGGCATTAGAGTGACACTGCCTAATACATTGTGCTTGAGTTACGGCAAGCTTGCCAAAAAAAGTTGGCCACCACTGGAATAACTTGTGTCTTTTATCATTTCTTGACTGATTGTTTCCAGTGCTACCATTGTGTGAGCGGAAGTCCACTTGTGTAGCATTGAACACAACCATAAGCCAGTGTGGTGTAGTGTTTAGAGTGCTGGACTAGGACCTGTGAGACCAGGGTTCATATCCCCACTTAGCCATGAAGCCCATTTAGGAGCATTGACTTTAAGGTGGTCACTGTCTCTTAGCGTAAATTACCTTATTGGGTGATTGTTAGGATTAAATGGAGGGGCACCTTGGAGGAAAAGTGGAACATAAATGTAATAAGTAAATAGGTTGCTAATTTAACATGTGCAGTTTGGGTATGTTTAGCACTTCATTGTAAGGGCATGGAGCATCTGAGTACTTTCTGAGCTAGATCCCGGTGGCTAGATAGGTGGCTGAAGCAGAGGATGTGTGTGTGTCTATTTATTTAAAATATTTCTATTCCGCCCTTCTACCCTGTAATAGGGCACTCAGAGCGGCTTACAAAAATAAAATCAAACACGTACATAATAAAATTGTAAACAATAAAATTGCAAAACATTAAAATACATAAAATACTATTAAAATACATAAAATACTATATACACACACATGCACACATATAGGGAGTGGTACTAAAGGGACTACAAGGGTAAAATTTAACATAGAAGGTATAAAATCAGTGTCAGGCTTTACCTTCAGTGTCCCTTCCAAAGGCTCTCCAGAACAAGATCGTTTTCAGAAGTCTCCGGAAAACCATCAGGGAGGGAGCAGAGCGAAATTCTTGGGGTAGGGTGTTCCAAAGCTTGGGGGCCACGCTGAAAAAGCTCTCTCCCGCATGCCTGTCAGTCTAACGTCTTTCACTCTAGGCACGCAGAGGAGACCAGAGGCAGATGATCTGAAATCCTGGGCAGGTACATATGGGCGTAAGCGGTCCCTCAGGTACAGATTTTTGGAGATACTGCTCAAGCCAAAACAAAGTGTTTTTATGGGTACCCCGAACATGTTTAAAACATGAAATAGACAACTTTTGTAAAATTGGAAGTGGAGCAACAGTTTTGTAGTTTTAATTTGTAGTTTGTGTTTTAGCCTAATTTATAATGGCAATACAATTACACTAAACTGTGAAATACACAAAACAGAGTTAACAACACATTAATTATTATTGTTATTATTTATTAGTCCCTTTTCTCACAAAAGTGACCCAAAGCAACTCACATAAAAACCAGTTAAAACAAATGCCATCAATAAAACCTAAAAACACATCAATACATTAAAATCAGTTAAAAACAAATACAATCAATCAATAAAAAAAACCCTAAAAACACATCAGTACAAAGTAAAGGACAGGGCTATAGGTCCTGCCCCACTAAAAGACTTTTATGGGGAAATTATTAATAATTAATTGTAATAAGACTGGTTTTCATAAAACAAGTTCTGTATTTTAAAAATCCAGGACAATGTCATTCAGAAGCTGAAGTCTTGGGATTAGACCTGAGCAACTTCAACTCAACTACTGGCAGATTGTGGTCAGGTCACTCTTGTGTGGCTTCAGTTTCCTTTCAGTAAAAAGGAAAATCTTCTGTGTTATTAGTTTTCTCTGGAGAGGGAGAAAAAAAATGTTGACTTTCAAGAGCATGGAAATGAGTGTAATACTGAAAAATACTTAAGTTTTTAAAAAATTATTAGCTACCATATTGATGGAGTTTCTCTTAAAGCCAGTATCCTTTTAACCATCAAACAGGCTATATTGCCTCTTCAAAATAATGAAGAATAGAGCAAAGTTTTTGAAGATGGGCATCTGGCAAAGGTGTCTGTATTTCCATCTGTGAGTGGTTAGCAGAGTGGCTTATGATATTTAAATAGCACAACCCCTTTCTTGCTTTTTTATTTTATCCTGGTGACTGTTTCTTTGAAAAATGATATTTTAAAATGGTTTTAAAAGCAATTCCAAAATAGATGCAAACTGGGATAAGGTCTTTACTTAAAAGGCTTGTTGAAAGTGGAAGGTCTTCAGTAGGCACCGAAAAGATAACAGAGATGGTGCCTGTCTAATGTTTAATGGGAGGGAATTCGAAAGTGTCAGTGCTACAACACTAAAGGCCCACTTCCTACGTTGTGCAGAACGTACCTTCTGATAAGATGGTATCTGCAGGAGGCCCTCACTTGCAGAGCGCAGTAATCGACTGGGTATATAAGAGGTAAGATGATCTTTCACGTATCCTGGTCCCAAGTTGCATAGGACTTCATACACCAAAAGCAAAACCTTGACCTTGGCCCAGTAGCTATGGGCAGTCAGTGCAATTATTTCAGCAGGAGGGTAACATTATAGTGATACCCTGCCTCAGTGAGCAGTCGCATTTTGTGGCAGCTGCAGCTTCCAGACCAACCTCAAAAACAGCCCCACATAGAGCACATTGCAGTAATCCAGCCTGGAGGAGGCTAGTACATGGACAACAGAGGTCAGACTATCCCTGTCCAGAAACAGCACAGTTGTCTTACCAGGTAAAGTTGGTAAAAGGCACTCCTAGCCGCTGAGGTCACCTGGCCCTCTAGCAACAAAGATGGATCCAGGAGAACCCCCAGACTATGAACCTGCTCCTTCAGAGGAGTACAACTCCATCCAAAGCAGGCGGTTGATCAGTTATCTGAACTTGGGAATCACCAACCCACAGTGTCTCCATCTTGCTAGGATTCAGACTCAGTTTATTGGCCTTCATCCAGCCCACCACCGAGTCCAAGTACCAGTCCAGGGCTTGCATGGCCTCTCCTGATTCAGATGTTCCAGAGAAATAGAGCTTGGTATCATTAGTGTACTGCTGATGCTTTGCTCCAAATCTCCGGATGACGGCTCCCATCTTGATATAGATGTTAAACAACATGAGGGATAAGATGGTATCCTGCGGCACGCCACAGCACAACTGCCAGGGGGCTGAAATACTATCACTCAGTGCTGTTCTCTGAAAACAACCCTGGACGTAGGATAGGAACCACTCTAAAACAGTGCCTCAGATACCTATCTCACCAAGTTGGCTCAGAAGGATACCGTGGTCAATTGTATCAAAAGCTGCCGAGAGATCAAGTAAGAACAGGGTCGCACTACCCCTGCCCTTCTCCCGATAAAGGTCATCCATAAGAGTGGCCAAGGCTGATGCAGTCCCATAACCAACCCTGAACCCAGATTGGAATGGGTCAAGATAATCTGTTTCATCCAAGAGTACTTGCAATTGCTGCACTACAACCCTCTCAATCACCTTCTCTAAAAAGGGGGTATTTGCAACTAGGCAGTAGTTGTCATAAACCAATGGGTCCAGGGTGGGCTTTTTCAGGAGAGGTTGGATCACTGCCTTTTTCAGGGTAACTGAGACATCTCCCTCCAAAGATGCGTTGACTACACCCTGGATCCACTTGGTCATACCCCCTTGGTAAGCTTTAATAAGTCACAAAGGCCAAGGGTCAAGAGGACATGTTGCTGGCCGCATTGTTGCATGGACCTTGTCCATGTCATCAGGTCATATCAACTGAAACTGATTCCAAGAAGTTGCAGCAGACATTGCACTGGACACCTCACTGAAGATTACAGTAGATGTGGATGGGGCATCAAGATTGCTATGGAGGTGAGCAACTTTGCCCTCAAAGTGTCTTACAAACAATTCACAGTGGGCCTCCAAAGGGTCTAAAACTCCATTTCCTGTATACTTTTAGAAAGACTATGGCTTGTATCCTAAAATGAAGTTAACTTAAGTAGATTGACAAAGGAAAATTTCTTGCTCCTCCTCCCACTGCAGTGCTCCTTGCCATCTAGGATAGTGACAAATGTCGCTAGAAGCGAACACTGATCTTTGACGGAGATTGCACATTTCGAACAGGCTAATCTTCCACCCAACATGAGAGATAACAAGTAGTCTGTGATACCTGAATGTCTTGTGACTGTTCCTGATCTCTGAGCTAAAGCTCAGACATCTACTCGTCTCACTGCCGTTTTTAAAAAATTGAATGTCTATTGGAAGTTGGAACTTGTCCATGTGCTATACTCTGACTTTGTTCTTTTATGCAGATTCTTTATGCAGATGCTCTCCATGAGGGGACTGCCAGCAGTTGCAAAAAGCAGAACAGAAAGTAAAGTAAATGAGACTTGCTTCTGAGTAGACACTTATAGGATAGCATTGTTAATATAAAACTAACTTAATTGGAAAATAACATTTCACACAGTACTCCAAGTTGTCTCATTTCTGCCTAACTGTTGGATAGAGGTTTATGTCCTTTGTAGCTGGTACAGGTGATGTCTGGTACAATCTTCTTTGGCTCCCTCCCGCAGCTTCATATCAATGCCTGCTATTCCATGCTTCTTTCTAGTGTTTATCTAGAGTACCCTTCAAACTGACAAGAGTTTCCTCTATGGGGCTGGAATCCTAACTCTGCCTCCCTGGGAGTAAGTCCCATTAAACTCAGTGGGACTTACTTCAGAGTAGAAACAGTTAGGATTGTTGCTCCCCACCACCCCCAGTCTTCTCCTTAAACTGACAAGAGCCTCTAGTTTGATTTTTGGGCAGTACTAGTTGTTTCTGAAAACACTCAAGGGGTTGCTTAACTTCATACATGGCCTAGGTTGCTGGGATCATGCTACTGGTTGTTAAACTGCCACTTAGTAGTCTTCAGTTGCCTGTTTCCCAACTCTCTCTTTGAGGTACACCATGGCATCCCCTCCTCCATCACAGAAGGTATGTGTCCTGCAGGCAAAGAAAGGGTTGAATATTAAAAACATGCCATTCTTCTTTGTGTCATTCTTGCGTGCCCTGGGGCCTGATGATTTGCATTAGAGTAGACATCTAAGACATGAGACTTTTACTCGAAAGGCTTGGCACCAGAACTGATTTCAAAGTTGAAAAATTTGCTTCAATAGCAAACGAAATGCCAACAGGAAGCAAGTGGGCATGACGAGAACCACAAGCACAAAATGAGCACAGGCAAATAATGAGGCCCATCCCTAGCCATATCCCATGTTGTTTAGGAGAGGCTTTTCCAGGGTTGCAGGTGACTGTAGTGGGGAGCAGGGGATGATACACTTTTCTTCTGTGAACATTCTGTGTATTTTCATTTCCAGTGAGAAGAGTTTTGTAAATGACCTCCAGAGGTTTTATAATCAATCCTTCTACTTCAGTGATTGAATTCACCTAAATTAGGTCTACTGTACAGGTGATCCAGTAAGCTAAATGATGTGCACCAGTGATGTATGATGGCCCATGAAAGGTTTTATAAGCTACCTGTTCTTGCTACCTACCTACGACTGCAAAATCAGGAAGGGTTGTTAAGCCCCTGATAGGCCACAATACATAACTGGTGGGCTGTGTTTGGCTTGCTGGGACATAAGTAACTCAGGCTTGACCTAAATGTTTTCCAATCAATTCATTGTTTTCCCCTATGTTCTTCAAGATGTCTACTAACAGGGTGATTATGTTACTGTAAACAAGATGTAGTTTTAGCTTTGTAATGTTTTAGTCATCAGACTGAAGTCAAACTGAACTGCCTATTTTTTCATAATCCTTCTGATAACATAGGAAGCTGTCTTCCGGAAGGTCAGGCTGTTTGTTGTCCGTGTAGCTCTTAGTACTGTCTACTCTGAGCTCTCCAGGATGTCAGGAAGAGGTTTCTCTCATCAGTTACTATCTGACCAATGTAACTGGAGATCCTGGGGATTGACCCTGGAACCTTTCAGTGTGCAAGGCCTATGCTCCATCACTGAGCTATCCTTGAGAAGGGCACGAAACAAAGATCCTTATTGCAGTGAGAGTGGAGCTTAGAATCTTATGTTGATACCATGATCAGGTGACAGAGAGAGAGCGAGAGAGAGAGAGAGCCTAGAGAAAACAAAGCAGGACCTGATATGGTTCCAAATCATGCTAAAGACTTCCACTAGGGGAGCGTCTACTATATAGGAGTGCCTCCTCTCATGTAGACTCGCCGTGGTGTTGAAATCTGCAGGTGAGGCTGTGCTGGCAGTTCTGCCATTATGTTAAACTTTTGAGGTGGTGGTGAATGGAAAGGACTCCAGACTGTGGAATGCCCTTTCCTCTGAGGTGTGTCTTACCTTGTCACTGTGTACATTTGATGTCTGGTCAAGATGCACCTTTTTGCACAGTCATTTGGAGGTGGAAACTGTTGAATGATTTAATTGTGTAGTGAACTCTATCTAACCTGCCCTGGAACCGCATGGTGAAGGGCAGGCTA